>NC_142690.1:8498000-9105000 GCF_056320005.1 Nelumbo lutea
TCTGCTATTAATTTATAATTTGGATATATAACAACGAAGACTGTTGTACAAGTACAACCAATCTTACCGAGGCCATTTTGGGTTTTTCTGTTAGATTGGAAGAGAAACACAGGGGACCATAGATGTTGTAGATATCAATAAAGCCCACATTCATCTCAGCTTCAATGAGACTGTTCAAGCATTTTTCACTCAATTTGGTGGCATTGAAATCGCAGTATGTGTTGATTGCGTTGTTGGTTTCATCGGAAGATAGAGCATGGGTCCAAACATAAGTCCTAAAATTGATATGGACTCAGACCGGTCCGAACATGAATCATCCATTCATAGAATGGACCAAAAGTGGACAAGGCCAAAAGTTCGAACAAGCCCGCTGGTCCGTTCATTTTTGTTTGAATTTTGAACGTTGAAGGCTTGAAGCATGGAAACTTTCGAAGGCTAGTTCGGTGCCTCCATCGCTCCATCTCAAAGTCTTGCCGGTGGTATTTTGTTTGAAGCTTCGGACGAACTCTGGCGGCATTTCCCTCTCTTCAGCGATCTTCCTCTCGCCCTTAACCTGCACACCTCCCACCTCTCCATCTATGCACTCCACCACCGCCGTCTCCGCCACTACCACCTGACACTCCACTGACAGGCTGGCCTCCACCTCTCTTCCGACCACTGGCCCTTTTTTCTGAGTTCTAGGCCGTAGGTTCGTAGGCCGTGAGGGTGTCTTCCAAAGAGTCGATGCACTACAACAGCAGGCTGATCACCTGACACTTTCCTGGTTTGTGATGAAGCTACAGGCGTCACAGACAGGGCACCAATTTGATGTGCAATTATCGTTACCATTTCTGTGAAAACCAGAGAAACCAGAGAGAGAAACAAAGAGAAGGTGGTTGTTGTGTTTGTGAGATTGGGAGCTTTCAGTTGTGGTCCTTGTCGGATTTAAGGAGGTGGGGAGCTGGAGCTAGAGGTCTGAGGGCTTCGCTTTATAATAAGCGATGCCATAGGCTACGGCTGAGATTTCTCCAAATTTGTAAGGATGGATGACGGGATATTATCGGGTAGGGGGCAAAGTTTTCAGCCTTCCAGGGTCTTACGTGGTTTGGAAGGAATGTTGCTTTACCAAAACTCTTAACCAATGAAAAGACGACACGTACGTGTTGAGAGGCTGCCATCCGTTGATTGTAGTTATTATTTCATAGTGACCGCTGTGGACTCTTACGGACTGTGAGTAGGGAAAACATTTAATATGGACTGGATTAGATCCAATCCGGTCCATTTACATTTTAATTGGATTGGACTAGATCCGGTTTGTATGAGGTTTGGATTAGATTTGGTTCAGCCCATTTATAAATGGATCAATATTGGACTGGACCAGATTGGACCAAATCCTGTCCAATTGACAGCCCTACTATATAGTATATACTACTTGTGTCGTAATAACCCACAAGAATATTAAGAATATTTGTCTGAGAGAGAGAGAGTACCATGATCCCTTTGAGATTGATGGTGTTGTTTGGTGCAATCTTGTTATGCAGCAGAATGGTATGAGCAAGTTGAGGAACTTAGTGGCCAGCATAGCTCTCTCCAGCTATATAGAAATCCCTGGTCTTGTATTCTGGGAATCTCTCCAACCAATTGACCAAGAAAACATAGTTATCTTGGGCTGTGTTTCCATCTCCTCTTGTATTGTAATCAGATGTCTTGTTCGAGTATGAAAACCCTACCCCCGCTGGAGACTCCAAGAACACTACATTGGCCACTACAAAGAAAAAAAAAAGCCAGAAAGAAGAAAAACAAAACGAAATTCAAGATCAAGATTACCATGCATCTTCTGAAGAAAGAAGCCTATGATCCAGAGCTTGGGGATCTCCCTTGTCATTCATCGGGAAATCCCATAGATATCCATGCAGAAGCTGAGTTGTGGTCTTTTAGCATCCCTGGAATATGGAGGTGCAGGATCAAACCCGCATATACTGGTTCTTCATGATAAGGTCAGTGGACCCTCTTAATTAATTCTTAATGCCCTTGTAAGCTCAGTATTTTGGAAGGAGTACCAATACATACAGTTAATATACATACAAAATACAAGGATTTGCATTCTACATATACTTATATTTATACTTCTTCCAAACTGAGCCTAAAATGGAAAAAGATTGAAAAAGAAAATAACTCAACCTCTATTCCATGAATAATGATTTTCGTAGAGTGTTTTGCCATCACTGTGAACTCGGAATGGACCAAGCTCCTCCATTGCTCCATATGCAAGTGAAGAACAACCAGGTCCTAGACAGAGATCAAACACCCAGAAACAGATATATTACTACTAGAATTAATAATACAGCTCACTATTTTGAAATTATTATTTCTGCAAAAATCGGACCGGACAAGATGGTCAGACCAGAAAAACCGGGATCTATTTTACTCCAGAACTGTTATTTCCCCAAAAACTGATGATTTAGTCAAAAAACCACTGATTAAGGTGCTCAAACCGTTCGATCGGTTTTTATTTATTTTTTATTTTTTTGTTAGAACGGGCCATCCGTTTGATTTGAACGATCGAACTATTCGACCCGAAAACTAGACCCTTGACCAGTTCATTATCCTGTCCGATTTTAAAAACCTTGGAAAGTATGTACCCTAAAACCCACCTCGTTTTGACATGAAGCGATCTAGCTAGGGATCCCTCATGAATAATTCCCCACACCCAAGAAGAGCCCCCCACTGAAGATCAAATTTCCATGTTTTACAAGTTTAAATATTACAAAGAAAATGGATGACATAACTGACATACCCATTTGAAACTTGAAAGAAAGAGAAGATAGAGGAAGATTAAGATCAAAGTACCTCCATTGAGCCAAAGAAGTAGAGGTTTGGACTTGGCATCCTGAGCTTCAGCAAAGTAATAGAAAAGAGCCCGCCCGGCTGATTCATCGACCGTGACATAACCTCCATGCTGCTTGAACCCAACAGGGGGCTGTCCGGGCAACCTCTCTATCATATCCTTCTCCTTCAACCCTTCCTGTGGAAGGACTTTTGCTTCAGTAATGATTTGGGTCATCTTCATCATCTCATTACTGGTCAAGTCGATACCAGCTGTTTTTCCCTGGAACTTTGCTTTATAAAGACTGGCAAGAGCATCTGCTTGCCTTCCGTGGCTTTGAGCAACGAGGCATGAGAGATAGAGAAGAAAGAAAATAACAAGACCAGTCTTCATCTTCTATCCTCTTATCTCAAGCTTCATGAGTATGAAACTTTTTCATAATAGAGAACTCTTTATATGTTTCAAAGACTTTTCTGGGTTCACATTTCTAAGTCTTCTTAACCATCAGATCCGATCAAATTTAGTTATTACGACATTTCACAATCATTCCCAATAAATGCTCCTGTAAAACCATCCACAAGTTGCTGAACCGTTGAACCAAGTTTTTGTCCATATTCAGTTTAAACGGGCTGGGGTTGCATGTTTCACACAACTCAGGTTGTAAAGTTTTTACTTCTTTGTTAGAGAAGTCAAGGCAAGCAGCTCCTATCTTATGATGATAAGCTTCATTCCAAAATTTCCAAAATGATGGCAATACAGTGCAGAGACCGGAAATTGGCAAACATGCCCATGCTCAATTGGGTGATGACTTCTCTACAAGAATGGAATGATGATAGACCTCATTCAAAAGGGCCGAAGTAGACATTCAGTTTAATTTTTATTTTCTTTTAATGAACAAATCAAATGAACACAATAATCTGATACTACACATCTCATACATGGCGGGTCTCACTTGTATGGTAGATCGATCCCATGGCGGGTCTCACTTGTATGGTAGATCGATCCCGGTCTCATGGTCAGATGTACAGTGTTAAATCTTGTTAATAGGGTGTTGAAATGTGTTTTATTGACAGGTTGCTTTGGTTTTGATGTAGATTATAAATATTAAAATTGATTATTTGATTATACTAGTCCAAAGTTAATTTGCCTTCTTTTACACTGGATGGTGCTATAATCTTGGAAAAGAAATTTTGGTGGGGCCATTCGAACTTGGATGAGGAAGTTGATGAATTCAACAAAAGTTTGGTCTTGAATAATTAGGTTAATTAGTAATTGGCTGGATCTGTGAGATTTTCTGTGGCATCTATGAACGAATAATTCAAGTTAGCAGGATAAAAAAAAATTGCAGACCTTCACATCAAAAATTTAAGAACTGAAAGCAATTTGCTAGACCCCAGAACAGCCACTCATGTTAGTTTCTCATGCAAAAAGTTCTATCTTTCCGAAGACTTTCTTTTACATGTGCGTGATGTTTACTTGGTTTAATTGAATCCACAAATTTATAACTTATTATTATTTGTTTAAGAAAGCCCACGCCACAGTGATCAGGAATTCTTGGAAAAATGACAAAACAATTAATGGAATTTTCCTGGTGTTTATGCTTAGGGTAAGACCGATTCTTAACAAAATGATCTCCCCCTTTCATCCTCACGGTTCTCACATCATCATCACAGCCCTTATTCATGGGAGATATTCTCAATCCACAACTGCAATGAACTCTGAGGGAAGTGTGATGACAAAATCTCAATTCCATTTTTTTTTTTTTTGAAAATTCCCTTAGGCAAATTCATTCAACAAATTACTCAATTATATAATAGATTCCAGATTAAGAATCAGGAGGTAGAGACGAAGTTACAAAAAAAGGACAGGAAAGAGCATGCTTGGCAAGATAATGTGCATCTCGATTACAAGATCGAGGGAAAAAAGTAATTGAGTAAGAGGGAAGGTAAAGAAGATATCACTTTCAATTCAAAATGAGAGTGTGAATATTCCATGGAGGTGTAGATGAATCCTCCAACAAGAGATGAATAACAGATTTTGCATCACCTTTGTTAGTGTATTCTATCAAAATTAGTTTCATTATCTCCTTCCTTCTAGGAGATAGCTGTACATATCTTATCTTCTCTTCTTTCCTTATTGTATCCTCTTTAGGTCACCGATCTTGTCTCCTTATTGTATCCCTATTATAATTAGCTCTATTATAAATAGAGTTGTAGCCTATTGAATAAATATATAAAAGAGAAACTATTATCTTCTCCATCCATCCTTCTTGGTTCGTATCATGGTATCAGAGCCTGTGATACTTTATCGGATCCGTCCCTCCACTTGAGCTTCGCTGGTGCCCTCTCATGAGTGCACACTGTCGTTGCACCGGTTATCGTAGCACCTCGGGTTGAAGGCTAGCTCCCTCACATAACCACCCGTCGTGATCGCCGTCCTATACACGACTTCTGATGCAGTAGAAAATTGAGATTCGTATTTGCTTCTTCTTCTTCAACCCCGAAAGCAGAAGCAGGGTAATCTGGAGGTTGCCATCTGGTGCACGGAAGCTTGTCGATCTAGCTTTGAGGATAATCACGAAAAGCGCCCAGTTGTTATTCTCGTCTGTGTTTCACAAGGGTATTCCTGCTCTGCCGCCCGATATAGAGGTAAACAGAGAACTCGACGGAACCGACGACTGAAGCTTGAATCCTCAGCCTTCCAAGTCTGCGACCAGAGCGACGGAACCAACAACTCCTCTGCTCTGGTTGGTTGCGGAACAAGCTTGGATCCTCTGTCCTCCGTCTTCCAAGTCTGTGACCAAACCAACGATTCCTCTGCTCTGCTCCATTCGGAACCGACGACTCCTCTGCTCCGGTTGGCCGCGGAACAAGCTTGGATCCTCTATCCTCCGTCTTCCAAGTCTGCGACCAGACCAACGATTCCTCTGCTCTGCTCCGGTTGGCTGCAAGCTTGGATCCTCTGCGACCAGACCAACGGCCGGCGAACGAGATCTTATCGGAAGCAAGGTCATCGAGGTAGATATCCCAGAGGGTGACCCAATCCGAATCAGGAGCTCCTTACTCTTGACGCCGATCAACTTCTTCATCTGGTGGTTTTCCACGAAGGCGATAATGTGTTGCGTTCTTCCTCCTTAAGCCAGACGAGCCCGGCTTCCCTGTTGTAGCCCACCTCTTCCGTGCTGTCCAGCGGCAACAGACTCAGGGGCAGTAACAACCCTAGGCTGGCTACAACACAAGCCCAACCCGAACAAGAGGTCACTCATCAGTGGGTCTCGTAGTAAGCCACTGTTTCAGAAAACAGTCGGATCTGAACCGACCTGAGCATTAAGCGCAAGACCTCAGGCAGCGACATCTCCTCCAAAAGCTCCAGTGATTTCTTCTTGCAGAGAGCATATCCACTTTCTCTCTGTAATTCTCAATTGCTTGACTCGCCATTGTTGTTGTCCGAGTTGGTCGCTAAGGCTTAGTTGGGGGAAGACAAAAACAAAATTAACTGAAGAAAGCAAGAAAAGGAACACGGGTCTGAGCCTGAGCCTGAGCAAGAGCCCTAGGTCTACTTTATTTCTTTTCCCGTGATTTGCGTTGCTCCAGATTTTTGTGTTTCTCCTCATGGATTCATTTGAAGCTGCTCAACATATCTCTCATCCCATCACTATTACCTTCGATGGCTCAAATTATGATTTATGGTCTCAGGAGATGTGCAGTTTTCTCAAGGGACGTCTTCTATGGCGATATGTGACAGGTGAGATTCCCAAACCTACTAAAATTGCTGATGAAACAGAAGATAAATTTGTTGAACGAGTAGAAAAATGGGATGGGAAAAATCATCAAATATTGACCTGGTTTTGCAATACTTGTATTGCAAGCATCAAGTTGGAATTTCGCAGATATGACTCTTCTAAAGAGGTATGGGATTTCTTACAAGATCGTTATTCTATTTCTGATGATGTGCATCAGTTTCAGCTCTATAGGCTTCTTCACCATATGAAGCAACAACTTGAACAGACCATTCACAACTATGTCTCTGAATTATAAGTTCTTTGGGATCAGTTAGCACAGTGTGAACCTGAATGGGATAGTACCTCTGTAGCTACTACTTATTCCAAGCTTCGCGATCACCAACGTGTTTGGCATCTTCTGATGACTCTCAGGGATGAGTATGAACCTATTAGCGGTACTCTACTTCATTGTAGCCCATTGCCTTCTATTGAAGTTGTGATCAAAGATTTGCTCTCTAAAGAAACTCGTCTAAAAACACTCCGAGATGAACGATCCTTACTATCTAGTGATGTTGTTCTTGCTACTCCGGGTACGTCTGCTACTTCTTCAACTAAATCTTCTAAACGGACTTTTTGCAATTACTGCAAGAAGACTGGTCACACTATTTCTAAGTGCCGCCGCTTGCAAGCCAAAAAGGCGTCTGGACATAAGTCCTCATCCATGGATTCTTAGGCTTTGAGTTCTACTGCAGCTGCTACCATAGAGAATTCTTCTGATAACACCTCTCCAAAATTTTCTCTTAGAGAACTCCAATCTCTTCTTCACCAGCTCCAACCTGATTCTGGTATGCCTTCAAATTCAGTATTGTCCGTCACTCCAGGTACTACCTCATCATGGTATTTTGATTCTGCCTGTTGCAATCATATGACATCCAATTCATCACTGTTTACTTCCAAGTCACATCCTTCTATTGCACCAATTGTTCATACTGCTCATAGTTCCACCTTAACTGTCAAAAGTGAAGGCACTGTTTTAACATCTCGTTTGTCACTTCCTAACACTTTTTTGGTACCTAAATTATCTCTAAATCTTATATCTGTTGGACAATTATGCGAACTTGGTTTTGAACTATATTTCTCAAGTCGTGGTTGTATTGTGTAGGATCAACGGACAGGGAAGATCATTGGGACATGCCGTAAGGTTAGGAGACTGTTTGAGCTATCATCTCTTGCTGTTGTTGTTACCTCTAGTGTCTGGCATTCTCGTCTTGGTCACATTTCTACCTCTAAATTAGGATCTTTAATTTTTAATGGATGTTTGGGTCCTGTTAAAACAACAGACTTTGATTGTGTTTCATGTCCTCTTTCAAAGCATCATGCTTTGCCTTTTACTATAAGTGATTCTGTTTCTTCTGCACCTTTTGATCTTATCCATTCTGATATTTGGGGCCCTTCGCCTCATAATACCATGGGTGGTTCGCGTTATTTTGTGATCTTCATTGATGATTTCTCCCGATATACATGGATTTACCTCATGTGTAATAAATCTGAATTACCTACAATTTATATTCAATTTGCCACCATGATCAAAACTTAGTTTTCCTCTATCATCAAAATTTTTCGCACTGATAGTGCCATGGAATATAGAGATTCTATCCTCACCCAATTTCTTTCACAAAATGGAACTATCATTCATAGATCATGTCCTGGTACCTCTCAACAAAATGGGCGTGCAGAACGAAAACATAGGCATATTCTTGATACTGTTCGAGCTTTTTTAATCTCTTCCTCTTGTCCTGAACGTTTTTGGGGGGAAGCAGCCCTCATTGCTGTTTATACCATCAATCACATTCCTTTTTCTGTTATTGGTAACATTTCTCCTTATGAACGATTGTATGGACATTGCCCTGATTACTAGTTTCTTCGTGTATTTGGTTGTGCTTGTTTTGTTCTATTACAACCTCATGAACATACCAAATTGGAACCAAAAGCACGTCTATGTTGTTTTCTCGGGTATGGTATTGAACATAAAGGATATCGGTGTTGGGATCCTCTTTCCCAACGACTTCGCATATCTCGTCATGTTACCTTTTGGGAACACAAAATGTTTTCCAGTCTCTCCCCATTTCGAGTTACCACGACATCTTCACATTTCTTTACTAATCCTACTATCTCGTTTTTTCCTGATGATTTACTTGCAGATCCGACTACTTCATCTGATAGCTCTAACAGTACTGCACAACCTGCAACCTCTCCTGATGCATCTACCTTGGCTATGGATCCCCCAGCTCTGCCTTCTTCTGAGCTCTTGATTCCTCCTGATGAATTTGACCCTGCTCATTCTAATGCTTCACTTCGTCGCTCTGGTAGGGTCACTAAACATTCCATTATTCTTCATGATTTTCATTGTTATTCTACCATTGTATCTTTATATGAGCCTTGTACCTATCGCGAGGTTAGTACTGACCCTCTATGGCAGAAAGCAATGGAAGAAGAAATTCAAGCTCTTACAAGCACTCATACTTGGGATTTAGTTGACCTGCCTCCAGATAAATCCGTGATTGGTTGCAAATGGGTCTACAAAATCAAGAATCAGGCAGATGGTTCAGTTGAAAGGTATAAAGCTAGATTGGTAGGTAAAGGGTTCACACAGGAGTATGGCATTGATTATGAAGAGACTTTTTCTCCAGTAGCCCGTCTCACTTCTGTTCGCAATCTTATTGCGATTGCTGCAACTAAGCACTAGACATACCAAATTGGAACCAAAAGCACGTCTATGTTGTTTTCTCGGGTATGGTATTGAACATAAAGGATATCGGTGTTGGGATCATCTTTCCCAACGACTTCGCATATCTCGTCATGTTACCTTTTGGGAACACAAAATGTTTTCCAGTCTCTCCCCCATTTCGAGTTACCACGACATCTTCACATTTCTTTACTGATCCTACTATCTCATTTTTTCCTGATGATTTACCTGCCGGTCCGACTACTTCATCTGATAGCTCTAACAATACTGCACAACCTGCAACCTCTCCTGATGCATCTACCTTGGCTATGGATCCCCCAGCTCTGCCTTCTTCAGAGCTCTTGATTCCTCTTGACGAATTCGACCCTGCTCATTCTAATGCTTCACTCCGTCGCTCTGGTAGGGTCACTAAACCTTCCATTCTTCTTCGTGATTTTCATTATCATTCTACCATTGTATCTTTATATGAGCCTTGTACCTATCGCGAGGCTAGTACTGACTCTCTATGGCAGAAAGCAATGGAAAAAGAAATTCAAGCTCTTACAAGCACTCATACTTGGGATTTAGTTGACCTGCCTCCAGATAAATCCGTGATTGATTGCAAATGGGTCTACAAAATCAAGAATCGGGCAGATGGTTCAGTTGAAAGGTATAAAACTAGATTGGTAGCTAAAGGGTTCACACAGGAGTATGGCATTGATTATGAGGAGACTTTTGCTCCAGTAGCCCGTCTCACTTCTGTTCGCAGTCCTATTGCGATTGATGTAGCTAAGCACTGGCAGTTATTTTAGATAGATGTTAAGAATGCTTTTCTCAATGGTGATCTTTCTGAAGAGATTTATATGCAGCCCCCTCCTGGTTATGATCATCTCCCTAATCAGGTTGGTCGTCTCCGTAAGGCTCTATATGGACTTAAGCAAGCGCCTCGAGCATGGTTCTCCAAATTCAAATCTACAGTTTGTCAGTTTGGCTTTCAATCTAGCACTTATGATCATGCCTTGTTCATCCGAAAGACCTCTCAGGGTTGTGTACTTCTCCTCCTTTATGTGGATGACATGATCATTACTGGCAATGATTTGCAGGGCATTTCCGCTCTTAAGACCTTTCTTAGCAAACCGTTTGAAATGAAAGATTTTGGTCGACTAACTTATTTCTTAGGCATTGAGGTCTCCTCTGACCAATCGGGATATTATCTGTCTCAGGCCAAGTATGCCACTGATCTTGTTTCTCGTATAGGACTCACTGATATTAAGACTGTTACCACTCCAATTGAGCTAATTATAATGACCAAGAAGATATTATCTTATCTTCTCTTCTTTCCTTATTGTATCCTCTTTAGGTCACCGACCTTGTCTCCTTATTGTATCCCCATTATAATTAGCTCTATTATAAATAGAGTTGTAGTGTATTGAATAAATATATAAAAGAGAAACTATTATCTTCTCCATCCATCCTTTTTGGTTCGTATCAACCTTCAAAACTTATGGAAGTTAAGCCTAAAGAAATGATAAATTTGATGCTTTCCAAAAGAGTTGTGGCCTCAATAAGCAAAGATAAAGAAACTTCCAAGGGAATGGCACGGGCAAAGAGAAAAACACCATTTGCATTCCAAATCACAACACCAGCTCCTGTAGGATTAGGTGTAGTTGCTCTGTCAGAATTTATTTTGACATAGCCAGCTGGTGGAGGAGTCCAACGAGATTGTTGAACTTGAGTCGTAACAGCAGCATGAGATGCTTGATGAGTGTAGATTTGGAAATCAACTTCATTAAGTTGCATCCGTTGGGTGTGAGCTTTGTGGAGAATGATGTCAGGTCTCCAAACTTGATTTTGAAAGATGAGAACATTACAGGCAAGTCATGTGTTTTAGAGTATAATGAAGAAATTGGTGTAAAGAGGGAGGTGGTTCTCATTGAAGTCTGCAGTCGAGAAATCCACTTAACAATCCATTACATCCAATGGGGATAGGAGTCAAGCTTGAAAGTGAAGTCTGACCCAAACCACACTAAGCAAGTAGTTTGACACTTTGACAATGGAGGAATAGATGCTCCTTGGTGTCACCTGATTGTTCACAAAATGGGCAGAATAAGGTATCAATATGCCGCAAAGCCTTACTGAGTATCGTTCTGATTGGAAGAACATCTTGTAATATACACCAGATGAAAAGCAAAGGTTTAGGACAAATGGTGTTAAGACTCCAAAACTTATTCCATGGTACTTGACCAGAAATGTAGTGTGAAGTAGATGTGCTAGCTTGGTCATCTTTAATTAGATGGTACCCAGAAGATGAGATATACCTACCATGTGGAATAGGGGAGCAAACAAGTTTGTCATTCATTACACTAGCAGCCACTAGAAGTGTGGTAGAGAGGATAGAGGCAATAGTAGCAGCCATTGTTGACTGATCAATCAGCTCTGCTACTTTCATAGGACGAGAAGGCCAATGTTGAATAATAGGGAGGCGGTCATGGGGTAACCAAAGATCTCTCAAGGAATCAAATCCCAATTTCATTGAAGAGGTATCAAGTAGTTGATGATGAACTCCTCAAAAGCGTGGTCTTGGACATTTAGGGCCCATGCTCGTGAGCAGGGATATTCCTTCTGTTTTGCAAGTTTGGATTGGCTCCCATGTGTTAGTACATCTTAGCATTCTTGGGGAACATTTTTCATACTTACAGATATTCTCAATGTATGACTGTAATGTACTGTGAGGCACACTCTATGGAAACCAATGTGAATTCTTACAATCAATTTTATATTTAAATTGGCTGTATATAATTATATATGTATATATTAGACATTATATATATATATATATAAAACATCTGTATATACATTTATAAATGATGTTTATACATATTTTCAATCAATTCTACTCTCAAATGAATCCATAAAGCCCAATGAGAGATGAACATATAAAAATGTATTAATTATTTCTTTCAAACTTGGCCAATCTGCCAACCGAACTAATTGCTGCCCCACTCAACTCGAGCTTGAGCCAATTTGAATTGTGTTGGGTTAAATTCGGGTAGGGCCAGGCCCAAGCTCAACATTGCACCTCTAGGATTTGTGGATTGACCTTTAACCTCACCCAACCCGCTTGATTTGGCCCCTATTACGTATGACCGGTTGGCCAAGTTAAATTGATTAATGGTTCAACAAGTGAGTCATTTGGTTTGTTGATCAATTCAAAATTTTTTTTTTCTGCAACGAGATGGTATGGAGTGAAACATACTAAAAAAATTGTCCAAATGACATGTCAACCAATCCAGGCCATCTAGCTAGCTCAATTGTATGCTGAAATATTACATGCAATTATAGGAAGATTTGAAAACATTAGTCCAAATGACAAAAATTGTCCAGACAACAGGTGAATAAATAACTGAAAGATTTTAAATTAGGTATTTGGTTCAAAAGTAACAAATCCATTATTACACCACAGTTTGATTATTTGTCTTTGGTTTTTGATCCATAAGAAACTATTATTATTATTATTATTATTATTATTATTATTATTATTATTATTATTATTATTATTATACAATATTGGGATATGATACTTTTGGCTCCATTACTTCTAACGTGCTTCGAGGAAATGCTTTAATAAAATCCAGGAAGAGGCTTTCCCCGAAGGAAGTAATTAACAAGTACAAGCGCCCTCAGTGGCTGGTCGCTTGGGACCCGATGGCCCGCTCCTCTCACTGTAGCAAACGTTATGCCACCCTTATACACAACACTATATCCACCAACCTGCAACAAACAAGTGAAATGGCAAATGTAGTTTTTACATGAGAACTGAGAGCAGATTTCAAGGGATAAATCAACTTTATATATATATATATATATATATATATATATATATATATATATATATATATATATGTATGTGTAAAATTGAAATAGAAGTCTTATCTAACTAAGCCAAGTCAATGCATACCAATTCAAGTATTATATTTTTGAGTTACTTTGTTAAGATCATAATCCAAATTAAAACCCTAGCAAGAGTGGTTAATCCCATATAAGGATGTCAATGGATTATGTTAAAATAGTAAATTTGGCTTGACTCACCCCCATAAGGGCTGTCAACAGGTTCTGAAACTTCCTACCTGATCCAATATCCGATTTAAATAAAAATATTTAATTTTATTTAAAAGGTATGAAACAGAGTCGGATTAAATCTTAATTCAATCTAAGATTTCCAAAACCGATCAGATTTGGATTTGGATTTGGATTTGGATTTGGATTTGATAGTCGGGTTAGATTCTAATGTTGCCAAATCCCACCGGAACAACCCTAATTCAAGTGACCCAATCTGAACCATCATTCCCTCAAAAAAAAAAAAAAAAAAAAAATCTGAACCATCATCTAAAATATGGTCTTGGTTTAAAAAAAAAATTGCTTAGTTGGTTACATCAATATTTTAAAAAATCGATCTGGAACTGGTCTGAATGAATCAACCCATGACAACTTGGAAAATAAAAATAATTAAAAAATAATTAAAATAAAAAATGCCTAACATCTGTTGTCGGAGTTAAATGATTTAACGGTCCAACTGTCTGGGCCACCAATTCTCAGCTCTGATCAAGTCAATAATTTTTTGCTAAAAGATGGTTCAGGAGTAAAATAGAACCCATTGTTTTCTAGGCCAAACGGTCCAGTTGTCTGGGTTAAAGGTGTTTGAAAACCAATGGTTACATTAATTCCTTGAACAAAAGGCGTTGTTTAGTAAGTTACATTAATTCCTTGAACAAAAGATGCTGCTCAGTTTGTAAGGAATACAAATGCAAATCTGTATTTTTCTTTTGTATATATTTGTACTGTATATATTTGTATTTGTACTCTTTTCAAACTGAGCTAGGCTACATTAATAATTCTTTGAACAAAAGATGCATGTGTATACTGGTAAATTTTATGGGCCGAGGTCATTTCTTATGCCACGTCGGCCTATTTCATCTCTTATGCCAAGTCAGATTAATGATAATTAGGGTTTTGGTTCAAAATAAAATAATTCCCTGTAAACTCTAATATAATCAAATTAAAAATCCTTATTCATTAATCTCTAATTTACAAACCCCCCAACTAAAACTTACTCTTTGCAACAGAGCTGTAGGGGGAATAGGGAATTCCATCATCCTTATTCCCACCTCCTACCAACTTGATCTAACATTGTACAGCTCATCATGAGATTGGGACCTGCCATGTATGAGATGTGCGGTGTGAGATCATGTTGGCAGGTAGTTGGAATACATTTTTTTGGTAGACAATCCAAACTCTATTAAAAGAGTGTATGTGAGTTGGATATCTTGCCAACAAAACACATTCCTACCAACTTGATCAAACATCACACATCTTATTATGAAATTGGGGCCCACCATAAAAGTCGGACCTATCATGCATGAGGCAAGGTTCAAAATATCGATACGACTGATACACCCTGTATTGAAGCTCATTTCCCTTATTTTTTCATTTTTTTAAACCTGGTTAGAAAGGTTAGTTTAATGACCAAATCAACAAAAACAACTTCCACATCAACAAAATTGTATTGCTTTTACCGATGTGGCATTGATTCTGAAGTAATGACCAAATCTCCACAAATAACATCATTTGTTAATCTAAGTGGCATAAGAGACTACGTGGGCCAATAAAATAAAATTCAGTGTTAGGGTACACTTGCAGCTTTTGTTCAAGGAGCAAAGAAAATCCCTCTAGGGGATAGGTTTATGAAGATACCCAACTAGCTAGTAGGAGAGAAAGAGAGAGAATGTATATCTTTGATATGGCTTCGTTGGTACTTGATTTGTCTTTAAAACCGAAAAAAAAAGTGGTTAATAAATATTTTTTTGATATTTGTTGACAATTAGACACCACATAAGGGAAACGGTAAATAAAGACCTTTATGTTAAAAGAACCTTTAAAATAAAGTTTTTTCAATGATTGACTTGCATGTAAATCAAGACAAATATTTATAAAATAAATAAATTTACTAAATAGCATAATGGAAATATATTCACACATAACGTTGACTTAATATATTTATTGAATAAACGGAAACCATATCAAACACGCTATGCATGTGTATTATAAGATGATTAGGAAAAGGTTAATTACCTCATTGTTTGTGTGCCAAGGATACCATGACGTATTTACTCGAAGTTGAAGCTTATTAAGAGAATATCTGGTTGAAGTTACAGGAACTCTAGCATCTATGTCGCCACTGCAATCCATGGAGTGAGAAGTGAGAACCATGTTAATTACCAATTTACCATATTAACAAGATTAATCAAGTTATTTGACTCGAGTATGGGGGCGTACTTATGTTGTATTACCGCTGAAGCCGACGGACGGACTGATAGGATATCTGAGTAGCAGAGACCTAAGTATCCAAATCCTTATTTATTTGTACTCATTTTTTAATTTTATCCTTTTATTGTTTTCATTCATTTCATTTATTTTCTAATCATTGTGTATTTTTTTTATAAATTTTAATTATTTTTAAACATTTTATTCATTTTGATAGTTTTCCCAATTTTTTAATTTCTTTTAATTTTTATAGATTTTATTATTCTTTTAATTATTAAATTTTTAATCATTTTAAATATCCATTATTCATTTAATAATCATTTCATTAATTTTAATCAATTTATTAAATCGTTAAACTAACATTCTCCTTCCCAATGGAAAAAAAGGTCAAGTTGTATTTCTTTGAACTCAGTATTTAGCTTGAGATAATTGATGGTTTACGAAAATAAAAGTATGCGAGTCTCGACCAATACTTTAGGGGCGGTTTGACAATGGCTGAAATTGCAGAACTGAAAGGCTTATTGCTTGCTAAAATAATTAAATAAATAAAATTTTCAACAGTAAAAAGATCTACCCAGTTTCAGTTTCAGATAATAATCAGCCATTAAGGAGCCCACAATTCAGCTGTTATCTAATGGTCCCTTAGGCTCAGTGTGGAAGGAGTACAAATACAAATATGTACTGTATACAGTGCAAAATAATACAAAATACAAGATTTTGCACTCTACAAATTTGCATTTGTACTCCTTCCAAACTGAGCCTCAGTTTATTGATTAATATTTAGTTCTTTAAAGACAAGCATATGTATCAACAGACGGTTTCAGTAGTTCATCTGGGTCTATTTGGACCTTCAAGTGCAAGTGTGGAACCGTTTTGATTTAAAAGATATGACGAAGACCCATCAATTAGATCCAATTAAAGCCTCAAAATTCCTGTTATACCCTACATATGCTTAATAGATCCTATTAATTTTTAAGAGAAATATGAAAGTGCTTTTTACCTGTACACCAAAACGCGAATTCCATTAGCCAAACACTCCTGTAAGAGGGGAAGAACTGTTGATACGCTGTCTGTCCAGTTCATGAATACTTGGCTGCGATTTTTCTCAACTCCATTAAAATGCAGAAGTTGGGAGAAGAAGAAAGAGATCAAATGATCACCACAATTAATTAAATTCAGGGATTTCTTCCTGTTACCTACTGCAGTGTTGCCACTCATATTTGAGTTTGGTGATATTGGCATGAAGAGCCTCTTGGACATGTGGATGGTTTAAGTAAGCAAGCACATAATAGTTGCTGCATGGATCGAAGTTCATGAGCTACAAAACAACGGGTAATCTGTTAAATTTCCTTTTTCAAAACAACAAAATTTTGTTGAAAGAAACTAATTACGTACAACCAACTCTGCTCATCTCTGCTATTAATTTATCATTTGGATGACAATTAAAACTGTTGTACAAGCACAACCTAATCTTACCGAGGCCATTTTGGGTTTTTCTGTTAGATTGGAAGAGAAGCACAGGGGGGCATAGATGTTGTAGACATCAATGAAGTCCACATTCATATCAGCTTCAATAAGACTGTAGACGCATTTTTCACTCGCTTCGGTAGCATTGAAATCACAGTAGGTGTTGATTTTGTTATTGGTTTCATCGGAAGATAGAGCATGGGTCCAAAAATAATCATACATGCCCTTCATGTCAGTTTCATCGTTGATCACTGCATTTCCAATCTACAACAGATCATGCAGACTGTAAATTGATTGTCTAATGGCTCTATATACTATATACTACTTGTGTCGTAATAACCCACAAGAATATTAAGAATATTTGTCTAGAGAGAGAGAGAGAGAGAGAGAGAGAGTACCATGATCCCTTTGAGATTGATGGTGTTGTTTGGTGCAATCTTGTTATGCAGCAGAATGGTATGAGCAAGTTGAGGAACATAGTGGCCAGCATAGCTCTCTCCAGCTATATAGAAATCCCTGGTCTTGTATTCTGGGAATCTCTCCAACCAATTGACCAAGAAAACATAGTTATCTTGGGCTGTGTTTCCATCTCCTCTTGTATTGTAATCAGATGTCTTGTTCGAGTATGAAAACCCTACCCCCGCTGGAGACTCCAAGAACACCACATTGGCCACTACAAAGAAAAAAAAAGCCAGAAAGAAGAAAAACAAAACGAAATTCAAGATCAAGATTGCCATGCATCTTCTACGTACCAAGGGAAAAAGATGCCTGCAGCTATGACCCATGCAGTAGCTGAATGGATCTCTTGATTCCCCTGTACGTAATACCAAAACAAAACAAAAGGGAAAAAGATTGTAAATAAAATACTACTCGACCTCTATTCCATGAATAATGATTCTCGTAGAGTGTTTTGCCATCACTGTGAACACGGAACGGACCAAGCTCCACCATTGCTCCATATCCAAATGAAGAACAACCGGGGCCTTGAAACAGATCAAATACACCAAAAAACATTGAAACTACTCTCATATCGATTACGTATTTATTACTACTAGAATTAACATCAAATTTCATTATTATTTTGAATTATTCTTATTATTGCAATACTACTTATAAATAAATAATAATTAACATTATAATTAGTTTTAAAGGATTAAGGTTACATATTAAATCACCACCAACAATTTGAACTACTACCAATGAAATACCCATAATATAGTAACAAAGAAGTATTAATAAATGACTCACATATTCTTTCTTCTTACATATAGAAGCAAGCTAAGATTGGTTTCACATTGGCACCCCACGGAGATAGGTAGGGATCCGTATATAAGCCCCCACCCTCCAAACCCTTTTAAGAGTCATTAATTTCCATGTCTTACGAGTTTGACAATTACAAGAAAAATGGAGCATATAACTGAAACATCCATAATTTGGAAGAAAAAGGAGAGGAAGATTAAGATCAAAATACCTCCATTGAGCCAAAGAAGTAGAGGTTTGGACTTGGCATCCTGAGCTTCAGCAAAGTAATAGAAAAGAGCCCGCCCGGCTGATTCATCGACCGTGACATAACCTCCATACTGCTTGAACCCAACAGGGGGCTGTCCAGGCAACCTCTCTATCATATCCTTCTCCTTCAACCCTTCCTGTGGAAGGACTTTTGCTTCAGTAATGATTTGGGTCATCTTCATCTCATCACTGGTCAAGTCGATACCAGCTATTTTTCCCTGAAGCTTCTTCTTGTAAAGATTGGCAAGTGCATTTGCTTGACTTGCATGGCTTTGAGCAACAAAGCATGAGAGATAGATCAGAAGAAAGTAAATAACAAGACCAACCTTCATCTTCTATTCTCAATTCTCTCAAGCTTCAATATGAGACGTTTGCATAAGAGAGAGCTATTAATAAATATATGTTTCAAAGTCTTTTTGGTTCAAGTTTCAAAGTCTCCTCACCATTAAATCCGACCGATTTATTAGCTGTTTCATTTCACAATCATTCCCACTAAAAGTCCATGTACAACCATCCACAACCACAAGTTTTGTTGCTGAACCGCGTTTAACCAAGTTTTTGTCAAAATATTCAGTGCGTATGGGATGGGGTTGGATGTCTCATCCAAGTCAGATTGGAAATTTTTTAACAGGAAACCTCTACGAGGCTTCTGTGTTAGAGTAGTCAAGCAGAATCGAAAGTGGAGGGTCTCAGATTTTATGAACTGACAGCAACAAATAATATCTAAATGATTAATTCTAAAGGGCAAATCATTCTCAATCAGGTGAGACTTGAAACTTTAGAAAAAATCTTATATAGAGTAGTTTGGGGTTTTAGAAATGTTTAGAAGAACATTCCGTGAAATTAACTGATGAATGCTCAGCTCCAACAATGGGGATTGGGGGCCGGGAAAACAAGGGTTAGGGGGCAAATGTAATTACTTGGTTGGATAGTGTCTATAATTTACCCTTTTATCTTGGGTCACTTATTAACACGCCTCCAACTCCAATGCTTAATCATAGTTACCAAAACACCCCTGTAATTTGCAAATCATTAAGATTTAAGACACCCTTTAATTTGCAGTCGAGTCATCTATTGTTCTATCTTCTATCCATCAAAAACCATTATTTTCTTTTCTTTTCTGTTTGAATAAGACCACCTGACTCTAAAAATTAGTGAAAAAGCATGGACCTAAAACTTTTCCTCCCCAAAATGCCCATAACAGTTTCCATATTAATTGTTATGATTTTGGCAAATTATAGCTTATTACCATACAACTCTCTTGTTTGATATGGTATGCATTCCTCGTTAGGATCGAGCTTGATTGAAGCTAGAAAAACGAGCTTGAATTTGACTTAGCTCAAAAGTTCACGTCTTTAAGCTTAACTTAAGTTTCATATAAAAAATAAAAATCATATATACTTTTTCAAAAAGGGTCAAAGTAGTAGAGACATCGTTTCAGTTTTTCATTTTTCCTTTTTTATTTATTGGCAAAATCGTTAAGTTATTTGTTAAAGAGGAAAAGCAATAAGTATAGGAGGTGTCTTATATATATTAAATGACCTTTTTATTTTGTTTATTCACATCCTCACATCCTCTAAAAGTAATCAGAGAATATTGAAGTGGATGACTTGATTCAAGTGATGACTCCTATTAAATTGTTACAAATCACTTTTTGGATGTTAAAAGCCATTTCATCCAAAATTCAAAAACTTATACAAAACCAAGGATGTCCCACTTAAACTTGAAAAGTGATTCTACAGACCCAAAGAATTTTGAACAATCAAAATTAAAACCCCTTGTAAATTGTGATGAACGCGATGAAAAAGCAATTAAGCAAAAACAGTCAATGTGACCTATGAGTTGCCACCACGTGGCAAAGAAATAATTCATTATATAAGAATCTGGTTTTAGGCTTTTAGCCTTAGACCCAGAACAGCCAATGTCATTCTTGTCATACTACTTGAGTCTGTTTTATGGCTCCCACCGCGGATTGCGGATTATTCTTTAAGAAACAAGGAAATAAATCAGGTATTTGGGGGCCATGTTTATCTCTAACAACGATAGAAATATCATAATTAAGCCCACGTCTACGCGTCTAAGCTGTTACTTGTTTTATTCATCCTTTTTCAAAGCTGTTAGTTTTGTTGGACCAAGTCCAAATGGAAGTTCATTCGACTTGTTTTAGCGTGGAAAGCAACTTTAGTGTGGGCCCTTTTGAAGAGGAAATTGATGAATTCCTCAAAAGCTTGTTGTTGAATAATTGTATTGTTAATTTGGCTGGATCTGTGGAAAGAATAATTCCAGTTAGTAGGAAAGACAACTGCAGAGACCCTCGACCACATTAATATTCTAACAACTGAAAGCAATTTGCTAGACCTAGAAAAACCACTCATCGTGTATAAAGGTCTATTTTCGTAGATTTTCATACAATACTTGTATTTTAACACAGATGAATGGAAGCGATTATTGACTTGTTCTAAATCCTCAAATCTAAGTTGATATCAGAACATCCGATCCAAAATTTTCCATGGCTCAAAGAATAACCCATCTGCAAGAGAAAGAGAGCTTAACCCAACAATCACTTTGCTACCCAGTAATATCTCTCATTATTTTCCTGTAAGACTCAATGGGAGCAACTATAATCTCGAAATTTGGTTTGTGAGCCCTCTCAACTTGGCAAGTCCAAGCGTCTTACTCTACCAACTTGAGCAAGTCGTAGCACAATTCCTCTTCAGTTAACATTATTCTCTGACGTTTGGGGGCCTGTTCTCCTAACGTCCTATGAAGGCTACCGCTATTATGTGTTATTTTTAGATGATTACAGCAAGTATGTTTGCATTTTACCATTGCTTCACAAATTGGATGTGCTGTTTACTTTCATTCAATTTAAGAATATGGTAGAATGTTTCTTTGATACAACATCAAATGTCTTCAATCAGATTATTGGGGTGGTGAATACCAGTCTGTTTCTCAATTTCTTCAAAGTGAAGACATTTCACATCGGGTATCTTGCCCTCGTACCCACGAGCAAAATTGGTGCTTCATAAAGGAAACACCCTCACATTGTAAATCCCAAACTACTAACTCATCTTTGTCTACTTCACAAATCTCTTTATGGGCTTAAACAGACTCCGCGGGCCTGGTTTCAGCGGCTCTCGAATCATCTTCTCACTATGGGTTCTTTTGGTTCTAAAACGGATACCTCTCTCTAGATTTACAACTCCAATGGCCTTATCATGTATGTATTGGTTTACGTAGATGACATTCTTGTCCTGGGGAATGATACATGTACTACCACAACTCTCATTGAGGAGCTTTCTCGCCATTTTGCACTCAAGGACCTCGGCTCAATCCCTTATTTCTTAGGTGTGGAGGCCCATGATAGTGATGCTAGTCTTCATTTGTGCCCAAAAAAAAAAAAAATACATTGCTAAGTTACTTCACCGCACTCATATGGATGGTTCGAAGCCCATCTCCACACCATTTTGCATGTCCACCTTTACACCTAAGCATTATCTTCCTGATGCTACAGAATACCGTAGTATAGTAGGAGCATTACAATATCTTCTCATCATCATGCGACCTAATATCACCTTTGTTGTTAATCATCTCTGTCAACACATGCATCTCCCAACAGAGGTGGATTGGTTTTCCATTAAGAGAGTACTCTGCTACCTGAAACACACCATAGATTATGGGCTCATCATCAAGCCCTTGTCTACTTATCTTCTACAAGCGTACTCTGATTCCGATTGGGAGGGCCCCCTGAGGATCGGAAATCAACCACTGGGTATGCTGTCTTCCTCGGAGATAACCTTATTTCTTGGTGCTCCAAGAAACAGAAAGCTATTGCGCGTTCTTCCACTGAAGCGGAATACTGAGCCCTTGCCACAACTGTTGCTGAAGCTACCTGGTTACAATCATTATTGAAGGAACTTGGACCTTTTCTTCCCCATCCTCCGATTGTCTGGTGTGACAACCTCAGTGCAACTTACCTCACAGGAAATCCCATTTTTCACTCCTTCCCGGAACCTAATTGTTCGGTACATACCTACAGTCGATCAAACTGCTAACATCTTCGCCAAAGGGCTGTCTCCAACTTGTTTTTTGACCATGAGAGAAACTGAATGCTGTTCCTGCCCCCGTTCAGTTTGCGGGGGCATATTGACCAATCTACATCAGCGTCAATTACACGTGAGACTTCAGCACATAACACGTGATAAAAAATGGAAGATGGAATCGTTTCTGGAAAGTCGATCTCCATCTGTTGTTAATTCCTCTGACTGTATTCTGTACAGCTGTATCTTGTATTTGAAATTCAAATTTCATACAATACTTGTATTTTAATACAGATGAATGAAAGTGATTATTGAGTTCTTTTCAATCCTCAAATCTAAGTAGAAGAAATAAACATAAAAAAATTCTTGCAAAAATAATGGAGTTTATTTCTAGTTAGATTATAAAAAAAAAAAAAAAAAATGCTTGGATATCCCGATTTCTTTTTAAGCTAGGAAGTCAGTAAGAAAAAAGATCACAATGAGACAGTCATTAAAAGTTAAAAATAGATTACAAGGGTGGAAAGCCAATACCCTTTGGAAGGATGGCAAGACCACCCTGATAAAATCTATGACAAGTTCCACCCCTTTCCACTTAATGGTCCATTACTAGTTATCTAAGGATGTTCCTTTCTGATATATTGACAAAATCCAGAGAAGCTTCTTCTAGGGAGATAAAAAGAAGAAAGAAATTATGGAACCATCTCCATAAACCCAAGATGGGAGGTCTAGGATTAAGAAAAGCAAAGCTTGCTTGGCGAAGCTAGGCTGGAGAGTTTTGGCCAAGAAAAGTAACTGGTTAAAGTAATAAGAATAAAGTTGGCTTCTTCTAAGGTACCCAAAATCTAGACTGTCCCTTGTATGGCGAGGCATTTTGAATGGTAGGTCTTCTATTAATGGGTCTGAGATGGAGAGTTGGCTCAGACAGATAATTGGATTGGGCTGGGTGGTCAGACCAATCCACTTGAATAAGTTGGACCGTAATCCAAAAGTGGAGCAGCTCATCTTGGGACACCCGGAAGTTGGAGCATGTTGTTCCAATAAGCACGATTGACAAGTTTAAATGCTTCCAGTGGCGCTGGTAGCTTAAGGCGTCGTGACTCGTGACCTGGTGGCCGGTAGCTACAGTGAAACGCCAAATGTTGATGTATGGTTCTACATTTGTATAAAGTACCCATTTGTGTATGGGCTCAAGCCCAACACCCATTGATTGAAAACCTGGCCTGATAGGCTGGCTGAGCCGCTGAGGTCTATATGCAAAAGGATAATAAAACAAGCCTATGTTAGAGAAGAGACCTCATCGTTTGTGTACCAATGATAATGATACCATGACGTATTTATTTGAAGTTGAAGCTTATTCAGATTGAAGTTACAAGAAACTCCACCATCTACATAACCACTACAATTCATATAGTGAGAACCATTTTAAGTGATTCAATATTTCAATTATCACATTAACAGGACTAATCTAAGTGGTTGCTTTTGGATAAGTTTCAGGATTTGTGCTTTTAAAGCCCCAATTTTCCTTGGTTGATCGGATCGAATGCAAAAGTTAAAAGTATCATTTTAGCTCAATCCATTTTCACCCCTTTGCATTCACACCGCAAACAAATTGGGCCTAAGGACAAATGTATTTAACGCAATAAATCATCTGCTTCTGCTTCTGTTTGGCTCTTCCTGGAGAATCAATTGAACCCATTTTGATTTACAAGATATATAGGTAATAAGAGGAAGGCCCATCAATTTGATCCAAATCCTCAAAATTCATGATATGTTCTCTATACGCTCACATCCTATTAAGGGAACTACTAGGAAATTTATTTATCTGAACACCAAAATTCGTGTTTTTCTGAGTTCCATTGAAATGCCAAAGTTGAGGGAAAGAAGAAAGAGAATAAATGATCACACAAATACAGGATTCTTTCTGTAAGATTGTCATTCATATTTGAGTTCGGTGATATTGGCATGAATAGAGGTGTCAATTGGACTGGATTTGGTTGGACCCAATTCAGTCCAAATTCAACACAAAATAAGTCCAATCTAATCCATTAAAATGTAAATGGACTGTATTGGATCCAATTCAAACTGAATGAAATATTAAAAAAAAAAGAACATATAAAAATTATAAAAATATATTAAAATGAAGATACTCTGAAATTTACAAAAAGCAAATGTGTTTTTATAAAAGTGCTTTTGTAAAAGTATTTTCGTGTAAAAATACTTTTATAAAAGTGTTTTCGTAAAAGTACTTTTATAAAAATGCTTTTATTAAAATACTTTCATAAAAATGTTTTTATAAAACTGTTTTTGTAAAAGTGCTTTCATAAATAATCGCTACACGAATTAAAGTTCATGAGCTACAAAACAACATTTAATTTGTTTAATTGCGTATTCAAATTTTGTTAAAAAGAATGAATTACCGTGTCTGGGTATTTTGACAAGTAAGAGAACATTTAGCTAAGCAGTGAGCAACCTGGTTTCCGGACCTAGGAATGAAAGTAGCTGAGGAACCTTCTAGGTGATTGAGAAGATTCCTGCAACAAGCAATTAGAATAAAAATACTTCAAGAAGGATGAGAGCATTCCTCCAATAAGAGCTTAACAACAATTTCAGTGTCGACTGTCACCTTCAAAGATGGTGTGAGAAAAACCCGTGGAAATGGCGAACTCAATACTTTCCAGAAATGCTGTGGCTTCACATACAATTGAAAGCAATGCCTTGAATGGGATGGCTCTAGCAAAAATAAGAGAACGCTTGTGGTCCCTAACCACAAAACTAACACCTCATTTCTAAGAAGAACTGGCTCCATTAAATTAAGTTGAAAGGACTAATTAACTAGCAAGTATCAAATCTGTCATTAATTTATAATTTAAATAAAAATTTATACATACATACATACATATATACATACATACAAATATGAAGTTAACTTGGATTCTAGTTGGAGTGCAATTAGGGTAAGCCCAATCACACCAAATACAAGTTTTTGTGTATAAATGTTTATAGACATATTTGCAAATATAATAAATATATTTGTTATATTTATATGACGATACCATTTTTTCTAACCATATATTAATATATATGCATGGGTAATGGGTTCGACTATCATACTGGAAAAATATGGTACCAGAAAAAATTATGGCCAATCAACCGGTATCATAAGAGAGGTGACTGATCAGATGGTGTCTGTCAAATTCATGAGGGTGCTTTGATTGGTCAAATCTGTTCTGATACCATATCTTTTTGGTATCATAAATTTTCCTATATATATATATATAGGAAAATTTTTACATATTTTCAATCAATTTTACTCTTAAATTGAGTTATAAAGCCCAATAAAAAATGACTATGTTAAAAAAATAAACATAAAATTTTTCAAATGCCTAACACAAAGATCACTGACGATAAAGGGGTGTTCGACAACATGGTTGGTTATGCTTTGTTGAACATCACCTATTCACCTTAGTGGGTCTGCTAATCTTGGTTTCAATCCAGATGTGCTCTCCAGGATCCAGGATCAATTGCTGGATCTCCAGTAGGAAAGAAACTAAGGGTCCATTTGGAATGGGAATAATCCATTTCAATTCCGATTCCAGCCCTCTATTCCTGCGAACCAAACAGGGCTAAAAAAAATAAGAAGGGAGAAGTGGATAAAGGAGAGGGGAATTCACGCATATCCATAACAGCCCAACAGGTAATGACCTAAAAGTTGACCTCAACTTGGATATTTCGAAATGACCAAATCAAAGGGCGGTGATGCAACCAAAAGGTTTTAAAAGATGAATAGACTAGTACGCAATGATCAACACATTGACGCAATCAATCGCATTATCCCACTTGAACGGGGAACTCATCCTAATGACTATGACTCTATGATGGAGGTATCTCATTGACTAGGACCTTTTGGTTTATTATCATCCCTCCATCTCTATGTGTGAACGAGTATTTCATTATATATTCCATCTATAGGAAGACCAAAACTACATTAATAAGCTCTTGTATACGTACGGGAAATAAGTTCAATCTGGTTATCGGTTCGAACGGGTCGATCGTTGTGACAAAAAAAATAAAAAAAAAATTAAAAAAAATAAAAATAAAATTGGAAAACGGTCAAAACCGTTTGAATGGTTAATCGGCTGGTTCAACGGTTTGCCGACCCAAATCAATGGTTTTGAGGAAAAAAGTGGTTTTGGAGGAAAACAGAACCGGTCAAGTGACCGGTTCTTGGTTTTTCTGATCCGATTTTGAAAACCATGGTTTATTTTCAAAAATTAGTCCTTTTTAAGAAGCCAAAATTATGAGTTTATTTTTAATTGCTTATTCAAGTCTATCTTAGCCAATTATGTCATTTTTAAAATATCTATATTACTCCTGTTTGAAATAAGTGTTTTTGACTTAACACTTATAATCACTTATGATTTTCAAAACCAGAACGGATGGTTGGACCAGAAAAACCGGGAGCCGGTCACCTGACAGATTCTGTTTTCCCCCAAAACTGTTGATTTGGGTCAGCAAACCACTGAACCGGCTGATGAACCATTCGAACGTTTTTGACCATTTTCCATTTTTTTTTATTTTTTATTTTTTCTGTCAAATCGGGCTGGCCGTTCTGGTCAAACTTTCGGATCATTCGAATCAATAACCAGACCCCTGACCGATTTAGTCACCGGTTCGTTTTTAAAAACCATGCTTATTAGGATAAGCAATTATCTAATAAAAACTCCCAAACTTGGTAACTTGGGCTTGGCCTGGCCATAGGACCCTAAAATGGATTTGGGCCTCACCTATATCAAATGATTCTGAATTTCTGATCCAATTCTCCTAAAACCTAGGGATTGGTTAAAAACCGTTTGGCCCATATGGTTGAACCGTTTACCCGTTTGACCCAATAATAATCCTGGGTTGCACATTAACTGCTATATGCAAATTTTCGAAGGGCATAATTAACTTCCAAAGAAGTCTTATACGGTTATTATTTGCCAAAAAAAAATATATATATGCTTAAATATAAAATAATACATATATTTCATATATAATATAATTATATATTTATTTATTAAGAAAATGTGTATTTATCTATATATATATATTTTCAGTTTCTTTCAAGGAGAATACATATTAATAAAATATGTATTTATACACATATATATCACGACTTACATATTTAATCATTCGGATTAAACAGACATATTACCACTATATATGTATGTATGTTTTCAGTTTCTTTCAAGGAGAATACCAAGACAACCTAATGTTGTCAACAATGAATCACTGACCCACAAGATATTCCATGCCAACCATAGATGGATGATATGCTTTAGTTTCTATAAAGCAATTAATTAGGGTTTCTTTTCTTTGGAATGTATTTATTTATTATGTAGAAAAAATTCGACTGTTTTTTTTCCCTCTCACACGGAAGCATTAAATTTAAACGTTACGTTCATTATTGCCTGAGCATGATTTACATTATATTTTTGTTTGTTTTGTTTTATTTTGCCAACTGTGTTTTATGTATTGTTACTGAAGAAATCATTGCTAGCTTCTCATTTCCGTTTCCAAGTTGACGAGAGTGCTCTCCTTCGGAGCTCAGTCTTCTCACTGGTCAGCCAGGGCCCGTTTGAAAGTGGCTGAGCTGGCAATTCAATTAAACTGATTCTCTGCTTTGCGGCGTTTCGAATAAGCTATAATTCAAAAAAGGTTAAAAGTTGCAACGCTTCCGATGACTGAAAGCCGATTCAGGCTCCATGAAATTTTCACCAAACAGGCTGTCCGTATGAGTCCCATCTCGGAAAGCCTCAAAGCCAAACTCAGAAGTCACTGCGCTTTAGCCCTTCAGCCCTCCCAAGAGGAGACGGGAGTGTCATTTCTGTGGCGAGTAGTAGGGACTGGGGACCTCCCTCCCTCTGTCCTTACTCCTTAGTCGTCTAATTGTAATTGAATCCTTCTGGTCCAACCGATGTTCTACGTAATGGACTACCCAATGGTGGGCCCCTAAAATCCGAACGTGGGAAACGTGGCAAACCATAGACAGGTGATGTATGATATATATCTCGGATACAAGATCTAGCCAAAACTTAAAAGCTTCAGCTTTGACTGAGATCTAAATAACTATTAACTTGCTTTTAATGAGTTTGGGCCCACGTGTCACATCTGAAGATATCGAGGGTTTGCTAGGAACTATTTCAAACCGAAAGTTTTGCGTTATTATAGTTGATCTTTTGCCGTCTGATCTTCAGACTATTTTGTAGCATTTCAAACTTGAAGCTTCAAGAAAACTCCAGATTAGCATCACCTGTTCAAGCTGATTTTTTGCTTAGCTATCTGGTGGGACCCATTTAAAACTTCTCTTATCGCACCGTGACAAGTTGTGGGACCAGGGCTGTAGTACCAGTGTACTAAATGTCCCCTGTACGGTTGTATCCCCAACCCCAAGACCAAAATATTCCCTCTGATTCCGTACGCTGACGGGAATCTCAAAACCCGTACTCATGTGAGTGAGTTCCCAAATTCATGGTCAAGTTTCAACCCAAAACTTTTGCCACGTATCCAAACCGACTTACCGACCCTCTTTTCTAGTCTATTTTTGCCACATGGTTAAACTAAAAAACTAGATTTGGTTTGCCACGTGGTGAAACTTATCTTCTTTGCCGTTTAATTTTGATGAAGAAAAAGGAGTTTGACAGCATACGAGCCCACGAGGGGAGTTAAGAAGGCAAATTTGGGATTGTCTTATGTTGTGGTCAGTCTGAAATCTGAATTGACCAGATAAGTCCCTCTCACCGTCTCACGTTGCAGTGCAGAACCAGGGTCAAATTGTGTAAGGAATAAGCCAAGTTGCTAATCAAACAAGCAACATTAGCCTCGCAACCGTATTAAAAACAATTTGATAATTGACCATCTTTACCCGAACCGCCAACCATTCGGAGGTCACCCTGCCCTCCGGGTTCTGGGTCGGAGGCCTCAAATTCTAAACAAGTAAAGCGGTTCAACTTGGTGCCTGCATTTAGTCGCAGTGCAATTCTATTTTCACTAATGCAAATGAAAATAACGTAAATTCTCGTTTAATTTTGTTTTGGATTTTACGTTTTTTCTGTTTCAGGTCTTCTTTTACTTTATTTATACACTGCAATCAAACAAAAAAATAGGTAAATTTTGAAACAAAAATAAATCAGAATTGCACCCATAGCATTTGCATTACCATAATTTTGCTCAATGCAAATAGATTAAAAGTGCAACCAAATGCAACATTAACTGCTTATCCACCCAAATAAGGCCAACCTGGAATTTTCTCAAGGAACCCAGAATATGGGCTGGGCCGCTC
Organism: Nelumbo lutea; assembly: GCF_056320005.1. NCBI lineage: Eukaryota > Viridiplantae > Streptophyta > Magnoliopsida > Proteales > Nelumbonaceae > Nelumbo > Nelumbo lutea. The sequence continues at coordinate 8,527,911 of NC_142690.1, forward strand.
ACCCGACCCATTTGATTAAACCTGGCGCGTCCAAGCAATTTGCTGGAACCTGAGATGGCAATAGCGTTGCTGGGAAACCACCCAAACGACAACGAGGACCCAAGCTTCCAGCACTCCTTCAGAAGTTGCGTGGGCAGCGATGCCCGAATGGGTCCAACACACAGTACAAGCAAACAGAAAAGAGGAACTGGGAAGCGTGTATTGAGTACAAGAGCAAGCAATTAGATAAGAGCAGTTGACCGCCCACCAGTCCTTCACCTGTTCTCTGGTCTTCCAATGGATGGGATGCACAAGCTGGTTTTCTTCTGTAAAATCAACACGCTGACAAGCAACTACTCGCCCAAACTTATATAAAAGCCGCCATAGAAACCGATTAAAGCATAAAACTATCTCATTGAAAAGATTTATATTTTCTTCGAATTTGTGTTTGTCATGGTTCTCTTGATACAGAGGTTAAGCCGTTCTCTCATGCCTTCTTCCAAGCTGGAGAACCACCCCCACCACCATGCAAGGAAGGCCTTCTCGGCTCCTTTGCATGCTTTTGAAGCTGAGATATCGAAAGGATTGGTTCAGCTCTCCTTGAAGTCCAACCCCAGCTCAGAAATCCTGACCTTACCATGGATCCGACAGTGTTTACATCTTCTACCCACCATGAACAAAGCGTTTTCCAAGCTCGTAGTGGACATTGACTACCCATTGAATAGCTGGGAGCTTGCTTCCATGGAAGAGTACCTTCAAGATAGCTTAAAGTTGTTGGATCTCCTTAACTCTATTAGCTCTTCTCTTTCTCATCTCAGTCGAGCTCGTGTGGCGATGTCTTATGCCTTGAACCTTATGGAGAACTCACCTTCTGTTGCAATGAAACGTCTGGAAGCAATCCAGCCCTTCAGCTTTAACAAGAACTGCAGGTATGAAGAAGAGAAAGAAGATGAAGGGCAGGAGAAGTTTTGCTCTGGCAAAGAATGGGTCATCCATCAAGCTTTGGTGATGATGAAAACTGTTGCGTTTTCACTCTGTGGAGTTGTGACATCGAGCCTATGTGGAGACATTCAGTCATGGTTGGAGATAGGAAAAACAGTGGGTCAATTGGGAAATTCTTCGCTGATGAGTCCACATTTGAGCGTTTCTGAAGAGATGATAAAGAGTGGGTACGTACTGAAGGAGGTGAGAGATGTGAATGAGGGAGTAGTTCGATTTTTTGCTGCTGCAGGCAGTGGACAGAGCAAAGATGAAGAAAAGGATTTGCAGAGAAGGGTGGAGCTTCTAGGGAAGCTGTTGGAAGGTGTTGGGGAGGAAGTGGATCAGCTGTTCTCCGAGGTTTTGGTAGGGAGAAATGATTTGCTCAATTGCCTTGGACAAAGGAAACAATAGATACGGATCGAGTTTCTTCCTTAATTCCTTTTACATAGTGATTATTTGGTTTTATCTTTTTTGCTCTTTTTGTATTCAGTTTTTCTTTTTCTTTTTTTTTTCTTTTTTTTTGTATTGAACAATTCACAATTCAAGTTATTGTACATGACAAATTGACAATGAATTCATCTCAAGTGGCTGATCCATAAGTATTTGAGTAATCTGTCTTAAGCTGAATGACACTAAGGCCCCGTTTGTTTTCCGGTATTTAGAGGGATAAGTTGATTAATAGGTATGTTGACCATCTAAACCAAAACCAAACCGAAAAACCAAAACTCAATTCATCCATTCCGTTAATCAGAAACTTTTGGTTCGAATTATTGGTTTTGGTTTAGTTTTTCAGTTTTACATGAACACCCCTAAAAATAGAATTGCATAACAAAATTTTTGGCATGCATTTCAATACCAACTGGCATTAGCTCATGCATGATTTATGAAAAGAACCGTCTTTCTGAAAAATACTTCCTCCTTGTAGCAAAATGTAAGGCTGCAACATATTTAAAAAAACAAATGGTTGTGAAATTTCAATACTGAATTATCAAACCATTGTTTGTTGTATTCAAATAAATTCTACACTGGTCCCGGTTATACAGGGTCTTGGGAGGGGGTAAACTGGATATGGACCTAACTATTGGCCTTTTTTATTTTTCTGCACAAATGGATTGTTCTTAGAGTCAAACCTGTGTTAGCATGCTTATCAGACTGAGATACAACCACCAAGTTCATAGAAAAATGAAAAAGAAACATTGACTTTTGTTTTTTCATCGAGCTAAGCTACTTGAATGGCTTCCCTTTTCTAAGAATGACCTCAGTCGACCAAGTCGAAAGGAACTAAACTACTTAAATCAGTAAATATTTCATCATATCCACCACCCTACAAAAACCAACTCTTCTGTAAAAAAAAAATAAAAAAATAAAAAAAAATAAAAAAAAATAAACACACACACACACACACACACCAAGAGCTCCTCTGTGACGATGATATAGATTTGAAGTGATAATAAAATGTTTGGTCTGGGTAAAGTAAGGACAAAAAATTGTCGTATCAATGACACCTCAAGGAAAGTATCAAGAGGGAGGCAATTCAGTCCCCGAGTCATTGGAACAGGATGTATCATGTGCTTTCCTCTTCCGGCAACTATCTGAGGGTAACCTGAAAAACAGACAAAACATGAGTTTTTATGAAATAGCAGCAGAAACATGAAATAACCACTGATGTTGTAAGTCGTATTTCAAATGTTTTTTGATAAGTAAAACATATCTAAAATATTTCTATTTCAATTTTTAAAGGAAAACATAACAACCAAGCCAGAATAGGAACCTTATGCACACAGACACAATGGTTTTGAATGGGAAGCTTATTCAAAAGGAAACGAGATCTGCTGAAAGTTATATTTTCATCTATATTGTAACTATGATGGGTTTTAAATTTGAATGACATACGATGCCTTAAACAGTCCTACTTTCATGTTTCTAGCTGCACTTGTTCTAGTGGAAGAAATGCAGAGTATGAATTCCAGGCCCAAGGCTCTCGAATATTACCATCTATTAAAAGTTTAATTGGATAATGTCCAACATTCCCTTTTAGGAACACCTAAGAAATTTGAATAAATATCCATTATCAGTTATTCCATCATATGCTACTCAGACACAACAAGAGCATGGCTAGAAATGTGTCAGATGTGAAACTTACCATAAAATTGAAGTATTCAAGATGATATGGGACCTTCTATAGGTATCTAGGTATCATTAGATCCAACTAGTTAACAACAATGATAATCAACTGAAGTGTATTGAAGAGTTCCATTTTATCCATCTAAAACAATGGTCTTGATTTATTTCATGTTTCTTTGAAGGAATCATTTCATTTCAACCACTAAAAGGAACAGATTACAATATTCAATCTATTATTTTTCTTATTCATACATCATGATTTGAAAATTCACAAACAAGTTTCTAAAGCATGATTAGTTCACAATTCTTACTGGCCCAAAATATGATGTTCCTCAATAGTTGCTGAAGGGTTTCAGAATGTTATACATAATGCATGATCATGTAAAGGAATATATACATACATATATGTAAGAGAGAGAAAGAGAGAGAGAGAGAGAGAGATAAAGGAATGAACAATACCCTAAGTGCAAGGAAGTGTCTGACTCTCCTTGCTTCTCAAATGTGCAATTACATCCCATGTTTGAACTTATGACATCCTGCTTTATTTGGAAATGTTTCTTTTCCATGGGTTGCAATTGGAGATAAGGTGGCATCAGGCATTCAGGTGATGGAAGCAAACCTCGGAGCTCCTCAACCTACAAATTTGGGTCAAAGATAAATAACAGCAGTTGTAGTACACCATTCAAGATAAACGTTATAAGCAAATTCACATCAGAACTAATAAGAACTTAGATATTGCCTGCTTGCGCAATGTCTCATTCTCCAGCAAAGCACGTTGTTCCTATGGAACACAAGACAATACATTTTATTTAAAAAGAATCTATTTATACAATGTATACAAAAAAAAAATATGTATTACATTCCCAAACTATTATCAAATCAACCTATACAAGGAAATGCATACGGTAAAAGTGGTCAGTGGTATATATATGTTGCACCTTCTTAACTGTAAAAAATGAATTGAAACTACCCCATGGAGGAGTTGAACAACATAAATCATTGAAGCAAACTCACATACTTGGAACAAAAATTAAACTAAAATGAGAAATAAGAGATCAAATTTCATAACTACCTAGAACCATTTTGTAGTTTTCCATCTATTCCTTAAGAAGCTCTTATATATGCTTTGTAAAGGTTTAAGCAAATGATGACATTGTACTAAAACAACAGCCTAAAAATTCATTAGAGATATCCATTCAACCGTACTTCATCCCCCATAATCAACATCAACTTAAGTGGAGAGGGATAGAGAGTGTATTTTTTTTCAAGAGTGATTCTACTTTTCCATTTTACTACAAATGAATACTTGAAAGGGGCAGTATTTGCTCAAGAGAACCATAAGATCAAATTGATGAAATGCCAAATAAAGAAAAAACAACCTAGTGTACCTGTAATCTTGATTTCTCAAGCTGTTCCAACAGTAATTGCTCCTGAAAAGTAGGACTTCTGATTGAGGCTTATGAAACCATATTTTACATATTGAAATGAAAGAATTCTTAACTAATTCTGCACATTGCACGAAAGATTTTGAAACAAACAGTAGAACAATTTAAAGAAAAAAGGATCTCAAAATTCTTTCACTACCTTCCTATCTTTCACAGATAATATCCCCTCGCTTAACTGATGTTCTAGGTTTTGCAACTCTTTTAAGCTCAAGCCCATCAACTCTTTACCCATCATCCGCCTGCAAAAGAAGAGTACAAAAAATGATAATATTAACAAGGTGCTTATACATTCCAAAATCCAGTGACGTAATACTGCTAGTTATGCAGGACTTTAGATGATTTACCGGTTTGCCATTCTCAGCCTTGCAATTTCATCTTTCAGAATGTTAACTTCCTTTGATTGTTGCTTCTGTTAGAAAGAGAAAGAACTGTAAGAAGGGAGCAACCATACATAAAACAACATTTTCAGAAACTTCAGGTGTTTAACAATACCATGTGCTTCCCTGAGTTTTCTGAAACATACCTTACTTCCCTTGTCCAGGACAGTTAATGGTTGAACAGAACTTTAATACTATATTACCATTTTGCCATTACAATGCAATATGAGAAAGCAATTTTATTCATATTAGAAAAAAACCCAAAAAAGTCTTAAACTTGGGACAGAAAGGTCTTAACATATGCAATACATGAAAGAGTTATTTCTATGATAGATAGTTAACCAAGAAAAATCAAATTATGCGACTAGACAGGGTGAGATATTAATCTGATTCTTTTTTTTTTATTCTAGTCAGTTCCAAAAGACATCAAATATGTCTAAATGTCAATCTCTATATGCTATGTGTAGAATTAAATTTTAGGGTAGATGAGGGAAAAAATATTTCTCTCTTCAGGAAATGTTTTAAGAGATTCCAAGAGAATAACATGGTTTATGGCAATTAGTTATCAGCAGCAGGTATGACTCGGTTGGGATTCTAGATCAACCAATAGAGTTTCTTTTGTTTGCCCTTGGAAAGCCATCAGCTCCAATCAGTTCTATCATTCCTACCTTCTTGTTTGTCAAATACCAAGTGATATACAGAAATATAGAAGTTGAACACAGGGAGGTCATGGGTTCATGGTAGGGTGAGTTCTTTTGAGGAAATTCCATGGTCTTTGTTTGTGAGTGTGGGTCTAGACCCAGCTGGCATTTCTTTGAAACTTGAATCTGCATTTCCATAGGTTTTAAAGGAATTCTGAAAGCAATAAGTGATATGGGACTAGCTAGGGAAATTAGGTAAATTTGAGGATATTGCTCAGATTAAGTGAAAGGAAAAGTGTAATGGAACTAAGACATACTAGTCTTTGTGTGTTAGCTGAGATAGTTTTAAGTGACTAAATTGGTTATGCATTGTCATTGCTAATAGAAACCAACTCAATGAAAGAATAGTCTAGGGATGAAAGGGAAAAAAAGAAAAAATTGAAAGTAAGTTACGGGGAAATACTTAAAAACCCCAAAATAAACATAATAACAATTTTTCCCATTGTGCAATGGCATATAGTACAGAGAAGAAAATTTAATAGTTTCAGATGTTTCAAGGATGGAATAAATCAGTACCTTTGCCCCGTACTCAACTAATGCAGTCTCGGAACAATCCAGGCACTTGTTGTATCTAGAAAGTGTCCGCTTCATGCTTTACAAACAAAAACAAAAGGAGAGTTGCATCACATTAAATTTCCCAAATAAACATATAGAAGTTCAATTGTAATGAACATAGTTAACTTTGAGATACCATGTATAGATGAAATTGCCCAAATTATAGCATTTCATCCTCTTTGGTATGAGAAAAATAGGAAAATAACAAATCAAATTCATTTAAAAACCATATTGCACGACATATTTTAACCAATATTACTAACATTATTAGAAATTACTTGCATGATAAAATTCAAAACAGGGATTGGGGTGGATGAGTAGCAAACTAGAAATAGGTTACTTAGAAGCAAAAAGGAGAGAAAACCAAAAAAGAAACAAAGAAACAGAGGTTCATGGGAATCTCAAAAGTTCGCTGGGCACTAGCACACATATCGGAAAATGCAGCAAATTTAGGACATAGGCTTTACTGCATAAGTTAATATTGGCAGTGAATTCTCATGCTTGTGTTAATAAAAGATATAGACATGCAGGTTCAATGATCAAACTAGATACTCTAAATTCAAATATCAGATTTCTGTTTCTGAATGATGCTTCCCTAATAATTCTCTGCAAATCATTTCAATTCAACTAGTACAATCCAGGGAATTCCGAAGGGGCAAAGAGAGTTCTCTGAAGGTACCGTAAAAGGAGGCTATGCCTCAAATTATTTTAATCCACCCGTGAAAGAGAACCTTTCTTCCCCAAAAAAAAAGTCCTGCTCCAAACTCTAAAAAACCAGGTCCCCCCACCCCCCCACCCCCCCCAAAAAAAAAAAAGCTTTTATGAAAGATTTTATATGCAAGGGACCTTGAAACATGAATAATCACCAAATTAAGTGACTTCATCTTCCGAATATGGAGCGCAATGAAACCTTAAAAATCTTAAAATTGCATCTATCATCACAGAGAAACGAACTATGAATGAAATGCCAGGTAGGAGAATGGAAAGAAAAAGAAAAACAGAAAGGCAAAGAAGATATATATACATCAAGACCAACAAAATTGCATCTATCATCACTATACCTATTCAATTCATATTGGAATAAAAAAAAAAAAAAGAACAAATCAAGACCAACAAAATCGAAAAGAAAATCCATCAACCCAGTAGAAAATGAACAAACAAAAATAACAAAAAAGTACCATGAACTAGCAAATTCAAAGAGCTTGCCACTGCTGGAAAAGATTATGAGCGCAACCTCGGCATCGCACAAAATTGACAACTCCTGAGCCTTCTTAAGCAACCCAGCACGACGCTTAGAGAAAGTGACTTGCCTGCTAGTGGCATTCTCGATCCTCTTTATCTCAATCTTCCCTCTACCCATTTCTCCCCACAACTCGATTCTCTCCTCCTCTCATCCAAATAACGGAACCACCAACCAAATCTCAGAGCAAAAGAGAAACAAAAGCTAAAACTACAAACAGCAATCTCTCCCTAGCGTATCTGTATATAGTCATGTCTCTCATCTGCCTCAACTTCTCTGATGACAAAGAAGGAAAAGAGGTGGCTAAATATAGTGAGCAGAAGATACAAGGGTGAGAGAAAGCGTTTACCCAGAATGGCAAAAAGACTGAAACGGTAACCCTGCATGGCCATTGCCTCGAAAGCTGTGTGTGTGCGTACTTTGCCACATTTAGATCATTTACTATCTTCATTCCTAAATAAACCGATGGGAATCTCTGCTATTTTTAATAACATCTGAGAGACAGAGAGAGAGAGAGAGAGAGAGAGAGAGAGAGCTGTGCTTGACGGTTGTTTGCTGTTTTCGGAGGGAAAGAGGACCCTTTCGACGCACCGGGTTTTGCCCATTTATTGATAAATTTTCCATTTTAATATCAATTATTTATAAATAGGTAATTTTGCTTTTTTGCTCAAATTTTCTAAATAAAACAACCACCAAATTATTACTTCAACACTTGACCGAGATAGAAATTTTGCAATTTTCAGAGTGTGTACATCTCTTTGGCTAGCCTATCAGTTATCAGTGTTTACTGCCTTCTGTCGTCTGTTGGTTTTTTCAGCAAATGAATTTTAGCATTTATTAAATATTTAATACTTTAACATTTTTATGGATTTTTTTAGTACGTGACATTTTATGGTTTAAAGGTGGAAAATTTAGGTGTATTCTTATGTTGCTACGTGATTAAATAAGATCTACAGGCACAATCAGGTAGGTCCCACATTATCTAATGGGGGAAGAGGGTACTACGGAATTACAAGACCAATTCACAATTCACAAATAGATGGGTGAAAATTACATAATCTTTTCTTTTTTAACTTCTCATAATCTTTTAGATGATTTATTTGATGGGATTGGTTCATCGGTACTGGTCAGTGGTCACAAGACTATTACCTGTGGTCTGGGTCCTCATAACTTGCCAGGTGGCACATTTTCAAGACATTAGAATCTATCATTGAAGGAAGAGATGCTCTATACCAAAAGTTGACATGATTTGATATCATCTGATTCGTACACTATTTTCGCAGTTTAAGAGTAATTTGAATAGAACTTTTCATCAATCACCTTTGTCCAAGTCCAAAAACAGGAGAGATATTTGATAAAGAATTCGAGCTGATTTTTTTTACCCAATTGATCTCCAATGTGGCAACTATTGAATGGTGGACTCAAATTATATTAGTCTATGACAGATGGCAAGTCATGGACCTCAAAATGAATTGGTCTTTAAATGGGCCATGGGTCCAGTGTGCGCAAACCCAAAGGTTTTTGGTGATTAGACATCTCCGCTTTTTAGCAACACACCATGGATATAAATCATTGGCTTGAACTTTTTAATTGTCTGAATCTTCTGGCCTATGTTTTAATTATACCATTAAATCGTGTTTTATATAAGAGAAGAATATGAAATAAACATTTTTTTAATCTTTATATGTAAGTGAATGCATGCAATAGGGGATTAGACTCAACCCTTATTTGATAAGACCGTGAGGATGGAATAGTAGAACACACTCTAATACCATCTGAAGGAACACTAAGACCATTTACACAAATTTAATTAATTCAACCTAAAAGCATAAGCTGTTAGGTGAACTCCTGAATTTTTTTTTTTTTGGTTTTGATAGATTGAAAAATACAGGATTAAATAAGTTAGAGAATGACCGATCATTCCAGTGTCAGAATTTGTAGGTTCAAACTACTTGGGTTGATTTTCATGGTGAAGCATAAGTCAGCCATGCCCATTTGGTAACGGTGCATGGGAAGAAATATGAGACAATGATTGTAGTACATTGTTTAAGATTCAGGGTTATGATGGAAAAAGTACTTTTTGTTTATTGATTGTTGATTGTTTTTATGAAAATTTTGGGTTCTTTTGTCATATTTTGATCATTTGATGGTATGATGGCAAAAGGAAATAAAGTGTTTTTTTCAAATACTTAATAGAAAATAGCACATAAGTGATTTGGATAAACTATTCAAAGAGGCTGAAGTGGTATGGATAGCCTAGAGGCTGTTAGTCAGATGATTGACAAACAGCCAGTTTGGGCTCTCGGGAATTTTTACCATACATATATATAGCTTAGAGGCTGTTCATTGAGGCCCACCTCAAAAAGCCAGAAGCTGCTCTGTTTCAACCCTTGCAAATGGGCACTTAGTGAAAGGACTATCAACGACATTTTCTTGATTCGAGAACATTAAAAGTCAATTCAATTGTTTTAGTGTCAGATGACATTCAGAATGAGACATTTTTTTTTTTTTTATAAATCTGCAGTTGTGGGAAAGTCCTTAAGATTTTCCATGAAACTAGTAGGAAGCCCTTGCTTTGGAGGGGTGAAATAGAAAAATTGCATTAATAAATTAGATTACTTTTTTGTTAAATAAAATAATTATAATTATATTATTATAAATAATTAATAACTATAGTGGGCCTCAATTTGGTTTAGGGTTATTAATGGGTCTGGTCTAGGTAGAGCCAATCTTAAAGCAATTATTCAACTGGGATAAAATCATAGACATGATTATATTCAAATAATAACTTAAAATAATACTAAATTATTTTTATGTTAATAGGTTAAATATTTTTAACTAATGTTATCTTATTTATTACCTATCAAATTTACTATTTCAAACATAAAACATAATAAAGTTAAAAATTTATATATTTCCATAAAATAATCGACTTTGGATCTAAATCAATTTTGGACGGGCAAGTACAAAAACCAACCTAATTATTAATCGAGACAAAATCATGGAACTATAACCGTTATAATTATGTTCAATCAATTAAATTGAATAAAATAAATAAATGAATAAATAATAGTTTGTTGATATGAGACCGGTATAAGCTATCTCAAACTAGACCTGACCCATTGACAAACCTAAATATTGGGCTCAAGGGGAGAGAATAATTTGTTAGTAAATTATTCCTAAATAAATAAATAACTTAACAAAATAAATAAATAAATGTTTATTAAAATCTGTCTATCAATGTCAAATCTCCTTTGTTTTACTGATTTATAAATAATTTATTTATTTTTATTAAATAAATAAATGCTTAAATAATAATAATAATAATAATAAATGAATAAATAAATAAAAGTTGAAATAAAGAATAAGAGGAGAGAGAGAGAGAATTAGGCGAGAGAGAAGAAGGATGTCATTTTATTTTGAATAATCATATATGACACTCCCTATAATTTACAAATACTATAGAATCAATTACATAGGAGGGTTTGTCTTATATGTTACAGTGTTATAATTGAAAGGTTTGTCTTCCAAGGGATGCCATTGGCTTAGAATCAAAAAATTCACAAGAATTGTTTGTTTGATGGTGTATGCCAAAAGCAGCATTAAAATTTAAATCATCAAAATCAGTAAGGTTTTAAGAAGTTGAGTTGAGCGTCTGACTTTGAAATGACCATTGATAAGGGGGGAAAAGTGCTTAGTGCATCTAAAAGAGAAGAGAAAGCTCACTATTAATGAAGTAGTGAGCTAAACATGAGGTGAGGATCTCTGGTTTAACGTACATGCAAGGAAAGGAATTAAGGGAGAAGGAACTTGCCTGGGGTTGAGATAGATGGGAGCAGATTCATCAATTCCAGCACCCGGTGGATTCCTTTTTGGGTGATGATCAATATTGAATGATCTGAATATGTGGGATATGAGCGATCTTATGCCAATCCTCACCTCGGTCCTTGCTGCATCGTCTTTCCAATTGGGGACATTTGCGGATTTGTAATGTTTGAAGTGAATGGAGGCGTTGTAATGCTGCCGGAAGATTCCTCAGATTTGGATTATATGAAAGCTTGAGCTGCCGAAGCGATGGCAAATTATGGATCCACTCTGGCAAACACTCTAGTTTGGAGCAATTAGAAATTTGCAGAGTGTCAAGCTTGGTGAGGTGCTGGATGCTTTCTGGCAAACAAACAATCTCATATGCAGATTCGATGCACAAGGTGTGTAGGGCTGTGAGATGTTGTAGTGAACTCCCAAACGACGTCAAGCAATCAGAAACAGTAGTACTCAATTTGTGGAGAGATGTTAATATCATGTCATTGCTACGATGGAGAGTAAGGGATTTCAAAGATGAGGTGGAAAGCCGTGGCATGCTTGTCAATCTGGGGCAGGAGTGGATACTCAGTCTCTCAAGGCGAGGGAATTGTACAACAACAACAAAATCCTCTAGCAATAGTAATGGTGTTGTTCCCTCCTCCTCCTCTTCTTTACCCGACAACCATCCTTCCATACGGGGCATATTCCATATCTCAAGGACCGTCAATGAAGGAAATATCACTACTTCATCAGGTACACCTCCGGCAATGCCAATGCCCTTATGATTAGTATTAATACTGCCATCCATCATGTATCTAATGGAATCCATATGATATAATCCAAGTGTCTTCAGGCAGGGCAAATGCCCCAGGGCAGTGACATATTCCAATTTCCTGCATTTCCATAGTTGTATTTCAACAAGGTTGGGCATGGATAAATTCCCTTTCGTCATCCAACCTGGAGTTTGTCTCCCTGGGTATCCGTACACCTTTAATCTTCTCAAATTTGGGTGTGGCTGCATACATTCAAATACTTCCTCCCCCAAATTACCCCCACCCCTACTACTTCTACTGTCCCTGTCATCATTCTTCAACGACCAAAATAACCACAACGAGCATAGATTTGGCTTGCTCTTCAAATTGGCTCCCTCAGCTTCACCTGCATTCCTTACATTCTCCAGGTTTTTAATTATAATCTCGCCTCTGAGATTATTTAGGCCCTGTAACTCTGTTAGGCTACGCCCACTCTCCTTGCCCACAATAAATCTTGATAATGTCTGTAATCCAGTTAATCGCCCTATCCTTCTAGGGATTTGAACCTCCTTCGAGAATTTATTGAATTCAAGATGTCTGAGGTTTATCAGCTTGGTCAAGCCTTTTGGCAGCTTTACTACTTGGTTAATATTTGAGATCTTCAATGTTTGTAGATTCAGGAGGGAAGTAAGGGATGATGGAAGTTTAGTAATTCTTGTTTCAGAGATGTCAAGATACCGTAGGTGTTCAAGCTTATCAATGGGAGTAGGCAGCTTTTCTATTTCCATACCTCCTAAACTAAGTACTCTTAATCTCTTAAAATAACTCAAGGTGGAGGACAAATTTTGCAAAACATATCCATGACGATTATTCAACACTAGCAATGTTCTTGCAGCCTTCAACTCTTCATTATGGAAGAAAGGATTACAATTAATTCGTTGCACTCCTTTCAAACATGACTTACCATAATCTAGTGATAAATGCCGCACCCTTCTTTTCCCTTTCCCTGTGGAGGAGGGGCCATTATCAGTTATGCTAATCATGCGCCATTCAGTCCTTCCAACAAATCGAGCAAGATCATGCACAAGGTCATGCATCTTGCACCATTCAAAGTTTCCATACTCATCTTCCCAAGCATATTGAAAGAACGACCTCTGCACCAACTCACTGAAATACTCATTACCAATATCCTCTACCTCCTTACCTGTTATTGATGACTGAATAAAGCCTTCTGCTATCCATAATTGAATCAGAGTCTGCTTGTTAATCCGATAATCTTGAGGGAATAATGCACAATACGCAAAACATTGCTTCAGATGTGATGAAAGATGATCATAACTCAACTTTAAGGCAGGTAAAATTCCAGTTGCATCTTCAAGTAAATCCCCATGGTCTCTTACGTATAACCATTCCCGTTCTTCTCTCTTGGACCTCATTAATCCTCCCAAAGCTTTTGCTGCTAATGGTAACCCACGACACTTCCTCACAATCTCCTTTCCAATGGCCACCAAGTTACATGGAACCTCTTCAACTCCAAATGCTCTTCTTCTAAACAATTCCCAGCAATCATCATTTGATAAAAAACTCAAATGGTATGGATCCACTGTACCCATAATGCGTGCCACTTTGGTACTAGGACTAGTTACTATAATTGTGCTCCCTCTTTCTCCACTCATCAACACTTTCTTCAACTCCTCCCACTTTTCAGAATCCTCATTGTTGACATCATCTAGAATGAGTAAATACCGCCTCCCATTTAATTCCTCTTGTAGGCGACGCTGCAGAAGGTCCTTATTCGGGACATCACATTTGCGTTTTGTCGCAGATTCAATAATTTGTTTTGTAAGCTTTCCCACGTTAAAATCATCAGACACATAAATCCACATTCTGAGCTCAAAAAGACTCTTCACCCTTCCATCATTGTAAACCAATTGAGCAAGAGTTGTCTTGCCTAGGCCTTCAATCCCAACAATGGGAATGACTGAAATTCCATTTTCATTAAACTTGTCCACCAACAATTCCACAACCTTTTCCTTATCATCATCTCTTCCATACACTTCCGATTCAAGTACAATAGAAGTGGTCTCTCTCTGTCTTTCTTCACTCTCATAATTCTTGCTAATGATACCCTCCGTCAGATGAAATTTGGACTTTTCAGCGGCAATCCCATCGAATCTATCCATAACATTTTTAATCTCGTGGCCTATGTGACGGCGGAAAATTATTTGGTTTGAAGATGAAAGGAATTTGCGTACCTTGTTTAATACTCTTCTCTCTTCTCTACGACGCAGAACTTTTGTTGAAAACTCGTCTAATACATCATCTGCATCATCAAGAGCGTCTTTAAGCTTCCAAAGAAAATCTCCTATTGCCTTACTATTCAATTGCTTCTCCTCTACATCTTCGAGAACAGCTTCAATCGTCGACACAGTGTTTTTGAACTTTTCCAGTTCCTTCTTCACACTCGTTGTTAATCCATACTCCTGGACAACTAGCGATTTCAAACTTCCAAAAAGTTTTTCCACGAATGCACACAAAACTGCAGCTTCCATTGTTCGGGGATTGCAGGGTATCAGAAATGGATGAAGCTGCAGGTGGTTGAAAGAACAATGTAATGTGCAGGGGGATTAAGCAAAATATGAGGTATATATGGAGTAATGGTTTGATCGCTATAGACGACGACCTTATTACGAACTCCATTACTAGTCGTGCTGTCTTCACACGGTATTAATGAATTGTCAAATACAATAGAGATAGAGACAGTATTAATCATTTTTTAAAACAGTAAAAATACATTAAGTCAATTAACTAAACTATAAACATAATTTAAAAAATTTACTCTTCTTTTAATTATTTGGAGATTTTCATTTATGTTACCAATTAGTTTACTTTATTACATTTCCTTTCCTTGGTGACTACTTGAAAAGCATGACATCCTTTGATTTAACTTGGTGATTTCCGTGTTTCCGATATATGATCTGACCACATTTCTCATATTCTATTCACCTTGGGGCTGAGTGAGAAGTGAAATTGGCCTCCCAAAGGCCCACCTCGTTTAGAATATTATGAAGTCTGTGCGTGGTTGGGATGGACCATGGAGGTAGTAATTAAACTATTGATGGCTGAACGACCGTGTCACCAGTCAACTCAATTATGTATTTAGATTGGGCTCCACACGGTATTGACTTGACTCCCAAGCAAATACATGACCAACCGACAAAGCCTAAAACTTTGGCTGTCTACCTTCAATAGCCTGGGCTGTCCACGGCCTCACTCCACATAGCACGTTAGTATATATAGTATATAATAATTAAACTATTTCTAAAAAATGCAAGAAATGTCCACAACTGCTTAGTTTTATCTGAATTTCAAATATAAATATAATTATTAGATAAATAGTGAAACTCAAATAAAATCTTCTAAAAAATTCAAATAAAATAATATTATTATAAAAAAAATAAAAAATAGGAGTAAAAGCCAAAAATGATACATATGTGTGACTGCCCCAATAACGGGGTCGGTCACATACTAGATAAAAGTGAAAATTCTCGATAGGTACCATGTATGTATTTTAGTCGAGCGCCAATTTAATATCCCAACTTAAAAATGCGGACAATCTAGTACCCCAACTTTTATTTAGCCTCAATTTAATACCCGAGATTAATTCACCGTCAGTTAAAAGAATCAGGTGATATTAAATATTTTCGAAATACCAAAAACTAACCTTTACAAAAATATACAGACCATTTTACCATCCTAAAACACGCTCATCATCTCACTGGTCAACTGTTGTATCAATAGCGACGTCGACGACATTCCTCTCCTCTTCCTCTTCCTCGAATCCAACTTCTGGTTGTCTTCCTCTTCCTCACGTCCACCCCCTCTTGCGAGTCATCGGCCATCGCCAAGTAGTCTATTCAACTGCTGTATCAATGGCGAGTCTTTAACCTAAGACTGAGACTGCGAGGATCGTGCTCATCCACTCGTCTCTTTAATACAACTACTGATGTATCACCGGCCATCGCCATTGATACAACTATTGTTCAACTAAGCACAGGGAGGTTAAAGATTGAGACTGAGCAGTTGTATCAATAGTTGTATCACCGGCCATCTCAGTCTCTTTCACTTGAGATTGAGACTGTGAGTCTGTTTAAATGTTGTATCAATGGCGATCCAAGAGTTGTTCGACTGCAAGGGTCCTTCTGTTGCTGCTAATGATTTTCCGATTTCGTTGTCACCTCCGATGGCCACCACAAGCTCCACCTCGCAGACCACCACCTTTACAACCTTAGGCGTTTGAAGAGTTGGTCCATTGTGATGGGAACAGAGGTACCTCTGCCACCATTCGGAGGTCCACCTCCTAGCTCTCGCCTAAGACAAAGGAGGAGGTCCGGATGCTTCTCAATTCTAAGCATCTCTAGTTCTCCACAACCTTGCAAGCCGTACCTCTTCCCAAAATATATGTAACTCTCCTAAATCCAGCTCCTCCACCCTCTGTTTTCCAGCTTCTCTCTCTCTAGATTCACTGATGAAAGATGGTCTGGCGGTGCAACTAAAGAACAAACACCCCCCAGGTGCTATTCTTCATTCACTTGAGCTGGTCGCCGACGACGACAATGGTGGGGAGCTCAATGCCTTCTTTCATGACATTGAGGTGGCGCAGCTGGTCTACGGCGTCGAGGAGGGGTCGAATCCGATCATTATAGGAGGATTAGAGAGAGGTTGCATCTCCGATAACCTTAGCGTCTTCTTCCTTGGCACTACCAAGGCCAATGTTGTCCATTATGTCTTCCATAGAAGAAGTTGTAGAAGCCATAAGAGATCAGAGAGAGATGGTTTCTTTTCGAATTATAAGAGTTGCGTTGCGTAGAGTGAGAGACGAGAGATCAGAGTTTATGCCAGTTGAGATTACTTGGGTTGCCAATTTAGCATTTTCACTGCCACGATGACTTACAAGATTCATACTGTTCATTGCCAACTTCCCATTTTTGTGCTGTTCATTGCCAACTTTCCATTTTCATCCAGACCATCAGAGGAGGTGGCGAGTTCGCTTTCCTCAGCATCAGGTTACGCTGGTTTTCTTCATCTTTCTTGGTATTTCTTTCCCTATTCCCCATCTTCACCTTCTTCTCCTTCCTCTAGTTTGAACCTCGCCATCCATTCATCACTATTCATCGTCTCCTTCGATGAACAGTGACGACACTACTCTCTCTCGCTCTTTCTCTCTCTCAATAATCCCTCTCCTCCTGTGAAATCCAGAGAGATATCACACATTCAACATTCCAGCGTAGCACATGGTGAGGCTTCTCATCATGGTGGTCTTCTACATCGTCAACGACGGTGGCTCCGAAGGCAATGACCCCTCTGGCGCCAGCAAGAAGCCCGGTGGGCTTCTGCAAAGGAAAGGCAAGTGGTTTTAGGCTGGTATGAGAAATCCACAGATTCCGCAAAACCTCTCCATGTTTTTGAGTTTTGACCTTCAAAGTTTCGAATATAATTATTAAAATCATTAACATCATCCCAACTAAAATCTCAAATCTAGGCTCACATCAGATCAACCATCAGGAAAGAATCTTACCCAATTCAACTCTCAAGGGTGGAACCCACTGCTTAGATATGGACGATCTGGATTTGGAGCCAATCTCGGTAACTACAAGTGTGAACATTAGTTTCCACTTGCATAGGTGGAAATAGCTAATGGGACCATTTTTGTAATTTCAATAGAGAACTCATGCATTACTCGAAATAGCTAAAGGGTATTTAAGTCTTTTTATTTTCTAACTGACAGTGAATTAACGCCAGATACTAAATTATCGTAAAATGAAAATTGGGGTGCTGAATTATTGTGTTTTAAAATTCAGGTACTAAATTGACACTGCACCTAAAGTACAAAGTATCTGTCGGAAATTTTCCCTAGATAAAATATAGTAATTCTCTTAAATCAAATAAAAACCTATCAAAACAATATATGAAAAACCCAACCTAAATTTTTAATATAAATGATGTAAAAAAATTGAAATTTTAAATTAGTTCATATTAGCGGCCCCGTATCAATACGGGAGTCATGCCTAGTGAATCATGATAATCAGATCGTTTAATGGGTCTCACAATATAACACTTGAATTCCTACATAAAATTTTTGTATTCATAGCAAACTATAAGACTGAATATTACGCTAATTTGAATTTTGTCTTGCCCTTCTCTTTGTTACAGTTTTTTTCCCTTTTTTTCTTTTCTTTTTCTTGGACTTTTATAGAAGCAATAATTTGGAGATAAACTATAGGATGTGCTAAGCAGGATAAGAAAATAAAAAAGTTTTTACAAATAAAGAGATAATTAAAGGAGAATTAGTCCAAACACACCCCCAATCCCCATAGGCCCATACAACTTGATCAATTGCCAACATTAAGTATGTAAAATGTGGTCTACATGAAGCCATGCGAATTGGTTTTGGTTCAAGTACTGATATTTTTACACATCTGCACACCACACCATCACAAGGTCCAAAGCTAATCATCAATCATAAATTTTGGTATGAAGCTTACAAGTTACACTGGAATCCTGGATAGCCTTCCTAAGTCGTAAACACTTGAGGTTAGACAAGCACTTCTTCTGAAAATTAAATGGTTTGAATGATGGTATTAGAGCTTTCAAGGCTAAATACAATGAGAATCAGGTTTCTTTTACCCTCCCTTTCATCAGGTACATGTGCTCACACCTGTTGCATGGTTGGATGGCTTATATCCACTATTGTTTCATCCATTTTCTGGCACACATATATATAGTGGGAATCTGGATCTTCCAGAACAAAGTCTGCTGGAAGCAGGCCCTTCTCCGTCAGAGGAACAGGTTCCAGGAATGACTTTGATGACGAACTGCAACCATCCGGCCTTTCAAATCCTGGTCTCGCTGCAAAAGAACAAAAAGATTCTAATGATACAAGCAGTAAAAACAAAAGAAAGAAACTGTCGTAACAGTTCAAAATCTGACGTAGTTTCTGTTGTTCTGGGAAACAGATATATTGCCAAAGGGCTTCTTTATTTACCATGAACAAGATTATACATGTGACTGACAAAGAGTTAAAATCTTGAGCTCACTTTCAAGTATAACAATTAATCCAATTCCCATAAAATTTAAGTCCTAAACAGAAAGACGTATCATACGAAAATTTGATTATCCAAGTGGCATTATCGTCCAATTCCTTGCCAACATGCACAAAGCGGAAATAAAAATATATTCTTTGACAGAAAGAGAGCCAACATTACCTATAAAACCAACTAAAACATATTTGATGGACAAGCAGCTATTGCTGCTTTAATGCTCTAGATGATGCTATGACTATAATATGGATGATGCTATTGCTTGCTGCTTTCATGCTCATGATATCTTTCTAACTAAAATCCAATCAGGTTCTTCCCAAGAACAAGATTAAAACCCCCCACCCCCCAAAAATGTACACACTCAAACACAGAAAGAGAAGTAGCTGGCAAACAAAACTCTAGAAACACAAGGATGTCTACAGGTATTCTGTGCCAATGATGCAGCCACCACATTAGCACAATCAAAATATATCCAGAAAACTGCGCTACAGAACAGTTTATGATCTGATCAATTTTCTTTCTAGCAGGTACTTGTTATTTTGATCAAATGAATGGATACTTAATAAAGTATGCTCCACCAAAGAAAAGTTGCATTATATTTATGACATATAAGTTTCAATTTTCAAATTTCTTTTTCTGAACTTTGAGGGAAAAAAATGTTGCTGTTTACACCAATGTGATAATCAGGTATGCAAGCAGTAGAAGATTTTTTTCTCAGAAAAGCACTAGAGATATTTAATGGCACTAAACAGGAGGGAATGATGATGATCAAAGTACAAGAGATATTTAAAGGTGTACAATGTAATCTTCTTTTCGATCTAGCTAAAGATTTGTGGTAGAATTGTTCATATGCACCTATTGAGGGAAGGTAATTGACATTCATAAATGTAATCTTAAGTAGCACGTAATAATTTCAAATGGTTTGATTACTTCAAAAGAACTTCAGTTTTAAAATATATGGCTATTCTTTTAAATGATTTAACCAAATATATCTAAGCATACAGATGCCTTAAAGTTTTTTTCTTATTATACAAGTACCTACAAAGAAATAAGAGGTATGAGAGAGGGTGAGGATGCTGGATTGGGGTAATTCCTAGCATGTTTCATACATATGCATGCTCCAAAGGGGCTTCAAATATTGGAGTTGTGCCACTTAACAACTGGAAAGTAAAGACCAACTAAATCATTTAGCAAAATACAGAGGCAAAAGGTACTACACCCAAAAAAAAATTAATGTTTCAGATTGAACAACTAGAAAAGATTAATGTTTCATATTGATGATCAATTAATTTAAAGCTAGTCTGAAGTCTGAACACCCAAAAAGAATGGAGCCAACTGAGAGGTTAAATATTGTATGATTTTATCATTAAGATGATATCAGGTAGTATTAGTCAAGAGCAGCTATACGCTGGACCAATGATATCACAAAAGGTAAATACTAAATTAAAAACAGAAAAAAAAAATGGAACTTCCACTTGATGAAAAACCAAATTGTGCATATCATTTTCTGTGACAGGAAGAAAAGGGATGGTGGTTAGTGATTACCCATTTATAATTTTCTGATGACATAACCATTTTCATTTTCTGTGATGGAGAGTATAGTTGTTGGGTGGAAAGCTTAAGACTTTTGGTGAGACTCTTTGAGAAAGTGCCAAATCTGAAAGTTAATTGGGGCAAGAGCATGGTGGCAGGGACAAATCTAGGAGAAGATGAAGTAGAGTCTAGGGCAGCAATGTTAGGATGTCTTTCTTGTGGGTGGCCGATGTCCAATTAGGTGCAAACCCTAGATCATTTAGCTTTTGAGTTACAATGATAGAAAATTTTGAAAAGAAATTGGGGAAAAAGAACTACATCTGACTGGGGGGGATTAACCTTATTCATCTTTCTGTATACCATCTCTCAGTGTTTAGAATGCCACGAGCAGTTGTCAATAGGATGGAGAGGTTGGTGAATAAGATGGGCCATCGGGTTAAATGGGAGGTAGTGTGTAGAAGGAAGAAGGAAGTTTGGGGTTAGGGAATTTGAGTAAGAACAATTATTCATCAAAAAAAAAAAAATTGAGTAAGAACAATTTGGCTTTACATGGGAAATGGTTGTGGAAATTTCCACTGGAACATGAGAATCTTTCACATAAGGTTGTGGAGAGTATTCATGGACTTTTGGACAATGGCTGGGATGCTGGACTCTTGTATAGGACCACTCTTGCTTCACATTGGAAAGCTCCTTTGTTTCTTAATCATGTCAGGTATGATCTCTCTTCCAGTAACAAGATAAAATTTTGGAAAGATCTTCAGGTGGGGGATGCCCCTCTAAAATCTTTGTTCCCCTCTAACCCTCTTTGTACACTTTATCCACTTTAAAGGGTAAACCTGTCTCTGAATTTATAGCTCCTTTGATCTCAAACTTTGGTGTTGATAAGGACGGCAATTTCATACCCAGCCTCTTGAACATGCCGAACCCGCCCAACCTGCTCATTTACTTAGTGAGTTGGGAATGGGTTGAGTCATCCATTGCATAAATTTAAATGGGTTGGGTTGGGCCAAGCTGTGGGTTCCCAGTGGGTTAATCACTAATGATAAATGTGTAAATTGCCTAGCCATTTTTTCATTAATTTTCTTCATTCAAGTTAACTCACAATTACAATTGATAATTAATGCATTAATTTCTAATTAACTATTGGAAATAATTATTGACAAACTATTTCCTTTTCCGGTCAACACAATTCACCCATATTGACATGAACCCAAACTCAGTCAAATGGTCCAATGGCCCGTTCCGGTCCAATTTGATTCAGGACCAAATGGCCCAACGTACCCAACCTGAATTAATCCAAACACAGCTAGGTATTTCAGACCAACTTGATTTCAATCGACCCGGCTCGACCATGTTCAGTTCAAAGTAACTAGATCCGTTTAACTCAGTTCAGCCCAACTCAGTCTGATTTGAATCAGAATGGCCCAAATGTACCTGACCAGATGAGGCACAGGTGATGCCATGCGAACTGATCTGATCCTATTTGGGTCGACCCAATTCGTTTTGGATTTGGAAGTTCGACTACAACCAACACAAAGCAGCCCGAACCTAGTTGGTCCAGCTCAATCTGATTCAGGCCGACCAGTCCAAACTCGAGTGATTCAACCGCACCTGAGCCAATCAATCTGAATACAAACCCGGCTAGATGGTTCAGGCCAGTCTGGTATGATTCAAATTTCAAACCAAAGAGGCTCAGCCATATACCCAGAACCCAAACCCAATCAAATGGCTCCAAATGATTAACTGCTCTTAAATTCTCCATGTATAAATAATATGCATGTAATGTAATTTTAACCTTGAACACTTGTGTGAAGGATGACCACTTTTACCATTAAGCCATGCCTAACTAAATTGTCAAAAGAGAGTTGGTTGTTACTTTTAATTAGTTCTCATAAAACTCAAGTTGTTACAAGGTTAATGGGTTGGGCAGGTTGGGCTGGGTCAAGACAGGTTGGGTTGAAGTTTATCCCAAACCCAACCTGCACAATTGCCATCCCTAAGTGTTGACTGGAACTTGGAGTTCTAGATGAACATTAAGGACTTGAAAATTCCACAGTTCTCTAATCTTTTGAATATTCTAGTTCTAGAGGAGGTGGTGTTTTATTTCAATGAAGGGGATGGAAGGTGTGGGCCCTTAGTCCTGGGGGATCTTTTTCTTGTGCTTCTGTTTTTCAAGTCTGTAGTGGTTTCTAATCCCTTTCCTCTTTCCTCTTCTGTGAAGGAAGTTTGGTGTGTCCCTATCCCTCCTAAAGTTGCTGCCTTGTCTTGGAAAGTCTTTTTCAGAAGCATTAATATTTCAGATTTGTTACAAGAAGAAGACCAAACTGGTATTTGTTCCCTAACTGGTGCATCATGTGCAAATCGAATGGGGAAACTGCTTTCTACTTACTAAATGTCCTATCCCTTTCCTGCTTGGTTTCTTGCTTGTTCTGGGTGCAGGTGGAATGCCCCTATAAGCTTGGACAGATTGTTTCATGCCACTACTTTCAGGTGTTCTAGAAGGAGAGGCAAAATTATGTGGAGGTGTACAAGAGTGGAAATATTATGGACATTGTGGGAGGAAAGAAACAGTAGAATCTTTGAAGGAAAGAAGTAAAGAGGCTGTTATAGAATGCATCACAGTGAGAGTTATACATTGGGTAAATATAGTGCATTTGTTATTATATTTCATGATGGATGATTTTTTTCAGGAACTGGGGTGTGGTTGTAGCTTCCTCAGTTAAGAAGATGACGCTGAAAAAGGACTGGTCACAACCAGCTAGGGGATGGATGAAGCTGAACTTTGATGGAAACAGTTTGGGAAATCCAGGTCCATCAGGGATAGGGGGAGTAATAAGAGATGAGAATGGTATCTTACATGCTTCTTATTCAGGGCTTACGCCTGATAGGGGAAGGAGATTCTATTCTATGAGGGCAGAGTTAAAGGCAGCTGTGATTGGGCCATTGGGGTGCAGAAGGCAAAGGATATGGGGATTGATAAACTGGTCACTGAAGGTGATTTAAAGTGGTTATTAGCTGGTTATTGAAGACTGCAGCAGCAAACTGGACCTATAGGAATGAAGTAAGATGGTTTCACTGGTATTCTAAAGACATGCAATTGGAAATACAATGAGTGCAAAGATCAGCTAACAGCTTGGACGATGATTTGGCAAAACAAGGGTCACTAGACAACAAATGTTTTGGGCTCAGTTGTAATATAAAAGTGTATTGGGGTGAGATAGCAGGGGCTATGATCAAGTTTCTAATTGTTTTGTAACTGACAACCTCTTCTTGTATTTTTTATTAGTAATAAAATCTGGTTTTCCTGTTGCCAATCAAAAAAAATTGCACATCCAAATAAGAGAAGGAAAGTTATAGAACAAAAATTTACTGATAAAATCAACAGAAGTATGAGACAAGAACTTGTTAGAAGAAAACTTACGTATAATGTACAATGTAATTTTCCAATTGAATACTGGTCTGTTCAAATGAGGAATCCTTACAGTTGGATCACCATAAGTTATCTGTAAAAATGGGAAAAACAAGGCTAAAGCTTACAGGATTTTAAATAAAGGATAAGAATAAAGAAATAATTGAAAAGAAAAGAAAAAAAAAAGATAGAATTTCAGTTTCAAGGCATACCAGCATATAAACCCCTCCAGGTTTAAGAAGCCTGCATGCAGGCAGAAAAGGTAATTGTTGGTTATAAAACTGCAATAGAGAAAAACGGGGGTGGGGGATCTAGGCATAAATTGGCCATTGAAATCCTATGACACATCAGTATTTACAAGTCCAGTCCTGAGATGATGAAGCATAAACCTGCTAACTTCTCCCAGCATTTGGGCAGCACTAATAGGAGCATTAGTACCACACTAGAATCCAAAAGCATAACTGGGAGTTAGAAAATGCCCAACAACAAACTGGAGGATCATTAACATTTGAAGAAAAGGTCTTACCATCAAAGAATCAAGAGTTCCTAAACAGTATCAGCAGGATGATGAGTAAATTCAGCATGAGAAACAAAGAAGCATCAGTTTGCAGCCATTTATATATAATAACTTAAAACTTCTTAGATTTACATAAAGCATGGGCAATAACAAGACCAGATCCACTACCTTTATCAATGACGCTGTGAAACGATTCATCTGAAAAGAAGCTCATATCTCTAACATCCATTTGCATGTCTATCGATATGAATAAAGGAGATCCAAGAAAAAAAGAAATTTGCCTTTCATGGAAGAAATTTTTTAAGGTTTAGATTTTCACAGTACAAAACTAGTGAAGAACTTTTTCTAGTAAGGATACATTTTAGCTGAGGTATATACCCATGCTTCCTTTTCATCATGTCAATGACCACAGAGGAAATATCAATGTTCATTATGTCTTCATACCCATCCTTGACCATATCTTCTGACATAACTGTAAAATAGAACCATCCACACTAAAATACTTCAGTAACAGAAGCAGAAAATTCTAAACAAACCAAATTATGTTTTAGAAATAGGGATACAACTTGGGTGGGCCTGAATTAAGATTTGCTAAATTTCTAAATGGGCCTGGCATTAATGCAGTTGAAATCCTTCAAATTGGACATCCAATTTGCATCCCTACTTAGAAGCATAGTTTTCAAGGCACCTTGTCGCCTTGTCGCCTAGGCAGGCGCCAAGGCAACGCCTAGACGATGGATTTTTTTAAGTAAAACCATATATCCTAGGGTAGTTCCCTAGGTTCCATAACCATCTTTCCTTAATAATTATTCATAATTTTCATAAGAGAAGTATAAATTTCATGTTTAAGTCTACAAAATCAACATTTTATGAGAAGAAAAAGTACAAAGGAAAGAAAATTCAAAAAATATAGGGGCTGAACCCCTACTTCTGTTATAGGAAAGAAGAAAAGAAAAAGGTGGAAGAAGAAGATGTGGAAGAAGAAAATCTGTTGATTAGACAAAATTTTAAGTTCTTCCTTTGCTTATTGGTTCAGGTTTTGAAATTTTTGAGAGTTCAATCAAGGATCAAAATTTTGATACGATACGCCCCGTATCGGGTGTATTGTATTGTATCTTTGGGGTCCCGATACCTGTTTACAGGTGTTTTCGGGGACCCATTTTTTTAAATAATATATATATATGTGTGTGTGTGTGTGTGTGTGTGTGTGTGTTTAAAAACGAAATTGAAAACCAAATAAACAAAAAAAATCAGGGGAGTATCAGTACACCTCTGCCAATACACAGAGGTGTATCGATACTTTGAACCATGGGTTCAATACAGCAGTTAGTATATAAACACATAAAATGAATGTTCTAGTTTAAATGTTTAATAATGTCTATTTTATAATTATGTCAAAAAATTAAAAATATAAAAGTATTTTATAACCCAGTGCACAAAACTGCTTGGCAACTGGGTGAGGCGAGCCTCCAAGGGCGCCTAGGCTCGCCTTGACAACTATGGTGAGAAGGTTGGGGAAATTTCTTAGATTCTTCCACTCCCTCAACTTTTGGATTATATGTGATGAAGCACTGACCAAGGAACTGCATACTAGATGGATTTTGTCTTCTCCTGTTACTTCAATTGGCTAGTGCTCACAGAATTTTTTAAACAAATAAAGTAAATTCCATATAATATTTTCACTATATAAAGTGCATCTATGGAATGTTGTGATGCAGTAAAAGTTCCACTGGCTCAACACTCCTGTCTATCAGATAGATACAATATTACAATACTAATTCAGGTGCTCATAATAATATGGATACCAGCAGTATCAATTTTGCTATTGTTGTTTTTTATCAGTGTCTTTTCTTGTTATTTTATTGCTTTAACCTGAGCATCCCATATAGCTCTGAATTGTTTTTTCTTTCATTAAATATAGATTTTTTCATGTGAAACATTATATTTTTGGCTTTGCTAACATCAGAGTTTTCAGGTTTAAATAGTTCAGGAATGTTCATCCACCCGAATCACCCCCTACAAAGAAAAAAAAGATCTATAAAACAAGGAGTGCTCAATAAGCCAAAAATCGCCATTGTCACATTGATAGAAGAAATTAATAAGTTTAACCAATTAAATTATTATATCAACATCTTCTACTCATAAACAACCATGTAGAGACAAAAGAACCAGTCTATCTTTATATCTTGAAAGAAAATCACATTGGGTTCCAAGCACTTTGAATTCATTCCCATGGCTTCAGTAATCACATAACACTCAGAACTTACTGCCAACATTACCAAATGCAGTCTTGAAGAATGTTCTATTTGTTCTACTATGGTTTAACTTGTCATTCATTTTTTGAGCTCTCTTCTAAGAAATCTGACCATTGAACCCTCCCACTTCCCCCTACCCCGCCAATATCACCCATTGTTCCACAGAATGGCGCACAAATTTTCCAATCAATTGATAGATTTAGTTCCTCAACAAGGCAAAATCAGCAGACTTTCACAAGAAGGGGAGTTAGTCAAAATAATAACATAGAAACCTATATTCTTCACTTTCTTAACTCAAACCCCAAAATTCAGTACCAGGAAAAGAAAATAATGGAAATATAAAATGGGAAATTGTGTGAAAAACACAAATAGGTATTGTGGTTGACCCTAAAAAGCCTCTTCTTTTTAGAAACTCACCATGAAATAGCCAAATTCTATACATGTCCCAACAATAGTGACCAACTAAAAGAAGACAAGATCCATATTTGAAATCTAAGTACCAGAGTACATATATCCAGTGCTATTGTTTCATAGACAACTAATAAAATCAATATAAACTTCAACCGAGAAAAGGAAAAGAAAAAGAATAACCCTTTACGACCCACAGCCCAAAAGGAAGCTCCTTTTCAAAACCCCACCATGACAAGACAATACCCAAATACCGGATTATCTATAAATGTCACAAAACTGATGACCTGAAGAGACGGACCCCATGCCTGGATTCTGGAATTGGCTCTCCCAGTCCCAAAGCACAAAAATTATACACTATTGTTCAGAGACAGTCATGGAAAACCTACAATCACCCACTCTGAGTGGCACCGTTTTCTCTGAAAACCCTAACATCGTCGTGCTTTCAATGGACAAACCAGAAAAGGAAGCCATTTTCCTATCAAGCTTTAATTTTGGAAAGGGATGAGGAAATACCAGCATTGCCGCAGCCAACCATGAGGACACGAGAAGAGGTGGGGATATATTTGCGTACAAAGGGGCGCAAAGCCGAGTAACGCTGGTACCAATCGAAGGACCCGGCCTCTTGCACGTACCGGGAGTTCCAGTACAGGGCATCTCCATAGTTGTAAGTGTTGCAAGCTGACACGTCCCTGTACATGCTGGGTCTCTGCTGCCTTGCTCTTCCTTTCCGTTTTGGTGCTCTTCTGCCCTCCCGACTATTTTTATGTGTAGTGTGTCAACGAAGCAAACACCAATAGAAATGGGGAGTCATCTGTACTCCTTTCTATGTTTAGAGGCCCTACACCCAAAGAAGAAATAGTGCTCAACCACCATAACCATTCTCCTATGGCCTAATCCCAACTACCATCTACCCATTTGTAAAAAACAACCCGAAACCGGAACTGCTTTGGCCACCGATTTCCGGGTCAGTGGTTTGACCGTCGATTCTAAATGGATTAGCTTGTGAGTTTTAAAAATTCAAAAATATAAATAATTAAAATACAACAATTGGCTGAAAACCGCCATTTGAGTCAAACAAATCAACGGTTTGAACACCCGGGTCAGCAGACCACTAACCAACAGCTTTGAGGAAAAAAACGATTTGGGGCTGAAATAGAACCGGTACTGTTGCTGCACGGATTAGCCGAGGTCAACAAGGTAAATTTACTCTCTAAGTTCCAAGAGTAGGCCAAAGACTTTGAGGCCTTGGAAGAGGTAAGTCGAGGCCAAAAACCTTAGGCTGATGCGAGATATTCCTAGGACCATAGAAGCTGAGGACTATAAGTCGTCACTCTGGGGGCAAGGTTCCTGGATATCCGAGGTACTACAAAACAGGAAGTGTCAGAAGCCACGGGTGGAGATCCGAGGTGGAGGCTCCAACGCTCAAGTCAATATGAGGTGTAAAGTAGGAGGGGGTGCAAATGAGGTCTTGGTGACAGTCCTCGAGTACACCGGGTCGCCAAGAGTAAATGCTAAGGAAACAAGGTAGGTGCGGAAAATAAATGAGGGAGTTGCGTCAGAATCCCAAGTTTTGCCCCCCATTAAGGGGGAATTACCTCTTATTTATACATGAGAGGGCTGGAGGTAGGTGAAGATGAACGCACTAGATGAGGGTCATACGAGGGTTCTCGTAACCATTGGACTCGTGTTGATCTGAATTGTTGTTTGGGCATTGTTTTGCCTTCCGAGGATGAGCGTCGGGTGGCGCATTGTAGTTGGATGGTGGAAGCGGAGATGTCTCAGCCGTCAATGAGATCCAAGCTGTCCATTTTCCTTTAAATAGGGGCCCTAGTGGTGACTTTCCCTTTCATTTGAACTTAGACGCCCTTGCTATCGAGTGAACTCAGCTCCTCAACTCTCAATCCGCTAAGACTTTCCCAGTTCCTCCATTCTCCAAGACATTTCGTCTTCACTTAGGTAATCGATTATGTCATTTTCAGACTCCGGCCTTGAATGTCATGAATTCTCGAACACCTCGGGAGAGAGCTCCCTTGCAACCCCTTCCCCTCTGTCTTCTCTAGGTTCCTTAGCCGTAGGCCCCCTTCGGCGGGAGGTGGTCGTACTAAGGGAAAGGTTAGCCTCGGGGGGTTCCGAGGGAAGCCACCGGGGGAATAACTCTCTCCATGAAAGTGTCGCATCAACATCGCTGAGAGAGACTGAAGGGTCTCCTCTCTCTAAGGAGGATGTCGTGGAAGTTGTCATCGAACTGGTGGGAGGGAGTGCTGCTCGAAGGGTGGCTGACGCTGGTGTTCCGTGTTCGGAGTTTGACAACTCCTTGGATGTGGGCCAGGTCAAATCCCTGGCGAGGAGGTTCCACATACCCCGATCTTATGACTTGAGGGTCCTCGATGTGGGCGATCGGCCATGGACCCCCGAGGAGGGGGAAATCTGTGTCTACCAGCATTTTTTCGAGTCTCGCCTTAGGTTTCCCCTCCCTTCTTTAATCTCTGATTTGTTGGAGTGGTATGGTATCACTATCAGTTAACTTGTACCCAACGCCCTTAGGACTATCATAGCGATGATAGTGTGGACTCGGCTCAGGGGTGTGGAGATGACGTTGAGGATGTTCCGTGCCATGTCCACGCCTCGAAAGAACGCTACTGAGGTCAACATGTATTACTTTCACCCTCGGAGGGGGAAGCCTATGCATAACCCTTGTCCGTCCACAGGTGGAAGGACAAACTCTTCTACGTCTCCTGCCCCGAGGGCTGGCGGTTCAGGTCTGACTAGGGGCAGGCCTGAGTCAACGCCAAGAGATGTCCCCCACCACTCCAATATGAAGAGGCTGTAACTTAGTTCACTTGCTTGTGATGGGGACATTCTAGGCGAAGCCGTTGCTGGAGGAGGAGGTCCCCCTAGTCTTCATTGGGATTAACCCAGTCCCCCTTGGTAGGAGAGGTTTTATGGTTACTTAGTACATCTTTCACGTTTTTCGCTTTGATGTACTAACTGTTTTCTTTTGGTATTTCGCAAAAGTGTCCATGGACGCCAAGCAGCATTTGTAGGAGAAGGCCCGGGCGAAGCATGCCGGGAAGAAATTCGGAGGACAAATGTCGAAGTGGCCCGACAAAGGGGGGAAATCCGCAAGTCCCCGCTAAGGGGAAGCAATCGGTGGTGACACCCCAGGAAGTCACTGGTGGGGTGAAGAGGCCCTAGGAGGGGTCCAAAAAGCTAACGGAGGCACCGAAAGAGCCAACTACCGGGACCGAGGCACCGAAGAAGCCCACAGACGGGTCTGAGGGAAGTAAGAAGAGGCCCGTAGTAGATACACCGAGAGAGGAACCACTGCAGAAGGTGGCCAATACAGAGAGACAGGCCGAAGAGGTGGTGCGGAGGTCCACGCCCGGGGAGTGCCCATCCGGGCCTTCATCAGCCCCTCCATCAGTACAGGGGCTCCCCGAGAGAGCCGAGGGGGCCACAAAGATCTTCCGCCCGCAGTGGCAACTCCAAGAAGGGGATTCCATTCAGGATGAGGGGGTCAGCCAGGAGTTGGTGACCGGGGCCATCCTACCGAGGGATCGCTATCGCCTACTGCAGAGCGACCCCAAGGCCATCTACGACGAGGGCCAGTATCACTTGGCCGAGGACAACTATTAGAAGTTTTGAAAGGCATTCCTCGACAAGCAATCAGTTTGGGAGTGCCTCGAGATTCAGCTGAAGGAGGTGTGGCAAGGACTCTCCATGCAACAAAAGGACCGGGTCCGGCTGCAGAGCATCGCCATTGAAGCGGAGAAATGGGCAGCCAAGGCTGAGAAGAAGGCTGCCGAAGCCATGGCCTCGGTGGATCAATCAAAGAAAGCAGCGACCGAGGTGGTAGAGGTGTACAAGAAGTCCTCCAAGGCCCACCATCAAAGCACAAGCCCTCCCATATTTCATGATGGAGTGCATCTTCAACTGAGCTCTCCCTCGGGCCCTAGAAGACGAATCAGGAAATGGGCGCCCCGCCAGAGACACCCCTCCTGCCTGGAAGCTTTTTGTGGATGGGTCATCCAATACCCAAGGAAGCGGCACTGGCCTTATCCTTCTCACCCTGGATAATTCAACCATCGAATATGCATTGAGATTTGACTGTCCGACACCCAACAACGAAGCCGAGTACGAGGCCCTCCTCGCCGAACTGCAACTGGCCAAGGACCTTGGCTCGTCATACATCGAAGCCTTCAGCGACTCCCAGCTAATGGTCAACCAAGTGAACGGCGAGTATGAAGCCAGAGAACAAAACATGTCTAAGTACCTTGCCAAAGTCAAAGAACTAGCCCGCCACTTCCAGCACTTTACCCTATAGCAAGTCCAACAAGCGGAAAATGTGAGGGCTGATGCCCTGTCCAAGTTAGCAAGCACCTCGAGCACGGTCCTTGGCAGTATTGTTCGTGTAGAGAAGATATCTCAGCCGACCATTGAAGAAACTCAAATACTACCAATAGGGGCCGAGACATCATGGAATGACCCCTATCATCAACTTCCTCCTTAAAGAACAATTGCCTGGCGACAGGAATGAAGCTAGACAACTCCAACGTCAGGTAGTCCACTATACGTTGCTCAAAGGAAAGCTGTATAGAAGATCCTTCACCTTGCCCTACCTCTGATGGCTTCGCCCCAAGGAGGGGGAGTACGTGCTCAGGGAAAATCATAAAGGCATCTACGGAAAACCACCTCGGCGGCAAGGCCCTGGCCCAAAAGACGTTGAGGCAGGGATATTTTTTGCCAACACTTCACAAAATGCAGTCAAACTTCTGCAAAGATGTGATCAATGCAAGAGGCATGCCAACATATGCCATTAGCCTACGACAACTCTCTCATCCCTTAGCAGCCCTTGGCCCTTCGCTAAGTGAGGAATGGACCTCCTTGGCCCTTTTCCACAAGCGACGGGGGGCAGAAAGTACCTCGTCATCGCCGTGGACTACTTCACGAAGTGGGTCGAAACCGAGCCCTTAGCCACTATCACGGCTTGGGCAATCCAAAACTTCTTCGGGAAAAACATCATCTGTCGCTTCGCCCTCCCCCACATTCTAGTCACCGACAATGGGAAGTAGTTTGATGACGTCAAATTCCGAGAATGGTGTGCTTTCCTTGGCATCAAACAACAGTACAGCTCAGTGGGCTACCCCCAAACTAATGGCCTAGCCGAGGTCACCAATAGAATCATCCTATACAGACTGAAGACGAGGCTATACCGAGCTAAAGGCTTATGAGCAGATGAACAGAACAGTGTACTCTAGGCATACCGAACCACACCTCGGACGAAAACGGGAGAAACTCCCTTCAGTCTGACCTACGATACCGAAGCGATAATACCTATAGAGATCGGCCAGCCGATGCTCCGAGTCGAGGCCTATAGCGAAGCGGACTCAGAGCCAACCTAGATCTATTGGAGGAAGCCTGAGAGCAGGCACAGATCAGGGTAGCCACCTACCAACAACGCGTGCCCCGCTACTACAACTTGAAAGTAAAAGAAAGATGCTTCCGGGAAGGGGACCTCGTCCTTACAAAAGCCATGGTCCCCGAACCCGGAGTAGGAAAGCTGGGCTCAAACTAGGAAGGCCCCTATAGGATCAAGCCAGCCCTCGGCCCCGGTACTTTCTACTTCGAACATTTGGATGGAAGACACGTCCCCCAGACATGGAACTCGGAGAACCTCCAAATATATTTCCAATGAATGTAGTTACATATGGCTAAATGATGAATGAATGAAGCAAAAAGTTCCTCTTCACCTCAGATGATTGAATGAATGTGTCCTAAGTCCTAAAAGACCTACAGCCTTGGGACCTACCGATGCGCGAAGCCCTCCTTTGAGGGACAAGCCCATAGCAAGACCCGCAGCCTTGGGACCTGCCGACGCGCAAAGCCCTCATCTGAGGGACGAGCCTTTGGCACAAGCCATTGCGGACAACAATGATGACCCTAGGACGAGCACCTCGCTAAGAGCATACATGCCAGGGCGAGAGAGGCCTTTTACGCCTCGTCACCTCCTCGACGGACGGTGAATCCCTCGACACGCTAAGGTGAAAGAGGCCTCTACACGCCTCGTCACCTTGGAGCATGGTGACCCCCTCGGCTACCTATACTTATCGCAACGAAAATAATGAGATCGAGCCCTCAGCTTCGTCGGTGGGACGCCTCAGCCTCCCCGGAGGTAACACTTGGTAAGAAAACAAGTCAGGTGAACTGCACCTCGATAGTGCTGCTCCACCTTGGCTCTTCATCTCCCCAAGTACCTCGGCAACATACCACAACCCATGACCTCAGCCACGGTCCCAAGTCCCTCCGGACTTGCCTAAGTTGACACTTAAGGAATTTGGGAGCCGGGTGAGCCCCACTTCGGACGTGTGGCCTCGCCTCGGCTCCCAACACCCCAATTAGTTGAAGCGAGCGTGCAAATAAACGTACACTATGAGTGAATTGTGTGTTATTTGTGTGTCGTGGTCCTGATTGTTCAAAGGGGCAAGGACCTCTCGAAGAAGGAAGAAGAAAAAGAAGAAAGACAACATACATAAAGCATAGTGAATACAAAAAATGGCTTCATTCATCGTTTAATTCTTGTTTTGTATCGCCTTTACAAAAAGTTTGTTAAGGCCTCGTATGCCAAGCATATGTACATTCACAAAAAAAAAAAAACAAACAAACTACAAAACACTACAGTAGATGAACAAAAAGGAGGGGGAATCTACGCCTACGCCTCGCCATTGGTAGGAGGGGGAACGGAGTCATCGACAGGTTGGGCCTCGCTAGGAGCGTCGGGAATCACCTACAGCCCCTTGATGTCAAAATCCGACATCACCAGTAGGAGCGCCTTCTTCGTATCTTCGATAACGTTGAGGTAGGATGACGAAGCGTACTCCGCCAGCACGTCCAGGTAATCGGAGGACTTCTTGTACACCTCCATCGCCTCAACCATTGCTTTCTTTGATTGATCCACGGAAGTCATGGCATCAACAGCCTTCTTCTCTGCCTCAGCAGCCTTCTTCTCAACCTCAGTTGCCCATCTTTCCACTTCAGTGATTATGCTCTCTAGCCAGACCCGTTCCATTTGTTCCTTGGAGAGTCCTTGTCGCACCTCCTTCAGCTGAATCTCGAGGCTCTCCCGAACAGATGGCTTGTCCAAGAACGCCTTTCGAAACTTCTGGTACTTGTCCTCGGCGGCGGTAGCTGCCTTCTAGAACTTCTCCCGTTTCTTCTGGAGGTTTTCCTTGGCGGACTTCTCCTTCTCCGCCTTGTCAATGCTAGACATGGCCAGCCTCGCGGTCCCCCCACATGGGACTTGCTACAGGGTAAAGTACTAGAAGTGGCAGGCTAGTTCTTGGACTTGGTGAGGTACTTAGACATGTTTTGTTCTCTATCTTCGTACTCACTATTCACCTGGTTGACCACTAGTTGGGAGTCACTGAAGGATTCGATGTATGACGAGCCAAGGTCCTTGGCCAGTTGAAGTTCGGCGAGGAGGACCTCGTACTCAGCTTCGTTGTTGGACGCCGAAAAGTCGAATCTCAGTGCATATTTGATGGTTGAGTTATCCGGGGTGAATAGGATAAGGCCAATGCCGCTTCCTTTGGTATTGGATGACCCGTCCACAAAAAGCTTCCACGAAGGAGGGGCATCTCCAGCGGAAAACCTATTTCTTGATTTGTCTTCCGGGGCCCGAGGGAGAGCTCGGTTAAAGGTGCTCTCCATTATGAAATCTGCGAGGGCTTGTGCTTTGATGGCGGGCCTCGACTAATACCATATGTCAAATTTTGAAAGCTCTATGGCCCATTTGATTAGGCGCCCCGAGGTCTCGGGCTTGGCAAGGACAGCTATGAGGGGCTGGTTTGTTAACACCGTAACGGAGTGAGCTTGAAAGTAAGGCCTAAGCTTTTGGGCTGAAACCACAAAAGCGAAGGCCAGCTTCTCTACTTCGGGATATCTAGTTTCAGCGTCACACAGTACTTTGCTGACATAGTATATCGGTTTTTGTGTTCCGTCTTCTCTAATAAGGACCGAGCTGACCGCTTCACCCCGGCTGATAGGTAAAGGTATAGAGTTTCTCCTGGTACCGGGTGGGCCAAGAGGGGAGGCGAGGCAAGGTACTCCTTGAGTTCATCGAAAGCTCGTTGACATTCCCTGGTCCATTAGAAGTCCTTCAGTTTCTTGATGGCTCGAAAGAAGGGAAGACAATAGTCAACTGACTTTGACATAAAGCGATTGAGCACTGCTACATGACCGGTAAGCTTCTGGGTTTCCTTCACTGACCGAGGAGGTGCCATGTCTAGTATGGCCTGTATTTTCTCGGGGTTGGCCACAATACCTCATTAAGTGATGATGAAGCCTAAAAACTTGCCCGAAGTGACGCTGAAGGCACACTTATTGGGGTTCAGCTTTATATTAAACCTCCACAGGGTGTCAAAGGTCTCGGCCAGGTCTGAAGTGGGCCTCGGCTTTCAAGCTCTTAACCACCATATCATCTACATAGGCATCAACATTCCTCCCCATCTGATCCTTGAACACTTTGTTCACAAGGCGCCGGTAGGTTGCTCTTACGTTTTTAAGCCCGAAGAGCATCATCCTATAGCAATATGTGTCATGTTCGGTGATGAATGAGGTTTTTTCTTTGCCTTCGGGGTGCATCTTTATCCGGTTGTATCCAGAGAAGACATCCATAAATCTAAGTAGTTCATATCCTATAGTGGCGTCGACAAGGTGGTCTATCCTTGGTAAGGGAAAACTATCATTGGGACAGGCTCGATTAAGGCCTATGAAGTCAATATAGATTCATCATTTCCCATTAGCTTTGTTAACCAAAACCACATTTGACAGCCAGTTAGGATAGTATGCCTCTCGGACAAAACCAACGTCGAGTAGCTTATCAACCTCCTCTCCTATGGCTTTCTATCGCTCCGGTGCAAAGTTCCTCTTCTTCTGCCAAACTTGCCTAGAGCTCGGGTCCACACTCAACCTGTGAGTAATGACCAAAGGGTAAATTTCGGACATGTCAGTGGCGGACCAAGCGAAGGTGTCGATGTTAGTTTTGAGGAAACCTACCAGTTCAGATAGGCTCTATGGGGGAAGGTTGGATCTGGCATGGACAGTCTTCTTGGGCTCATCCTCGTCCAGAGGAATCGATACGAGGTCCTCCACCGATAAGCCTCACCTTGCTAGCTCTTTCCTGAAGTCAAGGCCCTCCAGTGGCAAGGCTTCTTCGTTCTTGCCTTTCAGCGCTGCCACATAGCACTAGCGAGCAACATATTGATCCCCCCGAATGACTCCAACGGCGTGCTTGGTTGGGAATTTGAGGGCGAGGTGGTAGGAAGACATAGCGGCTCACAGTGCATGAAGTGTCGGCCATGATTGCATTGTAAGGAGAGTTGATCCTCACAACAAGGAACTCCATCATCCTCATCACCTGCCGAGGCTCGGTTCCTACTATGACTAGTAGGGTGGTCTTTCCTTCCGTCTTAACAATATTGCCGAAGAAGCTGACAAGTGGGACGTCGGCAGGCTGAAGGCGCTCTGGCTCTATCTTCATCTTTTCAAAAGCTTTGTAGAATAGGATGTCTTCCAAGGAGCCACTATTGACGAGAATCCTCTTCACTAGGACGTTTTCCACTACAACCAAAATTACCAACGCATCATCATGGGGGACTGTAATCCCATTTAAGTCCTTGTCCGTGAAGGAGAGGTCCTCCTGCTGCTTTGGCCTCTTAGGGGCCAATCCTCGGATGCTCAATTGCCTGGCGTAGGCCTTGCGGACCGAAATTGAGGCTCCTCCTGAGGTAGAGCCCCCGACGATGACGTCAATGACTCCAGCAACTTGTTGGTGTTGTTGTTGCCACTGCTGCTGGGAGGACAAAGCGCTGGCTTCGCCTCCGACGTACTACTTCAAGTGTCCACAGCGGATGAGGGACTCTATCTCGTTCTTTAACTCGTAGCAGTCCTCAATACCGTGTCCCACGCCGCGGTGAAACTTGTAGTACTTTTAGGATTCCCCCCCTCTTGGGGTTTCTTTTCATCATTTCTGGCCACTTTACAAACTTCTCCTCGCCTATTTGCATTAAGATTTGGGTCTAGGAGGAGTTGAGTGGCGTATATTGGTTGGGGCCGACGGCTTCCTATTATATTTGCCTTCATCTGCGCGACGATCTTCCTTCTTCCTTTTCTTTCTAGAGTGCTAGTCGTTGCGTTCGGTTTCCTTGTCTTGGTGGTCCCCAACAGAAGCCTCATCGGCCGCAATGTACTTTTGGGCCTTTTTTAGGAATTCTAGCCTCGTCTTCGTAGGGTCTTGGCGACTGAACACTTGAGGGCAAAGCCAACTCAGAGTCACGTTGATGGCAGCATGCATTGATACCATGGGGTTGAGGTCCCTGACCTCGAGCTCTTCTTTTTTAAAGCGGTCAATGTAAGACCGCAAGCTTTCGCCTAGCTTCTGTTTGATGGACATGAGTGAGACAACACTCTTCTGGCATCGCCTGATGCTAATGAAGCAGGCAAGAAACATATTGGCGAACTGCTCCCAAGAACTAATTGACCTCGGGGGGAGGCTGGAGAACCAGCGGTGCGTTGCCCCCTTCAAGGTGACCTGGAAAGTATGGCATGTCAAGGTGTCGGAATACCTGTAGAGTATCATGAGTGCTCGGAAACTCTCCATGTGGTCATCTGGGTCTAAGGAGTCGTCGTACATTTCCAAAGTAGGAGCCTTGAAGTGTGGGGGGAGAGGCTCCGAAATGTTTTCTGGGGTGAATGCGCCCATGCGGGCAACGGAGTTGTCGTGACTGGTTGAGGCGTCGGCTCGGTTCTCATTAACCTGGCGGAGCTCATCCTTGACGGCCCCGATCTCGGCTCGCAACTCGGCAAGCCC
This sequence comes from Nelumbo lutea, assembly GCF_056320005.1. Lineage (NCBI taxonomy): Eukaryota > Viridiplantae > Streptophyta > Magnoliopsida > Proteales > Nelumbonaceae > Nelumbo > Nelumbo lutea. Next base: position 8,565,961 of record NC_142690.1, read on the forward strand.
TAGGTCAGCGGGGGCATGGGCCCCGCTTTTGTCTTCACGGACTCAGTGAGTGTCAGCTCGGACTCCCAAGTACTCCGAGACTGGGTCACATGCTCCTCTGCGGACACGATGATCATTCAGAACGTCCCAGAGATCCGAGACGGGAGGTGGAGTGGGGACCTCCCTTCGGTGGTGGTGGTGTTGCTCCGAAGGTTAGTGACTATCTTCGGATTGAGCGAGCACATTTTCCCTTTGACTGGGAGGACAAATGTTCCTTCGTGGTGAATTGGGGGGACGGTTGTTGCCCGACTCCAATGGCTCGGCCAGCGAGTTGTTGCCCTGGCCGAGGGCTAGTGGCTCAACATGTTTGTGTCGGCACTGATCCTCTGACACCCTAGCAGGGTGGCTGCCCCAAGAGGGACCTTCTGCTCAGGGGTAGACTTCTTCTATACATTGAGTAAGGCGGTCCAAATGATCGAGGACATCCTAAAACTGTTTATAGGTGATCAAGTTCTGATTATTCCTGGTTCTCCGCACCATGGCTTTCAAGCTTAGGAGGGCTTGGAGTAAGAATATGGTCTTTATCCTAAAAAGGGGGTCGTCTTAGCAACGATTTCCACAGACGGCGCCAATTGTTGCCGCACGGATTAGCCAGGGGCAATGAGGTAAATTCACTCTCCAAGTTCCGAGGGTAGGCCAAAGACTTCGAGGCCTTGGAAGAGGTAAGCTGAGGCCTAAAACCTTAGACCGAGGCGAGGTATTCCTTCCGAGGACTATAAGTCATCACTCCGGTGGCAAGGTTCCTGGAGATCCGAGGTACTACAAAACAGGAAGTGTTAGAGGCCTCGGGTGGAGACCCGAGGTGGAGGCTCCGACGCTCAAGTCAGCACGAGGTATAAAGTAGGAGGGGGTGCAGATGAGGTCTTGGTGATAGTCCTCGGATACACCGTGTCTCTAAAGAGTAAATGCTAAGGAAACAAGGTAGGTGCAGAAAGTAAATGAGGGAGCTGCGTCAGATTCCCAAGCTCTACCCCACATTAAGGGGGAGTTACCTCTTATTTATACTTGAGCGGGCTGGAGGTAGGTGAAGATGAACGCACTAGATGAAGGCCGTATGAGATCAGGCAGCAGGCCCTGACGAGACGTCTGACCACCCTGTGGTTGACTCCGTACGAAGGCAGCAAGGCTTCCCCCTGCTGTGGCTGACACTGTCAGACGTTAGTGGGCTGGGCCTGGCTAACCCACATCAGGTACCCTAACCAGTTTCTGGACCGATCAGTCCGACCGTCCAGGTCAACGACAGTTTTAAAACCTTTGAAATTGTTAAAGAGGCCCTACGATCTGTGGATCGGATGGGATAGAATTATGGAATAAAATGGGTCGGCCAGATCACCTGGAGTCTAACTAACTTGGTTCAGCATGTGGATCCCACACCAGTCCATTCGGTATCTTCATTTGCTTCTGGGTCAGGTTGGGTATAGTCTTGGTCTACATTTCTCCACATATACTACATTAAAATGGGCTACACAAACGTGCCCACATCTGGAAAACTTGTTAGTTGTTAGGTCTGGTCAAGTTCTCTTTTTTTGAAGTCAATCTGTGGTTAATGAGACCATCCCATATGTGGAGACCCTTTTCAAACCCTCAGTTTGTAAAAGAGTAGATTCAACCCAACACCAGTAACAAGAAAAAATAAATAAATAAGAGATTCAACCCAACAGAATCGGCCTAGTATGAATGTTGAATGATAATTGCATTGGAAACTGGTTTCTTAAAGGAAGCCAGAATATGCAGGAATATGAACTTTTGGAACTCTATCGACTATTAACTTCTCTTCTACTTCTATTGGAATAGCTTACACAAGGATTGCACAAAGTGTATTCCCTCCCAAACAGAGAATGAAGCTTGGAATGTCTAATGAAAAAGGTTGACTTGGCTATGGTTTACAAATCCTGAAATTGGCTACAAGGTCTGTCAGTTTTAGCCATGAGAGTAGATATTAACTTATGAAGCCCAAGTGATATTAGCCACAATATCCAAAATAACCATCCCAGGAGCTAAGTTGTTTGAAATCCAGCAAATGGCAATTCACTTGGTATCCAACCAGTAGCAACCACTGCTTGCAAATTCTTAAATTAGTCCAACAAATATAAGTTGAGAAGCATGTGAGGAATTTAATGGAGGTTGTTGGATGCCTGGACAAATAGGTTGGTTGAAATTTCAGACTTGCTAAGGTTTGAATCAAGAACTCAGAGTTGAGATTCATTGTACATTGCAAGGTTACCTGGCCATGGGTTTGATGCCAATATAGATTAGCATATCCAATTGTGAAAAGTACAACTACAGCTTCCAGAAGTACAATGCACTAATGTGAATGCAAATTTCGTTTTGCACTAAGGAATTTAATGTATCTTGTTTGGGTGTGATGGGTGCAGGCATGAATCTCAAGGCAGGAACCAACCTATTTGACATTGAACAACTTTGAGTGTACAGAAACGACTTTGCTCCCATTTTGAATGCAAAAACAGTTAATGAAATAAATTTGCTCTCATTTTCAGTAAAATATTCATTCTTACCAAACACCTGCAAAACTGAACCAGAGTGCAAATTCATTTCAGTTCTGCGTTTACACTCTTACCAAATGCAGAAATAATTCCTTTTATTTGTAAAAGCAAGCCAGAATTCTTCATCTGTGGGCTAACGTGTGATGGGATGTCAATGGAATTATGGAAGCCTTAAGCCCTTAATAGCAACCAAACAATTCCTATATTATAAAACCAATTATGTAGTGCCCAAGGTAAATTGTGGTGAGAAGTAAATATTAAACTAGAAAACTCATGATTGGATCTCAATCCAACTCTAATTGACAATTGAAATTTAATGATTTTCATAGGGACTTAAAACACATTTTGAAATAGCAGTCTTGTATGACTGGAATTATTCAAGTCTATCTTTTAGACCAATAACTAGCTTAGTTCGGCAATTAATGCATTAGACTTGGTCAGTATAACTCATTTTTTAATAAATAAGCTTCTTCATGGTCCCCAGGGTAAAGGCAATCTCTTAGTTTAATATTTTAAGAATCAAATCAAACTTTACATTTGAAGAAGAAATTTCAGAATCAACAGCCCATCAGACGTATGTTTGAATAAAATGGCAAAGCAATATTACTTCCCCCGATATGGTCAAGTGATAACTAAAGAGCGGATCATCCATACAGTTACAGTATCAAGCGCTATGTAGATAGACCCTGGATTTTCAAAGAGTAATTTTATTTCCATAAGACAATCAAGAACTTTGCAATCACGTAAAAAATAGTTTGAAGAATCAACAAGAAATTTACAGAAGGGCCAAAAAATTTATGTTATTATGTATAAAAGAATTGGATAATTGCTTCATACACATTGGTTTAATACAAAAAATATGATTAGTTTGATACATGAACTCTAATCTCTACATACATGAACTCTATTATCTTCTTGTGTTGATCCTGTGAAGTAATACAACACTGTTCCCCAATAATTGATTGACAAATGGATGAAGAAAGAACCAGAGTTGAATAGCAAATGGATGATCTGAAGATTATTGTACTGCCCTCTGGTTCTTCTTTGAGATGTAGTCATAGGCACGAAACAATCGCTTGCCAAATCGTCTAAGGTCCAATTCCACATTCTGCCCATCTAAATAGACCTTCTTTGTGAACTGCCATCCGTTGGCGTTCACACTCTTGGGATCTCTCAGGACAGGATCATCTCTGTCATACTGCCCATACAAAGAGCTTTCTCGTGGAAGAATTTTATAGCCAACATACTTAAGGCCAAGCTTCATTGCAGGTTCACCATAGTAAGTCTCTGCAGCCCAGTCAGTACCCAGCGGGATCACTTGGATGAAGACAGAACAAGGCCTCATAAAGAGGAAATGTGTCATGGCAGCGCCATGAACACCAATCATGGCATCACTAGAATTGAGAGCCCGATAAATCTTTGCCAACTCTGTCGTCCGGTCTGGCCTCAAGACTTCAACTTGAAAACCAATTTTCTCAGCCAGTTTAACCATGGCATCCTCATTCATTATAGCTCTTGATCCATTCCGAGATATAACAACCAGTTTCGGCTTCTTCTCTTTTTTTTCTTGCTTCTGTTCCCCTGCTTCAGGTGATAATGATGATGGGAATAAAGACACTCTCTCTTTTAATCTCAATTGGGCTTCCCTTTCTTCATCTTGAATCAATCCTCTTATTCTAGGCCAATATGCCTGGTCTAGGAGGTTGTGAAAATCCAATATACTCTTGCTTCCCTGCATTTGGGAAGAATCCACTGTGAGTTCATCGTGGATTCTGAGACCAACTATCGCTTCAGGGAAGCAATGGGTTCTTTTGTCTCCACTAAAATCTATGGGGGGATAATCAGAGAGCCGGGAGAGGATGTCACCATACTTGGTCATATACCAGTTATGGTATTCAAGCATGACAAACACAACCTTCTTGTTCAAGTGCTGAGAAGTGATGTACAGAGGGATAAGTCCATCGTTGAATTCGTGATAAACATTGCCTGTATATCCTCCTGTCGACAAGAAGATAGCTGGAACAGAGTGCTGGACATCGCAATGATGGCGCCTCCCATATTTGTCTTTCTTCACAACAAGGTCTAGTTCACCAATGGTATCCATGACGCCTGTCTCCCATTTTCGTGTATAGGGTTTGATCTTTTCATGTTGCAACTCTTCTTCCTTTTCTTCTGCTCCCTCTCCTTCTTCGGCCAATGAATAACTGATAAAGTCATCATCGGTGTCAGAGGTATAAACGAATATTGAAGAAGATGCAGATTTAGTCCTTATATCCCCTCTCATGAAACAGATATCCGAACGAAAACCACTTCTGTCACAGCAAATGCTCCCTGCATTTATGTTTTTCTCCCAGTTAAAAAAATGTAAATATTGAAAAAGTAAAAGAACACTATGTTGTTCGTTTCATTTGTTTGATTTGATGAAGGAAAGAAAGAAGATTAAGAAGAAAAGATCGACATACGCATACCATTAGAGATAGAATCACAAATGGGAGCATCTGCTTCTCTATCAACCGCCACTCTATCATTTTCAACTTCAAAAGTACCTGCTAGAAAAACGATAAAAAAGCATTTAGAGAGCAACCCAATTAAGGAAATATGAACAAAACAAGAAACTACAAAAGAAAATAAACCGCTTACATAGGAGGGAAATAGTGGAGAAACAGCTGAAAAGATGAGGTACCAAGAGTAAGCTGCAAGAAACAAGTGAGAAGACGAAGAGCAGAGGAAGAATCTTGGGTTTTGTTCTCTTGTAATAACCAGAGCTCCCAAACTCTAAAACAAGGGTTTGAGCCTCCTCATCTTCTTCTCCAACGCCTCCACATTTTCTCAGCTGATAACGCTGGTAATGGACCATCTCTCTCTCTCTCTCTTTCCCCTTTGCTTAGCTTTCTGAGCTGTTCTATTGAAGCACTTGACGTCAACTTGAAAGAAGAAATGGGTTTATATATCTATACTTGAAGAAGAGGCTTGGGTTATTTCTGGGGTACTTCTGCCTCTTCTTCTCCGTCCTCTCTACCCTGCACCCACGGAGAAGAACAAGAGGAAGACGGAACCAAAGAAGATAAAAAGAAGGTATTAATCAGAAGGTTGGCTTGAGGAGGATGTAACGTGTTGGACACAGTCAGTCAAACGCGTGAACCAGCGGAGATGGGAGCAGTTTGAGAGTTGAGATTTGGACAGGCCCAACTCCAGAGGGTTTACATCAGAGACTATTCAGCCAAAAAGAAAAATACTACGGAGATGGTTTACATCAGAAAGTATTTTCACTACTTTATTATTTAATCCTTAATCCCCCTCCTTATAAAGGGCTCGTTTGTGCTTGGAAGGGCTCAAGCTTTGATTGAGCTGATTTCACTGTGTCGCTTTGTAAAAAGCTATTTAAAATTTAAATGAAACTTCACGGAGCTGCTTTAAAAAAGCTATCAAAAGAAGCTTTATTGATAAGCCTTTTTTTAGCCAGGGACAGCATACTTGGGCTTTTAGGATTTTTCATTAAGCTATGTGAGTAGGCCCCACTTGGGCTTTTAGGATTTTTCATTAAGCTATGTGAGTAGGCCCCACTTGCAAAGTCAAAGCTGCTGCTGCAAGCCCTCCCAAACGGTCACTAAGACTCGACGAGTTTTTCAAGGGGAAGGGCCGAAGGGGATGGACCATCAATTGACAACCTTGAAAGAATCTTGTTTATTTATTGGGCAAACCCGCCGACCGCCGGGAATCCGGGTTTAGGATACATTGAGTCCCAGGGGGCGACATTTGAACTGCAACAGACCAATGCGGTTGGTATTGGTTAGATGAGCTGGCCTAGGAGCCATACGAGTATGTAATCTGGTTGTACAGGTCAGCGTTTATACCTGATCTTTATTAAAGCTAAATTGATCACCTAAACCCATTAGTTAGACCAGACACCCAGCTTAATTTTTCTGAAAGAATTTCAGTCTCAATCGGGTACTTAGATTTATGACAAGTGTATACGACCCGACCCACACCCATCTGTAAACTATTAGAGAAGAAAACAGCATTATGTGGATTGGATGCATTAATGTAAGTGGGTTTTAGGGGAGAGAATCAAATCCATTAATAGTATTCCGAAAAGGGTTTGGCTAAATTCTCAAATCCCGTGTTTGGTTCGTATACGTATTGGACCTGACTCCTAAAGCTGAGGGCCACTCCCACAAAAGTTCAAAACTCAAAAGTCGAAAAGCAATAAAATGAATATTAAATAATGTGATAAGTAAGACATTGAAAGCCACCGAAGACGGCGTCAGCATTGAGAAAAGAAAAAAGCGTTTTTGTTTTTGTTTTTTTTTTTTTTTTTTTTTTTTTTTTTTTTTTTTATTGCATGTTACTTTACCTTGCCAATCAAGTATAGTTTGCTTTGCTGGGTTTTTCAACTTTTCCAAACAGGTTATTGGTGAATTGAGAATATGGATCCCGCCAGGTACTGGTCTCAGACTCTTTAAATGGATAAGGAGAATAATTTATCATGGGCCTTTTTGGGGACCACCAAATAACCATACCATCTTAACCCTCTCGATTGGTGAAATTTTATATTTCTGACAAATAATTTGAAGACTGCACATGCGGGTCACGTGTGTCAAAAACAGTGGGAATTCTTTAATTGTTTTTCATCCGTAATCCGAACCTAGTTGGGACTTGGGAGGACCCCACTGCCACTATCTAGTTGAGCCCACGAGCACAAAACCATGTGATGTGGGCTCTAGCCTCTAGGGCTCCAACTCCAATTCAATTAATCTGGACCATGTTCATCGAGCGGGCCGACCCAAATGAACCTGTTGCTCAACTTGGACTAGGTTAAAACCACGGAGTCATGTCAAATAAATTAGCCCTGAGGCACAATCTCGTTGCTATTTTGGATTATACTGGCATGTGGCATGACCGCATGAGTGGAATGGCATTAACTATTCTAAGAGATTATTTGATAACAGCTGAAGTTGCTGAATTGAAAATCTTATTGTTTTATCATTAAATAAAATAATTAGGAATATGATAATATACTAAATTTCAACTTCAGAATCTATAATTTTCTTAAAATCCTATTCACTAAAAAATAAAAACATTGAATTTTTCAATTCGAGATAGATCTTTTCCTGGGCCAGGTAGCCCAATGGCCCGACCCAGCCCAATCTAAGTCAAGTTTAGACAGGATTCCAGGCCTGTGGGTTTGGGCTTGGGCCTAAAATATTGGGCCCGACTATTTTTTGGGCCAGGTTCAGGCTTTCTCATAAAAGTCCGGTCCGAATCCAACTTGATAATGTATTTATATAATAAAATATGTATAATATTTTTTTTTTGTTTTGTCTTCTTCTTTTCAAGTAATAGTAAGATCTTTCATTATTTTTTTAGGCTTTAAGGCATTTTTAATATAAATAAAATAGTTACTAATTAAACAAAAAAGGAAAAAAATCTTTTTTTCCAAATTTTTGGCTGGGCTTCAGGCTTTATAGGACAATTAGGCTCGGGCTCAAGACCTAGGCCCGATGGTTAGGCCAGGCTTGGGCTCGGGCCTGAACATATTCTATTGATGTAGAGGAAAAACCCAGCCCAACCCGGCCTGTGAATAGGTCCATTTAGAGGTATCAATTCAATTGGTTCAAGCGGTAAGGTTTGGCTCGTTGTAGCAGAGACTTAGGATCGAATCACCAAGGTGGGGGTATGGGTTTCGTTTGTATGAATTTGGATCTGCAACCCACAACCACAAGAACACTATTCACACCTATCAGGAGATGTTTCCAAATGTGTGGCTGTAATGTCGTGTGGGTGGTGTAGGTAGCAGATCCATATTTTTCTCCTTAACACACCTCAATCTACTTAGGGTCCGTTTGGTTTATAGTCAAAATTGAAATCAGAATTGGAATTAGAATCAGAATGGTCTATTCCCATAGTCTCCTTGGTTCAAATAGGGATAGGAATAGGAATTGATTTCAGTAGGAAAGGGATTTTATTCCCAAGAAAGGAGGAATGAGAGAATGGCCATTCCACTAGGACCAGAATGAGATTCTTATTCCACCCAACCAAATAGTTGGAATACAAATAGCCCATTCCAATTCTGATTCCAAACCCCTATTACCGTGAATCAAACAGGGCCTTAGTCTTTTGGGTTTTGAACATTAAATGTGGGACTCCTTAGACTCCTAGTACTGCCTAAATGACTTTTAACAAAAAAGAAAAGTAAAATAGAAAAAAAGGAATATTTAACCTTATTTATAAATTATAATGAAACTTTATGTTTAATGATATCGATGTATTCTTAAAAAATATAAATACAAATTTTCCTTATACATCTATGAATATCTTAATCATTGCATTATTGTTTCTGTGCATTATTCAGAGTTCATCCCAAATTACCCAATATATCTCCTAAGTCCTAACCTTGCTTTTCTAATGCTATTTATGATACTGAAACTTTGAACTTGGCCCAGACAACAAGGGTCATGAAAGTCTGTGAAACTAATAAATCAGGCTGGTCCAACCCATATTTATAGCCTGTCAAATCAAACCACATGCATCTTGACCCACCAGGGCTCCGGTGACCAGTCCAGTCCTTGAATCCAGTATGGGTTTGCTTGGCAACGGGTCGAAGTTGAATTCATTATCAAGTTTTGGGATTATTCTCTGCATTCAAATCATAATTAGTCTAATTAGTAATTACAAATTGGGGTTCAAAAAGCTCATCTTTGAAAGGAATGATGAGTGGATAAGATAGGGCCATTCAATTATTTTCTGGTAGGTAAGATTAGTTGCAAGCATATCAAAAGGGAAACAGCTTGCTTGGCCTGAAGCATTAATAAGAAATAATAGAAAGAAGGTCTTCAGATTAAAAGAATACTAATGAGGATTTTAGGAAGGTCACATCTCGCATGTTTTGGCATAATGTGAGGAAGATTACAGAAAACCCTTTACCGTTGGACAAGGACACAACCTCACATGACTGTACCACACAAACATGCAAACCCAGGTCATATCTTTGTAGCTACTAACTAGGTAGGAGAGGCGTTGGATTCAGAGTCTTGTGAGGATGGAGATAAAGGGGGAGAGGGATTTTAATTTTCAACCATTGGATCATAATTTTTTAGGTGGGTCATGTCTTGTTTGGTACCTGATTAGAGGGACCCATTAATTGGTTTTGAGGTTTGAAGCCTTGATTGAGACATGCTAAGGGCCTAAGGCTGGTTGTATCTTGTATGCAAACAGACCAATCAGCTTTTCTCCTTCAATGCTCTGCTCTGATCACTGTTGCATGTGATTCTGTTGTCATACTTTACCCACTTTTGGATCAGACTTGTGCAAGTTGCAACTGTCTTTCTGCTCTAGTGTGAGAGTTGCTTATTGTTACTAACGCTTGGATTGGAATCTTATGTCCTCTAGATTGGGGAAACTTATTTTATTTCTTTATGGGGGCAACGGTCGCATAGGTTGAGAGAGGATTGGAATCCGAGGTTCATGTCTTCTTGTGTGGATCCAAAGGCACTTAATGTACTCACGTGAAGTAAAATATTCAAGCCATCTTCATGGAGCAATTACCAGCGCTGCCTGTGTTCTTACATGAAATCAAAATCAGGTGAAGTAGGTTCGAAAACCCATTTTGATTCATTAGACATTCCTATAGGCTGATGACCCAATGGCTGAGATCGCTCGTCAGTATTCTTCCAAAATAGTGGATGTGTCATCAAACTCATCAAACCCATGGAGCAGCAAGCTCTCTGATTTGTAGGGTTGTAAATGAGTCCAAAAATACAATACGCAATCCAATTATACAGATTAGGATGTTAGAATCTGCATCCATATGGTAAGGCCCATTTGATTCGTTGGAATCGGAATAGACCATTCTAATTCCAAATGTTTGGTTAGACGAAATGGGAATCTCATTTTTATTTCTGATGGAATGACATTCCTCCATTTGAGGGAATGTCTATTTCTTCTCCTTCCCTTGTAATGAAATCCCATTTCAATTGATTTTAATTCTTATTTTAATTTTTGTCTGAACCAGATTATGGGAATTGACTATTCTGATTCTAATTTTGATGAATTTTAATTTCGATTCTAATTCTAACTGTGAATCAAATGAATCCGGAGTTTTGATTTCATCCAATTTAATAAAAATTCAAATCCAATTATATAATATAATGGTGTATAATATACATACATATATATATATATATATATATATATATATATATATATATGTATAAAGTAGTAAAAAACATAATAGAGCTGAATTAAATCCAAATCTAATCCGAAATAAAAAAATGTTGGGCCCGGATTCAATTTAGATGTAATTAAATCTGACCCATTTACAGGCTTAATTGTACTGTAAGTGGGCCTCACGTGCACCCTGCTCTATGCCCATCCATGATTAGCCTGCAATTTGGAAACCGATCCAAACTTAAAAAAGGGTTGTGCTGGGCAGAATATGGAACGAGTGCAACGGTAACTTTCTGCAAAAATGTCATGCTTGCAAATTTAGGGGTAAGGTTGATAATTTCAGGCAGAAAATCAGTCATATAGAACAGAAATTACTGAACCTTCGAATGAAGGTGCCTTCAGAAAGAAACCAACTAGACAAAGTCAATTTAAGAATGGAACTCGATCATCTCCATGAAACCGAGGAGCTGTTTTGGAAGCAGAGATATAGGGCTGATTGGCCTTGAGTGGATGATCGAAACACTGCTTATTTTCATATCCAGGCTACCATCCGGAGGCAGAAGAACACAATTCATGAGCTGGTTTCTGCTTCGGGTCGTCGGATTTCTGATCCAACCGAAATGATGGTGATGAATCAATTTTTGGTGATGTATTAATTTTTTGTACTAAATACCTCGTCATTTGGTCTGTTTTCAAATGGCCGATGATTTAGCCGAAATGGAGAATTTTGCTAGGTGAGGACCTGGAGGCCGATCTGACCAGAGGGCCGAGCTGCATATTAGGTGACAAGCTTACCAGATGACCGATCTGCCTATTAGGTACCGAGCTGACCAGAGTGTCGATCTGCCTACTAGGTGCCGAGATGACCAGAGGGCCAAGCTGCAAATTAGGTGACGAACTGGCCAAAGGGCCAAGCTGCCTATTAGGTGCCGAGCTAACCAAAGTGTCGAGCTGACCAGAGGGCTGAGCTGCCTATTAGGTGACGAGTTGACCAGAGGGCCGAGCTGCTTATTAGGTGTCGAGCTGACCAGAGTGCCAAGCTAACCAAAGTGTTGAGCAGACCAGAGGGCCAAGTTGCCTATTAGGTGACAAGCTGACTAGAGGGTCGGCCTACTTATTAGGTGTCGAGCTGACCAGAGGGTCAACCTACATTGATTGTTGAGTAGACTGCGAGCTAAAAATCATAAAGTATGAGAGCTAGAATATGCTTACTTGCCCCCCCCCCCCCATGCCATTGGGGTTGGTGCCTTTATATAGGCATTATTTGGCGTGGGCTTCACGCACCGCATCTGAGATTTTTAAGAGTTCACCTAAGTGGTTCGAGATTCCCAGAGGCAACTAATGCGGTGCAATCCAGTCACTCCTAGCTGGCACTCACGTGGCTCCTGGAAGGTACCTGAGATGAGGAAGAAGAAGAATCCCCGGGGGGGGGGGGGGGGTGGTTACCCGGTGGGGATACTCCGATGCCTAAGTTAGAACTATCAAGGAGAAGCAAGAAAGAGACGAAGGCTAAGAGTGTGGATCACGCGTTCTCACTATACTTGAGAGATTAGAGGTCTCAAGGAGACGTTTCTCTTCTGCCCTAAGGGATTTTATAGGGGCACTCACATCAGGGCGGGCATAACTGCCACTGGGCTCCTGCCATAGCCGTTACCTGCCAGGGCTGCGCAGGTGGCCGTTGTGGCGTACGTCTCGCCCGGGTGAGTGACACGTTTCTAGAGTGGCAGGCACGCCTCTTCCTGCTGAGAGACGTGGACGCAGACTGCTGAAAGGACTGGGACTGCACCATCAGTAAGGGATATGGTGCAGTCTGATCGGTACGGTATATCAGTCAGAAGCTTCCTGGATAGCGCTCGTGCGGCTCATATCCGAGCTGTTTTGTAGCGAGCTCGGAACACTTCAGGATTACCCTTAATGGAATTGGTCCTCGGAATAACTTGTCTGCTTGGGAGCTCGGACAAGCTAAGAACTTTAGCTCGCGAGCTAGGGTTGCCTCGGAGTATCTCTCAAAGGTAGCTCGGGGAGCCTGGGGTTTGCGAGGCGGCGAAATCCTTTCGCGAGCTACAACGTATCGAGCTGCTTTGCAGACTCGTCACTTGGTCGTACCAGGTTACAACGCTGAGCTGTTGCTCGTGCTGACTCAGTATCCATGTGTCACCGTTTCATAGGTGGGGTCAAATCACCGTCCATCAGCAACCGTCATGCACGTTGACACCCTCTAAAACGTTTGGTACGTGGGCCAACTTCCAAAGATCATGGGAATGTTGGGATAGGCTTGCCGAATTTGTCAGCGAGCACGTTTCGCAGGTCGCCACCTAGACCTCAATCAAGCCAGCACGCCCTCAAGGGAGGTCGCTCCTTGCGTCGAGGTCACTTCGGCTAATGATGAGGTGCTGTAGATCGGCCCTGGAGGAGGTGCTTCTTGTCGACCTGAATTGTGGTCGAGGTCACCAGGTCGGCGCCTGTGACAGGTCGCCAAGTCGATGCCTGTGCCAGAACGGCAGTTCAGCGCCTGTGCCAAGTCGCCAATTCGGCGCCTATGCCAGGTCACCAGGTCGGCACTTGTGCCAGGTCACCATCATCTCGGCTAAGGCAAGTTGTTGCCTAAGTGGTTCCGGGTATCACCCAATTGTTCCGAGATATCACGTGTCACAATGTCATTGGAGGGCCAAATCCACCCTCATCAATTGCCCCCCACTCCCGAGCTTAAAGTAATTCGGTGAAGGGAGTAGATTGCTCCTTTTGGCCTGGAATGACTAATTTGATGAGCTCATAAGCGTCAATCCAATTTTCTTCTTATGTCGGAAGAGTCCAAGCGTTTGCAGCCTTGTGTAGGACCTCGCCATCTTTAATTTGGGGCCCGAGAGCGAATTCATCTGCTCGAGGAGAGGTGGAGCAGGTACCCCGAGGACATCTACCTTATTAGGGATGTGACCATCAAGAGGTTCTGCGATCCGGCTAAATACCTCAAGAGTGAAGCTCATCATGTTGTCCTTAAGAGGGGGTTCTGTGTGACTGCTTTATCAGGTCGCTCCACCTAGGTAGACTTCGACGCAGCGTTCTTCAAGCTGGCCCTAGCTAGTGAGTTTGATGTGGAGCCTGCAATCGAGGTGGAGGTCGGCTATGAAGAAATCAAGTTTGCATCCATCATGGTGCTGAGAGCGAACTAGTCTTTCTTTTGTTTTCTCGTGCTGAATACGAATTGCTTTAGCCCTTAGGCTGGGAGCGACTCGCAGTCCACTCTCCTTACCCTTGGTTTTGCTCATACCGAAGAGGAGACTAGGTCTTATGTGGTGTCGAGGACTTTTATCAATTTGGCACTTTAGCCCTTAGGCACTGGGAGCGACTCGTAGTCCACTCTCCTTGATAATGCCCATGCCGAAGAGGTGACTGGGTCTTATGTGGTGCCAAGGTCTTTTATTAGTTTGGCACTTTTAGAGCTACGGTTGCGCTGCATCAGCCTCGTTAGTGATGTCGGTCACTCACTCCTACAAGAAGCTATTGGGAGCTCGACCTAAGGGGGCAGCACTATTGACTTTAGGTCACCAGCTCGCGTGGGAGCCTTGGAAGGCCTGACCAGCAAGGGGCATTCGTGTAGTCCGTTGGCCGCCAAATCCCGCGGAAGCCACGAAGAACTCATCTTGTAGAGGGTACCTCACGAAGAAGACTAATGAGGCTTTATCCGAGTTGAAATAAAGTCAACAGAACTGCCAGTCTATTGGCCATCAATTTCCTGCATAGTCTTTGAGTTCATAAAAAATGGAAACTAGAAAGTGAGAGCCTTAGTTTCTAAAAGGTGATAACTTAGCTTTCTGGAAGAAGAGGACTTCGTCATTCAGAAGATGAGCACTTAGCTTTTTGTAGTGTTTCCCACAAACGGCGCCAATTGATGAATCAATTTTTTGTGCTAAGTACCTCATCATTCGGTCTGCTTCCAAGTGGTCGATGACTCAGCTGAAGTGGAGAATTTTTTTGGGTGAGGACCTGGAGGTTGAGCTGACCAAAAGGCCAAGTTGCCTATTAGGTGCCGAGCTGACCAGAGGGTCAAGCTGCATATTAGGTAACAAGCTGACCAGAGGACAAAGTTGCCTAGTAGGTGCCGAGCTCACCAGAGTGTCGAGCTAACCAGAGGGCCGAGTTGCCCATTAGGTGTCGAGCTGACCAAGGTGTTGAGCTGACCAGAGTGTCGAGCTGCCTATTAGGTGTCGAGCAAACCAGAGGGCCGAGCTGCCTATTAGGTGATGAGCTGACCAGAGGGCCGAGCTACCTCTTTAGCATTGGGTCCCTAAAAGCACCGCGTCCAGATGGTATTCCTACTTGATGGCGCGCAATCCGGCCGGTCCTAGCTGTCAACGATCTTGCCTCGGGCTGGAGCACAAGGTGCCTAAAATGGGGGAGAAAGCGAGTAATCTTCGGGGAAGAACTCGGTGAGAATGCTCTGAAGCTCAAGTTAATATTCTCTCAAAGGCAAGATAAAACCAAATGGCGCAAAGTTCACATACCTTGTTCTTGGGGGGTAGAGAGCCTTTTATAACCACTTCGCGCACTCACTCCTAAGCTTCTGTCAGGTCGGGTATGATTACCTCTGCGCTTCTGCCAGTTCAGGTATCATCACCTTTGTTGGGGCAGAACCGCCACAACTTTCTTTGTCGGAGCCGTCTTTGAAACTGGAGATGGCGGTGGCAGGTGGCGGTTGAAGTGCGGCTATCAAGCGTCAGATCCCAAGTCAGTCAAGTGCGCCGCCCTTGGATACAGACTCCTTCGGTGTCAGGTACGGTACCGTTATTCAGTTCGGTGTCCTGGAGGTGAAGTGCTAGAAAGGTGTGCGAGGTGAACTCTTGAGTTCGGATAGAGGTGTGGCCCGAACTGCCATGGGGCAGGCCAGTTCGGGTTGTTTCCCTTTGTGTTCGCAAGGCTCGGGCTCCTTACGGGGAGTTCGGGCTCCTTGTAGGGAGTTCGGACTGCTGGTTCTTCCTTTCGAAGCTCGTGCCTTGGGCGTGCTGTTGTGCCGAGTTGTTGCCTTTGCCACATGTTGAGTGGTTACGAGGTCGGGCCAAATCTTCCTTCATCAATTGCCCCCCACTCCTCGCGCAAAGGGACAACCTGGCGTGGGGAGTTCGTGAGGTGGTGGGTGAATTTGTCCCATACTTCGACCTGGTTTTGACTGATAGCGCGAAGTGCGCGTTCGTCAGGATTTTTCCGGGTTTCTCGAGCGCCAAAAAGACAGAAAACGCGCCAATTTATCTACAGACGTGACAGCACGCGCTTATTTCAAAATTCAAAAAGCGTGCCCCTGAGGGACGTCACAGCGGGCATCTTTTCAAATTTGAAAAAATCGCGTCGCTGCCGCATTTAATGCGAGGAGACATGCACCGACGCTCTTTCAGTTTCAAAAGACGTGCGCCCAGTCACGTCTTGGTCTCAGGAGACGTGCAACCAATCACGTTTCGGTCTCAGAAGACGTGCGGTCAGCGTGACTGCGGGCCGTTGGATTTGCTTTGATCAAAACCATTGATTTTCGGTTACTGTGGGTATAAATAGTGGGGACGCCAGTCGCTTTGTCATTCTTCTGCGTTTTGCTTCTTGAGCTCGCGTCCAAGTTTCAGCTTGCGTTCAAGCCTTTAGCTCGCATTCAAGTTCCCGTAGTCCATTTGCCTTTTCCGGGTGAGTACTTTCCTGAAATCCTTCTTCTCCTCCCGATGTCTAGTTCGGATAGTTTAGACAGTTCTTCAAGGGGGTCAGATGCTGGTTCTATGAACCGATTTGCATCCCCCGACAGTCCTAGTGAACCCGAAGTAGAACTCGAGGAAGAGTTCGAACCCGTAGGCCGAGTCGCCTCAGGTACTTTGGCGTCCTCCTCTCATCGAGGTCAGACGTTAGACATGTTTGGGCCCTCGACCATGACGCCTGAGGGGCTTCACTCCCTTATTACCCAGTTAAACTTGCCTGGGGAGTACACCTATTTTATACCCTCAGGCAGTTTCCCTTGGGAACACGGTCCTGATGAGATCATGATATTCCGGGAGCAGCTCGTCGCTGGGTTGCGCATGCCTTTCCACCCCCTCATTGTCGAGGTTATGAACCACTTTGGCGTTACTATCGGCCAGCTTCACCCAAACTCTATTCGTAACTTGGTGGGGACAATCTCCCTATTTTGCGAACAGGTCTTGCCTTTAGACCTGGAGATCTTCTCTTCCATTCTAATGCTTAAGAAGCAAGCGCCTCCCCTTCCCGGGCGTAGGCGGGCATATTACTTGTCTCCTCGCCCGGGTTTTAAGCTTTTACACGATCTTCCCAACAAAGTCACGGCGTGGAAACGGGACTACGTCGGGGTGCGAAGTGCATTGGGGTGGTCGTTCCAAACCGGGTGGGGGATGGCTACCCCTGACGCCGGTGTTACGCTTGATAGGGAGACGGCGAAGGGCCTCCGGCAATGGGCACGGCTTGGGATAAAATGCCACCATTATCTGACGGAGGCCAATCTCATTGAGGCCGATCTGAGTTCGGGTAGGTTCCTTACTCAGAGGTTTGTCTTTTGTTTTGCTCTGTTCTTTCGTTTTTCTGATGCCGAGCTCTTTTTGCAGGTGTGATGGACTCAGAGAAGACTCGTGGTGGGAACCTGTTCCACGTCATGAAGAGGAGGAAACGAGTCGCCAAACAAACTCGTGCCGAGTTGCCCCGAGATGCGGAGCCCGAGGTACCAGACTACCCGTTAGTGGATCCGCCCAGGGAGCCCGAGATGGCCCCTCCAGTACATGAAGCGGTAGGGGCCCCCTATGCCGAGGCTACCTACACGGGGGCTCCCGCTTACTCTGAGTCTGCTTATACGCGAGCTGGGCCCTCAGGCTCGGGAGCCCAAGGCGAGTTCAGGAGCGTGTTGTCGCCGAACCACGCTCTTTAGAAGAGTAGGGAGGCCATTTATCCTGAGGAGGTCACAGCATGGACCGAGCTTCCTTTGAACCAGGTAGCTTGTTGTGCTGTCACTCATGCCATGGTGGTAAGTCAATGATTTCTTGTCGGGCTCTTTGCTTTTATCTTTCTTGCTATCGTTCTTTTGATCATTTGTTTTTTCCTTTTGGTAGGTGATTTTTTCTATCCATGCCTTGGCGGCCCAAGTGGAAAGGAGCTCGAGGCAGGCGCGAGCTACAGAAGAGGCTTTCCGTGCTGCCGAGGCGGCTTCCCGAGCTGCTGAGGCGGCTTCTCACACTGCACAGGCCAGGCAGGCGAGGTCTCAGAGAGATGCCGAGGCCATGGGAGTTGTGGTGAAGCACATGGCAGACCTGAGGCTGGATTTGCAACATCAGGTTGAATACCTTCAAGAGGATATTAGGGAGAGGACACAAATCTTTTCTCAAGACATTGAGGATGCCAAGAAGAAGGCCGTCGATGAATACATCGCCTCGTCGCGCTTTGATGACCTAATGGTGGGCTCGTACAGAAGGGGCTTTAAACTAAGCCAGTGGATGATCCGGAATACGTACCCCGAGCTCGATATTAGTGCCATAACCACTTCTCACATTACTCAGGAGATGGCCGATGTCGCTGACGGTGAGCCGGATTCTGAGGATGAGGCAGGACCTTCGGGTATTGTTGAAGTGCCTTCTGATGGTGAAAAAGTACCTCCGGGCCTGTGAGCTCGCTTTTGTTTTTTTTTTCTTTTTTTGAAATGTACACAAAGTATTTTGCAATGGAATGATTTTCTTTTGGTTAAGTGTTGGTCGCCCTTTCCTCCGAACTGGCCGTATTGCCGAACTGACCATATGCTGATGCCCCTATTAGTTCATTGTTGGCACTTTGCCCAAGCTTTTAGTTTGCATTTTTTGCCTTTGCTTGCCCCTGCCGAGGTCCTTGTTAGTTCGGCATCCTAGCCCTTTGGTCTGGTAGTGACTTAGTCCACTTCGCTTGGTGATATATAGGTAATATCGTCTCAAGTTAACGACATTCCATGCTCGGGGTACTTGTTTGCCCTCTAAAGTTTCGAGTTCGTATGCCCCCCCGAGCACTCTCTTTACTCGGTAGGGCCCTTCCCAATTCGGTCCAAGTTTTCCCACGCCGTGCTCGGGTGCCATGATCTTACGGAGGACTAGGTCGTCGACGCGGAAGTTCCGCTTTTTTACTCTGGCGTTGTAGTACCGAGCTACCTTTTGCTGGTAAGCTGCGGTCCGGATGTATGCAAGGTCCCTTTCCTCGTCCAGTAGGTCGAGGTTGGTACGTAACTCATCTCCGTTTGTTTGATCGTTGTATGCTTCTAGTCGTAGTGTAGGTATTTCGATCTACGCCGGGATTACCGCTTCAGTGCCGTATGTGAGCTTAAAGGGGGTTTCTCCTGTGGCGGTTTTTTTCGTGGTTTAGTGAGCCCATAGAACACTTGGTAGCTCGTCCGCCCACAACCCTTTAGCTCGGTCTAGTCGCGCTTTCAGTTCGCGGAGGATAGCTCTGTTCATTACTTCTGTCTGACAGTTTTCCTGCAGGTGTGCGACCGACGTAAAGTTCTGTCGGATTCCCATATCTTGGCACCATTTCTGAAACTTGATATCCTCGAACTATTTTCCATTGTCGGAGATCAGTACCTGAGGTAACCCGAAGCGACATACTATGTTCTTCCAAAAGAAGTTATGTACGTTTCGGGCTGTAACTGTTGCCAGAGGTTCAACTTCTATCCACTTTGTGAAGTAATCTACCACCACCACTAGGAACTTCCTCCCACCTGTTGCTAGCGGGAATGGCCCCAGGAGGTCGATGCCCCATTGCGCAAAGGGCTATGGACTGGGGAGGTACTTGAGGTCGGCGACAGGCTGATGGTGGATATTGGCATGCTTCTGACACTTGTCGCATTTTCTGACGAGCTCGACGGCCTCAGTACCCTTGTCGAAGTGTTTTTTGGGCGAGGGCTCTGCCCCCTAAGTGTCCGCTGCACAGACCTTCATGAGTGTCGCAGAGTATGAGCTCGGCTTCGGTAGGTCGCAAGCAACGCAAATAGGGGAGCGTGTAGAACCGTCGGTACAACCGTTCGTCTATTATGACGTATTTGGCTACCTGGAGCTACACCCTCCTGGCTACATTGCGGTCCGCAGGGAGGGTTCCATCTAGCAAGAAGCTCGCGAGTGGGTCGATCCAGCTCGGCTCTGCTTCAAGGACGGGAGCGACCTCCTTTGCCCCACCGAGAATGCTATGCCGAGGTAAGTCCTCTATGTACACGTTTCTCATGGTGTTGTGACTCGTGCTGGCTAACCGGGACAGAGCATCGGCCTCAGTGTTCTCTGACCTCAAGATTTGCCTGATGAAGTGTGACTGGAAGTTGAGCAGAGCCTCCTTTGCTTTTTCCAAGTATGCGATCATAGTGAGCTCGCGTGCTTCGTATTCGCCCGTAACCTGGTTGACCACAAGCTGGGAATCGCTGCAGATAACTATATGTTTTGCTCTTACCTTTTGCGCTAGGTTCAGCCCCGCTGTTGGATGCCGCAAACTCAAAGCGTAGTGTGTATTCCAATTTCGTGCCACCCGGGCCACGCAGCACTATTCCAGCCCCGCTGCCCTGCTGGTTCGAGGAGCCATCTACGTGAAGGATCCAGGGCTCTTCATCCCAGTTCGTGTTTGGCCTAACTAGGAGAGATGCCACACTGGCTGCTACTTCACGGGGTTCAGACTCTATTGGCTTGGGAGCTCTGGGCTCACCCGAACTGGGGATCTCGGGCTCAACCGGCCTAGGGACTTCGAGGCTAAACGTGCACTCGGCGATAAAATCTGCTAAGGCTTGGGTCTTAATAGCAGTTCGTGGCTTATACTGGAGGTCGTACTCACTGAGCTCGATGACCCACTCCATCAGCCGACCGGAAACCTCAGGCTTGAGTAAGACTTGCCTCAAAGGTTTGTCAGTCAAGACGATGATATTGTGAGCCTGGAAATATGGGCGGAGTTTCTGAGCTGCAATTACCAGTGCGTATGCTAGCTTTTCTATCTGCGGGTATCTCGTCTCTGCTCCCTACAAAATTTTACTAACATAATAGATGGGTCGTTGGACCCGATCTACTTCTTTTATTAGTACCGAACTGACCACCTCGTCGCTTGCCAAGAGGTACAGTTCTAAGACCTCACCCTCCTCGGGCCTGGTTAGATCGGCACACTAGCGAGGTAGTTTTTTAGCTCGTCGAACGCGAGCTGGCAGTCTCGGGTCCATTCAAACCCTTTGCCTTTGATTGCTTTAAAGAAAGGCAGACAGCGGTATGCCGATTTGGACATGAAGCGGCTCAGAGCGGCTATGCGGCCGTTTAGCCTCTGAACCTCTTTTATTTTTTGGGGTGGTCTCATATCTAGGATGGCCTTTATCTTGTCCGGGTTGGCCTCAATACCGCACCGATTGACAATGTACCCTAGGAACTTACCCGAGGTGACACCGAAGACACATTTGTTTGGGTTCAGTTTCATGTTAAATTGACGCAGCATTTGGAAGACAGAATCTAAGTCTGGTATTAATTCTTGTGAAAACAGTCTTGATGACCATGTCGTCTACATAACATTCTATTTTCGTGCCAATTAAGGTCCGAAACATCTTATTCACAAGTCTTTGGAAGGTTTCCCCAACATTCTTCAGTCCAAAGGGCATGACCTTGTATTAGTACAGGCTGAACTCGGTTATGAAGCTGGTTTTTTCCTCATTGGACTGGTCCATCCTGATTTGGTTGTAGCCCAAGTAGGCGTCCAAAAAACATAGCAACTCATGTCCAGAGGTCGCATCCGCTAGGCGGTCAATTCTGGGGAGGGGTAAGCAGTCTTTCGGGTAAGCTCGGATCAGGTCGGTGTAGTCGACGCACATGCGCCACTTGCCATTTGCTTTTTTCACCAACACTGGGTTGGCTACCCAGCTCGGGTAATGAACCTCCCTTATGAAGTCTGCTGCGAGGAGCTTTTCGACCTCCTCGTCGACCGCCCTCCAACTCTCCGGGGCTAAGTTGCGTTTCTTCTGTCTAATGGGTCTGACTACAGGGTCAGTATTAAATTTGTGAGTTATAAGGCTAGAGTCAATACCAGGCATATCGGCCGCGGACCATGCAAAAATATCTAAATTTTGAAATAAGAAACTCACCAGTTTGGTTCGTAGAGGTTCCTTGACGAAAGCACCGATCTGTAGCATTCGAGCCGGTTCCGTAGCCGAAGTTGGGATTGCGACCGTTTCCTCTGTGGGTGAAGCTCGTTCCTCGCCCTGCTCCGTAGGCCACTACAGTTTGAGGTCATCGGCCGCCTTGGTTTTTCCCTTCAAGGCGGCAACATAACACTTGCGGGACTCAAGCTGGTCGCCCCACGCTACCCCCACACCGAACTCTGTACAGAACTTCATTGCCAAATAGTAGGTGGAGACCACTGCCCGTAGGACATGCGTAATTGGCCGCCCTATTATGGCATTGTATGGGGGGTACGCGACCACCAGGAAATCGTGGTTGAGTCTGACCGCACAAGGCCATGTGCCGACTTCCACAGGTACTGTTATTTTCCTGAGGGGCCTGAATTCCTCTCCACTGAAGCCCCCCACCAGAGGAGTGTTCACGGGCTTCCACTCGCTTCTCTGCAACTGAAGTTGGTCAAACGCCGACTTGAAGAGGATGTCTGCCGAGCTACCTGAATCCACAGGTACGCGCCTGACTACGAAGTCGCTGATCCTTAGTTTTATGACAAGCCCGTCATCGTGGGGGTAGTGGACCCCTTGCGCATCGTCTTTCGTGAAGAAGATCGGTTCTTCCGTCTTCGGCCTCTTTGGAAGGTTATGTTCTTCTCGGGCCGTTTCGAGAACTGACGTCCGAGCCACTACCGAAGTACAACCTGCTACCACCGAACCTCCCACTATCACGTGGATGGTTCCTCGAACTGGCCTCTCTTCCAGAGGCTGTCTTTGCGACGGTTCGGCTGGCCTGCTGCTGGATTCGGGGGCATCTCTTTCGTGCTCCCCTTGCCGACCTGTCTTATTATTATTCTTATTATTATGCTGTACAAAATTTCTCAAGTACCTGCGATGGATGAGTCCCTCTATCTCGTCCTGGAGATTATTACATTGTTCGGTACTATGACTGTGATCTCTATGGAAACTACAGTACAAGTTTTTATTTCTCTCGTTTGGGTTCCCTTTTAGGCGAGGTGGCCATTTTATGTTTGGGGCATCTTTGATCGTCATCAAGATCCGGTCCGCCTCGTGTTTAAGGGTGTGTAGTTCATCCGAGCTGCTAAGAGAGCTTGGAACGGCTGGCTCGGCTTCGTCTCCCGAGCCGGGTTTTTTCTTCTGTCAACTAGGTTGGAGGGCTTGCCTTCCCTCTTCCTTTTCTCGATCCTGCTTTCGGTCCTTTGGTTGATCTCTTCCTCTGTTCTCATGAACTTATCCGCGAGCTTGAAGAATTCGGCTACGGTCGCGGGTTGGTTAGCTACCATGTGCCATTTGAACTCCTTGTGTGTTACTCCTCTCTTGGCCGCCGCGAGCTGCATCGCAGGGTCCAGTCGCGGTATCTGCAAGCACGCGTCATTGAACCGCTTGATGTAGCCCCGGATGGGCTCTCCTTCCCTCTGGACTACTCCGAAGATGCTTTCCTCGGTTCTAGGGCACCGCTTGCTGGTAACAAAGTATGCGGTGAAGACCTGCACGAACTGGGTCCAGCTTCTTATTAACGCAGGGGCCAGGTTCATGTACCAAGTGTGGGCCACCCCCTTGAAGGTGGTGGTGAAGGCCACGCATATGCATGATTCACTGGCCCTGGCTAGGTGCATTTGGGACTGGAAGGCGTCAACGTGGTCGTTGGGGTCGAAGGACCCATCATACTTGTCTAAAGGGGGGAGCTTGAAGTCCCTGGGCATGGGGACTGCGAGGAGTTCTGATGAGAGGGGGGAAGGAACTGAGAGAATAGGGGCAGTTTTTACCTCGTCCAATCTTGTCTCTTCTTTACCTCTGAGCTTGGGTAGGACACGGGTGGCAGTCCGGCGACTTCGCCGGCGTCTTCGTTGCTGAGTGGGCCTAGTACTGGCGCTGCTGGCCTCTGTGTTGCCGAGCTCGATGGGCCCGGACTGTTGGTAGTCTGCCGCTAGGACGCTAAATCGATTCTCTGTCAGCGGGAGCTCAGACTTGGAGTGCCAAGATACTGACTTGGCGGGCGAGGTTCCCAACTTGCCGGTGAGCTGCGAGGCGGGGGTGATTTTTCTTTCCCCTCGGCCCGGGGATGAGACCTAGCTCTTGTGGGGGTTCTGAAGTTGGGAGGCTTCTCCTCGGTGATGGCGTCCACCCTGAGGGGAGGGCTTAACTGGCTTTGGAGCAGGGTGTTGAGGTGGAAGCAGTGGTTGGTTCAGAGGCAGTTGGGGGAACTGTTGTTGATAGTTATACTGAGAGATGTGGTGCAGTACTTGGTGCTGCTGGAGCTTATGCTGCTGGAGCTTATGCTGCTGGAATTGTTGCATTTGGGCTTGCATTGCCCGCATGCATTGCATCAGGTCATCAAACTGGTTCTGGCTGGTCGCCAGTGGGACAGCAGTTGGTTCAGTAAAGGTTGTTTCGACAGGGAGAGGAAAGGGGACGTTCATGGCAGGAAGGTTTACGGGCGCCACTATTCGTGGCGCATTCAGGTTGGGGATCCCATCCACCGGAAGGGGGATGGTGAACTGTCCGATGCACACCACGGGGACTTGAAGTTGTTCCCCGGTGGTGTTCATCTCCGTGCCACATCTGGCATTGCTGGAAGAAGCCATGAGTGTTGGGGTTTTTTGGAAAAAAGTGGTTATGAGAGTTTTAGAAGGAGGCTTTTAGAAGCGTTCCCATAGACGGCGCCAATTGATGGCGCGCAATCCGGCCGGTCCTAGCTGTCAACGATCTTGCCTCGGGCTGGAGCACAAGGTGCTTGAAACGGGGGAGAAAGCGAGTAATCTCCGGGGAAGAACCCGGTGAGAATGCTCCGAAGCTCATGTTAGTATTCTCTCAAAGGCAAGATAAAACCAGATGGCGCAAAGTTCACATACCTTGTTCTTGGGGGGTAGAGGGCCTTTTATAACCACTTCGCGCACTCACTCCTAAGCTTCTGTCAGGTCGGGTATGATTACCTCTGCGCTTCTGCCAGTTCGGGTATCATCACCTCTGCTAGGGCAGAACCGCCACTGCTTTTTTTGTCAGAGCCATCTCTGTAACTGGAGATGGCGGTGGCAGGTGGCGGTTGAAGTGCGGCTATCAAGCGTCAGATCCCAAGTCAGTCAGGTGCATCACCCCTGGATACGGACTCCTTCGGTGTCAGGTACGGTACGGTTGTTCAGTTCGGCGTCCTGGAGGCGAAGTGCTAGAGTGGTGTGCGAGGTGAAGTCTTTAGTTTGGATAGAGGTGTGGTCTGAACTGTCGTGGGGTAGGCCAGTTCGGGTTGTTTCCCTTTGTGTTCGCAAGGCTCGGGGCCTAAGGGAGAACTCGGACTCCTTACGGGGAGTTCGGAGCTTGCGCCTTAGACGTACTGTTGTGCCGAGCTGTTGCCTTTGCCACGTGTTGAGTGGTTACGAGGTCGGGCCAAATCTTCCTTCATCACTACTCTTTTCTATCAAAAGTGTTGGGATGAAATTGGCGGAGAGTTCACGACATATATTAAGGAGTTCTTCTAAAATCCTAATAGGATTGGTGAAGTGAATGATACCATCATTTGCCTCATTCGGAAAAGTGAGAAGGCTGAATTTGTGGGTGATCTCATACCAATTGGTTTAATGAATGTCCCATACAAGGTGATCGCCAAAATCATTGTTAACAGGCTTAAACCGTTGATGGATCACCTACTTTCGCCTTTCCAGAATGCTTTTACCCCAGGCTGTTGTATCCATGATAACCGCATTATTGTTGCAGAAGCTATTCACAGTTTAAGGAACATGAAGGGTAGAACGGGCTGCTTTGCTTTGAAATTAGATCTCTCCAAAGCATACGATAAGATGGAATGGAATTTTATCAATTGGGTTCTCAGCCAACGAGGTTCCCCATCTTCTTTTCGAAGCATTATCAGGGGTTGTATCTCCACTACAAATATGCGTGTTTCTCTAACTGGAGATTTAGGTCCGATAATCCGGCTGGGGAGGGGGCTAAGACAAGGCTGCCCTCTCTCCCCTTATCTGTTCAATCTTTGTATTGATGTCCTCTCCAGAATGTTGGTGCATCAGTTGGAGCTCGGTCAGCTTAAGGGTCTCAACTTTGGTAGGGGTTCTTGTAAGGTAAATCATCTCCTCTTTGCCGATGACATTTTGATATTTGGTTGAAGTAACCCCCAGGAAATAAGTTGTATCAAATAGACATTTGATTCCTTCTATCGTTTCTCGGGTCAAAGAGTTAATTTTGGAAAATCATCAATTTTATTTAGTAAAAACTCTCATCGTAGGCTGAGGTCCCTGCTTGCAGGGGTTCTTGGAGTGCAGTTTATGAAACCAAAGGACAAATATTTGGGGGGTTTTCTGCTGTTAAATGCAAGGAGGAGAGAATCTTGGTAGATAAAATCCAATCTAAGCTGCACGGATGGAAGGCGAACTGCCTATCTCATGCTGGAAGGGAGGTTCTCATTAAGTCAACAATCAATGCCATACCGGCATTCCATATGGCAATAAATAAACTCCCTATTAGCATTTGCAACCAGATCTCGAAGCTTGCCAGGGACTTCTGGTGGGGGAGCACAGGCGAAAAACGAGTTTTTTATCTGAAAGCTTGGAACTCCTTCTTAAAGCCCAAGGCCATTGGTGGGGGTTGGGTTTCAAACGGTTGGAGGTGAAGAATTCTGCAATGTTGATGAGACTTGCTTGGAGATTCCTTACTAAGAACCAAAAATTATGGGCCCGGGTTCTTACTGCAAAATACTTAAAGAATAAAAAGTCTTTCTGGGCAGCCAAGAACCACAACCACTCTTCGTTCATTTGGTGTGCTATGCTGGAGTGTAGACAGAGCTTGTTGGGGGGGGGGGGGGGGGGTGCAGAATTCTGATTGGGGATGGTTGGAGTGTCAAAATTTTTGAAGATCCTTGGCTTGACAGGCCCATCTCACCTCATGCACAATCTGTTCCGACCTTGGGGGTGAAAAGGGTTGCTGAACTCATTGATCCATCCACTGGTCGCTCGTGCTCTTCTAAGATTCATGCTCTTTTTTATGCTGATACCATGGAAACTATATTTCGTACTCCCCTATCATTGAACCCAGATTTCGCTTGTGATGGACACACTCTCCTAAAGGCCATCTCACTTGTTCATCAGCATATCGCTTTTTATGTGGTGACTGGTGAGGAGGCGTGTTCCTCTAATAGTGGATGGGCTTTCCCCGATGTCTCTTGGAAAGAGTTTTGGAGTTGTTGTAAGTTACCTCCTCGAGTTCTCATCTTTCTTTAGAGATGTTTGAACCATTGTTTACCAACCAGTGCTGCCATGGCTAGACATGCTCCTAAATTGGACGAGATATGTTTTCTATGTGGTTTGGGGCCGGAGACAATAAATCATCGTTTTCTTCTTTGTCCCACCATGCCATTTGGGCTCAAAAATGGACTTTGGGCTAGTCAGGGGGTTGGATGAGTGGTTGTTGTTGCTGTGGAAAAATAATGACAAAGCCATGTTTAGATTTGGGGCCATCTTAATGTGGAATGCTTGGAAGGCCAGATGCAAGTCCCTTATAAGTGGGGATCCTTTTATTCCTGAAAGTATTATCATTCGGGCGTCGGCCCAGTATGCTGAACTTGCCAAGCTAGAGGAAGCTGCTAATCACGTGATTGCGGGTCCGGCCTCAAATTTTCCCATCTCCTGGATGCCTCCTTAGACATCCCAGATTAAAATTAATTTTGATGGGGCTTCCAATGAGTTTCAATCCGGCCTTGGTGTTGTCTTTCAAAATCATAAAGGAGAATTTTTCTTGGGTCGGGCTGTTAATGTGCCTCGTAATCACCCAGAAGTTCTGGAAGCTTTAGCAGTTAGGGAAGGTTTGTTGCTGGCTATTGACGAAGGAATTAGGTTGATCTGGGTTGAAGGAGATGCTCAGCAAATTGCTAAGTTCCTGTTGGACCGATCTCTACATCATGTTTTGGCCGATTGCAGGAAGTTGCTGCTTGAGTTTGATCAGTTCCATATCTCCTTCATTCATCGTACGGGTAATTCTGTTGCTCACTGTTTGACAAAACATGCTTGTACTATTTCCAGACCAAATACCTAGTCTGTTTCTCCGCCATTTCTTACGCCTGTACTGTTGAAAGATTTAAATCAATGAAATTGCCTTCGGGCTTATAAAAAAAAAAAAAAAAAAGGTTAGCGTTGAAAACTATCGTCAACTTAAAACAAGTATTAATTCAAGTTGGGTACTTCGATTAAGACTGTTCCCTCAACCAAACTTCATCCAATTATTTGCAAATTGTATTTATATTTTGTTTAGTAGTATGGATTTTGTTTTGAAATCAAAGGGGAGCAGCACTTGACGAGCTAGACTGAAAATGAACATAAGATGAGGCTAATAAATATATGATAGGGAGAGTCAAACTTGTTATTGTTTTGCGGGAGCACAAACTTGTTGTCAGTACAGGAGGTCGTGCTTGTTATAAAGAAAGCAAGCCAATTATCCTCTTGCTACTCCAACGTGTACATCGCATGTGAAGTGGTAGTGTGTTTATTCCATCCTTCTCTATGAGGCAAAATTTCAGCAACATAGAACCATTTTCTGTATGTTAGAACCCACATCCATTTAGTAATCAAATTTAATGAGGATTTGACCCCACTCGGTCTAATAAAACTTGGAGTCCGATTATATGTGATACAATATTCTATATTTATATAAGTTAAAAATAATCAGTTTTTTAATTTTTTTTCTGTATTTTAATGACAATAGAGTAGAATTGTATTAAACCTGAATTCATTTAATATCACTAATATCAAATTAGAATTTAAAATTTCAACCATCAGCCGAATCCAATCCATTTAATTACATCCCTATACTGGTATGGCCAGTGGACTTCACGTTCACTCTGCTCTATCTCCATCCCTGCAATCTGGAAACCAACCCAACCTATATAAAAATAGGGTTGTTCTTACATTATTAGGGTTAGGATTAAAAATTGTCAACATAAATCAAGTTGGGTTTGTACTTGGATTAAGATTAACCCCTCAAGCAACTTGCCCCACTTCTCTGTATTTATATAAGGTTTATTTAATAGTTATTATTGTATTGATCTTGTTTTGAAGGGGAGCACGAGCTAGCCTGCAAATTAACATAAGATGAGACCCAAGCATATGATGAAAGAGTATATTCATGTTGTTTAGGGATGCAAATGGATCGGACCGGATTCAGATCATGATATATTCGAATTTGATCCGACAATGTTCATGCAGGACTTAATTTGAATTCGAATCCTATCGTTAAGTTGGATCTTCATATCTGATCTGATCTAACTTGTTTTGTTTAAAACTTAATAAATTATTAAAATAAAAGAATAAAATATACTAATAATTTAAATAAAGTAAAAACAAAAAATACAAGTATTTTTAATTAGTTTCATCAATATATATATATATATATATATACATGTTTTTTATAGAAAAAAATAAATAATATAACAAATTTATAAAAATATATTTATAAATAAATAAATAAATAACAAATATATGTATCGGATCAGATAGGGGTGATTGGAATCCGATCCGAAGCCATTTGCACCCCTAATGTTGTTTATAAAGTGATGAGCATGGGGAGAGCCAAAATTGTCTTTTTTTTCTTTACTTCAAGTCAGACAAGAGGTAGTGCTTGTTGCAAAGAAAGCAAACCAATTATCCTATTGCTACTCCGATGTCCATTGCATGTGAGTTGCATGTAGAGTGGTGGTGTCTACTTGTGTCATCCTTCTCTATGAGGCAAAATTTCAGCAACATAGAGCCAATTTTTTATGGCTTTTCTGGTTTAAAAGAAAGCTGCGTTTACAATGACAATGCACTATACACTGAGCAATATGGACCAGCTTAAACCCAATGGGCCCCTTGTAAGATAGATGCCCAAATGCACTTTCTATCCATGTTAGCTTGGTGGGCCACCATAAAACGGTCTTTTCATCTTGCAATGCCAGCTATTAAAGCCTGAGAAGAAGGAAAAAAAGAGAAAGGATCTAATACTGTTTTCTTTTGGCACATGATCTGCTCTGCTGAGAAGCTTCACAAAAATGAAAGTGTGACTTGGCAAAAAGAAGTTTAGCCTTTATCGACTGCAAGATACCTTCCAATGAAGCATTCTTGTATGACATAGATCTCTGATTCTCTGTTGCCTATGCAACCATTGAATGCATAAAGTAACTGCCTAAAATTGAGGGACCATATGGGTCTGTCTGCTTATCATAGAAAAGGGATATCTTCATGAAACATATTATTGTATATTTTTAATGTTATTATTATTATTACTATTTTGGACTTTTTTTAAGTTATAGATGCAAGTCCACATAAAGGGAAACCTAATATTCTCTCTTGGATTGGAAGCAAAGTTTTTTTGAGTTGTGTAGAGCAAGGCCAAGGATCTTTCACCTGTATTACATGCTTCATATTTCTTATTTGAATAAAATAAAATGCTTACCACCCCTCCACCGAAAATAAAATTTGGGGACCATATGAATATACACATGTACATGTATATAAATATACATGGATATATACATAAATAATTCATTTTTCTGAAAAAAAAACAAACACTTTAAAAGATGCTTAATATATTGTTGTTTATTGTTCTTGTTTTAATCATTTTATTAATTACAATCCAATATATTTACCAAAAATAAGCTGAAATTTTAGTGAAATGTCAAAATCCCATCTAGTAGTTTTTTTAACTGATATATGGTGATTTTAATTTACTCTACTAGAATGAAATTCCGGTAAAATTATAAACCTTAGTTTGAGCTTGCTAGGTGCAGCTATCAACAAAATTGGGCGGAAAGTGGAAGGTTGGGAAACCTATTGCAGCTGAAGGTGACATCTGATTATCCATATCTTACACATTAATTGAGATGAAGTCCTCTGAGAATCCAAACCAGACAATCCTGTCTGCTGTCTACATTCAAATCTTGTTGGTTTAGTGCAGGGTATGCACAATACATGTCCAATACATTTTTGATCCATGGGCCTGACGGGGTACAGAGAACGTTGGACCCATCAAGAAGCAACCTAGCCCGAGCCATGACGCCTAGAACACAAGTTCAACCTGGTCCGAAACTGGGAACTGGATTCAGAGTAAGCCCGTCTTCCATTGGGCCTAGATCTTAAAGTGGGCCAGAATTTATCATTGGCCCAAAATGAACTCAACTCATTATCAGGAATGAACCTGGTTAGGTCAACTCTTGAAGTTGAAGCGCTGCCACAGTGCCACCGCCTGTGAGAGCAATCGTGTCGACTGCTGAGGTACCAGCGTGTGCGAACGTCGCAACCGTGTCAATATATTCTCAAGCCCAAGAGTTACAGTGTAACCATGCACATAGAACGTGTCAATTTGTCTCGACAACACGGTTACTACTCACTAGTATCAACTTTTGTTATCGTCTTTTTAACCAATCTAGCTTTACCCCGGCTTAGCCTGGAGATTTCAGCTGGTACACAGACATGGCGCAGATGGTAGAGAAGAGAGAAGAAGACGTGGAAGATAAGTCAGAGGAGCATCCATTCCCTCTCATGGCGATTAATCACTTATCAAGGCTCTGCAGGTCTGTCAAGGATTCGGTGGATTTCTACGTGA
Source organism: Nelumbo lutea (assembly GCF_056320005.1). Lineage (NCBI taxonomy): Eukaryota > Viridiplantae > Streptophyta > Magnoliopsida > Proteales > Nelumbonaceae > Nelumbo > Nelumbo lutea. The sequence goes on from NC_142690.1 coordinate 8,597,374, forward strand.
AGGTTCTTGGGTTCGTGTTGATTGAACGTCCACCAGCCTTTGATTTCGACGGTGCTTGGTAAGTAAGTGCTCATCGACATGGCGTTTGGGATCTCGAGCTCTCTTTCTTCTGGGTGTTTTGTTAAAGATGTGTCTTGTACAGGTTGTTCAATTATGGCGTTGGGATTCACTTGATACAAGCGAAAGATGAGGACGGGTTGCCTGATTCTACTGACCACCTCGACCCCATGGACAATCATGTCTCGTTTCAGGTCCTGCAGATATTGATTTGAGAGAGAGAGAGATGGGTATCGATCAGAAGACTAAAACATGTTTAACAGTTCTCTTCATCTTGCAGTGTGAAGACATGGATGCCATGGAGCAGAAGCTTAAAGATATGAACATAAAATATATAAAGCAAACAGTAGAAGATAAAGATAACACGAGCATTGATCAGTTGTTCTTTAATGACCCAGATGGATTCATGATCGAGATATGCAACTGCGAGAATCTGAAGCTTGTTCCTGCTGGTTCGCTTGGGCGTATAAAGCTTCCTATGGACCACCACAATCCGCCTCTTGAATTAGACCACAAAAACGACCCCAATTCTACACATTGATGAAAGAGGAAGAAGAAGCAACGACTTCGGTATTTGAGAAAGCTTAGTTTGTTGTTTCTAGACAATTGCTTAAATCTCAAATAAAGTTTCCTAGATCAATTATCTCTTTCTATCTTCTATCTTCTTCCCTTGTTGGGTCTGACCCAAATAATAAGAACTCATATATGGACCTTTAAATACAGAAAGGTTAGCAGGTTCTTAATTTAGGCCACGATATCATATTGGGTTAGTTTCAGCCTTTTAGGTGGTTCTGCTTCATGTAAAACTGGATTGCAACTTCTGCATGAAATTTGTGCAGAAGCAAGTGACTGAACAGTCCCACTCCCACTCTCCCACATGATGTTCATGATATATAGTAAACAATTTGTACTTTGTAGTGTAGCGTGTCCTCGGCCTCACTGCACAAGTGCACATACCTCTTTTAATTTATGGATGGATATGGTCTCTTTTGTATGCTTCTGCAGAGGAAATCAAGCAACAGGCCAATCCATCGTGCAGACTGTCTGTCGAATCTTTTGTTTTCTTTTTAGTAAAAATGTACAATTTTATTTGCAACTTTCTAACATGATACATGTATTGTGGGACCCTTAAATATTAGGAAGAGTGAGATTCAACTTCTGATGATGATGTAGATATGATATGAAAACCTGAGCATCACCACACGATATATGACCCTTTGTACTATTTGAAGGAATAAACGCACAAAAACAAAAAGCTCAGATTCAGAGTCTCTGATGACCCCAACTGAAGAAAAGGGCCGGAGTCCCGGACAAGATTGAGCTCAATAAGCCCAATAGAATAGCTGAATAGGTGAATTCAGTATCTGGGGCATGCTAGTGGGACTCGGGTTCAAACGTATAAAAATTGGGTTGGGCTTGACTGCGGCCCATTAAGTTTGGGAATTAGGTTCTAGGGACAATGTTTTGACAGTAGCATGAGCTACTTCAATTGTCAATTTTGTCACTATGTAAGCACAACAAGCAGGTTGTTGATCGAGATTATATTAGTAGCGCAAGCTCAGTTTTAGTAATATATGAAAGCTCGGTAGCATATTCCTAAATCATGGATACTTTGAATGAATAAATAATGTATAGTTTTTTATATTTGAAAGAAGTAATCCATTCCCTTTTTCTTCTTGGATCTTGGCTATGGATTATGGAACGAATCAACGGTAGACGAATGAAGATGCATTTTCACTAGTACAAATGAAGATGCATTCTTTCTTTTTAAATCTTATATTTTTTATGATAAATGAATAAAAAAAGGTATATTAAAAAGATAAATCGTTATAAAAACAAAACTAAGTAGATAGGTGTATTAGTGATACTTGCAACAAAACTAAGTAGATAGGTGTATTAGTGATACGAGCGCTCGGGGGGATATGAGTTCGAAATTTTAGAGGGCAAACAAGTATTCTGAGCATTATTGCGAGCATGGAACGTCGTTAATTTGAGACAATACTATCTATAGATTACCAAGCGAAGTGGACTAAGTTGTTACTAGAGCCTTAAGGCTAGAATGTCGAGCTGACAAGGATCTTAGACCACACGAGTGGGAGTGTAAAATATATATATATATATATATTTAGAATGTCGAGCTAACAAGGACCTTAGACCGCACGAGTGGGAGTGTACATTTTCAAAAATATATATATATATATATATATATATATATATATATATATATATATATATATATATATATACCATCAAAAGGCAGCGCGACGAGGTAATATATTCATTGACGGCCTTCTTCTTGGCATCCTCGATGCTTTGAGAAAAGATTTTTGTCCTCTCTCTAATATCCTCTTGAAGGTATTCAACCTGATACTGCAAATCTAGCCTCAGGTCCGTCATATGCCTCACCACAATTCCCATGGCCTCGGTATCTCTCTGAGATCTCGCTAGCCTGGCCTGTGCAGTACGAGAAGTCGCCTCAGCAGCTCAAGAAGTTGCCTCGGCAGCGCGGGAAGCCTCTTCGGCAGCTTGTGCCCGCCTTGAGTTCCTTTCTACTTGGGTTGTCAAGGCATGGATAGAAGAATTCACCTACCAAAAGGAAAAATAACAAATGATCAACAAAACGATAGCAAGAAAGATAATAGCAAAGAGCCCGACAAGAAATCGCTGACTTACCATCATGGCATGAGTGGCAGCACGACAAGCTACCTGGTTCAAAGGAAGCTTGGTCCATGTCGTGACCTCCTCAAGGTAAATGGCCTCCCTACTCTTCTGAAGTGCGTGGTTCGGCGACAACACGCTCTTGAACTCGCTTTGGGCTCCCGAACCTGAAGGCCCAGCTCGCGTATAAGCAGACTCAGAGTAAGCGGGAGCCCACGTCTAAGTAGCCTCGGCGTAAAGGGCCCCTGCCGCTTCTTGTACTAGAGGGGCCATCTCGGGCTCCTTGGGCGGATCCATTGATGGGTAGTCCAGTACCTCGAGCTCCGCAACCCGGGGCAGCTCGGCACGAGTTCGTTTGGCGACTCGCTTCCTCCTCTTCATGGCGTAAAACAAGTTTCCACCACGAGTCTTCTCTGCGTCTATCGCACCTGCAAAAAGAGCTTGGCATCAGAAAAACGAAAGAACAGAAAGCAAAACAAAAGGCAAGCCTCTGAGTAAGGAACCTACCCGAACTCAGACCGGCCTCGATGAGCTTGGCCTCTGTCAAATAATGGTGGCATTTTAGCCCAAGCCGTGCCCATTCCCGGAGGCCCTTCGCCGTCTCCCTATCAAGCGTAACACCGGCATCAGGGGCAGCCATCCCCCACCCGGTTTGGAACGGCCACCCCAATGCACTTCGCACCCCGAAGTAGTCCCGTTTCCACGCTGGGACCTTGTTGGGAAGATCGTGTAAAAACTTAAACCCCGGGCGAGGAAACAGGTAATACGCCCGCCTACGCCCGGGAAGGGAACCCGCTTGCTTCTTAAGCATTAGAATGGAAGAAAATATCTCCAGGTCTAAAGGCAAGATCTGTTCGCAAAATAGAGAGATTGTCCCCACCAACTCACGAATAGAATTCGGGTGAAGCTGGCCGACAGTAACGCCGAAGTGGTTCATAACCTCGACAATGAGGGGGTGGAAAGGCAAGCGCAACCCAGCAACGAGCTGCTCCCGGAATATCACAATCTCATCAGGACCGTGTTCCCAAGGGAAATTGCCCGAGGGTATAAAGTAGGTGTACTCCCTAGGCAAATTGAACTGGGTAATAAGGGAGTGAAGCCCTTCAGGCGTCATGGTCGAGGGCCCAAACTTGTCTAACGTCCGACCTCGACAGGAGGAGAACGCCAAACTACCCGAGGCGACTCGGCCTATGGGTTCGAACTCTTCCTCGAGCTCTACCTCGAGTTCACTAGGGTTGTCGGGGGATGCAGCTCGGTTCGTAGAACCTACATCTGACCCCCTCGAAGAACTGTCTGAGCTATCCGAGTTAGACATCGAGAGGAGAAGGATTCCAGGAAAGTACTCACCCGAAAAAAAGCAAATGGACTACGGGAACTTGAACGCGAGCTAAAAACTTGGACGCGAGTTGAAACTTGGACGCGAGCTCAAGAAACAAAATGTAGGAGAATGACAAAGCGACTGAGGTCCCCCACTATTTATACCCACAGTAACCGAAAATCAACGGTTCTGATCAAAGCAAATCCAACGGCTCGCAGTCGCGCTGACCGCACGTCTCCTGAGACCGAGACGTGACTGGCAGTACGTCTTTTGAAACTGAAAGAGCGCCAGCGCACGTCTCCCCGCGTTAAAGGCGGCAGCAGCGCATTTTTTCAAATTTGAAAAGACGCCCGCTGTCACGTCTTCCAGCAGCGCATTTTTTAAATTTTGAAATAAACGCACGCTGTCACGTCTGTCAGCATTTATAGACAGATTGGCGCATTTCCCGACTTTTTTGGCGCTCGAGAAACCCGAAAAAATCCTGACGAACGCACACTTCTCGCTATCAGTCAGACCAGTTCAAAGTACGGGTCAAATCCACCCGCCACCTCGCGAACTCCCCGCGTCAGGGCAAGTCCCTTTGCGCGAGGAGTGGGGGGCAATTGATGAAGGAAGATTTGGCCCGACCTCGTAACCACTCAACACGTGGCAAAGGCAATAGCTCGACACAACAGTACGCCCAAGGCGCGAGCTCCGAAAAGAGGAACCCACGGTTCGAACTCCCCACAAGGAGCCCGAGCTCTCCCTTAGACCCTGAGCCTTACGAACACAAAGGGCAACAACCCGAACTGGCCCGCCCCATGGCAGTTCGAGCCACACTTCTATCCGAACTCAAGACTTCACCTCGCACACCACTCCAGCACTTCGCCCCCAGGACGTCGAACTGAACAACCGTACCATACCTGACACCGAAGGAGTTCGTATTCTGAGGCGGTGCACCTGATTGACTTGGGATATGACGCTTGACAATCGCACTTCAACGGCCACCTGCCACTGCCATCTCCAGTTACAGAGACGACTTCAACAAAGAGAGCAGTGGCGGTTCTGCCCCAACAGAGGTGATGACACCCGAACTGGCAGGAGCGCAGAGGTAATCATACCCGACCTGACAGAAGTTTGGGAGTGAGTGCGCGAAGTGGTTATAAAAGGCCCCCTTCCCCCCAAGAAGAGAGGTATGTGATAACTTTGCGCCATCTGGTTTTATCTTGCCTTTGAGGAAATACTAACTTGAGCTTTGGAGCATTCTCACCGGATTTTTCCCCGGAGATTACTCGCTTTCTCCTCCGTTTAAGGCACCTTCTGCTCCAGCCCGAGGCAAGATCGTTGACAGCTAGGACCGGTCGGATTGCGCACCATCATTATTATTTACTAGTTAAATAATTGAAATGAAGTGGATGGAGAAAGTCTAAAACTGCACTTTAATAGTTGAAATGAAGTGGATGAAGAGGCTAAAAGTCTAAAACTGCAGTTTACTAGTTGAAATGAAGTGGATGAAGATACTAAAAGTGGACTTAACAAAACTAGTGTAATCTTGAATAAAGGATGATGTTCTGCTTAGACAATAAGATTTTCATTACATGTCATCATTGACAATAACAAGAATAGACGTCAGCTTGGAATATCCCTGACTATCCTAGGCTGCCACCAGAGGCTAGGACCTAGAATAGGGTCCAATACCAATATCGAGTCGGGGCTGGGCTCAGGTTAACATTATTCTCTTTGCTAGTTTAACTAGGTTAATTGAAGAATACTGAGTTGAATGTAGCATTTTGGGCCGAGTTCAAAATTGGGTCAGGCCTAATCTAACATACGCCAAGCCGCCAAGTTCAAATAAGTACTTATACTCGATTTAGTTCACGGGAATAGGGATTTGGAATCAGAATCTCAATGGGTTATTCTGATTTCAACTGTCCCATTCCTATTTTTATTGAAATGACATTCTTTCATTTGAGGGAATAAAATCGCATTCTCATTTTCATTCTAATTTGAAAAATGAAATTTCCAATTTCCATTCTCGTTTTCATTCATGTTTGAACTAAACTGATCATGGGAATAGATTATTTTGATTCCAATCCAATTGCGAATCAAACGGGCCTTCATTTGACACTTAACTTTTTCAGATGCTTATTATAAGCATTTCCTTCATATTGGGCGTTTTGTGATTTTTTTTTTCATTTTCTTCCAAATTTTCAAAAAATACCTTAAATTTTTTAAACTTATGTGGGTGGTGGATTCTCTCTCTTTTCCCTCGCTTAAGGTATCAGAGATTGTCGAGCAACATGTCACCCGTTCCAGTACAGGAAACCACCGGTGGTGCCACTAGCTGTTCCATCTGTAGCCAAGAGCGGCGACAAGTTGACTACTCCATCCTTGTCTTGGCCTGTGGAGCTCTCGGTCTTTCCTGCTACCTCTATTAACTCGACGACGCCATTGGACCGATTTGACTTACAAAGGAGAGAATGTCAGTCACCCTCTTCATCCGCTATAAGTAGGGATTTGTTTCCATCTTATAAAAAATGCTTCAAACATTACACAAGTTATTTGGTATTGAAGATAGGTAAACAAAACTTGATGTCTCCAACCCTACGCAAGTCTTTGGAGAAGAACATTGATCGGGCCGCTAGTTGGCATAGGAGAATAAAGCCTGATGTTTCAAACCCCACGTTTTTACCTTCAAAAGGCATGATTGAAAAATTAAATAATAAATGGGGACAATTTTGATAGAAAAATTTTGAATTGTTTAAGTATTTTAAAAAAGCTTAAAATTTGAGCTTATTATTCAAGTGCTTAATAGTGTGGTCTTGGTCCAAATAAGTGCTTATTTTAAGCACTTTCAACTAGGTCTTGAAAGGGAAACGGCAGTCATAAAATACATATGGCCTATAATCATTCATTCTCTTATTTACATTTTATGGCTAGCATTAGTTCCGCAGCCTACTACACAGCCATCACAATAGCTAATCTGAATTAGTTGGGAGGGCTGAGGGACTGAGGTGAGCCCCACATGGGTAGCTTATATAGCCATGCTTTTCAAAACCGGACTGAAAAAATGGGGACTGGTTCAACAGCTGAACTGGGTGGTTAACCGTTCGAACAGTTTTGGCATTTTTTATTTTTTTATTTTTTTTGTCAAAATGGGTTGAGCATTTGGTTTGAACGGTCAAACCATTCAACCCGTTAACTGAACCCTTGATCGATTCGGTCACTGAGTCGGCTTTAAAAACCATGTATATAATTATATGATTTATATTTAATTTTATTGATGTACACACACTTATATTGTGGTCCCTATTGTATTTTAGATTTTCTTACTGTGTAATATATGGGATGGGAGGGAAAGAAAAAACCCTCATTTGATTGAAACTTGAAGTCTTGAACTACCGAATTAGTTTGAAAAGTGAGATGAGAAGACTGAAAATACAAAAAGTCAGAGCACTGAACAGTGCGAGTGTGCAACAAGTGAAGACGCCGAAGAGGATTACTGGATTACCTACGATCTGCGACTCTGCAACAAACCTACAAATCACTGCGACAAGCTCAAAAGCCCTAGAAAGGTATTTGAAATATATAATTTTTACTTATGGCTTCTACAAGGACTTTGTGATTTCGGTTCATCTTGCAAGTTGCATCAACACCATTAAAAAGGTATTTGAAATATATAATTTTTACTGTAGGACCTTTAGGTTCAACCATTCATCTGTAATCTTATGGCTTCTACAGGGACTTATGTGATTTCGATTCATCTTACAGATTCCTCTGTAATTTTTAGTATAGTTAGTTTTTTTTCTTGATTTGTTTCTAGTTGTTTTTTATTATAAAATGTTTTTCATTTTTTATGTTTTGAGATTCCTTTGACTTCACAAAAGGGGCGAATGATTGCCCATGCCATGTTTTCAGTTTATAATTTCTTTTTCTTGATTAGTTAAAGAATAATAACATTCATTCTGATTTACTACAAGTCATTTTTCAGTTAGAAAGTTGTCTCCCATTGTAACAAATTAAATTTGTACAAGGTTTGCCACTTAACTCATTTTACTAACAAAATGATCACCCTCACATAAAACACATGTCATAAGTGAGTTTGAATGTTTGAGGCACCCTTACCAAGGACTAAATAGCATATCCGACTGACAATTTAACCATATCTTCATGCATGGCTACTTTTTCTTTTATTTTACTCTTGGTTACGGTTATTTTGTTCTCTCATAAACTGAAGTGAAGAAAATGAATGGTTTTTATCATAAATTTTGATATTTTTCTATTTTGGTTTCAATATATAAAATGTTTATGGAAAACAATCAAGTTTCCCATAAGAATTTTTCATAGTTGTATAGCCTTTGAATGAATAGGGCTGGGTTGGATTAAAGTAATACCTCCAAAATTTCTGTAAGAATTAAGGGTGGATTTGGTTTGAAGGAAAAGGGGGGTTGGAATCTGAACTGAAATTGCCCATTCTAATTCTAACCATTTGGTTAGGCCGAATGGGATTTCAATTCCCATTCTCAGTAGAATGGCATTCTCCTATTTGAGAGAATGGTCATTCTAGTATCCCACTTTGAAAATAAGAATCTCATTCCAACCAACCAAAGAAAAAAGGTCAAGTAACTTAAATAATCCCTAAACCCTTTTTTTACTGAATGCCAAGTTTCTTTAAGAATTATGTATGTCTTATGGAATCCAGTTCCAACTATCATTCCTGTTAGATGTAGCTTATCTAAACCCTTTTGATTTGATTTAAAATGCTTTATTATGGAATTTTTAGGAAAAATGTAGCTTATCTATGAAAAAATATATTTAATTTTGGGTGTTTGAAACTTTTTAGAATGCTGAAATATCCTTAAAAGAATTGAACTCAAAACTTAAATCTCAAGTATATTTATCAAAAAAGAGAAACACATATGTCAACTTAAAACTGATGTGTTTCTATGTTGTTGGATGACCTATTTTTATCAAAATAGGTTAAATCTTATTAGAGAAATTTTCATAACAAGTTCCTTTTGTGTATGAATGCCATCATCCCCTATCCATGATCACAACATATTATCAACAAATATTCCCTCTACCTCTATAGGACCCTTACTCCCTTATTATGTATCCGGTTCTTCCCTTATCAATCTCATCATGGTTGACACTACTGATGACTCTTTTCGAAATGAGGTTAGTCAAATAACAAACAATGCAAGCAATCACATTACCACTCCTACCACAAAAGGTACATGATAACTCTGCATTTTGATGCCTTAAGGGCATCAATTCAAGGGTATTTTCGGCCTTAAAATAGTCAAGATGTGTCATTTTTCCAGTTAAATGCAATGTTGTGGCCTCTAAGGGTTTCTGTGCAAATTCTGGGGAAAACTTGGAAATTTTCATGGCTGAAATGCAAATTTTGGCAAGCTGGTGTGAAATCCAGTTGGCAGAGGGGGTGTTTTTGTGAAAAACTGAAAGCAGGAGGGCTCCTCCTAGCTGCTAAATACTGTATTAGCATGCTCCCCACGCCTTAACAAATCCTAGCGCACCTCTTAACCCATTCTTTTCACTCTTAACAAATCTTAGCCGCCTCTAACTACTAAATTCTCACCTTCCATCCCTTTTAATCTCCACCGTCCATTATAGGGCACTCTCCTTTTAGCATTATAACCATAGGGAGCCACCTAATTTCTAATCATCACCATTTAACCTTTAGCCATTAAATCTCAGCCCTACATAATATTGGGCTACCTCTCCTTCTCTTCTTAGCCTTAGGATCACCCTAGATCCATCCTAGCCCTTCATTCTAAACCCTAGGGCACCCATATTTTTGCTAAAACCCAGTTGTCGCCCCCTCTTTCTCTCTAATTCTAGTTATATCCACCATTCTCTATAAAAAGGACCCCAGGGGGCCTAGAGAAGGGGTTGGTCAATTCACTCAGGTAAGAAAGAAGGTTGATCTTGAAAAGTTCAAGGATAGAGTAAGAGGAGGACACCCAGGCAAGAGCAGGGGTTCCTACTTGCAGTTCGCCAACACCACTACTACCACCTCTGGATTTGAATCCCAACCATTTGTTCTTTAGTTTTAGAATTACTTTCTGTTCTTTAATTTCTAACTTATATTTTCTTCCTGCAAATTTTACTTTTATTAGATTTAATTTGTACTTTATTTCTTTTTTGCAAATCTGAAATTCAGCTAGGTAAGACGGAAGGCCTAGCTCGAGAAGTTTGAGGGTCAACGGCGAGATTCGAAGACTACTACCTCTGATCGAATTGCAGATTTCTTTTTTTTTAATTTATGTTGTTTATTTATTGTTGTTATATATTTTATTTTTAGCAGTGTTCAAACTCCATTTTTTTTAATTCCAATTTAATTAATGAATGTTTTATGATTCTACAATTTCCCTTTGCATTCTTTTACCCGGATTAATGTTTGTAATAATTTTTCCCTCGCTTCCCTATGGATACGACCCATTCTCACCATTTACTACGTTAGTAGTTGTTTAAAAAATGGTAAAAATTATAAATATTTAAACTGGAGTTTTGGAGTGTTTAATGATGTGCTTCCGGACACACCAAGTTTTTGGCGTCATTGCTAGGGAAGCAATGGAGATAAATATTTATTTGCTTAATCCAGATATCTTTCATTATTTTTTCTTTTTCGTTTTATTACTTGGTCCGTTATCTCAATTTAATTCTTGTTTCTCTTTGATTCTACAGGACGGAATAGCGAAAGGTGGGGTACCGGAGTGTTGCGGGACTACGGGAGAGAATAGAAGAGAAGAGAAATTGGATTGTGTTTCAAGTGTAGTCGTCCCATTTTATTTTGGATTTTTTTGTTTTTATTTTTCAACTCTTTTTTTTGGTAGAATATTGATGTTCGAATTTTTAATTAATTTTTTTTCTCTAGATTTGATTTATTTTTTTGTATTATTTTTCTACTATTTTGTTTCTAAATCTATTTTTCTTTATTTATTTTAATTTCTTGTTCGAATTTCTGTCTGATTAGGTTTGTGTTCTTATTTTATTTCAGATAAAAAAACAAAAAAAAATCATTTATTTTATTTTATTTATTTATTGCCGCATTTTTTTTACTTATTTTATTTTCGGTTTAATTTTTAGAATAGCAATTTTCTTGTTAGATTTTATTTTGGTAGTTGTTAATCTTTTTAGCATAATTATTTCTTTTATTTTCTGCTTGTTATAATTATTTGTTGCCCTATTTAATTTCCTTTTTATTAGTGCTTTAAAATAATTAATTGTTAAAGAGGAAATTGTTTAAATTTTTTAATTTGAATTTGAATTTAAATTTAAATTCAAATTTGAATTTCAAATTTCAAATTTCAAAAAAAATAAATCAAAAAATAATAAAATAATAAAAAATTTTGCATTTGCATTCCAACATTTAGGATTTCATATTCTAGAGCATGCATCATATAGTTTTATTTGATTGTTGAAATTATCATTGTTAGTTGTGAAAGTGTTAGGTTTTCTTTCTTTTTATTTTAATTGCTTCTTTTGCTTAGTTTATTTCATTCTTTATGTTATATTGCGGAATTGCATTTTAGAAATAATTGTTCATGCATTGTAGTTAGATGCATTCATTTTGTTTGATTGTTTTGTTTCGTTAATCCATTTAAGGGCACCCAACTTAAATAAGATAATGTGGGGGTTTCATCACCCTTCCTTGGCCCAAAAATCACCACCCTTCACGTGCGGTTTACCCTAAACCCTAATTTAAAATTTAGATAGCAAGATCCTTTAGGGAAGCCTCACACTTGGTTCAAAGGTGTGTTGAATTTTAGGAAAGCTTGTAATTACTTTCCATAACCGATGGTTGGTGTCTAAGGAAATAGGTTAAACGACTACACCAAAGCGGGTTTTGTGATTACTTAATTAGGTCATTGCGAGAGCAAGGGGAGCCTCCCATATCCCCACCTCTTACCTGGCTAACCAAAGGAAATTGTGTAATTCCAAGTGAACCTAAGAGGATTCACATTGGTTGAACCACTAGTTTAGGAAACCCTAGGTCGCCCCTAGGCTGTGTGGTTGATTTTCTTGCATTTTTTTAATTTAAAAAATCAAATTTGAATTTAAATTTTATGATTTTAAATTTCAAAATCTGAATTTGAATTTAAATTTCAAATTTCAAAAACTAAAAATAAAAAATTTAAAAAAATAATAAAAAAATTTAAAAATTCAAATTTTAAGTTTAATTTCAAAATCCAAATTTGAATTTAAATTTCGAATTTCATAAAAAATTAAGAAACAAAAAAAATAAAAAATCAAATTTGAATTTAAATTTCAAAATCTAAATTTGAAATTAAATTTCAGACTTCAAATAAAAAAAAGGAAAAAATAAGAAAAAAATAAAAATAAATAAAATTCAAATTTGAGTTTAAATTGTTGAGTTTAAATTTCAAATTTATAAAAAAAAAAAACAAGGGGGTTAAAACAAAATTAATTCAATGGCTGGAGTTTGTGGAATGAGAAACTACTTCCAACCTGAGCCACAAATAGACTGGAACCATGTGTCTCGACAACTAGATAAGATTAATGGGATGGCAAGTCACTTTAGTTGGCATTTGAAATCATGTATACCAAGAAAAGTGGCTAAGAATGCTGAGCAGCAGAGTAAGCAACAAATGACTTTGAATTTCCAACCAGTAGATGCAAATGTTGATGTGGATATTGCAGGTCCTCTTTTAGATCCTAGTGTTGTTGCAAAGTATGATCATTCCAAAAGGGAAGCGGTTGCTCATAGGGTGCTTACACATGAGCATCCATTTACTATAGTAGAAGATGAAGGTTTTAACTTCATGATGAAGATGTGTAATCCTTCTTTTGAGAAAATCTTTCGAAAGACTGTAAAAAAATGGCTGCATGGCTGTGTATAAGGACCAAAAGAAGAAGTTGAAGAATCTTTTAAAGGGTATTTCCAAAATTAACATAACCACTGACCTTTTGGAAGTCACAAAACCAAAGGATAGAATATATGATGCTAATTGATTACTTTGTAGATGCCAATTAGAAGTTACAAAAACGTGTCCTCAACTTTGTCCATGTTCCTCCACCTCGTCGTGGGGTTGATATAGCAGATGCTATCTATAAATGTTTGAATGAGCGGGGCCTTGAGAAAGGTGTTTACAATTTCAGTGGATAATGATTCATGCTTAAGGTTTTTGAGAGATATTTTCTAGAAATAGAAAGTTGCTTTGTGATGGAAAGTTATTTCCTGTCCGATGTTGTGCACACATTCTAAATTTGTTGGTTCAAGATGGTCTTGGTGAGCATTGAACATCACACTATTTTTTAGCAAACTGAAAATCACAAAGTAGGTGTTTGGCATCAGCATTGAACATCACACTGTTTTCTCATAAAAATAGTGCTGGGCATGTGGAGTTGTAAGTACTGTTTTTTCAGATAACAATGCTTATATTTTATTTAGAACTGGTGTTGTTACATAGTCATTTTCTGAGAAAACAACACTACTTTTGTTTGGAGTTCGGCTTCCACTGTTAGTCTAGGTTGAGCAAAACGCCTCTCCTCTCCTCTCCTGTCGCAAACGAACCTCATACTCTCTCTCCCCATCCGCTCGGCAACAACTGCACAACCATCACCACCGGCGATAAACAATCATCACCGGCGGCGGGATCAACCTCAGGTATTGTATTTTTTGCATCTCTTCTTCTTCCATGAAAATTAACCCTAATGGTTTTGGATGATAGCCTCCACCCGGCGGCGACTGCACAGCCATCACCGCCAGTGACAAACAACCGGAAGTATACGCTGATTCAGAAGGCTTCAGATCATCTTATACGCTGCAGAAAAGATTTTGTGATTTTGGAACTTGAGTTCTTTTTTGCTAATCGTGCTATTTCCCAAAGCTTGGTTCTCGACGGAGTTTTAGTTCATTTAGGCTCACCATAAGTATTATTTGGATAATACTAAAGTTTGAGAATTTCAGTAGAACTGCCAATTGTTGTATTTTCTTTTTATTGCTCCAAAGGTTCGGAATGGTTTGATTATGTAATGGTCTGCAAGCATTAATAATCTACCAAGGATAACTGAGACATCTTAAATCCTTCGAGAAAAAGAATCAAGAGATGAGTTACAGTCAGTTAGCGGCTCCAAGTTTGTGTCGTCACTTGTGTTAGTTCTTCTAATTTTGAGATTAGGACCTTTTGCTTCTTTAGAATCTCATAGAAATGGAGAACTAATTCTGCACTCTACTCTATCTCGCTCTATGGTTTCATGGAAAATTTGTACAGTATCAATCCAACGATTTTGTGCTCAGATGAGATTGCCGGAGTCGGAAATGTCACTCTACCATCGAGGTTTCACCGTCAGCTCAATAATCTACTTCAATTCAAACCGGGTGAGGCGGAGATCTATGGATTGGAGATGTCTGATCTGATTAAAGCTCAGATAGCTAATCATCCTCGTTATCCTAACTTAGTGTCTGCTTACATAGAATGTCGAAAAGTAACCAGTCCTCTCATGAACCCGTTTGATCTCCATTTGAATTTTCCGATGAGATTTTAAGTACTTGTCATATTTTGACAGGTCGGAGCGCCACCAAAATTGGCTTCGCTTCTTGAAGAAATCGGTCACGAAAGTTATCCGAGTGGTGGTTGTAGTACTGAGATTGGAATGGATCCTGAACTCGACGAGTTCATGGTAACCGTGGCGGAAGAAAAACTCGCTTTTGAATTTCGATCGCGACCAAAATTGGCTTTGCTTCTTGTGTAGTTGCCGCCATGTGGATGGGGAGAGAGAGCGTGAGGTTAGTCTGCGATAGGAGAGGAGAGGAGCAAAACTCACGTTTGAGTTCGGCTTCAATCCAAGCGGTGATGGTTGTACAGTCGCTGTCGGGCGAACGGGGAGAGAGAGTGTGAGGTTCATCACAGGAGAGGAGAGGAGAGGAGAGGAGCAAAACTCGTGTTTTGCTTAACCCAGACTAACAGTAGTGGTAATTAATGGGGCTAAAGGCTTCTCACACGCTTCAGCCCCTCACACGATTCGGAGACACGTGGCACGTCCTCCGAATGCGCGAACGCTACCTAGACTGAAGCCGAACTCTTTTGTTTGGTACTAGTGATAGCAGTAACGTTTTCAATATTGATTTATATTAGGGAAAATTCTCAATTAGTACCTTGTACTTTGGGTCTAGTGCCACTTTAGTCTTTGAACTTTAGAATGACAATTCAATACCTGAATTTTCAAAACGTGTTAATTCAATGCCTACCATTAACCAGCTATTAACCAATCGTTAAGTGGCATTTGAAAAAGACACAAATACCCTTTGAGTGTTGTCCAATTTTCTTTCTCAATCATCCAAACATTGACAAAAAGTAAGCAATCCCAAATCCTTGCTTCATCTATTCAAGAAAATTGGGGTCATGTCTCAGTGGGCATTATGGACCCCAACTTTCTTAAATAAAAGAGGCAAGGGTTTAGGGCTGTTAATTTTGTGTCAATGTTTGTATGGTTGATAAAGAAAGTTAGATGACACTCGAAGGGCATTTGTGTCTTTTTCAAAGGCATTTAACAGATGATTAACAATTGGTTAATGGTAGGTACTAGCTTGACACGCTTTAAAAGTTCGGGTACTGAATTGTCGCATTTTAAAGTTTGGGGAACAAAGTGGCACTAGGCCCAAAGTACAGGGTACTAATCGGGAATTTTTCCTTTATATTATCCAACGTCCGACATGATGCCACATCATTGCATCGCTAACAGCAACACGCCGTTTTTTTCATGCTCCAAACCACACTTTTCCGATTTTCAAGTAGTTTGGAGCAATGTTTTTTTTTTTTTTTTAAATGATACTAAACAAGAGAGCATTGTTTGAAGCACCGCTTTCTCTGATGTGGTGTCTACGTGGCACCGTTTTCTCAGAAAACGACATCAATGCCAACCATCACAAAATAGGTTGTGTAATTTATAGCATAGTTTTTGCAAAATATGTATTTTCATATTTGAACTTTCAAACTCAACCGGCTGTATATTTAATCATACCCCCTCCCACCAAACACCCTCAAAATCAGTCTCGAAAACATCCACCGGAGAATGGCCAATCTATATATTACCAAAAAATAGAAGAATTGATGCTAAATCCTTTAAGGTTGTTTGGTTTAGGGTTTTCTAATAGTGCTGCAAAGATATCTGAATGTCGGTATTCAAATCTCAATTCAAAGGGTAACTTGAATTTGACCCCTTATAATTGAATTGAATATGGATTCATTCCTGTTTAATCCAGTTTGTATGACCCACTTAGTAGAGTTGGTTTGAATGTAATAATTTTAGTTCATTTTGTTAATAATACATGTATTTAGAGGTGTTTATGATCTGGCTGGGTTTGTTTATTGAAATTCCGATATGAAACCATAAACGAAAATTTGAAGTTTTCTTAAACTGAATCAAACTATTTAAGTCCCAGTCAACCAAACCACCAATTTCAGTTTGGTTCGGTTCAATTTGATGGTCTGAACCAAATAATGAATACCCTTTATGTATTTTGATCATTTTTAGTGATTGATTAAGTTTTTTCAATACGTGCTTGCACTTACTATCTGAACTAGGGGTGCAAGTCGGGTTGGCATGAGTCAACAGTTTACACTGTTTCTGTTTCGGGTTCGGGCTTCTGGCCGCAAAAGTTGCACCCCTAATCTGAATTCTACTGTAATCTGATATAAATATAGTGGATAAGATTACATTACTACGACTGTTTGGTTTTACAATGTTCAGTTGGATAGTGGAGAAAATTTTCTTAAAGTTAAATAGTGATGCAAAGATTATGGGGTGTTAAGCAACATGTGTCTTTCTAAACAAAACGTACGAATGCCACATTATCAAAATCATACTAAAATCAAGAGTGCTTGCACCAAAATTCGATTAGCTGAATGCATTATCCGTGTATGGGCTGTGAAACCAATGACCCCATTGATAAATTTTATGGGGACCACAGTAAAAAGGTTGAACCCCTGTGGAGCATTATCATTGGTTCTATATAGCTTTCTAAGAAGCTATTGTGTGTAGCTACTACAACTATCTCGCTTGCAGCATCAACTATCTCAACAGTAATGTGGATGGAACCTCCTCAGTCCTCACCGAAAGGTGCAGCAACATTGGTAATTTGGTATTGTTGTTTCAAAACGGTTAAACCACATGGACTCTTGCTTGCAGGGCCCATGGGCCGTGCTAAAACCTTACACCCATGAAGGGCTTTTTTTCTAGTTCAAAACCTCTAACTTGATAAGATTGTGCTGAAAGGGGATTCTCAATTCAGCACATAATACTGATTTTCTTAGGGCCATTATGAACTGCAGAAAGCTCGTCGGTGACTTTCAAGTGTGCTCAGTTCTCCTGTGTAATCGCTCTTGTAAGTTGTAGCATGGTGGCCCTTCATCTTGTTAAGCCTGTTCTTCTTAGTCTTAATAAGCGTAATTACGCTTTCACGTGGTTGTTTGTATACTCTCAATTAGGGAGTTAATTTATTCTCTTGGAAGATAGGTATTATTTATCCCCGTAAAGTGATATTCAGAATAAATGAAAATTTTATGGATTCATATAATTCTTTAAAAAAAAACATGAATATCTCATTTAATGAGAATCTAAATCCTATTGATTGGCATTTTCCTCTCAAATTTTGAAAAATTAATAAAACTTAATATGGTCTCATCTAACAGTTGAACAGTTTTTAATTTTAAGAGAAATCAATCAAGAAGATCGAGCTTTAAAACTAATGCCTTATGATTAATAATTGTTTTTAATAAAAATTCAAGTTTTGGCCATTTTACATACAACCAATACCAAAAATTTGGTCTCATCGATCTGGCTCATTTTCATTTGATGGATGTTAAGGTTGGATGTAGGGGTGTAAATGGCATCCAAAAATCCAAGTATGTATTTTGAGTTTTGATATAATTGAACCAGATATGACTAGAGGTGTAAATAGGGTCGTGCCTTGTGGCCTGGCCCGCCCCAACCCAACTTTGGATCGGCACGCGGACTGTGCCAGGCCCGGCACGATAATCTGTCTTGGGCTTGGGGTTCGGAGTCTATGGGCTAGCACAGTTCACAGGCCCATAAAGGGTCACGCTCAGTCCACCCGAGAACTAGTCGTTGGGGACCCTAGGGGTGAGCATTCGGTTTATTCGATTAAAAATCGAACTTATAAAATATAAAACCAAGTCGGAAGCGAAATTTTTGGTTCAATTTTTGGTTATTCCGATTAAAACTGAATTTTATTAATATTATATATTATAATATATGTATATGTTAATGTAATTTATATATTTTAATATTATACACATATTATAATATATTATGTTTTGCATATTAATAGTATATAATAAATTTCAGTAATTCGGTTTTTTCGGTTAATCAAATTTCCAATAATAAAAACCGATTTTTTTTTTTAAATTGAATTAACTGAACCGAAAAACTAAAAACCAAAAAACCGAACCAAACAAATCGAGACTGAAAGTTTCAGTTCGGTTTTTCAATTTAAACCAAACAATGCTCACCCCTAGGGGACCCCCCATGGCGCTTTTGGGGGATTTTTTACAGAAATACCCCCAAAACAGCTATAAACAACTATATAGGAGGGTATTTATGTATTTTGGTTATGGGGGGGAGAAAAATGACAAAATTCCCCCAATACCTATGTAACATCTAGTTTAGGGGCATTTTGGGTAAAATGATAAATAACTTTACGATTACCAAAATACCCCTCCCAACAACTAAAAAATTACTAGTTTTTAGGGTATTTTGGCCAATTGAATTATTTTCAATTCCTATAAATAGCCTTATCCTCCACCATTCTCATCACACCAATTCAACAATTCTCTTAATATATTCTCTCATACATTCTCTAAAGTTTGAAGTGATCTGAACTCTGATTAACCGATTCTCTATTTCTCAACTTTATTGAAGTTTCAACAATAAGGCTTGCTCAACCAGCTCAAGTATCTCAAATTAGCAATTTCGGAGGCTTGGACTCTTGGAGTTGAAAGACTTCAACAGTTGAAATCAAGTTGGGATTCCGAACTGGCAATTCAAATAAGTTCAATTAAATTAATTTTTATTTTTTTAGAATTTAAAAAATGATCGACTCCTCCCGAAACCAATTCCCCAACATGTTCAATGTTAACAATATTCAGTTGCATCATGATAGTGTTAGCACTGATATTGATAGAACTTCCACCCCTAGTATTGATACTAAGGGAAGAAAAAGAGGGCATCTAAGTTGATTAGTACGGTTTGGAAAATATTTAAAGTAGAGGATGTTGAGGGGAAGGGAAAAAGAGTTGTTTGCCAAAAATATAGGAAAGACTTTAGCTATTATAGTAAGGATGGTACTGGCCATTTGAGCAGACATATGCTCACCCATGAGAAAGGAGAAGAAGAAAAACAACACAAACACAAACTAGGCAGGGGGGGGTCGGTACATTTAAATATTCTCAAGAAAAAATGAGGCAAGAATTAGTAAAATACATTGTACATACTGAACAACCATTTTTGTTAGCTAAAGATACTAAACTTGAAAAATGGTTATGTAATTCTATAAACCCACAATATAAAAAAGTTTATAAGAATACTATTAGATTAGATGCTTTAAAAAATTTTATTCACATAAATAAAATTTAATTTATATGTTACCAAATCTTAATTCTAAAGTTGCAATTACTTCTATGTTTGGACTTCTAAGTTTAACATAATTTATATTTGTGCTACCGGTCATTTTATTAATGGAAATTGGCTTTTAAATAAAAGAATTGTAAATTTTACTAGGCTTGAATGGCCACATATTAGCCCAGCTATTGCTGCAAGCATTTTAAATATTTTACATGCTTATGAAATTGAGAATAAATTATTTTCTATTAGATTTGATAATGCCAGTAATTACGATTCAACAATAAATATTTTAAAATCTCAGTTAAAACCATGTTTAAGTGGTAAATTATTTAATATCAGATGTGCATGTCACATATTAAATTTATGTATTCAGGATTCTTTAAATATTATTTCTACTCATATTTCTAAAATTAGAAATTGTATTATATATATTAAAAGTTTTTGAGCAAGAAAACAAGAATTTAAATATTTATGTCAAAATGATGGTCTAAAATATAAAAATTTTATATTAGATGTTAAATATAAATGGAATTCTACCTATGCTATGGTAAAGTTGTATTTCTCATAAACACATTCTTACTGATTTTTATAATGCAAAATGCCTAATGATATTATATTTGATGAAGGTTAGGAAATTACAATTTGTATAAGATATTTTTTTTAACATTTTTATGATGTAACTGAATTATCGAGTATTTATTATCCAACTAGTTGTAATTTACCTTACCAGTTAATAGTGATTAGTGATTGTTTTGCAAAATATAGAAATAATCCACAATTTAAAAGTATTGTTGAAATAATGGAAAATAAATTTAAACAATATTGGGAGAACATTTCTCATTATTATTGCTTAGATACAATATTAGATTCTAGGATTAGGAAAGTTGGTTTAGATATTTTACTTGAAACATATTGTGAAAATATGAATAATGAAATTGAAAATAAAAAAGAATAAATTAATAGTTTATTATTTGAAATGTACAGTTTATATGAAGTTGAAGTAATAGGAAATAATTCTACAAGTTGTATAGCTGTGACTTCTACTTTTGAACTTGAGCTCAGTAGTAGAAGATAAAAATTTTTTAGGTGAACTTAACTTTTATTTTCAAACAATTTTTTTTTTTTTTACTTTAGGTGAGGGAACAAATAATTTTGATATTTTAGCCTAGTAGAGTGAACATTCAAAAAATTACTTAGTTCTCGCTGCCATGACATGTGATCTACTAACCCCTTCGATGTCTATAGTTCTACTAGAGTCTTGTTTTAGTGCAAGCACTAAGGTGTTGGACGATAAAAGAAGCGGTAGAAATGATGAAAGTATAGAGATGTGCGTATGCTTTAAATTGGCTAGATGTTAAAGACAGATTACAAGACAAATGAGGGCATAAGACTACACCCAATATTTCACTTGAAAGTAGATGATGAAAGTCATGAACAATAGTTGTATACCATTTTCTTTCAAATTATTGTAAATTTTGTTTTAATTTTATTTAATTTATTTGCTTTTTTTAACAATGTAATTTTGTATTTTTGATTTGTAACTATATTGTATTTTTTATATTTTATTAATTTATTCCATTTCCCAATTTTCATATTTATTTCACCAAAGTTTCCAACCATTGTATATATGCTTAGTAATTTGTATCATTCAAATTTAAATGAAATAAAATTCATATTTTTCTTCCAATTTGTTATTCCATTCTTATTTGGTGAAGTATTTTTTTTCATTTATTTGTTAGATTTCTCATTTTTTATATTTTCAAATAGTTTCCAAAGCCCAAAGGAAAGTTAAATATTTTAGTTTTGCACATTTACTTAACAAAGAAATAAAAAAAACAAAAAAAGGTAAAAAGCTAGTCTAGCCTGATTCGGTCCACGCCCAAGGCTCGACATGACCCAGGTCCACGGCACCGCTTGCAGCTCGGCCCAGCCTAGGCCTACGGCATGGCACGACATAACACAAGCCTGCACAGGCTTGGGTCATGGGCCGTGCCATGCCAGCCCGACCTGGTCCGTTTTACACCTCTAGATATGACTTGATTTGATTCAATAAATATCCAAACTGATTATATATTGTTATTTTAAGTAATTAACATATAAATAATTTATATATAATATTTATACAAATAATTTATATATTATTTTAAGAACATAAAATAATTAATCGCCAACCCTTGTGGAATAAAAATCGATTCGAATTAGGGGTGGATTCAAGTCGAACTGAGCTGAATAACTAGCTATTTGAGCTAAGCTCACCAAGGTAGTACAAGGCTCGAGCTTGGCTCGACTTGAGAAAAATGTTTTATAAAAATAAAAATTATATTTAAAAAATATTTTTTATTTGATATTTAAAAAATTAAGAATTATAATAATTAGTTGTTATTATATATAAAAATAAAAATATTATATATATATTATTTTAATAATAATAATAATAATTAATTATTATTATAATATTAAGAATAATAATAATAGTAATAAAAAATTAAGAATTATAATATAATAATAATAATAATAATAATAATTATTATTATATGTATGTATGTAGTTATTTGAATCGGTTTGTGAGCCTCACGAGCCGAACCTTATTAAATTTGAACTCAATTCTATTAATAAATAAGCCTGTAAATTAAACTCGAACTTGGTTTTAAGTTCGGTTGAAACTGAATCGAGCCGAACTCGAATAAAGAGCTAGATCGTGGCCACCCCTAATTCGAATATTAGATTCTACCCAAAAAAGAATCGATATGAGATTGTTCAATTGAATCAAAATTTTTTCAATAGTCGTCACATCAAATTGAATTCGGATCGAGTTTCGAATTCGAATTCAAAACTTGTTTGTTTCGATTAAAATTCGCCGTTTATACACAAGTACCCAGCGGAGTTATTAACCGTTACATTAGTCGAAATGTGTCACCCGCGACCAGGCACCACCATCTCTCTCTAGCTTGAGCATTATCGTACTGAGCTTCCGCCCCTCAGTCCCCGTTCTATGCTTATATAAACCGGCTCGAACCAGTTTCGCCGGTAGACCCAAATCCGAATTTTTTCTTCCCAGTTCCCGCACGCACAGAAACAAATACAAGAGAGAGAGAGAGAGAGAGAGAGACAGACAGACATACAGAAAAAGAGACCGCTTTTTTTCCCTCTCATTTCCACCATTTTGTCTCTACGATCCAATCTTCCAATCAAGGAAGACGAAGACACTGAACAAGAGAAAGCCCTAAATTGAGCCCTAATTCAAAGAGGCTTCGGGTTTCGATCTACAGATCTGTGCCGAATTATCTCTACCAAGGAGGTGCGGATTGTAGGATCTTGGTTTTCTCTGTAACTCACGCCATGGCGTGTATAAAGAGCGTTAACAGATCGGCTTCCGTCGCCTTCTCGCCGGAGTCGCCTTACCTCGCGGCGGGGACCATGGCCGGGGCGGTAGATCTATCGTTTAGTTCGTCTGCGAATCTCGAGATATTCAAGCTTGATTTCCAGTCGGACGATCAGGAGCTCCCGCTCGTCGGTGAGTGCCCGAGCAGCGAACGGTTTAATAGGCTTTCATGGAGTAAGGCTGGATCCGGAACCGAGGAATTTGCCCTCGGGCTTGTTGCCGGAGGCCTCGTCGATGGGCATATCAGCATTTGGAATCCTCTCATTCTAATGCGGTATTTGTTTCTTTCTTGCATTCGTTGAATTCAATTCGATTGGTTTTATTTACCTGAATATTTTGTATTTTCTCCACCAAGTCGGATTGTACACTTGCTATTTGTTATATCATCTGCTTCGAGGATCGAGTAGAATTGGTAATTCACAGAGAGCTTATGATCTCTCCGTAGATGTCTGGTTATGCGTCAAATTAGAACAAGATGCGATTTTTATTTATTTTTTGATCAATAAGATGAGAATTTTATTGGTTGTCATCTGTATGCTATCAGGGTTCTCTTTTGGTGGTTTCCTTGACAAGTTGAAATCTCTTAAGTGATAAGATCATAGAAATCTAATATTCTACTGTCATTTTCATTACTTACTATAATTGCTACCTTCCCCCTTTCATTATTTTGATATTGTTTTTATTCTACTTTTGTCCTCTTGGGAGCATACTCTGGTCACATGACATTTTAAACTGACCAATTAGATGAAATAATTGGAAACTGAAGCTGCACTATTGACAATTAATGGGGAATTGGTGTTGTTGGAGGGCACATTGGACATAATCATTTGGGAAAAGTATATTTCAATCCCCCTAAAAACGGAACCCATTAGGAAACACTGTAGAAACCTACTTTTTTTCATTGAATTGTAGCTTTAGTTGCATGTTGGCAAGTTGGATAAGCCCATCTTGGACGAACATATGAACTTTCTTTTAATAAGAAGATAAAATTTTCTGATAGCGAAACAGTGGTTTCTGTTTCCATAAATTATGCATTGTCTGTAAACTATCAGAAGCAGATTTTGGGGTGTAGGACTGCACGGTCAGTGATTGCAAAATCCCTGTGTACAGAAGCTTGTAGTACATGTTTTTTCACATCATTTATATTGTACTTTACCTTGTCTCAAAAAAAACATCAGAAGCAGATGTGCAGTTTAGTTAGACTTATGATGATTTGATTTCTTTGCAGCCAAGATGAAATTGAAGGGGCTCTTGTTAGTCGTCTTAATAAGCACACAGGATCTGTAAGTTTCCTTATTGTTTGTGCTTTTTCTTCACCCTGATTGTATAGTTTCTTTCCTCTCTTAGAAATTTGATGATGATATTTTCTGTGGAACAACCGATGTTGTAATGAAATATTATGTAAGCACAGGTTCTTGGTTTGGAGTTCAACAGTATCACACCAAATCTACTTGCTTCTGGGGCTGATGGGGGTGAAATCTCCATTTGGGATTTGACAAAACCAGTAGAACCCATTCATTTCCCATCTCTCAAGGTATGTAGAGTTCCTTGGCTCTAAATGTAAGTGAAACTTCATCATGGTCCTTTTTTTGATAAGTAATAAAGTGATTTATTAACAATAATTAATATGGACCAACATAAGGTACATGATAGGGTTCCCACGGAGAGGCCTCTGAAACAAAGCAAAGTTACAACTGAGCCCAGAATAATTGATCCCTATGCACCCCTTGCTTGGCTAAAAGGTCTGCCATCCCATTAGCTGATCTCCTTTCCCACTGAACTCTAACTGTTAAATTGGAGGCTAGCCACTTAAATCTTCTCATTGTCCTCATATATCACCACACTACAGTCTCTGGCTCTTTCAGCCACTTAAGTCTTCTCATCGCCCCCTTATATGACCAATTTCATGAAGTTGAAATCTTTTTCCAGCTGTGCTTTTTAAACTGCTTGGACCTTTGCATTGACAGCATCCCCCACTCTGATTGGGCCAGAAAACAAGGTGACAACCTGACCCTCTGTATTCCTAAACACACCTCCAATACCAGAAGGCCTGGGATTGCCGGGGGCCCGGGGCAGATACCATCAAAGTTTAGCTTGATAAAGCCTTCTTCAGGGGCCTTCCAAGCAACAACCTATTTGTTCTTAACAGAAGAGGAATTTGCAATCACTTCCCAGTTTCTCCACAAGTCAGCTGAAGAGAATTGTTAAAAAAGGTCCGATACTTTAGCCCAATTAATAGCCCTGTTTAGCAAGAAATCCCAAACAGAATCCTCATCCCTCTCTTTATCATTGAAAGTTCTGTTGTTTCTTTCCTCTCAAACTGTCTATAGCAAAGCAGTCCTTTCAAATGCTTAAAATATAAAATGGCTACTTTTTTCCAGGTGTTTCAATTTGTGAGTTGTTAATTTCGAGTTTAATTATCTAAATATATCCAGATATGATTAATATATATTTGAAGTTGTGCTGGAACTTAAGCTGTTTTTTGTCCTATTTCCTTCCTGTGGCTGTATTACTGCTTACAAGTACAATTGGACAGGGTCCAGAACATACTCAAAATTGTTTGTAAACTGGCCTATATCTTCAGTGATATCCCACTTTGGAGTCTCACAATTTCTTGGTGCTTTAGTCATAAATTGATATGCATCATTTTTTATTTTTTGAGAAAGTAACAGGAACTCAATAAAGAAATAGCTGGTACAGGAGAACTATCAAAAAAAAAAAAAATTTGGCACATGTGATGGTGTGCAAGGGAAGTAACAGTTTTTGTATTTTACTTTATCTTTTACATTGTAAAGGAGGATTTTGCTATGTTGGTGGTAGGCACAAAGCTTTCACAAGACCTTTATGATCACAAATCCTGAATAGCATTTCAACATAAAGTGGAACTTTGAAACTTGAAACAGGACTCATGTGGCTGATCCCAATAGTAAGGGATTGGGATAAGGCTATGTTTAGTTGACTTGAGTTTCCACTACGCAATCCTGTTTCTTTTGAGATATTTGTAGCATTTAATCTGTGAAAACTTTTGCAGGGTGTTGGTTCTGGTGCTCAAAGTGATGTTTCTTTCTTATCATGGAATGACAAAGTTCAGCATATACTTGCATCCACTTCACATAATGGGACGACAGGTGGACAATGAATATATATTTATTTTTCCAGAATATTTTAAAAACCTATTTAGAATTTGCACATTGTTTATCTGAGAGTGAATGTTTTTCTACCATTTTCAGTGGTGTGGGACTTAAGGCGGCAGAAGCCAGTAATAACGTAAGTTGTTTATGCTTGATGTAAGATGTTCTATGCACTTTTTTGGTAATGAATCTTCATGGTGAGTTGTGTATTTAGACATGGCTTTTCTGTTTCTGACAGTTTGTCAGATTCAAGTAGAAGGCGAAGCTCTGTTTTACAATGGAATCCTGATATTGCAACTCAGCTTGTTGTTGCATCTGATGATGACAGTTCACCTTCTCTAAGGGTACAAATATATGTCTTATTATTAAGGATTTTGGTCCTATTATCATAGTCTTATCTTATAAATATTATCGATTTTAGTCTAAGTAATCTTTTTATGATATTTATAACAGTTGTGGGATATGAGGAACCCAATATCACCATCAAAAGAATTTGTTGGGCACACTCGTGGTATGCTATCTAACATGATAATGCTTCATTTCTCCTTTTATTAAATGCTAGTATGGTGGGCATGATTTACAAGTTAGACTGTTTATAATAATACGGCTGTTGCTATGTTTTGATAACTTTATTTTGTGATTGGGAATCCTTGGTGTGTCTCCTTGGGTTTTAGAAAATTAGGGTACTAATTGTAATTATTTGATGGTTGAATTTTGCTTTAATTTCTTTAGTTCATTATACATTGTTTTTTTCTTATTTTGTTGATGTTATATTTGTTTTCTTGCCTTTTCTTTTTCTTTTTTGGATTTTATTTCCATCACTTGATTTTTTTTGGGAATATGTAAGTTAGGATTTTTTGATCAAATGGCCATAATAAATGATAAATGAATTGCCATCAAAGAGCCAAAGACTATTCCAAAATTTATCCCCTCACCCTCCCACCACCCCCCAAAAAAAAAAAAAATCCACACCTTTCAGATATCAGCTAGAGATGCAGCTGAAAAATAACCTGATGCCAAAAGCATAGAATATACTCCCTTTTTTGTTTGAAATCTCTTTGAGAGAGAAGTGGCAATATAGAAGATTTATTAGATAGGACAATTTATTATTTGGAAAGATAGTGACAACAAAGGGCAGCTTTAACACAAATATCAATTCAGAATCCCTATACATATATTCCCCCAAACTATCATCATTGTAGGAGTGTTACCAATATTGTTAGCCTATTATAAGATACATGAGAAAGGGAAAGATATGTTCATGGGGGAAGCAGGAGAGAACTTTCTTACAAGTTTGGGGAGTGGGGATGGAGTTTTAGAACATATTAAGGGTGTAGGCGGGTGAAAGATGTTTAGTAGGAATTCGAGATATGAAGCAATTAGAGATTGGTAGAGATTTAGAAGTTGGAGTTTTGTTTTGGGTGGGTTGGGTTTTCTGGGTGATGTTTGTGTTGGAATGGTGAGTGATGGTCTGTAATGTGGTAGGAAGAAGAGTGTAATGATCATTTGTTTGTTTTTACACATGGTTATTGTTATCTTGAGTTGTGTAGTAGTACTGAATGGTTGTGGTAGGGGGTTCTTCTTTTGATTCAGTTTCTCTCAGTGAACAAGTTTTCTCTCAGTTAAGGTGTGGACTACACTTTTAAACTTTATCCTGCTATTATTCTTGACAGCCTTCACTTGAACAAGTTTTCTATTTGTGTGCTACATCTTTACATTCTGTGTTATGCATCTATTGCATATTTTCCCTGTCTTATTATTTAGGTTTTCTTGCTATCATTGCAGAACTAGTCTCTTCTCTTTCTTAGATGTTAATAATACCACATAGACTTTTGCTCAACATAAAAAGTTGGATTGATTTTATTTTGATGTATAGCTTTAATTTTATTAATTCCGTTAAAAAAAGATGGTACTTACATAGGAGTGTGTCTGAAAGAGCCCCTTGATCTGGCCTAGTACCCCTAACCACCCAAATAAAACACGTTATACAAGTTCTTCATTGGACCTGAGCCCCGAAAAGCTTGTTCTCTATTAATCCCCTGCTTTGCTAGCCCATCCACAAAAAAGGTTGTATTGTTTGGTATTGGCTGTTTCATCTTTGGTTCTCTTTATTGGCTGTGCCAGGTGTGATAGCAATGTCATGGTGTCCTAGTGACAGTTTGTACTTGCTTACTTGTGCTAAAGATAATCGGACCATTTGCTGGGACACAGTTACAGGAGAGGTAGGGAAATATTTTAGTCAGCATAAGTAGATTTTTATTTTTACAGTCCTATTGGGCTTATTTTGATTTCAATCTCCTCTTTCATAATATGATTGGGATGTGTGGTTTTCCCACAATATTTCTTATTTTGCAGTGCTTCTTTCTGTTCTCAATTTATGCAGATTGTGTCTGAATTGCCAGCAGGCACCAACTGGAATTTCGATGTCCACTGGTATCCTAAGATACCAGGAATAATATCAACCTCATCCTTTGATGGAAAAATTGGTATCTATAATGTTGAGGTATTGTGTTTTTCTTTTTTTGTTATTGTTTTTGTAACTGACATCCTTGTAGAAGATTCTTCTTTGTATGGTTTTCATAGGCTGTCTTGGTGCAGCGTGACTGGTCTACTTGGTCTTCAATGATTCTTGTTTCCATATTGGAAAATGGGTTTTCTAATCTTTAGGGGCAGTTCTCAACTGTTTTAAGTAAAATTATACTGGCAAATGAAGAATAGTTTGTCAAACATTTTGCCTATTTGGAGAGAGAAAAAATTTTGGTTCCATATACTTATTTCTTACATTTTGGCCATTGACCCCCAAGTTAGGATCTCTGTCATGCATGACCAACTTAAACCTCCATCTTATATGCCCTTTCTCTAACGTAATTCTTGCTTCTTTGTTTTGGTGCATTTTATTAGTTATGTTGCCTTCAACTGAAAACTAGTATTCCTCTGGTTTTCTGAGGGTTGTTTCTTGCAAGCATCCTTGATTATAATCATTATTTCATGCTCATACTTCTTGATCTTGGTGCAGGCCTGCAGCAAATTGGCTGTTGGTGAAGGTGTTTTTGGCGCAGGTAATGCATTTTCCATCTGATAAAGACCATGATTTCTAGTTATTGTACCAATTTTGCATCATTGTGACTAAATTGTCTTTCACGCAACCTAAGTGCTACCATCCTTGTTTTGTTTGTCTTGCCAATGGTTTGTAATTTCGATATTGATGAACATTTCATCATGCAGAGTTGGAGAAATTTTGCTAATTTTCATTAAGATATTTGGAAAATCTAAAAAATCAGTAAAGTTTTCCAAAAACATGGAATTAGTAAATAAACCATCAAGAGATCATTAGAAGAAATATAATTGCACATTTAAGGCTCAAAAAACCATAGTAAATAATTGTATAAATCAAATAGGAAAAAAAATTAAGAGACTATAATAGGTATTTTATCTTTGTCTCCCTTTTGGTCTTTAGCCATATTCTTTTCTTTATATATGTTAATTACTTGCCATTTTAAGTTTTGTCTTTATTGTTACTATATGTTTTGATTAGATTGAGAATACTTTTTTGTAATTATATGCATTTTTCTTTTTCTTTTGTATTATGGTGACTTAGTAAATGAAGCATATCAAAGTAGTAAGCCAATTATCCAATTACCAATTCCCTACTAGATCTTTTGAGAAGTTTCTAATAATATTCTAAAATTTTAAACTTTAAATATATAGTCTACAATGAAATCTGAAATATTGCCAACTATCGGCAAAATATCAGGGACATTTGAAAAAAAGATTCCTAGAAGATCTTGTATCACCACCTAGCAAATGGGGAAATTTCGCCAAATATTGTTGATATTGTGAGCCATCTCCTGCCATACTACAGATTTTTGTGAACCCTATTCTTATCATGTGAATTACCTTATTGTTGGAATCTTTGACCCTGTGAATAATGTCTTTATAATCTCTTCTTCCTCACCACATATGCCTGAGGTGAACTTCTTTGAGGTTAATTAATCCTTTTGGGTATCTTCTGGAGTTTTGCAGAGACAGTAAATGAATCAGAAGACTAGAAAAATGTAGATTTAGCAATAGAAATCTTATCTCTCAAGAGAAATCCTTTTTCCCCTTAGTGCTTGTCTCCTTCAAAGTTTTGCACCATTAGTCAAATCCAACATTACAGCAAGGTCAAGAATGAAGATAAACACACAATCAGACAGCCACTAAGAGAAATTGTGAGCAAATGAAATGGATGATGCTTTAGCTAAGCAAGGAGTTAATAGGGAGGCTTTGTTTTGGGCTTGTTTGTAAGGCTAATATTGTTTTGGCTTCTCCAACCATCCTTTGGGTGGTGATATTTGTACTCTTTATTTAACTCCACTTCATCACTGAAAGCTACCGTTTCCTATCAAAAAAAAAAAAAAAGATTAACACACAATCAGATTCTTTTCCTCATATGACTGTTATTTATCTCCTCATATGTCAATTTCCTGATCCACCTTCCAATTGTTTTCCTTCCTCTCTCCTTCCTGTATTTGAAGAAGACTTTTCTTCACAATAGAAAATATATTTTTTTGATGTTTTATAAGTTCTAAAATCTCCTTTGGCAAAAATCATGGATTTAGATTTATACAGAACTGAAAAAAATGGTGAAATGTGAACCTCTTTTTTAGGTTCTGACGTTCTGTTGCATAATGCTTTCACGAATCTATGTTGCACATAAATACACAAATAATTCTGAGGTTAGGAAGAATTGTCTGTTTATACAAAACCATTAAGTGGTAAAAATTCGCTAATTACTTACTATGAGATATACTGAACTCTTATACCTGTGAAGTATGCTAGAAACTCTTATTGCAAAACTTGAATGCATTATCTATACTGTGGTTGACATCTGGTGCCTCACGCAGTTATGCTTATTTCCTGATTTCTTTTTTTTTGTATTGCTAAATATAAAAAGTTCAAAATCTTGATACGCTTTTTCACCGTTTTCATTTTCTGGATTTTCCTCTTATGGGCTATATGCCCTGTGTTCCTTTCTTTCTTTCTTTCTTTCTGTATGCATTCCTAGTTTCCACTTTTTTTATTTTCCTGTGGCATGACTGTTGATTTGCATCATGGCTGAGTTTTTTGGCAGCACTGTAATAGTGGACTAGGTTGTGGGGTTCAGTGCTCCTTTTTGGGGTGCTTGTTAGTATATTTATTAATTAATGAATGAAAGTTACTGTTTCCAATAAAAATTCTTTATATGCTTTATTTGTATTCTCTCTGCAGCGCATTTGAGAGCTCCCAAGTGGTTGAAACGTCCAGTTGGGGCCTCTTTTGGTTTTGGAGGGAAGTTTGTTTCATTTCACCTGGGTCCATCAAGTACAGGTGTCCAAACCGGAAATTCTCAGGTAGCTTATCCCTCTAATTGGTTGTCCTGCTTCTATTGTCTGCCTTCAATACTGATAACCGGAAATTCTCAGCACATTTCCTTTGTTTTTAACTCAGGTTTATGTGCATAATTTGGTCACTGAACGAAGCTTGGTGAGCCGCTCTACTGAATTTGAAGCTGCTATTCAAAATGGAGAAAAATCTTCTTTAAGAACCTTATGTGAGAAGAAATCTCAGGAGTCTGAGTAGGTTATCCGTATAAATAAATTCAGTATAAAGTGCTTCTATTCTCTACATTACAAGCATCATTTGACTCAATAATTTCTGTTTCTCAATGCTTTTGTACCATGTATTGTCTGGAGAAGATCTGAGGATGATAGAGAAACATGGGGCTTCTTGAAGGTCATGTTTGAGGAGGAAGGGACAGCAAGGACGAAGCTACTCACTCACCTTGGATTCAGCATACACACCGAAGGAAATGATAATGTACAGGATGAGCTTTCCCAGCAAATAAATGCTGTGAGTCTTGATGAGAAGTCAACAAATAAAACTGGACTAGATGGAGACAATGATGTTGGTATATTCTCTACGGATAATGCTGAAGACTTCTTTAACAATCTTCAAAGCCCCAAGACAGATCCATCTCAATCACCTTCTGGTAAGAACTTTGTAGTTGAAGGTAGTGCAGTGCCTACTGGGGAGCAACTGCAAGAAGATTTTGATGGAGTGGTAGCGGACATTGACCCTTCAGTTGAAGATGGTATTCAGCGTGCTTTGGTTGTCGGAGATTACAAGGAAGCAGTTACCCTGTGTATATCAGCAAATAGAATGGCTGATGCTTTAGTTATTGCTCATGTGGGTAGTCCTTCTCTGTGGGAGAGCACACGTGATCAATACCTGAAAAGGAGCCATTCCTCTTACTTGAAGGTAGTTAACATCTCAATTCTTTCCTGGTGAATTAATGGCAATATGGATGCAGTATTAGAACATACAATTTGTTAATGGTAATGAATTCACGCCCATTTTCATGGAATCCTTATCACATGAAAAATTTTTATATGTTCAGATTGTTGCTGCAATGGTGAACAATGATCTTGCAACTCTTGTAAACACCCGACCCTTGAGCTCCTGGAAAGAAACACTTGCCTTGCTTTGCACTGTAAGTTGTTGAAATACATTAAAGGAAAAGTAGAGCTAAGTAGTGTTTTATTTTTTTGGCTTTCATTTGTATGTCCAATCCTTTGTCAGTGATTGTATAGTTTTTCTAGGCAACTCATTGAACTCTGAATACTGCATTGGACTGTGTGGCAACTGCATACTGCTTTGATGTTGATTATTTGAAATCTAAGGGGAATGATTTTGGCACATCCCATTTTTGATAAAACAAGAAGCTTCTAATTCTTAATCTATAGTATATGTTCTGAAAGACAAAAGCACCCCAATTTATTTAATTCTATGTTTACAAGACAAGGATATCTTATGTCTTTTAACTGGGATGTACTTTCTGCGACACACACACACACAAACAAACAAACAAACACAACTGGGATGTGCTCTAATCAGCATCCTTTTCTATTCTCAAAACTCTGTATTTGGTGGCAGTGATCAGGGGCCAAACCAGGCTTAGCATTTGTGACAAGGGTTATATCTTGGGCCCAGGTCTGAAATATAAGACTGAGCCCAGGTCTGTATGTGCCTGGGCCAGGCTGGGCCGGTCTTTGGGTCTAAGTTGTTAAATACATTAGATTTAATGCATATCTACACTAGAGGATGGCTCCCATAGTTTCATAAAGTATGGGGCAACTACACCTATGCATCATTTTGTGTTTGAGACCCCACATTGGTGGGAGCCTCATGCACTGGGCTGCCCTTTATTAAAAAAAATAAAATCAGGTTTAATTTGTAATTGACAACCTATTTCATCTAAAAGAATGGGACCAACACCATCGAAAGTTTTATAATGTCTTTTATTTGAATTAGGAAATTGAAGAAACACATTAATATGGGTCCAACATCTATTGTTGTGAGTATTTTTTGATAGATAGCCACGTCTGATGAAGTTAGCACTTTTTTTTTTGTGAAAATGGAATTAACTACTCACTTTTTTTTTTAGAGTGGGTAGACACATGTCTGAAGAAGAAAGCTTAAATTTGAGAGTGGTAGACTTTTGTTTGAGAGAGGGAGCAATCCACTTCTTAGATGCTCTTTCCTGAGAAAATATAATTCCACTTCTGTCCTAATCCCTAGTTTGAACAGAAAGAAGACAATTTCAGGGGTGTTGAATGAATTAGTTAACCCCACCCTTAAAAGGCCTCTAATATATTAAAGATCATATACTATGTGAAATTATAAAAGCGCCTTTACAGGGATGAAAGAAATAAGCCAAATAAAACATATGTACAATATACAACAAGGGCTACCCTAGTAGGATATGTCAAGTTTCTTTCACACACCCCCTCAAATTGATGCGTGGACATAAGCATTAGTTTGCCCACAAGGAAAAGATGTCGGGATCTAGTCATAGCCTTAGTGAAGATGTCAGCAATCTGCATATTGGAGGCTACATGAGGAAGAGAAATAGACCTAGCAAGAAACATGTTTTTGATAAAATGACAATCCACCTCCATATGTTTAGTCCCCTCATGAAACAAAAGATTTGATGCAATCTTGATAGAACTAGTATTATCCACATAAAGAGGAGTGGGTGTAGGAATATGAACACCAAGATCCATAAATAGTGATTGGAGCCAGACTATCGCGTTGCACACAAAAGACAACGCCCTATATTCTGCTTCAGTGGAAGAGCTGCAGATGGTCTATTGTTTCTTGCATTTCCAAGGGATAAGAGAATCACCCATAAACGCACACCACCCGGTAGTAGAATGACAGGTGTCTGGGCAACCAGCCTAATTAGCATCTGCATATGCTCTCAACTATATGGGTGAAGAGGAGACCTTGACTAATTGTATCACGAACATAACGGATGACCCGGTGAACCACAATCAAATGAGGCTGGCGAGGAGCATAAAGAAACTGACTTATAACTTGAACAACTTAAGAGGCAAGAAAGAAGTTTGGGTACATGGTCTTTCAGGCAACCACTAAGGGAAACTTTGAACTTAGCAAGGGAGTTATGGGTGTAGTTTAAATGGGCAAGAAGATAGAAAATGGAATGGGTGATGCTTTAACTAAGCAAGGAGTAAATAGGAAGGCTTTATTTTGGGCTTGCTTGTAGGATTGTTAGTTATTGGTCTCTCTAGCCATCCCTCGGGTGGAGACAGATGTACTTTTTAATCTCATCAATGAAAGTTACCGTTTCCTATCAAATAGAAAAAAACTTGAACAACATGAGTGATATTGGGTCATGTCATAGTAAGATAATAAGGGATCCCACAAGCTACTGATATAGATATGGAGTGGCATTGTAATGAGCCTTTTGATTTGGACAACTTGATACTCAGCTCTAAAGGGCTATCACAATGTTTTAAAAGCGCAAGGTGCAAAAAAAGCTCAATGGCCAATTTGTGCTTGAGGCACAAGGCACAAGGCACAAGGCGAGGCGTGCGCCTTTTCGAAGCAAGTCGCAAAATTACAAAAAAAAAATGCTAAAAAATAAAAAAAGTAAAAAAAAATAAAAAAAGCCAAAAAATTAAAAAAATGCAAAAAAATTAAAAACAATTAAACATAATGTTAATAAAAATATAAAGTTAATTTTAAAATAAATGTTTTAAAAACCTATTATCTAAAATTAAAATACATAAAGATAACATGTAAATCGTATTAAAAAAACATGTGATGTAAAACATGTCAAGCATATTCAAATGAAAATTTAAAAGTAAAAGCAAACATATAAAGCATTTTCTAGCATGCAAAACACACAAGCTCTTTTTTTCTTCAATTGCATTACTTCAAGTAGCTACTGTGATGTAAAACATATTGCATTCTTGATTCTATGAGTTGCCTTTGTATCACACCGCTTGAGGCAAGCTCGAACAAGTCCAAATGTTAGGGTCTTAAATTCTTATTTCTCACATAAAAAAATAATGATTTTATAACTTTAATTGCCTTTTAAGAAGATATTTTATTGGAATGAATGAATGAACAACATTAGCAAATAGGGGGTTCTCGGATAAAATATCTTCTTAAAAGGCAATTAAAGTTATAAAATCATTATTTTTTATGTGAGAAATAAGAATTTAAGACCCTAACATGGACTTGTTCGGGCTTTCCTTGAGGGGCATGGGAGGGGGCGGAGCCCCCCACCCAACCATTAGGCTAAAAAAAAGCAAAAAGCGCAAAATTTTAAAATGGTGCATGCTTGAGCTAAGGCGCAAGGTGCATCAGGCGCACGCCTAGGGCCTTTTGAAAGGGGTGTGCCTAGGACCTGGGTGAGGCGCATACCCTAAAATGCGCCTTGCCTGTGCGCCTAGGTGCGCCTTTTAAATCACTGGGCTATCAACATGCTTATCATCTGCAATGTTAGCTAGTTTGACAATATTAGTGGCATATTTTTGCTGACAGATGACATCATCAATCACTACGTCGAACCTCAAGACCCAACAAGTAAGTGAGAGGACCTAAGTCCATGTAAAAGGAATTATGAAGAAGGGATTTTAGCTCACAAATTCCTTCATTCATTTCCGGTCAGCAACATATCATCAACATATAATAAGAAGATAGTAATACCCTAAAGTCTTCTATGAACAAAAAGATAGTGATTAGAAGGGCTCCAGAGCAACCCAGGAAAACTCATGCTGAACAGAACAGTCTCCAGAGCTCTTCTAAACAGATCAAAACAGTCGATCTACCAACCTTGGATCTTCCTTCAAATCCCCAACAACAGATTCAATCAAAGATAGGTTTGTAGGACCTGCTCTGATACCATGTCAATCCCTAGTTTGAACAGAAAAAACAGTTTCAGGGGTGTCGAATGAATCAGTTGACCACACCCCCAAAAGGCCTCTAATATATTAAAAATCATATATTATGTACAATTACAAAAGTGCCCTTACGCATCTGAAAGAAATAAAGCCAAATAAACCATATGTACAATATACAAGGGCTACCCTAATAGGATATTTCAAGTCTCTTGACAGTCTTTACTCTGATACCATGTCAATCCCTAGTTTGAACAGAAAGAACAGTTCCAGGGGTGTTGAATGAATCAGTCAACCACACCCCCAAAAGGCCTCTAATATATTAAAAATCATATATTATGTACAATTACAAAAGTGCCCTTAGATGGATGAAAGAAATAAAGCCAAATAAAACATATGTACAATATACAAGGGCTACCCTAATAGGATATGTCAAGTCTCTTCACAGGCTGAACTCTGGTTAATATAGTATATTTTGACATATAATATATGCATAAAACATATGTTATAATTTATACAAATATATAATTATTATGTATAATAAATTAATTGACACACATGCAAGGTGCCAACCAGCTGGTTGGTAAGGTCTCCTGCTGGTTGTAGTAGAGACTTGGGATCAAATCCCGCCTGCACCTGGGTTGGGGGATGGGCTACTCCCCGTTGTGTAGCCCTTCAGAACATATCATTATCATATATACATATATAAACTATGTGTATTGGGTGTGTTATTTCCAGGCCGGACTGGGTTAAAAAAGATCACCTATATTTTTTTATACCTCTTTTGGTTTTCTGATAACACCGAGCTATCGGTGAGGGGGATAGGACCTTTCTTTGGGGTAAGGTGAAAAGGAACCCCGTGCTAATCGAGTATCAACCACACTCCTTTGCTTTGAGCATATTACCAATACTATTTTGAGTGTTCCTCCTTTTAAATGATAAAACTGCTTTCATATATCCATACTAGTTTTAAAAAAGCAAATACCAACTTTTATATTATTGTCATTATTGTACTTGTAATTGTGCTGCAAATTACATTGATACTTACATGACTTACAAGAATTTCTTATTTCATCTGGCTGTCATTATTTAACAGTTTGCACAGAGGGAGGAATGGACGCTGCTCTGTGATACTCTTGCTTCAAGACTCATGCTTGTGGGGAACACTTTAGCTGCAACTCTTTGCTATATTTGTGCTGGGAATATTGACAAAACGGTGGAAATATGGTCTCAGAATCTGAGGGCTGAGCATGAAGGGAAAGCCCATGTTGACCTTCTCCAGGTGGATATTCTTTTGTCAGGTCTCTAGAAACACTTTCTGATCCAACTTCAGATTGACAGTTTATCCTCTTTTTTTGTTGGTAGGACTTAATGGAAAAGACTATTGTCCTTGCTTTAGCAACTGGGCAAAAGCAATTTAGTGCATTTCTGTCCAAACTTGTTGAGAACTATGCTGAACTGTTAGCAAGCCAAGGGCTTCTAAAAACAGCAATGGAATACTTAAAGCTTTTGGGGTCTGAAGCATCATCCTTCGAGCTAGCTATCTTACGAGACCGCATTGCTCTCTCTGCGGAAGGTAAAACTTTCTTTTTGTTATTCTGCTGTGTACATTATTAAGAAGCATTGGTTAAATTATTCCTATATTCTGCAACAATTGCTTTGAAGGTAGAAGGAAAGGACAATCAACTTGTTCAAAAAGAGGTCTTAATTTTACTTCATTCTTATAATTAAATGTTCTGATATAACATGAACAAATAGATCATGTTTGCAAGCACATAACATTTTTAGGGAAAACCCCATAATTTTCACTTGGTTTGAACATATTTACTCTCCTCTACAGTCCAGAAATTGCTAAATGCCCAATTAACTATTTTCTAATCTTAACTTGAATTCCTACGTAAGGCTACCTTGAAAGTTACTTAAACAAACCAATTCTTATCTACAAGTAACCAGCTCAAATTCTTATCTACTCAAATGTCGTTGCTTTGTTTTCGGGCCCAGTGGGTGTGGGGGACTTGATCAGGGCTGAATTTCTTGCAGTAATTCAAGGGATATAGATAAAGAAAGATATGAACATGGACAACCTGATTGTTGAGGGGGGATTCCAAGATAGTAGTGGGATGGTTAAAGAAACCTGAATCTGTAATTTGGACTTATAGAGATGAAACAAAGAAGTTTAAATGGCTAACTGGCAACATGACTTTGAGGATACAATGGCTTAGAAGATCATCTAGTGGAATGGTGGGTGCTTTAGCCAAGCAAGGGGTTAATTGGGATCAATTTGATGTTTGGTCTTTATGAGTTAATTATGTGAGAGGTTGCATCTCACTCCTCTCTTTGGGTTGTTTGTACTGCTTGTATATATTGATGCTTTTCTAATAAACTTTCAATTTACCTAAAAAATGCTGGCATACCCCTTTCTTTCCTCAAATAATAAGGAAGCATGTTTTTATAGAAAGTCAACAAGGGTAAACTTCTATTGTGAAAGCATTATGTTCTTGAGTGTAGACACATGGGAGAATAGTAGGTAAATGATAACTCTCCGTTCTTATATAAATGATCAAATAATAAGCCTATAAGCTCCTTTAGAATCAAGGTCCAGAAAATGATCTTTCTCTAGAGTCTTGACTTTGCTTACACCCATAGAAAGTAGACATTTTTTACCATGAAAAATTTCTAATTGTTGAGATATTTTCATATGCATCACACCAACATATCACAAATAGAAGTTTCTTTAGGATTCTACTCTTACTGAAGTTCCTTTTTTGGCCAGGCTAATGTCTAAGATGATTTAGTTTCTTGGATAGAGTCGATCCATACTTTCCAGGAGAAGATACAATGAATCAAGAGATTTTCCACAGTTTTTGGGCCTTGTGTTGCATGGACACTCCTTATGCTCCTCGCTCCTCTTGGATTTCAAGTGCAAATGGAAAAAACGAGTAATTTCGGAGGGGTTATATGATTATGAGATCCACTTCCACGGAAACAAGTTCTCAGTATTCTCCTATAAATTTGGTAAAAGGATTTCACATGAAGCATCCATGGGTATCAATCTTCTCTGCTCTTTTATCATCCCTGTTAGAAGAAAGGGGGGGGGGTGATTGAGCTGAGAATGGACATAAACAAGATTATTAACTTCCCTGTAATTTACCTTGCTGGAACTGGGGAAACCAAACCACTTCATTACCAGAGGAAACTTGAAGAGCTTATTCACTTAAATCCACAAACCCAGCAGAATGGGACCATACAACATATGTTATTTTAAAGTATCTTTGGTGTCAAAGTTGGCTATGCACCTGGAGACAATTGAGATAAGATCTAGGAATGGATTCTTTTCCCATTTGTTAATAGTTCAACCAACAGGTTTTTTCCCTTCTGTTTATTTGTCTTGTTGTCTGAAGATACCTCTTATTCAGTTCAACCAACAGTTTTTCCCCTTTTTGTTTATTTGTCTTCTTGTCTGAAAATACCTCTCATTAAGTGAATGATAAAATGACTGTTTTTGTTTTTTCATTTGTAGAGCAGTATTCCTCCTACTCTGTATCTAGTTTGTCTTCTATGCTTTATCATTTTTATAAGTTGTGTCAGAAGCAATGCATTAATTTTGATGGTGCACTATATTCATTTCTTCTTGAGAAAAATATTTAGGTGATACCTGCAACTGTGAGTTGATGATCTTGCCATACCTTTATTTGCAGAGAAAGAGGTACCTCAGACAGTGCCTTATGAAAACACTCAACCACAGCCAGAGCCTATATATGGTTCTGAACAACCCAGTTTTGGCGTAGCTGGTGGATCTCAACAGTATTATCAGGTCAGCTGAAATGCAGGTAATTTGCAGCCAATAATGAGTTTTGAGCATTTTCTGATTTTTCCTTTATCTTCTTTACTAGGATAAAACACATACACAGCTGCAGCAGAACATCCCTGCTAGTACCTATGGTGAAAACTATCAACAACCTCTTGGTGCTTCATATGGAGGAGGATATGTTGCTCCTACCCCATATCAGCCTGCACAACCACCACAGATATTTCTCCCATCACAAGCACCTCAGCCACCTCAGGTATCTTCCTTTCAGAAAGTAACTAAGCATTAATACTTTCTTCTTCAGAAACACTGTAGTTGTGTTATGCTTTTTTATTTCTACATTGAGCTTCTTCATCTTAGTTTTTCAAGTAATGGTTGAATAATAACGAGTATATTAGTGACTCTCCTCCTTTGAAGAGTCTTTTTGTTTCAGTTATTCCACTGATGAAGTTACATGCACTTGAACTTCTTGACTGTATTTTGTTCCAATTATATGGGGTTGGCTACTTGAATTTTGTTTTGCCATTACATTGTACCATGGGCCATATCCATTGATTTTGTGAGCACTGACATCATTTCTCACTACTTCAAACCAAGCACCTTCTGAGATACACCTTTAAGTTGCAAGATGTCAGTTATTTTTGTACAGGCCAATTAGGTTGTCTTCTATTCGTATGTCCAAACCATCTTAGCCTACTTTTATTTTATCATCAATTAGTCAGGCTGATTAGGCTTCCATTACATTAACATACTCATTTATATTCATTCATAAAAAAAAAACATACTCATTTATATTTCTGTCATTTTTGGTGGTTTTCCAGATGCCACACTCTTTCATCTCAACTTTTGCATATCCGAGGTCCACCACAGACCACACTTATTCTTTGGATGTGTTGCTTCTTGACTACCCAACACTCTGATCCATATAATATTGCTAGCTTTGTAATCATCTTATATAATTTTCCTGTTAGCCTGGTTTGTATTCTTTGGCTGCACGACTATCTGCATGCACCCTTCTTTTCAACCCACTTGAACTCCATGCTATCAAATCAATGTATGTCATCCCCTGCAATACATGTGCTGTATAACTATAAATGCTTTACAGATATACTATTGTCTTTGTGTATGCATTGTTAATTTGTTACTGAACTACAAAATGTACTTTACCAGTCAGAGTTCCTAATTTGTTGATTCTTTTATTTTCTTCCATTGATTTTCAGGCCAACTTTTCTCCCCCTCTTGTTCCCACTCAACCTGCAGTGAGGCCCTTTGTTCCTGCAACACCTCCCGTGGTGCGAAATGTGGAACAGTATCAGCATCCCACTTTGGGTTCGCAGCTGTATCCTGTCTGTACATCTGCCATTCTTCTCAAATTCAATATTTTGGACATGTTTCTCAACTAGAAAGATCTGGTGTACTGATTTCCTTGTCATATTAATTGCAGGGAACTGGTAGCCCTACTTATCAGCATGGCCCACCTGTTACTGGTTCACTTGGATCCTTTCCAGCTCAACTAGGTTCAGTTCCTAGTAATAAATTACCTCAAGTTGTTGCACCTACACCTACACCGAGTGGATTTATGCCAGTGAGCAGTTCAGGGTTTGTACAAAAACCTTTGACGACAGCAATGCAACCAACAAGTCCCACTCAGCCCGCACAGGTACAATCAGCCCCTGTGCCTGCAGCACCAGCTCCTACAGTGCAGACAGTTGATACATCAAATGTACCTGGTAAGCTAAAATCTATTTACATCTTTGAATATAGTGAGCATCCTGACATGACCTGCAACATTTCTGCCACCCGGATGTAAGATATGGCATTTAAGCTGGTCAAAGTTGAAATTTGTTGACAGGGTGATAGGGTAATCTCCAAGGATCCCCCTAGTTTGGGGGGTCTAGCACTTACCTCTCCCCCACCCCTCCACCCCATCCACTCCCACCCCAAATTCTATTACTTTCTTATTTCAGATAAAAGGGCAGCCCAGTGCATGAGGCTACTGCCAATGTGGGCTCTGGGGAGGGACAGATGTATACAGCCTTACCCCTGCAGCTATACAGAGTCTGTTTCTAAGATTTGAACCCTGGCCACCCAGGTTACAATAGAACAATCTAACCATTGTGCCAGGGCTCACCCTCAGAGTCTTTAATTGGATAGCTTAGCAAAAAGTTAAATGGCAATGGTGCGACAAAAAAAATGAACATTTAGATTGAAGTGCCACTACCTGTTACCACCTACCTTAAAGTTTGTGTTGCGTTAAATACCAAAAAAAAGCTAAACACTAAAAAATGTGAAAAATCAATTTAGACAATTAAGACTTATGCAGAGCAGGAATAATTGTGGACTTGCAATGCATTGTACTTTATATTCGACATTATCTAGCTATTTGAATATGGGGCATCTGAAAAGCCTTACAAAATATGGAATTAAAACATTTTATACTAGCTTTTTATAGCATTTGAACCAGTGCAATGGTCCAAGAAGATAAATAAACATATAGTGAAAATATTCACTCCATAGTACTGCTAGAATTGGACAGAATATACCCAAGTTATTGTTAGATTTACTTAAATGGTTGAGATGAATTCACTGATCTTAGGAGATCACCTTGATAGAGTTTACATCTGTTGTGACATTGGTCGCAGCACTCCCTTGCGATCTCCCAATGAAACATAGGCACACCAATGATGATTGAGATTAGTTGACTGATCTTATTCAGAGTGTCTTGCTATCTGTTCTGTCATGATGGTTAGTGTTCTCTCTCTTTTTTTTACTCTTTTATGCTTGTAAATTTTGGTGTTTTCGAGTGGAAACATATCGTCCTGATTTGCTGAGTGCAAAAGCATCTTAATACAAAAAGTATATTCTTTCTATGGTTCATCTTCCACAAAGGTTGTTCCTATGAAACATGCATTTATCCATTCTAACTTTTAACTTTTACATCGATTGCTACAGCCCATCAGAAACCTGTCATTACAACATTGACAAGACTTTTCAATGAGACATCAGAAGCAATGGGAGGTTCACGTGCAAACCCAGCTAAGAAGAGGGAAATTGAAGACAACTCAAAGAAATTCGGAGCACTGTTTGCAAAGCTTAATAGTGGAGATATATCTAAAAATGCTGCTGATAGGCTTGTTCAGCTTTGCCAGGCTTTGGACAATGGGGATTACAGTACTGCTTTACAAATCCAGGTAAGTACCTTATGAATGTTTGGAAAGGTTTCCTAGAGGGTTCTCTTCCTCATTATTGAATGCCCATGTATGCAATTAGGTTCTTTTGACAACAAGTGAGTGGGATGAATGCAATTTCTGGCTCGCTGCACTTAAGCGAATGATCAAGGCAAGGCAGACTGTGAGATTAAACTAGAAGGTACAGATTCCACAAGGCATCTCGCTGCGGCTCTGCAATTTTTTTAGGCAAAACACAGGAGTGGTGTAGTTTTGGAGCACTGATCCTTCGTTTTCATGTACACAAGATTGGCCTTCTTAAATAGCAAATTGCAGGTTCTTTGTTTTCCTTTTTTCCATGTGTTATTCCTTTAGGGTCCAACTACCTTGTCCTCCAATAACTTGAGCCATTGCCCATTCAAGCTCCTTCAAAGGAAAATTAGAAAAAAGATTGTTTAGGGGGGCATTGAAGAGGCTAGTTGTCTTTTGTAGTCTTTTTTTTTTTCTTTTTTTTTTTGAATATATATTCTCTGCCCCCTCCTTGTGATTGAGCTCTATTTATTTTGGTTTGAATTTTGATTGTTCTGTTACCATTTGGGAATGTTGAGATACCTGCATACTTATCTACAAGTTTGGTTTTTCCAAATATCGTGCAGAAAGAGGCAAAGGAATCAGTTCAGTTCGTATCGTGTTCATGTGAGTTGAAAACTCTAAGCTGATTCCATAGTGTTGGACTAGGAACAAGGCTTAGATGATGGTGATGATAATTATGAGTTGAATTTTGAGCTTTGCATCTACAGATATTATCAAAACTAAGGTTGATTTTGGATATTGGACGAGAAATACTAAAATTTAGAAAATGCAACGAGTAGCGTACGGTATCCTAGTGGACTTGGTCCAAGTTCTCATATGCATCTATTAAAAAAA
Source organism: Nelumbo lutea (assembly GCF_056320005.1). NCBI lineage: Eukaryota > Viridiplantae > Streptophyta > Magnoliopsida > Proteales > Nelumbonaceae > Nelumbo > Nelumbo lutea. Next base: position 8,641,660 of record NC_142690.1, read on the forward strand.
GTTATCCAATATGCAGATATGGAAGAGTTCCCATGTCTACTTTGTTGGCATTTGGGGGGTAAAGAGCCTGAATTCTGGTTCGCTGAGAGTGAAGGAATGTTCTGAAAGTTCAGACATCATGCGATCTGATAATTGGTTCAGTTCCGTTCTCATGCATCATGAGAACCAACTCACGAGCTCCAACGAGATCTGGAATCTGGATGAGGCCCAACAAGTACACCATCACAAATTAAGAAATGTTCTGTAACTGTTTGTCGTGTTGTTTAAAGTAGGCTGGGCAATGCGGTCATTAGGCTTTTGGCCTTTGTGCCCTTTTTTTCCCATCATTAAACTGCTCCTACTTTCAGTGGTGTTTTACAGCAACGTTAAAAATGAATCAATGTATTGGTGTGTATCATATCATGTGACATCGACCAGGCTTTTAACCCCCTGAAACACCAAATACATCGTGGGGAATTGCTCTCTGCTCGTGCTATGCCCCTGTATTCCAACCCTGCTTTGATAACTGAAGCCATTGCTTTGTTAGAAAGCCCTGTTTTGCCGGCTCTCTTGGAATTTCTTCAGCTATAGTTGAAACTAGAAAGTGATGCAGAATTACTTATCAGACTTTTGTTGGGGGGACGGTCTGACGCTTCCTTGGAGTATTCTCACCTTTGCAGCAGATTGCAATGGTTTCCTTTGCAACTCTGGCTTCTCAGTTACTTTTACGCCAAGATGTGGTAACTATAGCCGGAGACCTTATTAACTGCAGCAGATACTTAGGTTACTATTAGGGCCTGTTCGTTTGTTGGTAAGGGGTGCATGTGTGTGGGGTGGGGTGGGGGGGGGGGTGGTGGAGTTGACCCACTTCCTTGTGTTCTTTTGCCGGAAGTGTAAGGCCCATGGAATGTGAACTTTCCGTTTGATAATTTGGTATTTGGTGATTGTGGGAATTGAATTCGTGTCTATGCTGGAGCTAACCAGCTAACAAAGTTGGTGGTTGTGGCCTTTGTGGTTATTGAATTCGCGCCCATGCTGGAGCTAACCAGCTAACAAACCAACTGAACCACCCGTCAGTTGGCAAAAAATTGGCTAAGCCATGTGGGGCTAAAATGCCCCTACAAATACACAAAGTCAAGGGGCTTTTGGAAAATTGCCTCACTTACCCTATAAACATTTCCTGGTAAAAGAACATAGATAAATGTATTTACCCAAATAAACAACTTCCCAGCAAAGGAATAAGGCCTTATTATAATTCTTACAAAACGGAGGGAAGTTTCAGAAATGGAAAGGTGGGTTGAGTAATTGGATTTCATTTTATTCAGGCATTTTAAGAGTTTTCCATCTCTCTTCCTCTCATCCTCATCATTAATATTTATTACAGCGGGCCATTATTCAGCTCAATTTCAATACCAATAACCAAAGCGGTAAATAAATAAATAAATAAAATTCTGATTTTGAAATACATCAACTAGATACGAATATATAGGATCTTTTCAGAAGGAATATAGTTGTCTTTTTTTTCTTTTTCTTTTTTGTTTTTCCCGCTCATTTTGTTGTGGTGAAGCTGCTGATTGGCAACATAGAGATTGATATCCTTCGATGATTCTTCCTTTATATGATGGTAATCAAAGAAACTGAAACCCATTATCCTACTTTATGGATGGAACTTGAAAGGATTCATGGCTGAAGTGTCGGTACAACGCTCATGACCAACTCTTTTCTAACTGATAACTCACTCGAGAATATTTGTTGCCAAGGGTTCAATGATTTGAATTTGATTTTCACCAGCCATGTGAAGTTGAGAAAGTAACGAGGAGGCCTAGGCCGTTAAAACTCATTCCTGAAACATCATTATGCTGTTCTTATTGCTGTATCTTTTTCTTTTTGGTAGGCCTCACGTCTGATGGGTTTCATGGAGTCCAGTTAAAACTCATCCACTTTTTTTTGGGTATCCCTACATTTCCATTCCTTTTTATCATCTTGATTGGATAGAATTGCAGAATATGAATGTAAAACCTGTCTAAACAACATTCTTTCATTCTATCTGCCCAAAACAACCAAAGAGACAGAAAAAAAAAACAAAAAAAAAAACTTACATGTTGGAAACACTAAAAAAACTGATTATAGGGTTTTGTGTTCATCTTTCTTCTTTTTGGTAAGTTGTGAATTTTTCATATTGCACTATCTGCTTCAGTGCTTCTCTAGGCCTCGGGTAAATTTGACCCATGCAGATTGATTTGTTAGCATCTCTCATGCCATAACTACTTGCAAATTCGAGAGCAATGTTTGGAATCTGGACAATCGTCTTGGGCCAGATGGTTGAACCGGTAATTGAAGGGGTCACCAGTCCTCAAAGTGTAGCCATCATTCCCGTGAAAACTGAAAACTATTGACTTAGTTGATTAATTTCATTAAAAACTGTCTAGCCCAATAATTGAATCTTTCAATTCCGAACAAAACTTTAATAAAAAATGAAAACATGGATAAGTAAAGAGTATATAGATGATAATTAAAATGAGATAAAGTAGATTAAGATGAATTATTCATGTGCATAGAAGACCGTCAGTGGTATCTATTAAGATAACTGATCTGTTACAATTTTAAAGCATTAAAAGAGCTAGGGGCAAATCGAAAGGACTTTGAACGGATATAATGAGAAATGATTCAAGCACTCATAATTTAATAACTAGCAATGGATATAACACTGAATAGAACGGAATGACAAAATAGGATATAGTTAACACAATATGACTTAGATGATGATGGTGATGGGCAATTAACGGAGGTGTTTACCAAAAAAAAACAAGTTTTGCTGATGTGGTGGATGTTTCTGTTTGAAGTTGTAATGAATGGGACTGAATTGAATATGTGATGAATGTAGTAGGTGGCCACATCATCCCTCCGTGTGATAAATAGGAAACTCCTTACTCGACCCAATTAGGAAACATTTTTTTTTTCTGTTTTGTAGATGTCATCATGAAGTCATGCTGATGTCAAGGTTAAATAATAGTAGAACCACTCGGACCAGACACTGCCAGCCTCAGCAGTTCAATAGAGTAGGGGCCCAGCTCTCAAAGCATTGCTTTAGAGCATATTTGTACTATAAAAGCCTGGGTCTAAGGACATAAGACCAAAGGAACATTCATGGGCCCCATAACTTGCCTTAGTGTCCCCATCTGGCGATTGAGCCCACCATTTTCATGGATCCAATCATGGAGGTTAACTGGGCTAAAAACCAACTTAAAATACAACTTTTAAGTTTCCAACTTTGTTCTTTTCAATGAACTAGCATAAGGGCACGTTCACTAATATATACTTGTGTGCACATGCATATAAAGTTAATAAATCAGTCAAGAAATGTGAAGGTATTTCTGAAATAAGAAAAATTATCACTTAATAAATCAGTCAAAATTTCTCAAAGAAAAGAAAATCAGTCAAGGGAAGAAAAAAGAACAAGGAACAAAGTGTGGATGGGTACATTCTTTATTTGCTAAAACAAAACTAAATTAATAGAGGCCATTATTCATTATTTAATTGTGTGAAGAAACTGGATCCTGTTTGAACTTTGAACAGAGCTTCATTCTTTAATGAAGCTCACATGCTGGATTATATTTTGTGGGTGGTGGTGGTGATGGCGGGTTAGAAATTAAAGAAGATAGAGAAAACTTTTGGATTTCATAGTTAATCAATAATCAAATAGATCCTGCTTCTTTCTTTTGTATTTTGGTAAAGAAATAGACCATATTGACTGCCTGGACAAGTGTTTATTGCTTGCTTGACAAATACATTTATTTAGTGATCCCGTGAGGATACAATCTGGGCTATTTCATGCTTAGTTTGGAAGTAAGTTAGAGTTTCAATGAAATGCACCAAATTATATAAACTGATGAGCTAAAAGATGACACAAGACTATCATCAATAGGGAAGATACTTGAGCCAACTGTTGTTTAATCACCCAGTTAATTACTCCTGTACTGACTCATAGGCTCTTCGTCACCTGCAAAGCTGAGGCTTCAGCGTGATAGTTACATGATGATGCCACAGAATGGCCCACAATCATGTTTTAACCTAATGGAAGCAATCAGAACTACATCAACCCAAACCTCATTTGAGAAGAGGAGTGGACTGTAGAGAGAGAGAATGGAAAAGCAAGAGTATTATTGGGATTTCAAAGTTCGAAGATCGACAAAAGAGGGTGGAAAGTTGAAATACTTACTCTTTTATTGCAGGTTAATGGGTTATTGGACGGTGTGCTTAGCAAAAAGAAAAGGATATTTAAAGGGTGGAGAATATTCTATTATAACCCTTGGCAATTTCTGTTGGGTGATTCATGGACCAGATGGTTGAAAGCTTTTGATCAAGCTTTTACTCATGATGTGGGTGAGACCAGTCCAACTATGGGTCCTGATCATCCAACTATTCATCACGTGGCAAGTTAGGAGAAGCCCCAGAGCGCAAATTCCAGACCCAAAGGCCAAAGGCAGTTCCTTTCGTATTGCCATTGTCTGTCGTCTAGTTTAATTTACTGGAAAAGGGTAACTTCTTCTGTAAACGTTTATGGTTCAGCCATGATAACGGCTCTCAAAAACCAGCTAGTTTTTCAACTGGGTTCTCAATAATTTCTCCATGGCTTCTTTTTGCCTTGATAGGCCTTGAATGAGTCAGCATTAATATCATTGGATAGTGTTTCCAAAGGTAATGCTCGTAGTTGGCTCAGGCTATGATGGCCTCCTAGTATAGACTAGGAGAGACCGAGCTGTTTCTAAAGGTTTCTACACTCCTTAGAGGGTCGAGACAACTGGGTATTTAGTGTTGAAATGGAGTTATGGAACCTTTCTTTCAGAAAAAAAAAAAACAGAAAAATAGGAGGTTTTAACCATTAGATTTTGCCAGGGCCATTATACTATGGGAATTATCAGTTGATTCACCTAACTGAGTTTCAATCTTGGTAATTGGATTCAAATCTTTTCAATTACTCATTTTTTAAGTAAGATCTTTGGCTCTAGAACCCAAACTTAGAAGCTATGGCTTGTAATTTCATTTCACATTTTTTAGGAAGGAAGGAGCTATACATAGTGGTTGGGCAAGGAACCATTTATTTCTAAGTCCAGGGGAATCCAATGGTTATGTTAAAAGAATAAAAACCTATTCAGGAACTTCATGTAACAGTTTAAGTTTCTTAGTTAAGCGGTTTTTTGAGATGATATCAGAGTCTGTTTGACCAAGTGGTTAATGTTGGATTCTCGTTGCCTCTATATGAACAAACCTACACTTCAAGCGCAATTAATTAAATTTCAGCATAGGGTATGGATGGAACTGTCCTGTCCTTGTTCATCCTTCAAGCCTGGTAAGATTTCACGTAGGACATATAAAATAAAAACTATTAAAATTTCATATAGAGGGGCGTTAAAAATTATTCAAGAACCACATCTAACAATTTAAGCTTTTAGGTTGAGCGATTTCTTGAGAGACTATCCCTTAAATCCAAAAAGAGAACCTTAGAGACAGATGCAAACTATGTTCAGTAGAAAATGAATCAGTTCACTCTGATAGCGGTTGTTGCCTTTACCACATTGTGCTCAAGTTAATTTATTTTCGTATTAACAAAAAAAAATACTAATTTATTCGCTTGTTTTGTTATATTTTCTTTTATTTCATGTTAAATAAAGGATTGATCGATATTTCCTAAATGTTTTCTTTCATAAATGAAATAATTACGTCGTCACGATGACGTCAAGGTTGAATAATGGTCAAAAGAAATTGGATGTCCTCATGGGCCAAAGTGATGACCACGTGGCAAATTAGAACCTTAGATGTGAAAGATCAGGCCCCACGTATATCCCTCTTCGGAGGAGGAGAGTAACTTATGTTACCCAGCTTTGTCATCCAACAATTCTTGTTCATTGGGATTTTATAAAATCAGAATGAAATTTAAGTTTTGGGTGATGTGTCAACCTGTGATTGGACCTAAATTTTATTAATAATGCATATTTAGAGAACAAACTTTAGTCTGATTTGACACACATGGACTTTAGTCTACGCCAGATACCGATCGAGTGACTAGCCCGCGGCTGAGTGCTGACCCAGTCACACAACTCAGTCGAACCACTGAGAGTCTGAAATCAGGCACAGACAGCCTCAGTAGTTCAAAATTCAAAACATTGTTTCAGAGCATATTGGTACTATAAAGCTTGGGTTTGGAAGAAAACGTTCATGAACCTCATACTTGTCGTGAATAGCCATCAAAAGATTGAGCCCACCATTAATGAACCAGCTTAAAATACAGTTCTGAGTTTCCAACTTCAGTAGGTTTTGTCTTAAGAAGTTGGCATGTTGTAGTAAACTATTTCTTTATTTCCTAGTGGGAGGAATTACAGAACACCACTGGTCCACTTTTGGAGGAGAAAATGGAGACAGTCTTATTGATTTACTCAGGTGCTCAAACTGTTGCAGAGATGGATTCATGGAGGAAGGTGACTCTGTGTGGTAAAGCATCGGATGCTATCAAATTCCAAGGATTCTAGGACGATCCTTCCACTTCTAGGATCCATTTGGGAGGGCTTGAGCTTTGGTTCAGTTTCTCTGAGCAATGCTAGCTGTTCTGAAAAAGCCACTGATTGAAGTTTCAAGGAGGAGCTGTGTCACTGAGAAATAGTCAGTTTGGGCTTACAGGCTTTTGGGTGTGTCCCATCTCACAAAACCAAAAGCAGCAACATGAGAGCCCTCACAAACCAGGGCCTATTCACACATACAAGCTAAATCTTTGCCATATTGACTGAAGAATTTTTAAAGATGGACCCCTAAATCTGTGCAAACTACATGGCTGATGGAATTGTATACCTGTGTATAGCTATTAATATTTTAGCTTATTTTTTATATTCTTAGTGATTTTTCTATGGTCCCCTAATCTACATTATAGGTCAGATATAGGGTTTTACTCTTTATCTTTTCTTCTGTCTTCATAAATAAAACCTCATTGTTAGATAAAAGATGAACCAAATAAGAAACAAGCCTTTAAAATAACACCCATCTGATTAAAATAATATAGAGAGATTAATTATAGTGTCCATGAAATCCATCAAGTCTGATAATTTCTTTGTGCATCATTGCATCACTACTTAATATTTTAAATTCTTAGCTGGCATCTTCAACAAGAAAATGATTCTACCTTGATGAACCCTTTTCGGTTTTTCATGGTTTGTGAATGGTCTCACCCATCATACTTCAAAACAATAAATATGGTGGGGATAGAATTCACAAACTTATGGAGAAATGGATCTTCAGTGGCAACAGATGGTAGAGTTCATAGAGAAATAGGGTATAGAAAAGTCATTATTTGGGAAGAAATAATAGAACAAATGAAAATATGTTTTTTTTTTTTAATTTGTTATCTTTAATTAGGTTATTGTAATAGGGTTTTATTCAAAGTAAGGAATACAAGAAGAAGATTTTTTGTTGATTATTTACATATATAGATTTTGATGACAGGGCCATAGACTGAAAAAAAAAAAAAAAACAAATTAAGGAGCACTTGATTCCAAAACCACAGAGCATCACTCCCACCACAGTCCTGTCTTTCTAAAAAGAACGAAGCAGTGAAATAGACCCATCTTCAATATTTAATAGTATAGCCTGGTCCAGTTTTCAGGAGACCGACTACCACAGTGAACCTAAGCCTAGATGTTGTACTACTGTTAATGGGTTGTATCTGTTCCGGATCAGGGTAGATCTGGTCCTGAACCGATGAGAAAATAGCAGAACCAGTTCCAAACCAGATCGTATAGGTCTTGTATCATGGTTTTCGAACTGTTGTTAACTTGGATGGTCGAACTGTTCAACCCGGGAACCATCCTGGCAACCGGTTTTATTTTACCCCAAACCTGATTTCTGACAAAAAACCATTGAATTGGTTAATGACGTGTTGACTCGGGCGATTAAACCATCAACTCATTCAACTTGTTTTGGCCATTTTTTATTTTATTTATTTTTTTTTAAATTTTTATCAGAATGAGCCATCCATTTGGACTGGACGGTCGAACCATCAACCCAAAAACATGTGGCCAAAACGGTTCTAGTTACGGGTAATTTTTTAAAACATTGGTGATAACAAGCCCAGAACCAACCCAACGATTAGTTGGGAGTTGGGACTGTTGGGTCTGGCCTTATAGCACCCAAACATAATTGATAGTACCCACCCCCTAATTTGACAAACTGAGCCTTAATTTTATGGTGAATGGGAGCACTCCACTTGACACTTTTGGCGTATCTTTGTTGCTGGATTAGCACTACGAAAGGCAGGTATCAGAGTTGGGATATCTTTGTTGTAACATATAATCAGCTGGGGTCTTGATCAGTTGAGAACAACGAAGACCGGACCTAACCCCAACTATAATTGGGACAGAATGCAGAACTAGACCCCATAAAATAGGGCCGGTTCTGTTTGGCTCTGTATGTCCACTTAACCCATTGACTGAATGACCAAGATGCTGTTTCTAAATCTCCATGTCCGACACAACATCTCCGTTAGGTAGGTTATCCACATGCCAAACAAGCATAGCTTGTCATAAGTCACAGAACCATTAATGACATGGGTGAAGGACATATTGACTCTTGCTGCCTTTGCCTTGGGGGAAGAGGGTTTCTTTCATCTAATCCAAAGGGTCCACTGCTCAGGATTATTTGATCTCCCTCTCTCTCTCACACACATTCATTAGAGAAACCTTTCAAAATAACTTTGGTAGTTAGGTATTTAAAGAACAGAATAGTAGTAGTACAAAAAGGACTACCATTCGCACAAGCAAACGATCTATTCCACTGTTTTTTTTTTTTTTTTTACTTATTTGCTAAATAAAGGATTAATCAACTTGATGGTGGTCACAAGTCAGGCCTAAGTTCTCTTGAATTGATTTCCCAGTTTTTCATCTGTGTCTTTAATTTATTCCTCAATCAATCAAAGAAGTCTTGGATAATCTTTTTATACTTATTAGAGTAAATATGGAAAAACTAATGGAGGTTTACCTTTACTAGGAGTTGAATAGAAATTGGTTTGGTAGAAATAAAATTGGACAAATTAATTATATTATTAACCAAGCAATTTCTTGGAAGAGCTTCTGGACAGAGCTTTTGATCTTTATGCAGTAAAAAGAAAAATCTACCCAGTAAAGCATCAATGAATTGGCCAATTGGGTAATATTGAAGTTTTTTTATTAACTTTTACAAATCAAAGAAATTTATTTTTCATAAAAAAAAGCAACTTATGTTTACGTTGTAAAAAAAGTTGAAAAGGAGCTTCTTTTCTATATAAAAGTACTTAAATTTATTTGATATCTCATTAGTCATTACTGTTGGAAGTCAAATTTTTCTTTTTCTCTTAGGTTGAATTTCCAGTCTCAACTCTCAAGACCCTGGATAGCCAGGACCATCGATGGGCAATGGCTCTTAAGCTCTTTTTCTTTCTTTTCTCTTTGTCATCTGCGGCACAAAAGCACTTCTTAAAAAAGCTTTTCCAATAAAACCAAGAAAAGGTTCACCCAAATAAGCCCCAGGGATTCTCTTCTCTTTGAATCCTTGTTTCAGTCAACACTCAACGGACCAACCCTTCTAGGGTTCCAAGATTCTATTTGGGCCAAATGCAAGCACATGTCAGTGCTTTTGTGGGGCCACATGTACTATCAGCAGGAGTGATAAGCTGCAGCATTCATACAGCACATGTGACAGAATCTGAACCACTCGATATGCTGAGATGACCCACAGCCCAAAAGTCCTTGCTAATCAAGTAATCTATTACGCCAATTAAAGGCAAAAAAGAGATTTATTAACTTTTTAAGTGATGATTAACCCTAGCCGTCCAATTTCTTGACTAATGCTGATGAGACTGAAGATTCAACTTTTGAAATAATGAAATCATAACCAAATAACATATTTGTTAGTGGGTTTTAATAAAATGATAAACCCCACATCTAGAAAGGATGCATATCTACCCTCAGGTGGCTGCCACGTAACTAACTTAAATCTGAGAGAAATTTTATGGCCACGTGGCATCACATTAACATTTCTCGATAAATTTAAATTACTTTTGAAATAAAACAATTAAGTTAATTGCTTTTCCTTAATAAAAGTCCCCGAAAGCAAGCTTTAATTAGGACGCCACCTCTTAGACAATTCCTCTTTTCGCCCCGAAACTTGGGCTTTGCCCTTCTCACATATACAGGTATACAACACACACAGACACACACTCTCTCTCTGTCTTCTGTTGCTGCTACTGGCCTGCTGCTACTGCTGCGTTTTCTTGTAAAGCTCTGCAGTCTGTAAGAGCTTTAATGGCGGATTCTTGAAGGACTAAGAAACCGTTCTAAGACGAAGAGGGTTTCCATGCCTTTGACCATGGACTGCTTCTCGAGCCTTCTTTGCGCCGAAGATCGCAGACTCATCGTGGGCAACGATGAGGTCGACGAAGTCGCAAGTGAGCCTTGCGGGATGGACCAGCAGGAACAGCTATTCTCCTTCGATGACTCGGCCGTCGATGACACTAGAGTTTTGTTGCTCCTTCAGAAAGAAGAAGAAATGGTGCCGAAGGAGGATTACTTGACCAGGCTTCATTCCGGAGACCTTGATGTTTCTGCTCGTAATGACTCTGTTGACTGGATTTACAAGGTTTGTTTCGGATTATCGATCCAAGTATCAGTCTTTCCTGCTTTTGATTTTACTCTTCTTCTTCTTAATGGTGGGTAGATTTTCTAATCCGATTTGTTGTTGTTATTCTGAAGGTCCATAGCCATTACAACTTTGAACCACTGACTGCTTGTTTATCTGTCAATTATCTGGATCGGTTCTTATCGCAGTACGAACTTCCTGTAAGCTATCAAAACCCCAACTCACAAAATGGAGTTTTTTTATGTTGTTAGAGTGAATGATAACACAATCCAGTAATTTTTTGTCTCTTTTTTTCTTCATCCCCAGCGTGGTGGAAAGGCATGGATGGTCTCGTTGCTTTCTGTAGCTTGCTTGGCCTTGGCAGCAAAAATGGAGGAAACTGATTGCCCCCAACCCATAGATTTACAGGTAGAACAAAAACCCATTCCACCAAATCGTGAACAGAAACCAAACGAGAGCAAAACAAAACCATCATGCCATGTTCATTCCTTTATGCGTTTCAGACTTCTGAGATGGGTTTAACGGTTTAAATCCATCTTCAGGTGATTGAAGGGAAGCCGGTATTCGAAGCTCGGACGATTCAGAGAATGGAGCTTATGTTGCTGTCAGTACTTAAATGGAGAACAAACGCAGTGACGCCTCTTTCTTTCATTGACTATTTCTTGTGCAAACTCAAAGACCCAGAACACCCAAACCCCAAATCTCTGATTTTTCGTTCCGTAGAGCTGATTTTAATCACCACCAAAGGTTTCTAACGCCTCTATTTCTTTTTATCCCTTCCATATTCAATCTCAAGATCTTAAAAATGACAGATTTCATATATTGTTTCTATTGCTCTCACTGAATGGGCAGGCGTCGAATTCCTGGAGTTCCGGCCATCAGAGATTGCATTAGCTGTCGCAATCTCCGTTGTTGGAGAAAGCCAGACCATCGATTTCGAACGCGCCTTCGACTCTTGTTCTTCTTTTTCTTCATCCCATCTAAATAAGGTAAACCAAAGAAACAAAAACAGACAAAACCCCCAGAATCTTGACTGTTAAATTTCCTTGCTTTCTGGATTTTTTTTTAATGGTTTTACTTATTGTTGAAATGCAGGAGAGTGTGTTCAAGTGTTACGAGCTGGTTCAGGAGATTATTACTTCGATTGGTGTGGGCAAGAGTCCGCCGATGAGCCCAGCCGGGGTGCTTGATGCTGCTGCGCTCTTGAGCTACGAGAGCAGCAACAGAACAAGCACCACCTGTTCATCTTCCTCCTCTTTATTCGTCGTCATTAATGGTGCTGAGTCTGGGTCGGGAACGAAGAGAAGAAAGTTGACTCTACGAAGAACGTGAAACATGAGCTAGCAGCTAGGGAGAGACCGAGCGTTTCTTACAGATTGGACTCTCGAAGAGATAAAAAGCAGCGAAAAATACAGAAGAAAAGAAGGAAAAAGAAAGGATGAAGGAGCTCTTAAAAGGAGAGATCTTATGCAGTTTCAACTTTCAATCAAGGAAAAAGAAACAAAAAGGAAAAAAAAAGAAGTTACGGTTTACAGAGAGAAAAAGAGAGGAGCGACAGGAGTCGAGGTAGTCTTGGATGGAGACCAGACTTTGGTGGGTTTGGTTTCTCGGAATGGTCTCCATTTTTTATTTATTTTTCTATCAAACATTAATCTACATAAATTATAATTAATTAATGAAAAGCATACTTTGAGATGTACATATATACATACACATGCACGAGTGTATGTATATGTGTGCTCTCTATATGTGCGGTTGATCTCTTTGTTGTTTTTTTCTTGGTGGATCCGGGAAGATGAAGTAGAAGAATGAAGATGATGTTATTATGTGATGTCATGCTCATTTTGGATATATGGGGGCGTAACATGGGATCATTTTACAATTTTTATTGATTTTGACTAAGGGTAATTAAGTAATTTCGTCATATTATATTTGACCGTGGTCTTCTGTGAAACTACATGTACATATACACGTACGAATTGGAAAAAAACAAAAAAAAAAAAAGGTAGAGTTGATGGGAAAATTATTAGGGCTTCATTGGTTTCCAACTGAAATGAAGTACCTGTGTGACAATTACTGAATTACACTTTTTTACGGGTTCAATGTGATTTTACCCACATTAGGAAGTAAAGTTCTTCACAAAAAATATTACCAGCAGAGAATTTTTTTTTTACTTGGTTAATAAGGGGGGCAATTAATTTTAACAATTTATTAACTATATATTAATTTTGATGTTTTGCTATAAATATATTGATTTACAAATTTGTGTTAATTTTACATTAAGTAATCAATAATCTAATTTGTTGAGTTTTTTTGGGGAGGGTGGAGGTGGCGGTTGTAATGAATATTTGTTCTAATGGTGGTGGAGATATGCTTGGTTTTTAATGATTATTGATTAGATTAATCAATAACCTAAAAATGCTGTCGGCGGTCCTCATTGAGTCCTCCAGGCTCCACAGTACTGCCTATAACCAATTTGCTAGTTTGTTCTAATGTCTCTGCATTCTGATTCATTAATCCTCAACAACTTTACCCATGCTAAGATGGGTGGGTAAGTTTCATTTAAATTGTGCAATGGAAATGAGTGAATTTGAGGATTCTGGTAATGTAAAGATACCAACTTGTGTATTAATTTTGAACTTTCAGGCTTTTCTCAAACTGGAAATCTTTATCTATTTGTAGCCGTTCCATAATCAACTATTGACGTTACAATGATGTATAGCAACTGCATCTGCATGTCCCATTATTCTTACATGCATCTGTTTCATTAGCTTTCTTTTTCTTTTTGTTTTTGTAAATTCTTTCCATTTTTTTTTTGTTGTTTCTTTTATCATCCCATCACATCAAGCTGTAAGGTTTCGATCATTTTTTGGCAAGTTATTTATCCAAATTATCTGGCGAAGTATTTCTTGATAAATATTTATTTGGGTAAGTGCAATTATCAGTGTTCTTTTATTTCTTGCGTAAGATTATATCTATAAAACGGTCTTCTAAGTTCTAACCATTATCTATACTGCTCCCAACTATCACGAAGGTTGCTGATTGCTAAATTCAAATTCAAAGTATCCATATGTAACATAGTGTATTGTCTGATATCCACCACCCCCAAACCTGCCTACCAAATAAGCCACCATCACTTGGTTGTGAACTGGGATATTTGATCCACTGAATCCATCATTTAACCAGGACCCAGGAAGTTAACTTGATCACCAGTTCAACAGTCTGGTGCAAGTCTGGTAGCATTACTTACTAGTGACGTGATTTCTCTTATTTGAATTCTTTAGTGTTGAATCTCTTACTAACCTTCTTAAGTTGGTATATTGACTTTATAAATAGGTATGTTGCCTTTCAAATAAAAGAAGCCAATTATAGAGTCAATAATTTCTCTTTGGTTTAGAAAGTGAACCATGAGATTCTAGAATTTAGACAATGTGGAGTTGCTTTTGTTTGATCAGGTTGCTTACCATGCTTTTTCGAATCATATTCTCCATGGTGTGGCCTACTCTCACAAGTGGAATAGGACCCACTTAAGTATTAAGAGTGAATCCCATTTCAATATCTTGATTAGGGTTATCAATGGGTCGGGCAGACTCAACAGACCCGAATCAAACTAATTTAATTGTAATTGAGTCTTATTTGTTACACCTGATTGTCCCAATACAGACCCTGGATCTGGCTTCTCATCTAATACAAAATGGGTTTGACTATAATATTGGAAGGACGTGATATCTAAAAAAGTTGCGATTAATCGACTAGTATCATAAACAAATTCAGCAATCAGGTGGTATTTATCAAAATTCATGAGATTTTGATTGTCAAATCTCTTTTTCTATCCTGACCCAGATCAGACCCACCCGGCCAATTTAATAATTTTAATGGATGTCACTAAAATTAAAAGTTATTTTGGGGGTATTATATAATATGCATCGTTTTTCTTATTGTCAGTTCTAAAAATAAATCAAAACCATCTGATTTGAAAACAGATGTATGTGTTTTTTGTTTTAAAAACTGAAACAAAAATACATGTTCATGAATTCTTGGTTTCCAAATAAATATTTCCTTCTAATTAATCTCATATTCCATAAATCGTATTATCTCTACACTATAAAATTTGTTTTTATTTTAAAAGCCATTATTTTGATGATTTCGAAAAGATGTATTATTTTCTGAAACAAAACCAATTTATTCTTTTCTTTTCTGATATAGAAATTTCAAGAAAAAAATAAAAAAGAAAAATGTTGTATTGTTGTATTACACCCATTCGTTGTTGTTCTTAGAAAGCTATAGGTGTATATCCTTAGTGTAATGCTATGGTGCACAACATCAAAATTGAATGAACTCAAAAAAAAAAAAAAAAAAAAAAAAGAGAACATCAAAATGAAAGCTTATAATTATTCTTTAAGAAGATGCGACTCTTTCAGTTATTGAAAGCTTATAATTATTCGTTAAACTGAAAGTTAGATCTGGTGGGGTGGGCCTATCTCAATTGTTGGACTTGGCCCACCCTAAGTATGGATTTAAATGTGAAGGGAAGACATGAAAATTAAAATCTATTATTTTTAAAATGATTTAGAATGATGTGAGGTGTCTGAGTGGCTGGCCTTAATGTCTGTAGTGAGATCCGTTTCAATATCTGGAACCTCCTTATTGGGGGCCCAACTCAAGTATGGGCGAAACATAATGATGATTGCAATTTAAATTATTAAAAATTATTGGAATTCACTCATTGTGTTCTGAAATGATGTGAAATGGGCCTTCTCATGGATTGGAACTACCTCAATTGGATAGGGCCCATTGAGTATAATAGAGATAGAATTTAATTTAGCTGGTTCCTACAATCCTACTACTGCTACAATACAAATGAAGAAAATCATTTAATTCAATTTTCCTTTGTACAAGAAAAATAATAAAAAGAATAATGATTTAGGATATCTCTAATTATTGTTTAAAACAAAAGCACGTCTTTAGGCTGAGTTTGGTTTGATAGAAAAATGAGAAAGAAACAGAATGTGAAATTTGTTGAGGAGCTTCGGTCAGGTTTCTGTTTCTCTCATATTTTTCTGTCAAACCAAACACAGGCTAAAGAATAACCACATTTATAAAGAATTGGTGGTGTGCAAATCACTCCCACATTTTCCTTGACAGGGATGCCAGTGGGTAGGGTTAAATGGTAAGCCCATGCCAATTGCCAGCTGACCCTGTCGGTTTCTGGTCAAGTCAACCATAATTTAGTATTAGGCCGAATTACAATGTCTGCCAAACGAACGAATTGACGATTGATTATAGACATATCCTTCGCGAGAAGCAAATTGGTTAGCAAACAAGAGTCACTAGTTCACTATATCTGTTTTGTGGATGCCTTGGCCCTTGGAGGAGATTCTCCCTATAAGTTAATAGGTTCTTAATCTTCTAGTGTTTTTTTTTTTTTTTCCCTATAAGGTATTAGGCTGAGTTTGGGTTAGTGTCAAAATTATAATTGGGTTGGGACTGGTTTTTACTCTTCCAAATAGATTAAGACCCAAACCGATCTTTTGTAATTAATAATATGTGAAGGTTTACTTATATTTTATATTTAAGTGGGTGGATTTTATAGACATATATAAGGTAATTTTGATTGAAAAAAAGTCGTTTTATTAACATATAAACAACTCGTTATTTACTGTAATTTTTATTAAGGCTCAGTTTGGAAAGAATACAAATGCAAATACATATAAAATAGCACAAAATATAAGATTTTTTACTCTACATATTTGCATTCGTACTCCTTCCAAATCAGCCTAAGGTTATATTTCAAAAGTGAAGTTCCAACCATGAAGCTGTTGTATTATCGGGTCAAGCCCAATATCCCAATTAATAATGGGTGAAATTCTAGTTCTATTTAGAATTCATTAATAATCAATTCAAGAGTGGCCCATCCTATCTTGAACAACACCCAATTTATTGAGTATCTGTTCATGATAATACTGTTCCAACATGATTTTCTTTGCACTCTCACCCCTGAAACTAGAACCCTCCATGTCTTTAATGAATAAGGTTTAATTGAATGTTTTAGCTGTTTAGCATGTTGTGGAACCAATGGTAAAATTTTGTTGGTGTTAAATATATGGGGCCCATGAATTTAATACTGACGTGAAATCTCATCATTGGTTCAACAGCCTGTTGAACAGTTAAAGGGCTCAACTAATCTAAATTCGCCTTTAATGTGTGAACACAGATCATCTAGGATGAAGTTGGTTGGGTTTAACTGTAAACCCATCTTGACCCGAGGGTTTTGCTTCTTTAGTCCAAATCTGATCGGATTAGGGTTAAAAGTAAACCCGTTCTTAACCCTACCGTTGACATCCCTAAATAGTAAAATGTCAATATAGTATAGGTACAGTAGACGTACTGTATTCGAGGCGGGCCGGATCGGGTTCGACAATTACATCCATCTAACTAGTCGGGTTGCAGTAGCTTCCGGCTTCGATGAGAGTTGTTGGCGTCGTGTGGTTCAACCCTTCGATGCGTGCCTTGATAACATTTAAAATTGTGGATCCGCCGTCCATTTATGTTTCAGTCCATTCCACAATTTTTTATTGGTTCACCGTCAAAGTCGATTGGATTTGGATCTGTAAAAATTAAAACCTCCATAAAATAAATGATAAAGATTAAAGATAATGTACTGCAATTGCTCCAACGTTTAAATCATTCCTTTTTCTGTCTCTTTCTTCCCCTACTCCTTGTCCAGCCCATCATTTCATTCGTACGCCCGAGGGCCAGGCCCAAGCCCAACTTTTCACGTGGTCGACCCCTAATCAATGAGCCTAAATACATCTGGTTTTGGGCTCTAACGACGTTGTTTTTTGGGTGAAGTAATTTGACCTTTGGGAAACACCAGCCACACCATGTTCGTTCGTACTTCTTACCGGAGCTAAAAGATGGTGTTATCACTGGGGGCCCACCTAACATCAATGCTGAGACCCTGGGTTTTGCTTTGGATGGCTGTTGGTGCTTGGATCAAATTGGAACTTCATTGAAAATTTTAGGGGCAAAAGTGGGACCCATGCTCATTATGTCGATTTAATTCTCTGACCTTTTGCAATGATAATGGATGGAATTAGTGAGATTTAACCCAAATCATGGATGCTCTAAAGGTAGGTTAGAGGAGGACCCACATCGGACATTGCCTCCGTGGAGGTATATTAATATTATAAAAAGGCAAAGCTACTGTGCCTGAGGTGGGGGTATGTAATTAGTTATTAGTGGAGTTATAAATTATAATGCATATATTTCCTCATCAGATTAATCATAAGTTTGATTATTCATCTCTAATGCATCATCATTAATCTATTACACTTATTGATCTTTATTCAATTTTTGATTGCTTTCTTTTTACTTATATTTAATTACATATTTTCTTTTTTAGGTCTAGTTGAATTTTAATAAAAATTCCATCAGTATGAGCTTGCTTATAGTCAATTTTTTATAGTTGAGTATTGACAGATGGAAATTATAAGGTAGAGTGAATTTTGTTTCAAGTTTTTATAGTTGAGTATTGATAGATGGAGATTAAATAGAATAAATATGGTAGAGTGAATTTTATTTGATACCAAAATATGTCAGCCGCATATTGAGAACATCTCCTCGTAAATTTAACATTTATGTACATAAAATATTCTTAATGTACTACTGAATGCTATGTGTACAGAGATTTAAGTTCACAAGAAGGCATCAGAATATTGCTGTCAGCCTTTAAAACTCTAGCCCTTAATCGCTCAATTGAACCCTTTTGGATTTATTTGTCAAATATTTATTGATATTCAAGAATGGAAGCGTAAAGTTGAAACTTGGCAACATACCGCCTATGTCAATTAAATATAGGAGTCTCTATAATGCTTCAGAGGTCCATACATAAATAAATTAAACTGAAAGCTTAAGCCAACAATAATCCTATTCTTCAAGGATTATATGATGAATTGAAAGAGAAGTCCAAGAAGATTTGCCAAGAGAAAGTTGACATGCCCAGAAAAACAGATACTTTGGGCATAAAAAAGGAAGATGTTATTGGCGAGCAACTCTTGTGGCTTACAGACGAGAGAGAGAGAGAGAGATGTTGCAGGTTTATTGTCAAATTACTAAGCAGTTAAGCTTCAAGTATAATCCCATCAATCGCAGTAAATCCGATTAAAAATGGGTTAATTCGGTTGAAGTTCAACCCAGGCCCCAGGCCTAACCTGAGCCTTACCCAATAGTATTTGGGTTGGGTTTGGGCTCGGGTACGGCTGGATCAGGATAAATGGGTTTGGGTGGATTCGTTTGGTTTGAAATAACTTATTATCATATATTTTTATAAAGTGATCTTTGGTTTTATGACCCAATTTAAGAGTAGAATTGATTGAAGATATTATAAAATGAATTTGATGCATATATACATATATTCGTGTATATAATTATAAAAAATATATTTTTATATAAATTTAATACGAATATTTATGTATTTGTTCAGTCAGGTTTGGATTGGGCCGGGCCCAAGTTAGGTTGGGCCAGGCTCAGGCTACCCAAGACTTAACCCAAAACCAACCCAAATTTGAGCCAGACTAGAATTTTCTAGCCTAAACCCAGCCCACAGCTCTAAAACTCAGACCTAATCTGTGCAAAAACTCGAGTTGAGTTAGGTCAGATTCATCCAAATTGCAACCGTAGGCCTGGTATTCGCATTTTCTTATCTTACCCTGCCCACCCCAACCCAATGCATTGAAAAAAAAAGTTCTTTTCAAACTCAAATCAGGGAGGAGTTGAGGGGGGGGGGGGGGTTTCTCTGAAGAGTGGTACAAGTCAGATGGTTATAGGCATTTTTGATTCTGAATTCTGAATGAGGATGATGCGCCTTGACCAGACTCCAGACTGTCGGTCCAATAGGAGGTCCTCGTAGAGACTATTTGAACCAAGCCATGTCTCCAATTTCCTTCAGGTCCCAGCCCATGTGTGTGAGTGATTCTGTTGTTGAAATTTCAAACTTCCACTATGAATTTCATGCAATTGAGGAAAAAACTTAAAAAACTCACATGGGTGCCTGCTTTTCGGCTAACAACTAATGAACTAAAACCTTTCCAGCTTCCAGCCTTCCAAGCTTGCATATAAGTAGCCGGCCCCTTATGTATTGTGTATAGGGGTGCAACTTGGGTGTGCCAATCTGTGCACGAATTGATTCAGCCCACAATTATATATGAGTTGAGCTTAGATTTTTTGTTTTCATATTGTGCACATATGATATATTTATATCATCAATTTTTAGTGTTCATTTAATGACCAACATGAACCCAAATCCAACTGGAATGCACCAAATTCTAGTGCAGTTTGAGCTCAAATTAAATAGTTCAGATTTGACTTTGGGCTCAGGCGTTAGGCCCAATTTTAAGATTGGGCTTAGATTGAGATCAGACTCATGTCAACCGCACCAATGTGGGATATATATTTTCGCCTTAGAGATTTGGAACTGAAGTCCATTCTTACCGCCTGACCAAGCGACAGCGCCAGTACAGTTACTAATGACTGCCCAACGTTTCAACACTTCCTAAAAATAGAATGAAAAAGAAAACGCGAAAAGCGACTCCACTGGGGATCGAACCCAGAATCTCTGGTTCCGTAGACCAGTGCCTTATCCATTGGGCCATGGAGTCATTGTTATCAATTAGTGAAGAACAACCTATATCTACGAATAAAGTTGATCCACAGGCAATGAAGCCACTGTCGAAGGTGTTCCATTAAAGCAACAAGTGTCACCTCCGGCGGCCATCAAAAACATCTCCATCATCGGACAAGAAGGAAATCATCATAAGCAACGCCGAGATATCATCAGGGTTCGTGTATCTCATCCTTTCCACTAACACAACGATCAAAGTATTTCTTCTTGTAGGCACCGTCGAAGGCGTTCCATTCCTTCTGCTCCATGTTTTGTTTCAGATTGTAAAGCCCAATACAGGTTTGGAAGGAATTCATATTTAAGAATTCAAAGTGCTGATTTCGATTAGAAAATCATGCAAGAACTGTTTTACTGCTGTTGGTTCTCATGTTTGCTTCACTGTTGGATCTTCTTACATTCAAGTGGACTAGACAAAGATTGATCAAGTGCATCAATGGTGCCATTACCTCAGGCTGATTAAAAAACAAAGAGATAATCTCCTTCAGTTTCATTGCATCTTTGTTATTCAATGCATTGATTGAGCTATTTAAAATCAATATATGAAGTTTAACTGCAAATAGAGTTTAGAGATTGGGAGTGAATTTCCAGGGGAAAAAAAGAGCAGATTTTTTTGGGGGAGACTGGAGAGAGAGAGAGAGAGAGAGAGTTTTCTGGAAAGGAAAGCAATGGGTGAAAGAGAGAAAGTCAAAGTTTTAGGTATTAGAACTTTAGAAGGATGTCAGGAGGCAGGAGAGAGGTGAAACTATAGTGATTGAATTAAAAACATGATTCCATATCTGGAAAAAGATAAGCTCCTCTATCTTGAATCAAAAAGTTTGGAATAGATTTTTCTAATTGAGAAACATGTCTTTTAAGGATGAGCTTCCTTATTCTAGCACCAGTAATTGCATCTTTCTGCAATGTAAACAAAAATGGGGAGCAGTTTGGAGAGATGGTTGCAACTAGCTGAACTTTAATATTCATTTATTATTTTACTGTCAATGGCAAGCTGAAGTTAGGCATTTGGAGTACAATATCTGAATATAGCTACTGGTAAAAATAAATGCGAAAGGAGATGCGAATGCCTCCTTTAGTGTTTTCCACTGTGCTTTACAAAACAAAACTTCATCTGCTTCACATTCTGTTCAAAGCGTACTATTTATTGGCAGAAAATGGTGAAGATGTTGAACTACTACATATATCATCTTTTTTCTTGTGAGCAAACAGTATATAGTGGGATACAAAATATGAAAGCTTTATTTTGTGCGTCAACCAACTGCCTTCAAAAGGAACACAGATGATAGGTTGAAGCTCATAGATGAGATAATGGATCGCTTATGCTGCTGCAACACAGGAAAGCAGCTTTGGGAAGAGTCAAAGGTTCATTTTCTAGACAGTTGATTGGCAACTGAGCTCCACAGCTGGTTGGATAAATATTATTAAGGTTGTGCACAATTTTTTATTCTCTTTTCAGTTCTGACTTCTGAGCATGTAATCCACATAGATTTGTTTATTGTTTGTCAGTTCTGAGCTTGTTGTATTAGACTGTTGGTGAATAAAATATGCTTCTTCTGTTTCGAATGAGAAAACAATGTACTTTTAAGCAATAATTAATGCTTCAGAAGACTTCCAAAACCCAAACCAGCCTTTGTTTCTGTATTTCCAAGATAAGATGACACCCAGAAAATAAATGTGAATTAACAGTGCACCAACATCTAAATTAGCTAGGTTGATTATCAATCCAGGCTGTCCAGTGCGTGTCTTGCATTCTCAGACTGTAGACCTGCCAATGATGTGGTAAGATCAAGTTGATTCTCAATGAATCCAAACCATCCAAATGACATGCAAGATATGATTGGTGATTTAGGGCACCATGTGGAGAGTAGTAGTTTTTGGTTTCAATTAATCAAATTGTTGGTAGAGTTCCAAAGGAGGTGGTAAGCTAATTGATCCACCTGGATATTTCAACATCTGATTGATGCATCAATCTGTCATCAAGATAGAACGATTGATTTGGGCCTTTTCATTAGCATGTCATGCCATGATCGAGATTGCTGAATTTGTTGTTTTCTTCAAAGCAAAGGCATGGGCCTATCTTTTGAAGATTGATTGTTAACTAGATCTGAGGGAAAGATGTCTGGTTAGGTAAACCATAAACAATAATAAGGATGGTTTGATCCCAAAAGAAAGTTGGCAGCATTAAATTTATTGGCCAAACAGGATTTATGTTGTCCACCCCATATAGTTGGGATGAGATATGATGATGATAATATTGTATTTCTTGCAAAAGAAAAAAAGGAACAGGATCTATGTATCACATGGCCACATCCACATGGGGATGGATTCATTTAACAATGATGATATGACATGAGAAGGGAAGGAGGGGTTACAATTTGCCAATTTCTAATTAATCCATCCCGACCCACCCAACTCACTCGTTCACAATCCACCCAAACCCACCCATTTACTTATTGTGTTGGACATGGGTTAAACCACCAATTAAGTAAAGTTAAATGGGTTGAGTTATGGTTTCCCATTGTGTCAACCAAAACCGAACGCAATCTCTCTTTCTCACTTCTCACTCTGTATAATAAACTAACGGGTGGGACTGTGTCAGGGAGGGATTGGGTTGGGTTCAAATGCATCCTTAATGGGTTTGTTTGTCTCACTTGCTTTTACCGACAGTGCAAGTTTTTCATCTAAAAATCTGATGCAAAATTTGCACCACATTCATCATGGGCTCATACCTCAATTCTCTAATATAAAGTGGAGATCATGATATCATCTTATTTCCTACCATGCACACACTCAAAATCCTATAACTCTTTCTCCAATCTCTTTTCATATAAAATAGGGACCAGTTACACTGTTATTATGGAAATTAAGCCAGCTTTAGGCTACGTATCTTATCTGTTATTATGGAAAGATATCTCTAGTTTACCAGTTACACTGTCATCAACTACGATTCGATCGAGTATTCTCTATCAGTCTATCCGTCTCCGTCTAATCCTCTTAGCCTTGAATCTGAAATCTGAATATTTCAATTTTATTCTATTCTAGGCAGATCCAACCCACTCACAGGTCCCAACGGTATAGACCTGATAAGGTAGACTGGCCACCTTGGTATCTGTATACTTGATGACCCTCAGAAAAGACAAACTAATAAGAATCTATCCTTATCCACAAGTGTACTAGGAGTATGGCAAGTGAAGAGTGATGAGGGCAGATTTGGACCTTCACCGACACGTGGCACCTCGTGACAACTAGAAAAATATCCAACCAACAAACTTATGAAGTTGGTGACCCATCTGGGAATCAGTTTGGCCTGCTTGGTGCGACCTGTGCGTGGCTTGCACGAACTGCGCGGCACGCGCGGCCTGCGCGAACTGCGCACGGCCTGCGCGAGCCGCGTGCGGCTGCGCGAGCCGCGTGCGGCGTGCGGCCTGCATGACCTGGCCGACCTGGACCAGCCTAGCGCATGATCCGGTCAAGCCTCCCATAAGGCACCCACCGACAAACCTGGCCTAGACACTAACCCGCCGACTGACACAGGAGCCAGCTTGACGACCTGGTCTAGACACTGACCCGCTGACTGACACAGGCGCCGACTTGACGACCTGGCCTAGACACTGACCCGCTGTCTGATGCAAGCACCCCTCTAACAACCCGGCCCAAGCGCCGACCTGGCCGCCTGACACAAGCGCCAGCTTGACGACCTCGAGGAGTTCACCACCGTACCCCGGTTCTGACAGGATGCGACGAGTCTTACCGTTTGGAGGTTTTTCACCCACCTAACCCGCGAGGACTCCCGTATATAAAGACCTCACCCCCCAAAGGGGAGGGGGATGAAAAAAGGGAAGTAACCTTTGTTCTCTAGCTCTCTCATATTATCTTCAAAGCTCTCTACAATAAGAGTGCTAATTTAAGCGTCGGAGAGTCCCCACTAGGAAAATACCCCCGGGACCTCTGATTCAGTTCTCGCAGGTCCTTCAGCTCTCGTCGCCTACAAAGAGGAGGAAAAGATGGAGTTCTCGCAGGTCTCTCAGCTCCCGCCACCTACAAAGAGGAGGAAAAGATGAAGTTCTCGCAGGTCCCTCAGCTCCCGCAGCCTACAAAGGAAAGAAGACCACCTCATGCTGAGGGCAGTCGGATTGCGCCGCACCAGGGAGCTCCAGCATTCTCTAAGTCATCGGCCGCCTAGTAGGCAGTTCGCCACCAGGCAGTTCGTCACCGAGCAGCTCGCCACCGGGCAGTTCGCCACCAGGCAGTTCGCCACCGGGCAGTTCGCCACCAGGCAGTTCACCACCAGGTAGCTCGCCACCAGGGAGCTCGCCACCAGGCAGTTCGCCACCAGGCAGTTCACCACCAGACAGTTCGCCATCGGGCAGTTCACCATCAGGCAGTCTCCACCGAGCAGTTTGCCAGTAGGCGGTTCACTACCAAGTAGCTCATCCCTAAGGCACGCCACCACCGGGTCAAATAACGAGGTACTTAGCCAAAAAATTTTACATCACAAAACATTGGTACGTGGCCGAAAACGGTTACATCAAAGAGTGAACCCCCTCTTACCCAAGAAAACAAGAACAAGAGACACAACAGCCTCTTTAATAATCAAACCCGGTTCGGTTTGCATATAAGCTTGCTTAGGCCCAGCCAATTTGTTTTCCTGAGCACACCCTGAAAAGGTAAAGTGGAGAACCCATCTTCTCACAATGTCAATGTTTCAAAGCCCACACCCATTAAAGATTGATCCATTCATGGAAGAGCTTTTTTGTTAATCATTCCTGTAATATGAAAGTAGTGAGAAAAGGTTGTCTGGAAAATGGGCCCAGCTCTTTACTGCATGTGGTCCATGACAAATTGGTTCAGAGCCCAGACCTAGGAAGAAGCTGTTCATATTCAGGGGGAAAAGATTTTCCAGGGAATTTGTAGGACCCCACATTAAGAAATTATTAAAAGGAAGACGAAAAGACATCACTTGCCATGCATGAAAAGGAAAATGTGTGATCTGGGAGATTTTCCAATTACCCTGTTGCAATAGTTGGTTAGCTCCAAGATCAAATCTGAAATCCCAAAAGAATCATGAATCATCTCTACATCTGTCAATGGATTATGGATCTGCTCTGGTTCGGGAATCCGGATACTGTGGATACAGTCCTAAACAGTCCCGAACCGATTATTAATTTGATTCTATAAAATAGACTCAGAAAAAGTATAGTTGGGTCGGATCTAATTAGTCCCGATTGTACTTGTCATCTATACATAGCCTATCATCATAATGACTGGAAAGTTGAAACTTCAATTTTGACTATTGATAGGAAAAAGATTATGCTACCGAAAACGAATAATACCGAAAGAGCTTTAACCAATAAATCCCCTTCCCCTGACTTCGATAAAAAACCACCTGACTGATTAGCATTTTATGATGGTTGATTGGTTGAAAATTTTTTCTGAAAAGTACAGATTTATCCAATGCAGATTTTTGATTCACAGTGCAGGGCTATAAATATTCAAATGGACCGATACCTATACTCTATGCATTTACGCCCGTCCGTAAATTGGCATTAATTCCAAGCTGACACTTACCTCAATGGTATATTGAACTTATAAATTCTGACACTAGGGATATCGGCCATTCTCTCAATTTTTTTTCGATATCATACCTTTTCGATATTATAATCCAACCCATTTTCATTATATAACCTAAATGAAAATGAGAGTATAGTAAGCTAAATCAAATGTTTTTTACCCAAAATATTTTATATATTATTTATGAAATTTACCCATATTAACATAACCAATTTGGATCTGAATTGATATGGAAAAGAAAGAACCAATCACGACCCAGGACACAAATCAATAACCAGTTGATTCAATTGGTCCGGTTCTATTGGGTAACCCGACCCATTTACATCTCTCTGCTCATATCAAATCATAGCAATTGATGTAGCTGTTGGATCATTAGATCATATATGTAGCTTACTAGTATAGACCTTGATAGCTTATATTACATTATTGCTATTAAAGCTGATAGGGTGAAATTTTTTTTACTCCGAGTCTGTTTCCTCCAGAAGCTCTCTTAGGCATCGCCAAGACGCCAACCAATCCAAGCCCATATTAGTGCTGGGCCCAAGCCTACTAATTTCAGACCTTCAATTCTAATAATGTTTACTCATCATTATTCGAGTACCTATCATCCGGTATCAACTTGTACCGTCCGCCTGCTTTCCTGGTTTCCTGCTCCCGTTGTCTTATATGTGGCTGGCATCACTGTCTTTTTATCCCGGCGATCCCACCGAGTCCTCGGAGACACAGTCGGCGAGCCGGGCCCATCAGCTCCTCGGAAAGGTAGTTCGTCCTTCGTCGTCTCATGAATTTACAGGGCAGAGGGTTTAATAACCTGAAGGCTGAAGCCCCGATAAACGGGCCAGCCCACCAGGATTGAGGAATTTCAGGCAAGATTCAGGTTCAGGCTGAACTCCGGCTTGGGCTAGCTTAAATCTACAAAAAAATCTGGGCCCGGGCCTGTCAGGCTAAGTCTTAAAGCTTTCCCTTGCAGCCCGACCGACCAATAGCTTTTACAACATAGTAAAGTGCCGCGGCCTGCGGGCCTCTGGCCATACAAGGACCGCTTAATAGAGGTTACTGCTTCACTTTGACCAACCAAACAGTTAATGACTGTCAAAAAGAATTAAATAAAAAATGAAAAGAAAAAGCAAATCTATTGAATTTTCATGTACAATTTCCATGGTCTATAATCACAGATGAGAAAAGAGAAATCATGGTGACAAAAACGTAGTAATTATAGAACAAAAAGTCACTCCAATCAATTACCGGATCTGTCCAGTATCTCACTGTTGCAATATTTTATAGATCAAGTTGTAATTTTTGCTGCATTTACACTAAAATATTGCAAAACCATTGGATTGGAATCTCCTATTTAGGGTAGTTCTTTTTTTGTATACTATACTACTATAGTAATCAAAACCCAAATATTAAAGAGATTCTAATCCAATGGGCTAGAGTCCCATCTGTGCCCTTCAAAAATCTGGACCCACTATCTCATATATTGACAAGAAAATTTATTATCCTCCAGCTCCAAGCTCCTATCCCCATCCTGGCAATCTGACATCCTCCAAGAGTCAATTATATAGGACAAAATATGGGCGATTGGTATGATATACCATAGTTATGGTTTATAGAGTTGAATAGTAGGGGAGACCGGTAAACCTATGATTCCAATTCACTCGGCATCCTCTATCCAGTGGGCATGAGCATTGAACATTGAACAGATTCCCAATCCCCATATTACTTGATAAATTTCTTTATCCTGTAGTTTTAGCACAGTTCACAAGATCAAGTACATTTGGATTTGCAGCCCCCCAAGCCCAACTCTTAAACTTTTCCCTCGTTTTGTTTGTTGATGTTTTGGTCTCTCTCTCCTCTCTCAAGGATTCTCCAATCCGAACTTCATGGGGTATCTGTCTTGCAGAGCTGACTCTGCCATCCTCACCGCCAATTCCCACTGCGCCACCAGCAGCGGCGCCACCACCTCTAAAGCCAAGAAGAACAAGCACAAGGAAGAATCAGAGAAGCCCGTTAAAATCCAACAGTTCGAATATAGTGACCTTGAAGCAGCCACAAGTGGTTTCTCAGAGCAGAAGCTGCTGGGTAGAGGTAGCCATGGCTGCGTCTACAAAGGGGTGCTCCGGAGTGGCCGCCTCGTGGCTGTGAAGAAACCCTCTAGAGGCGCTTCCCTACACGTTGCGTCGTCGGCGGACAGCACTAATGAAGTGGACAACGAGATTGATATCCTCTCCAAGCTTTACAGCCCTCGGCTTGTGAATTTGGTGGGGTTCACCAACGACTCAAAGGACCGGCTTTTGGTCGTGGAGTTCATGAGCAACGGTACCCTTTACGACGTCATTCATACCAGTCCTCGTCCGCCTAATTGGGGTCGAAGAATTCGGCTTGCCCTTCAGACTGCTAAGGCTATCGATACCCTTCATTCGTCCATTCCTCCGGTAATTCACAGAGATATCAAGTCAGCTAATGTCTTAATTGATCGAAATTTCAATGCTCGGTTGGGTGATTTCGGTCTGGCATTGCGCTGCCATGTTGATGATTTCCGACTCCGGTCGACGCCGCCTGCCGGCACAATCGGATACCTAGATCCCTGCTATGTTACGCCGGATAATCTGAGTACAAAGACAGATGTTTTCAGTTTTGGTATTCTCCTGTTGGAGATTATCAGTGGTAGGAAGGCAATCGATGTTGGGTATTCTCCTCCTTCAATTGTCGACTGGGCTGTACCACTTATTCGGAAAGGGAAGCTTCTTGCCGTCTATGATCCAAGAATTCCTCCTCCAAAGGACCCCTCTGTGGGGAAGCAACTGGCGGTGCTCGCAGCCAAGTGCGTGCGGTCAAGCAAGGAGCGTCGCCCTACGATGAAGGAGATAGTCGAGTACCTTACTGTTCTGAGTAAGACGATTCCATTCCATTCATGGAATGGCTTCTCTGTTAATCCATGCATGATGGTAGATGCAGTGGGTCGCCCTGTTGGACCCGAAGCGACCCATTTGAGTTCAAGGTCAAGGCAGCAAGGAGGAGAGAGTGGAGACGTGGGGGATACGAAAAGTTCTCGGCAATTGAGAAATTCCAGAAGGGTATACTCTGATTTGGGCTTTGGTTCAAGGAACAATTTAATGGACCTCCTGGCGGGGAGGGAAGGAGATTCCAGTTTCCAGGGTGAGGCAGATGGAGCTCAGTCTGTTCCTGTAGTAATGCAGGGCTGTGGCTATAGAATGGGAAGCGGGGGATTTGTTGGCAGGCGGAAAATTCAGTCTGTCGCTCATGGTTATGATGGAGATAGCATCTCCCGATTAAGGAGAAATCGAACTGTTGGAGGAAGCTTAGAGACATTTACTAGAAGGAATGGGTTTGATTGTCAGGATAACAGGGCAGCTAGTGCTCAAGCAAGAGACCCTGTCTAGTTCTTCTTGATATTTAGTTGAATGGCCATTTTCATCTCTTGTTGCAATTTGACAAGGGAACAAGGCTTACATTCACATCCTTCACATTCTGGTACATCACATTGGTGTAGAGTAGTAAGTAGTTCATTTATGTAAGGCTTTCTCTCAAAGGCCTCCTTTTATGTTCATAAATTATTGTGTTGTTGAATTATCATCACAGATTTAAAAGGATTGGCACATCTCTGATGTTCCTTTTCAATTTTTTGATCTGTTTTTTTCCTATTCATTTTCATTTTATGTTATCTTATTCCCAATGTTAAGGCTATTGGAAATGCTAAATTCATTTAACTTACGTAGAACTTGAAACATTTGAGTCATCAGTAATTGTTCTGTTCTTCTGTTGAATTTTGATGTGTATTTCTTTAGTTCTCCCTGTTTACAGTTTGCTATCATCATTATCTTGTTTTTATTGTTGGATTAGCATCTCTGTACAATGTAAACCAGTTAATATCTATTATACTGGATATTTGGCAGGATTTTGTGACTCAAATTTTATACTCTGTTTCTTTCACTTTTATTTGTATCTCTTGAAAAGAGTACTAGAATTCAGATGGAACTTTACCAGTTAACCATTAATTGGATGTAGATAAATGTTAGATAAAAGATTTCTGTAATTTATATAAATAGTTTTATTACCACTCCATTAGATCAGTATAATTTCTTAGTTTGAAAAGTTGCACTGTATCTTGTCTCTGGTTTTGGGCCTGGCATGTAATTTCTTATGGCATACCCATCTCTGATTATTGGGAACAATGGTATTGGTGAAGTTTCAAGATGTAAAGCATGAATCTGCAGCCTGGATTCTGAATTCTGAGTGATGGTCCCTCCTAATGCTCAAATGCTAGAGGCTAATAAGTCCTGAGCCAATATATCAGGCTCCAAAGTGTGATATTTTGCAACTTTTTATGTGATGATGGAAAAGAGAGCTTATATATAAGGCTTCAAAGGGTTGATAAGATGTCATATATTCACGGAATGGTTTCTCGGTGCTTGTTTAGAAGTTTTTGATGGTGTATTTCATATGGCTGTTCTATTAATCAACATGGATCTGCTTATATCGTGGGTTTCGTTTACTTCTTGTGGGCATGTGATGGATAAGATGGAGCAATGTCAAAACTCCAGCAGTACTGAGAGACATCAATTGCTGAACACCTAACATCTTTGGATATATATAACAAAGCAAGGATGGTGACAAAATCTGACATTACAAGAGTTGACTGCAAGTAATATAGGATAGTCATCTAAAAGATCGGGTACCTTGAACTTGTTTCAAGGTTTTTTTTTCTTTGCATCTTTGTACTTTCAGAAGAAATTAATAGATAAACATTTGTTGGCATCTGTCATTATTCTTGTTATGGCTATTATTGTTTTGGTTTCCATGTGTTTTAACAGTTGCTAAACAATAATTTCATTCATCTACAGTACTATCATATTATTTGAGACACTGAACTGAGATTCTCATGACAAGTGGAGCAGCATTGTCATCTGGATCTGATTATAATATTTGCTTCTTCCCTTGAGAAGAATATGTTCTTTGATCTATAACAATTTATCCTGGTTATGGGGTTGTGACTAAGTTTCTGTGAGGTTAATAACCTGAATCTAGCTTTTCTCACCATGATTTCTTTAATTGTCATCTCTTACACTTTCCACCTAAGCAATTCCATGCTGACTTTTGATGCAATAAGGACCAAGTTGTTGGTTGGTACATTTGATTTGTTAAGAGTGTTAGATCTTTCTTCCTAGACCAACTAAATAACTTGTTAGACCACATCATTCACTGCAATTGCTAACCGAAAACAGTGGGTGCTCATGATTTATAATTCTATACTTGGTAATCTCTAATAGTATAATGATTGTAGTAGGAAACAAAATATACCCATCATCCTTATAATCTTGAATTTTCTTATAATACATGAAAATTCCATGGGGATATAAATTACTACATTGTTATATTTTGTATCTTTCTCATTAATAAAATACTCTCCACTATCCAGTCTTTGTTAATACCATGTGCATGCCTGTACATAAATTGTACATACAATTAATAATTAACTCCTATTCTTTGTTTGTACCTTTCACGCAAGCATGTGAAGAATTATTTTATGTTATACGTACATCGTACTTGTCATTATCTCCATAATCAAAGCATTTCTACCTGGTAAGATACCAACTCTGGTGAAGGTTGCAACGCCAACTCGCTGACCAGTAAAGTTTCAGTTGGTGGTTGTGAATTTGGATCTATTCCCACCTTCATCAGAGTTGGCATGGGTTTGAGGTTTGGGGGATGGTGCTTGTAACCCATTTGCTAGAAAAAAAATGAAAACAATACAAACTCTTTATATGAGGCTCTTTTTAATTGCCTCTGGAAAACTGGGTTGTGAAGTTAGAACAATTGATATTTAATACAAAATCTGTAGATATTAAGTGTGCATTTGAGAAGCATCCACTACATGCATACCATTCAATTGAAAGCATTTGTTCATATTATGTTGTTTTATCTTTTGGGTTGCGGGTAAACCTGGAATGGGGACGATTTGGGTCTTTTCTTGTATTGAGTACTACATTCTAATGCTGTTAGACATGCTCAGAACATGCAAAACCTTTGAAGGTAAAAGTGGATCTTGAAAGAGAATATTTGTTTTCTGCATCAGGTCATTCAATCCAGAAGCCAACCAAATGGCAAAAACAAACGACCCTATTGCAAATACGGACTACAACAGACAATGCTAGAGTTCAGTTGGTTACACACGGGAAGAGGGTGTGATAGGGATGGTTCAATCCTGATTCCTGAAACAAAATATAGGGTGTCCCTACCCAGAAGCAACAAGTCAGGAATTATATTCCTTCCTCAAGTTATGGCTTTACAGCTCATAACTTCACATTTGCATGTGCTGCATTCTTCATCTTCACTTCTCCATTACTGAAAATTCATATTTTAGTTGCCAAGCACATATAGTGATAGAGATACGTCCCTCTCTCTCTCTCTCTGGTTGTTAATCCCAATATCCAGCCAGGCTACACCATCAGGGAGAAACCAAGCGCTTCAAGGGGAAAAAGGTGTAACATCACCGTCGACAGAGAAAAATTTGCCGTCTTTGACCCGAGAGAGCTCGGCCTCCCAAATGGCCAAATCATCAGCATCATTCATTCCTTCAGCAACGAGACGACCAACCCCTTGCTTGCATCTACATTCTGCATTCATTGCTTGTTGAATTTCTGTTCCGTTTCTGGACCGTCCAAAATCCAAATTACTTTTCCAGCAGGCATGTTCAGAATTGTATGCGCTTCCTTTCAATTCCTAACACAGTGCTAAAACTTTGTGTGTGGGGCCCAATACAGATTTTAAGAGATACATGGGAATTCATCTAAGGTAATCTAGGATATGGTAGGGAAAGTGTTTAAAACTCACCATCACTTTTAGCATTTCTATTAAATTTATTATAACTTTTCAAAATGTCTAAAACTTATCGTCACTAATTTGACGTTAAACAGATTAAATTGGTGTTAATATATTACTATTTGATCTTTTATAGAAAAATATAAAATGTATACATATTTTCAAACATAAAATACATAAAAAATCAGAAATTGTAAAAAATATAAAACATTATAGAAATTACAAACAAAATAAAAATTATTTTTAAATTATAGAAAATATAGAAATTGAAAAACAAAGCTAGAAAATAAAATTTGTAGAAAAAAACTCAAAATTATAGAAAAAATACAGAAAGTGAAATAAATATAAAAAAATACAGGAAAATTTATAGATTCTAGAAAAAAAAAATGTAAAGAAATAGAAATTATAAAAAACATTGGAAATTATAATAAAACATTAAAAATGCAAAAAAAAAAAACAAGAAAGTTTAAAACTGAAAAAGACAAAAAAAAACTCGAAAAATATAGAGATTGGATATAAATAGGAAGTCTAAATATACATCAAATGAAAAAATTACATAGAAAAGAGTAATAAATTATAGAAAACAAGAAAATGATAATTTTTTTTCAAACAAATCAGTTACAAAAAATAAATAAAGTGATAAAAAATTAAAAATTTTAGAAAAGAAAGAAATGCTCATTATTAAATAATATATATATATATATATATATATATATTAGAAAAATAAAAAATTGCAGATAAACTAATAAAATGATAAAAGTTTTCAGCATAACCAAACAAAAATTTTCAAAAAGTATTTCAATATTCCAAGGGACATTGCAATAAATTTTCAAAAAATATTTTAGACAATCAGATAAAAATTTACAAAATTATTTTTGCATAAATTTATAAAGCCCTCAATGAAGTTTTACATTCTAGATTCAAGTTGTAAAAATTTACAATACAATGCAAATATTTCAAAACACTAGAAATCTCTAAGTTTTTTTTATCATTATATTTGTTCCTCCACATCTTCAAAGCAGAAATATGAGCGAGTGAGAGAGGGATAGTGGTGGTGTGGCAACGACCTTCAAACAGTAGATCTAAGCGATAGACAAAGAGAGTGTGGTGCCCACATATTATAGATTCGAGCAAGAGAGGGTGGTCTGGCACCCACCTATTGTAGATATGAGTGAGGGAGGGTGATGCGGCATCTAGGAGATCTGAGCAAAGAGAGAGCGGTGTGGCACCCACCTACTATAGATATGAGTGAAGGTGGGTGGTGTGGCGTCTTGGAGATCTAAGCAAAGAGAGGGCGGTGTGGCGCCCATCTACTATAGATCTGAGAGAGAGAGAGAGAGAGAGGGTGGTGTGACGTCTACCTTAGATATCTAAGTGAGAGAGAGAGAGAGAGAGAGAAGAGAGAGAGAGAGAGAGAGAGAGAGAGAGAGACTATGAATGACCAGAAGATCTGAGCGAGATGATCGATGCGGCATCTAGAGACCCAAGTGAAGAGAAAGAGAGAGATGGTGCAGGGCTGGAAATTCTGAGTGACAGAGGCAAAGAGAAGATCGGCAAAATGAGAGAGAGAGAGAGAGAGGGGGGGGGGAGAGAGAGAAGTTTTAGGAGAATAAATCTAACACTAAATGAGCCATTTTCTCTAATTCATGGGCAGTTTGGTCATGAGAAACAACTTCTATTAGTGAATATTAACCGTTTTTTAATGGGTGGTGAGTTTTGAAAAAAAAAAAAAACTCACTATATGGGGTTCCCTGGATGTTTTGAAAAGTTATGATGAGTTTAAGAGAAATGCTGAAAAGTCAAAGTTTTAGACAATTTCCCTAAATCTTAAAAATGCATCAATAATATTGGTCAAAAGACAAAATCTACTTTAATGGCTTGTATGATACATTGCAACCAACATACCATACATATTGTTATGTGGAATGCAGATGAGCCTACTCTTATAATTTAATGAGTATTAAACATATCATATCAATACTTTGAATCTTAAGCCCATCAAATTATAATCTACGTTGGTATGGGAATGCAGCTGAACCTACTATTATAATTTAATGAGAATTAAATATATCATATCAATAATTTGAATCTTAAGCCCATCCAAGGTCTGTAGGTTATGGTTTAGGGATGACAATTAACAATATATGGTGGGGGGTGGGGACAAGGATGGGGATTAATAGGAATCCCCAATCGGGGTTGGGAATCGGGATTGGGGATGGGAATTAAGTCTCTACCCCGCCCCAACTCCAATTAAATATATATTATTTATTTATCAAAATATATTTTAAATATTAATTATATTTTAAAATTTTCTTTTATTTTAAGTAAATTTATTTTCCCAAAAATATTGTTAGTAAAAAATTTTGGGGGATTTGGGTCCCTATGGGGAACCTAACTCCATTGAGGATGGAGATGGAGGACAACTTTTAACCCCGACAAGGATCAGGGTGGGGATAGGAATATGATCCTGGGTTGAATCCGCCCTCGTGCCATTCCTAATATGGTTTTACAAGTGTACTTAGTGTTTGGTGCTCAGATGTATGGATTTAACTTACGTTACGGAGAAGGCCATGCTTGTCATTAGTGATCCATATCTTAGCAGAGTGCCTGGATAATTAGGCTTCCTTAGCTAACTAAGCTAAAAGTGAAGGAATTTTTCATTGATTGCACGAGATAGCCAGCATGCGAAGAAAGCAGCATCAGCAAGATACGAAGCAAAGGAGCAAAGAAACAAGTAAGAAAATTTGGTTGATACTGTAAGGCATGGCTTTAAAACTGGATCGGACCACTTGACTCGGAACTGCTTGTGGCTCTGGGCTTGGCTTTAAACTCAAACTATTTGACTTGGGGTACAGTTGGACCATTTGACCCAAAAATCAGCAGTCAAAGCGATTTGATTTTCCAAACCATAATGTATGGTAAGCCCGTCCAACAAGGACCGATTCAAGTTTAATTAGGTTAGAACTGAATAATTAAGACATGAACCGGGTCTAAGCATGATTCTTGGATCTGGTGTATTAAATGGTTGACTTTGTAATCCTTGCGTTGGGTATTTATTTAATTATCTGTGAAGAATCAGAATGGAAAAAGGTTAGGTCCGTATTCTGTCTGACCCAGGACCCGGGATAGCCGGGAGTACGGGACTATTATATCATTGTAAACAGCAGGTTCATTCATGATTCATCTGGTGTACGCCTTGCTTATTTTAAGGGTTACCTTTAAATATTAAATGAATTTTGTAAAACAACATCGCATTAACCCGCCCATTTAAGGAAGGAGTTGAGCTTCAGTCAGGACAGCCTTTATTCTCAAAACAAGGTTGGGAAAGGCTGTTAGAACGGTGTGGGCATGAATTTGCCCTGACTGAAGCCCGTCTCGGAAGGAAGAAGCTTTGGGACTTATGCAGGGCTTCATGAGACTTTTAGTTTAGAAAGGTCCAGATCTCAAAACTTTAGAAGGAATCTCATTTTTTTTTTCTCGACAACATTTATTTATTTTTACCCTTTTTCTTTTCTGCTCATGCACTAATTTCTGCATGTGGACAGGGCCCATCTAGTCTAGTTACTACTTGCTAATAAAGAAAACGAGAGTCTATTTATCAGCATCTAAGGCCCCTTTCAGCTGTATATGAGGTTATTCTCTTTCTCCTCCTAGACTTAAGAAGGCTATGTTTGGAAGTGCTTAAAAATAAGTGTTTATTTTAAAATAAGGGATTATTTTTTAAGCTCAAGTTCCCATCTTTTTTAAGTGTTTATACAATAAGCACTTATTCATTTTTTTCTTCTAAAATTATCCTTGGTTGAATTTTAAAACACCACTTATAAAATTAGCTCTAATTGAATTTTATAAAAGCACTTTTAATTTTATAAAAAAACTTTTACAAAAGCACCTTTACAGAAGCACTTTTATAAAAATACTTTTATAGAAGCACTTTTATCAAAGTTCTTTTGTAAAAGCACTTTTATAAAAGTATTTTTATAAAAGTGTTTCGTAAAAGTGCTTTCAAAGGGTATATTTTGAAAATTTGAAAGCAAATGAAGGACAAAATAGTCACAAATGCTTATAAGTGCTTATTAGAGAAAAAGACTACCAAATGCCCAATATAAAATAAGTAGAGGTGTAAATCGGGCCGTGCTAGGAATGTTGGCCATGCTGGGCCTGGGGTTTTAGGTCCATGAGCTGGCACCGCGACACGACCCATATATACTATTTATATAATATTATATAAATTATAATTATATAATAATATATTAATAAAATAAATATTTTTTTTTTTATTTTATTACACTAGTTTATTTAATTATTGTATATATAAGCAATTGTATACACAAAATTCATATAAAATTAAAATTTTAAGTTTTTTGTCAAATTTTTTAAAATAAATAGCTTTGGCCCGATGCACGGCCCAACTTGGCCCAAAGCTTTGCCTGCAGCACGACACATCACAGCACGGGCCTACACAGGCCTAGGTCATTCTGAATTTTTCATTGGGGAGGGTAGCATGGCCTGTGATGGTCCACGGGCCAACACGGCATAGCCCGCACTTTGCATAGGCCGCCACAACCCACTTTACACCTCTAAAAATAAGCACTTAAAAAAGTTGGGTGCCAAATATAAATAAGTACTTATTTGAATAAACACTTATTTTTAACTTAAACACTCCCAAACATGGCCTTACTAAAGTTGTAGCACACAAAAGATAAGAGTGAAGTTGATATGAGAACTTGCCACTGATAAAGTTATCCTATCTGCAATATAATAGAGCTTTCAACCCTCCAGTCTGTTTAAAAGTTTAATCTTGGGGCTTGGTGTTTGGTGAGCCTCATTAATTGAGTGAGTAATGGATGAGTGGTGTGGTGCTGGTTTTGTCATGGACACTACATTCTACAGACCGTTTGATCCTTATGCAGTCGCATCATATCATTGTTAGCTTCTAACCACCAAATAAATTGACCATTTTTCAACCCTTTATTTGTTCTGATGTAAATTCAAGGATTCCATCACAAAAGAGGCAAAACGTGTACAAGGGGTCAACCAGAGTCATCTCCTCATAACCCTTTCATTAGAGGGGAAATGATGGTGAGTGATAGTAACTAGCTAGGGTAGGACTTTCAGCAAAGCCTTTTAACTCAATAAGATGAGAAAGCAAGCTAACCCAATTACTACTTGAGATGTGATGACCATGGTTCACACAAGCATGATCTTACGACCTTTAATTAAACATGGATGAAAACCTTAATTTTGTAGAAGTGAATTAATATCAGAGCTACTCGATTCGTCTGATTATCAAATGAGTTCATTTTCCGAGTACAGACACTCTCTTTATCTTCCATTACTTGCAGCACTTGGATTGCCAAAATGCTGAAACCAAACCAAAGAAAAGAAAAAGAAACCACCTTTTCCATTGATCAAGGCGCTGTCTACAGGCATGATGCATAAAGCTAACAAGTAATGTCAAGCCCAAGGGGAGATGAATTTGTTGGACTTAATGCATCTTCTGGTCTCCCAACTGATGCTTTACTTTATTTTATTGGCAAGGC
Organism: Nelumbo lutea; assembly: GCF_056320005.1. Lineage (NCBI taxonomy): Eukaryota > Viridiplantae > Streptophyta > Magnoliopsida > Proteales > Nelumbonaceae > Nelumbo > Nelumbo lutea. Next base: position 8,679,928 of record NC_142690.1, read on the forward strand.
ATGGCTGTCCTCTTCTTTAGCATGAACAGTTTGTCCTTGTCTCTATTATATTGCCCCATCAAGGAAAAGAAGATCCCGGCCTATGGGTTTTTTCCCTTTGAAATGTAATAGCCCTTCTGGAAGGCTGTAATTGAATTAGTAAAAGAACAAATTACAAGTTGCTGGCGGGAAGGAAGGTGTATGGAAGTGTGAGCTGCCCATAACAACAGGCACAACACAGTCGGAGCAGGAGAAGTTGATAAGTAGTCTGTTGAGTGAGGAGACCTTTGGGCCAACAATGGCAAATCGCAAATCATTCCTCTTGGAAGCTCCTAACAGAGACAAGCTTGCATGGGTAGAGAAGCAATCAAGGAAAGCACACGGATATAGAACCCAACTGCAACAAGTAGCAACTCAAATGTTGTTAAATGAACAAACATCTGGAAGGTAGAAATTCCATTTCACACCTGTTACAACTTACAACAATGGGTGTAATATGGATTAGTACAACCAGAACCAACTCACAGAAATTCTGAAATTCATCAATTAAGCATTACAAGGGTCAATACCCAATGTTGGTCCCAGCTACATTCATCCAGCCACACATCGGAAATATCAGTGATATAAAGTACAAGAAGAGATCGATGTTCCTGGCCTCAGGCATTTTTTAATGGCAAATTTGCATGGAGAAGTCTTGGCGCACAAGCATGAGAACACTAGTTTGAATCGATCGGCTAGAGTCCGGATCTCCAATTCAATCGGCCAGCGGTCACTTTGTGCAAAATAATATTTGGTGATGTTTACTGATCAATAACAGTATCTTTTGCAGCAGGAAGGACAGTCCCAGCAGCAGCTGAGTTCTGAGACTTCTGAGTGCTGGGCCATCTCCATGGCTGTTCGTTTAGCTTTTAACTATGAGAAATGATATTACCAGAGCAAAACTACATATCAGAACAAATGCTGAAAAGGTGGTCTTGATCATTTCTAGTAGTCTATACTGGTGAAAATGTGAACCTGATGTCGTCCAAAGGCACGGCAAAGAGTATCATTGCGTACTGGACCTTTGGTCCCACCCCTCCAACAAGACAGTATCAGCCATCTCTGCACCTACGCTGATGGTGTACTGCTGCATTGGTCTCTGTCTGATGTTTGATCCATGGATATTTTCTCTTGCCCGTGTGAATCTGGGCTCAATCTGAACCTGGCCTTTCAGTTGGCCTCGATTAGGGTTTTAAATTTGGTCCGATTCTGTTTCTGGGCTTATTTCAATGCCTATGATTTATTTTTTATTGCATTCTTTGTTTTTGACTTGGAGTTCATACGGTGTAGGTGTTTGGTGGTGCTTTTCCTTTTTAAACGGGTTTTTGAATAAGCACTTTTTCAATAATTGCTTATTAGATAAATATATTTTGAGCAGTTGTTGAACTTTTGAATAAGCACTTTTTTTCTTTGTAAAAGGACTTCTCCAAAACGTAAGAAAGAAGCCCGAAACCCAAAATTTTGCTTCTTCTAAATGCGCTTGTTGGACTTTTTGGGTGTTTATAGGCAATAACGCTTAAGCTCTTATTAGAGGCCGTTCCAAACGCAGCCCTTGGGTTGGCCTCCCAAGTCCCAACTAGGGTAATTGCACCTCTGGAGTACAGGGTACACACTGGAGGTTGTTTAGGGTGGGCAGCCTCTGGAGCAGATGATGGAGGGGTTAACAACTTAACATGATCATATGACTCTACTCGCCTTATATATGAACTATTTTGCTGGTTTCCATTATCTGGGTTTAATGGAGATTGTTTACTGCTGTCCAAATGAATCGTATTGACTAAATTGCCTTTCCATTAAAACCCTCTTTTTCTGTTTCTTTCTTTCTTGGAAAAGCAATACTAGTAGTTTCTTTAGAACTAATAGCTACTGCTCAGCCCTTCTTGTCTCCTAAGTGCTTTAATGCTTTATTATTTACTTTTCTCGGATTGCCTGATTTTGAGCCTACCTTGCCAGCTTGGTCATCTTGATAAAAACATGTAACATAATTCCTATTGTCATTATAAGAGAAAAGGAGGAAAAGACTAAGGGTCAATGTTTCACTTGAATCAATATTTCACATTGTATCAGGTGAAGATCAGGCACAAGAAAATAACAGAATTTGTAACCAGACATGACTACAAAAGAGGAACCTTTTCTTGAGGTGCTACACTCTTCATTTCATCTTAATCATGTATTGAATATTTCATTCAATAAAGTGAAATTGCAACTTGATGGTAACTCAAGTGAACACCAAACTGGTTGAGTATGAGGTATACATCTCAATCAGGAAAACCTGCATTTGGGATTTGATGGTCCCATTGAAGAGGCTAATGCCTCTAAGGCCTCGTTTGCTTTTTGGTAAGTTACTTACCCGGGTAAACGCAATTACCTGTGTAAGTTTTTTTCTGGGGACACTTATCTGGGTAAGTTCATTTACCCATATTATTTTATTTCCTAGATAAATAAGGTAATGACCATTTTAGCCATAAAAATCCATTATTAAAAGGGGTATTTTTGTCCCATTCAAGTGTTAGCAACTTCCCCTTAGGTGAGAAAGTTATTTACCCTTCTAGAGACGGGATCTGCTCCTCACAGGCGCCTCACATGCACATCCTACCATGCATTGGGAACATCTCGTACTAATTAATTATTATTCACGGGAGATGTTCTCAATGCATGGTGGATGTGCATGTGAGGTGCCCATTCGTGAGGAGCAGATCCCGTCTCCCTAGGAGATGGGTATCACTTACCCGGGTAAGTGGTACATAGGAAAATTAACTTTCCCTGGTCCCCACATAAATCTGAAAAATGAACATGAGGTTTTTGGTCAATGGGAACCAAAATCCCATTGACCGATTTCCCCCCTCTCAAAATCCAAAAAAAAAGAACACCCTCTAAGATCAAAGTACCTCTCTTGTTTGGACCCTGTATTTCTAAACATAATCATTTTTATCCCACTCCAATGGAAGGAGCAAGCACTATAATATGAGCAAGTCTATTTACTTGGATTAACGGAGCCTGTTCCACTTCTTAAGAAAGACCACATCTGCTGCCCGTTTTTCTTGGTTATTATTAAGTGGGTCAGAAAGGAGATCAATGATAAAGCAGGGTCTTATTAAATTGATGCACAGAGAGGGTTTGCTGTATGGTTATAGCTCAATGCCAGGCATTGTGTAACAATGGGATGACATAGGTGAGTGTATTCCTTTTACGGTCACAGTTCATCTTGTGAATTTCAATAGTTCACATTAATATAGGCATTCCTTCAAAGATTAATCATACAAAGCATTTTCTCTATGCCCCATTATTTGCATCGTATACAAAATGGCTTCAAGAAGACAATTTCAGAAAGTGGAGCATTACCTTGTTCTTTTCTCCACCAACGTTTTCAGTTCCATTTGTGCCTTTAAGCCATTTAGGCCATGTTTGGTTCAACTCTATTCTTTCTAATTCTTACCAAGAATGAAATTCTAAGATGGAAAGAATGAGTGAAAATGGGCAGAATGAGAAATAAGTTCCATGAACTAAACACTTTCTTCCTAAAAATGAATTCTTTTCGTAGCAAGAATGAGAATAAATTTTAACCCATTTGGTTACAAATTTCATTCTCAATCATTTTTTTCATTAATCAAGATAATAATAGCATAATTTTGAACCTGTTTTGTTGCAAATTCTGTTCCCATCCCTTCTTTTCATCAACCAAAATAATAGCATAACTATACATGCAATACTCAATGATAGATATGTATAGTGGAAACATGAAAGACCGACACCAACAAAACACAAATCAGCCATGTGGGCCCCACATCAGTAACAAAAGGTATGAAAAAGAAAAAAGACAAGAAACCGAAAAGCTATTGCATCTGGTTGGATAAAGAAAATATAAAAGAAAATTTAAAGGAAGTCCTCTAAGTTATGAGCATCCTTTGCCTTCAAAATCTCACTCTTGCTAATATTTATCTTGAATACTAAAGCCGCCTTGAAAATATTATTAGACATCTTAAATCAACTAAAATCATTACAAAAAGACCTGGGTAGTCTGATTGAATCAATTACAAATCAGCCATTTAGGCTCAATGTGGGAAGAGTACAAGTACAAAAACAAGGTTTTCTATTGAACATACTTGTATTTTCATAAAAACAGTGCAGTTAAAACCCATCATGCCTGAGATATGCTTAATCCTTATTTCTATAAAACCCGATCCATATAAAAAAATTACTAGAAAAAGAGTTCCAATCATACTTGTATTATGTTTGGAGAAAAAAATTTCAGAAAAAGAGAGCTATCAGAAAGGAAGTAATTTGCACCCATCTTGTATAATGTTTCTAAACATCTAGAGTAGTATCAACATCATATAAAATCAAGATTCCATGAAGAGAATCATACAAATATATGATTAGTAGTTATTTCCAATATAATGCAGGTGTTGTGGATGCACTGAGCTTTAAGATGGCAGTCACCTTGTACTGCAGCCCTCAACGAGAACCCATCATCATCATCATCATCATCTGGGATCAGCTACATGAATCCTGTTTTATATTTCATTAGGCATGAATCCTCAAGGAGAACCCATGAAGCTTTCAAATGAGATCCTTGGGTAAATCTCCATGCTGAAGATGAAACCTGCATAACATCAAATGGTTTAACTTTTGGAACTAATAACAAGAAATCTGGGCCTTTAAAGAGTAACTCCACAGAAAGGAAACTGCATGAGGGTTCATAAATGGAAATTGAGTCTTGGCAGTATCTTTCAGGAATGGCTATTATACTTTCCAAATACTATCTGAACACTGAGGTTATCTGATAATGGACTTAAATATACAGAGGAGAGGAGATGAGTGGAAACTTGGCATAAATGTCCTTTATGTTGGCCAATTTTCACTTGCCTTTTCTGTTTGAACAATTAAACATAAATATCTGATTTTGTATCACACTGGTTTAAGTCCAATACTACAATATTGTTGTTGTCCAATTAGCATTCTGAACCAGTTGACTCATATAATGTATTTGCTGAATTGGCATCACCAGGACCTAAAATGAATTGAATTCTTTCCCTTCCAATCTTAATGTACATACATATAAATGTTGTTGAAGACAATTGTCTCAGTATCAACTCCAAATAATGTGGGACAGAAGATGAAAAATTTTAACTCTTGAAAACGTATTGGATTAGTTGCATAAAACATGTTAGACTATTCAGACCATCAAAGGGTAAATCTTTATTTAGCAAAGGGACCTTCAAAATCTTTACATGGGAGATGCAAAATTAAGGTATATTAGGAACCATTTGGTAACATTCCATGGGAATGTTTCTGGTACCTGGTAACACCAGAAACCTTCCCTTGATACATTACCAAATGCTGCCATAGTTTTTAGACAACAACTTCTACAAGCAATTGAAATAGCATCTGCTTTTTGACCCTTGAGATTCATTTCCTTGAACAAGAACATGGCTTCTTCACAAGCTCCAGATTGAATGAATCCAGTATGAGAGCAGACCATTGAACCAAATCATGCTGAGATCAACTATTAAAAGCTCTATAAGCAGAACTCAAGTAACTGATGTGTGGCTCATTGTGACACTAGCAAGTGCACTACCCGTTCAAGTAATAAAGTAGTGAGTGAAGTATCGTTCCCACGAGGATTTAGGAAACAATTACCAATACTAAATTGAGCACTTCTTATCTGATCAACAAATAAATCAAAACTTTAATGAAATCTAAAAAAATCCTAAATTAAAATCTATCTAAACCATTGGCCCAATTGCCTTCAAATCAGGTTAGAAGAGTAAGCAGTAAATGTCAATCTCAGAATTCAGCAATCTATCAATTTGGATCATTCGAATAAATCATGATTGAGCCTTGGTTTGGTGAAACCCCAAGGTCATGAACAGCCTCTCTCAAGCGCATGTTCGTCCTATGCATGAGTGACGGTTCTTCTATCTCTAGCAAGAATCTAATCCCCATGCATACATTTCTTCAAACACTTCTAAGGCATCAATTCAAATCTGAATTGATCACCAACTGAATTGTGCAAGTTATTTCTAACCTTGCACTCAATTCAGTTCTTGAATAGTAGATCTGAATTCCTAGAGTCTCTCTCAAGCACTCTAGGAATTCCAAGCTTTAGATCCATTCGGCCAATCTGAAAATTGCAGATCTGAATTCTCTTTCAAGCAATTCAGATCTTGCAATCTCAGATCTGAGAATTCAGATCTGAGTTTTGAAGGTTAGTTGGCCGAATCAATCTACAATAACACCCTTATTCAAGAAACTTCAAGTACAATTCATGACCATTTGAATGAATAAAAAAGAATTAGATTGCTGAACTGAAATTTTACAAGCTGAAATACATCAAGGAAGAATGGAAAAAAGGAGAAAGAAGAAAGAAAATATAACAAAGAAACTGAATTCGAATCAAAAGAGAATGAAACTACAATTGATTTATTACAAAAGATCTTTGAATCACAAACCCTCAATTCGAACTCACCTTCTCTTCTATCTTGCTTGTCTTGAACTTCCTTCAGCCCTTCTTCTTCTTCTTCCTTGCGCCTAGCCTTCTTCTCTTCTCTTCTCTCAAGGTGGCCAAACCTCTAAGAGTGGGAGAGCCTTCCTCTCAAGCAATTGAACACCTCTCTCCCCTCCTAGAGGCCTCCTTATATAGTTTTTCAAGGGGGCTCTTGCCCCTTCTTGAAGTCTCTAGAATTTGGTGTATTACACCCCTCATGAACCTTCTAGAGTGCTCCCTCCTTCTCTTCAAGAAACATCTAGGAGTTGCCGCCCCTAGCTCCCTTTGGGCTGCTATTTGGGCTACAACTTAGCTTGCTTTTGAGCTCATGTGGGCTACATTCTAGGCTGTTATTTGGGCTAAAAATGGGCTGGGCCAAAATTTCCTTTTTGCTAGGCTTCTTCCCTTGGGTTTTCCAAAGAGTGAGTTTGCACTTCTTGGGCCGAATGAAAACTCCCTTGCTCTCATGGCTGGGCCGGGCTAAACTTGATAAATTTTGGGCTTTCTTTTCTTGCTTTTGCCTTCTTTTTGTTGATTTGGCTCCCCTTGAAATATTTCTTGCAATCAAGCTAAAATATGGCAAAATCTAATTAAACCAGCATAAAATTTCATGCAAAAACCTCATAAAATATAGATAAATTGTAGGTTCATCAGTAACCACACCTTGAATGCATAGTCACAAGTGCACTTCCCACATGTGTGTACGACTCAAATCCATTTTCCAAACAAAGACCACGAATCCCCTTTCCAACTTGAAGCATGATAGGTTCCAATAAACCTGAGAGAAATCCAAACATGGTATACCCATCTAGCCTTTCCCCTATTTCCTGCATTCTGCTAAACCATTCCAAGCCCTTATTCCAGCATCCAGAAGGCCCATAACCTGAAACTATTGAGTTCCACATAAGCAAATCTGGTTTGGGCATCCCGTTGAACACCCTAGGAGCTTCATCAACAAGGCATGCTATTGAATAAGCTCTCACAAATGCACTACTAGAAATAAAATCCGACCTTAATACAAATATAATCCTCGTGAAGGGATCAGAGTCAAAGTCCAGAAAACTGAAAAGAGTACCCCGAAAATTTCATTATCATCCTTGTGAAGGTGGAACCTCCCTGAGAAAGTGCTTTTGTAGATATACATGGGGGATGTGCTCAGGTCTCCATACATGACCCCAAAACTCTGGTAGGCCAGAAAAAGTGTGGTCTTGTGTGCTTTCTGCAAAGAAGGGAACCATGAGACCATTTAACCCTTTATGAATCAAAATGACAGGAATGAATTTAATAGAAAACACACAAAAGATGGGGAAAGAGCTAAACACAATAAATTATAATAATAATTTGGAAATTAGATAATGCCATTTTCCCGAAAATGAGAAAGAATTCAAAACTAAGAATAGCTAGAAAGAATAAAAAGGCATGGTAAAAATCCTTAAAAATCAATTTATGGTCCTGAGCTTAAAAGATTTTAATACAGTGTGAAGGGAACAAGAAAATTGAAACCAAATAAGGAAACATAACCAAAATCAATGAAAAAGAGCAAAAGTGTAGATTTTGCAGACGTAGCCCCAGCAAAGAAATTGCAAAAGGATCAAATTGCATAAAAAAATTCAGTAAAATCAACCAACTGGTTAAATCCTCCTCCAAACATCATGCATAAAACATACAATTCAAAAGAAGAAAAAACAATGAAAACCATTTGCAAACAAACAAGCAGAAGCAATAAAATAAAAAGATTAAGTCGAAAATCAAACATGCAAGAGGGACCAATAACTTAAATTCCTTGTCGAAAAGAGTGAAAGAAGGAAAAAACTTACAAGCCAAAGAATAGCAGAGCATCAATTCTTTTTACATTAGCAATCGACAGAGCAGCAATAACAGGAAAAGAAAATCAAATATTTATTGAAAACCACTTAAAATTAAGAAATGTTCGTCCAGTAACACTGGTGTTACTCTATATTCTAATATACTCAACAGAAACACAGAAAACTGAGTTTTAGTAGAAATATAGATTAGTTCCTTTATGCCTCGAAACTAAATAACTACAACGCATCAAGCATAAAAGTTTAAAGTCCAAAGGAATCCAAAAGCCTAAAATACCAACCAACATGACAGTCGACATTCAAACTGAAATTCAACAAACACACAAAGAAACTAAACCCACCAAAATAGATTCCCAGCTCTGAGAAGCAGATTCAAGATCCATTCCACCAAACTCAGATTCCAACTTCCAATCCTCTACAGAATTTTCACTCCAAAACTGAAAGTTTCCCAATCGATTGGATGTCTCCAGTCAACAATAGACAAAACAACCTCAAACCAACACTCTCTTTCCATTAAATTCAAAAAACAAAAACCATGGAATCAATGAAACAAATGTAAAAGAGAGCTCTTAACAGTCTCTTTGTAATTGCTTCAACTTCTATAAATCATCTCCCATATGGAAGCAGAGAAGTCAATAGGAGAGAGTAATTTTAGGGAGAAAGAGTGGAAATTAGAGAAAAAATGTGGTCTCTCGGTTTACTTTATGAAGCGTGGGCGAGAGAGAGAGACTTACATAGATCACAGATCAGAGGTTGAACAGATCATCAACGGCAACCTTAGAGAGAACTGTGACAGAGAAAGAACCACTGTGAATAGAGAGTCAAAGTCGAAGAAAATGAGAATAGGAAGCCTGCGACATGATTATTGTTTGTGCTCCTGGCTGCCTCTAGTTTTATGCCGAGGCCCATTTTTCATTCTAAAAAGAATGAGGCCTGTGGCAAGAATATTATAACCAAATTCCTTTTTGTTATTCATTCTTGCCCATTTTTACCAAAAATGAATAAGAATTGAAAGAATGAGGAATATGGCAATGAACCAAATATGGCCTTGACATCCACCAATTTGTCCTGGACATGTATCTACAATGTACAAGTTCTCATATTTAGACATTCTAGATTTCTGACCTATTAAGGGGAAGTAAACCAAGTAATGATATCATATTCATTCCCCACCTAAGTATGAAGAAAAAAAGCTTAATAGAAAATACCATCTGTGTTGCTGATGATTCCACCATTGCCACTTGACTGTGTCCTGCCATGCTATGGTAACCATCTGGTATTAATTTGAACTCAATAAGAAACCAGAAAGAAGGAACAAGTATCTTAAAAATATACTAACCAAATCATCACCTGGACCTAGTGTAGTACATCTTCTTCTAACAAAAACATGTTTTTCCTTTCTGCCATCTCCTTGTTATCATGAAGATGTGCTAAACTGCATGTTATAAAAAATTGAATGGTAAGAGTTAAATATCTAAAAATGGGTCAATTAGCACCAATCCCCCAATCAATGTCTGAAACTTCTCAACATAATTAATATGAAGAGGATATATATTCAAACATATTAGATTGGTGGAACACAGCATGCTAGGACCTACAAGACCTTTTCTACGTAGTATGATGACTTTCTAGATAAATGTCAGTTGAGATAATTACCATCCAAGGATTGGATATAGGGCCCATTAATCTTAATAAATGGGACATGTGCAATCTTATGCCAGTCCTCTCCTGTTCCTTTTTGGCATCAAATCTCTAAATTAGGACAGCTCCATATTGACAGAAATTTAAGTGCAGTGAGGTGTTGCATCCCTTCTGGTAGACAGAGTATATTATCACAGTACCAAATTTCCAACTCTCGAAGTGATTTGAGGTGCCCCAACCAATTTGGAAGAGAAGCTAATTTACCACAACTCCAAATGTTCAATGTCTGGAGATTGGTAAAATGTTGCATAGCATCTGGCAATGATGATAAGTTTTCACAGTCAGGAAGTGATAAGTGTTGAAGAGCAGTTAAGCCACTTATCCCTTCTGGCAAAGATATTAGGCTATGGCACCCATATACTACTAAGGACTCAAGCAATATGAGTCTCCCCAATTCTTATGGTAAATGATCTAGTTCATAGCAATTACTAAGACTTAAATGATTGTAGAGTAGTAAGACTTTTGATCTCACTCAACAAAGAGCTAAGCTTGGTGCAGTCCCTAATTTCTAGAGACAAGAGTCTTGTTTTGTTACATAGCAACCCCTGTGGTAAAGACACTAACTCTGGAAACCCACTAACTATTAGGTTGGAAAGAGAGACAATGTTTGTGACTGAGCTTAACAGCATAATGTTGCAATCCCTCAGCTCTAGATTTTCTACAGATGGGAGAGATGGTAGGTTTGTCAATTTTGGACACCCCTCAATTATCAGTTTACTGAGACAAGGAAGTAGTGCCTTTTTGTCAACAATTGACCACCCAACTAAGTTAGGCATATCTTTTATTGTGAGTTGTTTCAACATTGGGAATTCTATTTCCCTACTGTTGCCACTGGAGCTGTTACTAAAATACACTGCAGCATCTACTCTTTCCACCATGAGAACCTCAAGACAGGGGAGCTGACCAAAAGGAGGCAGATTGGCACACCGTTTGCATTTGAATAATGAGACTTGTACCAGATTCAAGAGTGACAAATCCATCAACCAACCTGGGAAATTTGCACCCTTATAATTCTCAATGGCTAACCTTTTTAAATCTGGGTGTGGTTGGAGGTATTCAAGCACACGCTCAACATTATCTTGAACACTTGCACCATCAACATTTGTACCATCATCACGCTTCCAAGTCTTTCATGATAATCCCAGAGATTGAAGCTTTCTCTTCTCTTGCATGTTTGCCTGCTTTGCACATGCTGCATTTCTCACATTCTGAAGGTTTTTAATCATTAATTCACCTTGAATGTTTAGTCTCGATAACTCTTGTATGCCACATCCATGTACCTCATCCACTATGAATATTGGCAATGTTTGAAGGAACCTAAGCTTTCCAATATCTGTTGGCAACTTTTCTAATGACCAACATCCATGTATATCAAAATATCTAAGATTGGTCAATTTCCACATGTCTTTGGGTAACCTTTGAAGTTGATGACATTGTATGAGATTCAAGGACTGGAGATTACAAAGGCTGCTAATAGATTTGGGTAACATTTTGATAAAATTGCCTGAAAGGTCAAGGTATCTTAAATGTTTCAGTGTAGCAATTGACTTGGACAGTTTCTTAATTCCACTGTAGCTCAAATCTAACACACGCAAGGATCTAAAACTTAATATCAGATTACGTGAGACCCTTGAGATTTTGCGCCAACCATATAATAAAAGGAACGAGCATAGGTTCTTTGCATTAGGGAGAACACATGAAAGTGCATTACAAACCAATGAGGAATGGCGTACTCCTATTGGAATTGTTACTTGCTTGTTAGCATCCACAATTGAACAATCAATACCTGCAACAGACCTTGCAAGATCATGAACAAGGTCATGCATCTTGCACTCCAGTATTATTCCATCACTATCTTTTATTACGTCTTGAAAAAATGATCTCCATAATAGCTCATTGAAATACTCATTACCAACTTCTTCTGATGGCTTATTTCCTCCAGATGCCTGAACGAAGCCTTCTGCAACCCAAAGATGGATGAGTTTCTCTCTTTTCATCTTATAATCCTTAGGAAATTTTGAGCAATATGCAAAACATTGTTGCAGATATGATGGTAGATTATCATAACTCAATCTTAAGGCAGGTAAAATTCCATTTTCACCTCCAATTATATCCCAGATGTCACTGTCTTTAACAGATAACCACTCACTTTTTTCTCTTTTAAAGCACATCAAACTTCCAAGGGTCTTTGCTGCTAGAGGCACACCCCTACACTTTTTCACAATTTCCTTCCCAATTGATACTAAACTTGAGGATTCTTTTTCATTCTCAAACTGAAATGCTCGTTGCTTGAATAGAGTCCAACAAGCATCTTCAGGTAAACCATCCAGACCGTGAGCAGTGACTGTGCCAGTGATCAATGCAACCTTCTCACTACGAGTAGTTACAATGATCTTACTTCCCCCAGCACCGCATCTTAGAAGAAGTTTCATTCTATCCCACTTCTCATAATCTTCATTCCATACATCATCTAAAACTAGTAAAAATCTCTTCCTGGTTAACATTTCTTTAAGGCGACGCTGCATTGGTTCCATATCTAAACAATCACATCTCTTGCCAGTTGCCGATTCTATAATAGCTCTTACAAGCATTCTAACATCAAAATCCAATGAGACACAAACCCAAATTCTTTGTTCAAAATGTCTCACAACCCTCTCATCATTGTAGGCCAATTTTGCAAGTGTTATCTTTCCTAGGCTCCCCATGCCAACAATGGGGATGACTGATACATCATCATCATTTCCTTCATGATTTAGAAACTTAATTATTTTCTCTTTATCATCTCCTCTTCCATAAATTTCTGATTGAAGTAAAGAAGAATCAGTCTGCAATCTCCCAATTAACCCATCTCTCCTATCAATAATTCAATCTTTCAAATGAAACTTGAACCTCTCACCGGCAATTAAATCTAGCCTTTCACCAATCTCCTTCAACTGACATCTCATCTTATAGTGAAAAATAGAAGGATTTGAAGTTGAATATGATGAGTCTCCACTTTCCTGTGCAGAGCTTCAATCAAATATTCGTCCAACAAATCACTTTCAGGTTCCTCAGCCAAATTCTTAGTGCCTTATCTGTTACCTGTCGGTCCTTCGCATCTTCAAGCAAAGCTTGAATTGTTGATAATGTGCTCCGAAGCTTTTTCACCTCCTTCTTAGCGCCACCAAACAATCCAAACTCTTCAAATACCTCAGACACTGTCTTCTCAAATATAGCCTGCAAAAGAGCGGAAAGAACTGCTTCCGCCATGTCTGAGAACACCGAAAAGATAGTATTGCTAGTGAAGTAAGGGACAAGCACTTTTTTTCTGTCTTTTATCAGTAATATAAAAGCTCAGGCTTCTTCTATAATTCCTTAGCATTGATTGCAGCTTCCAGAAACGTATATCTTATCTTCCGAGACCCTTCTCGGTTACTTCTTCCATAACCCCACTTCAGAGAAGAGGGCCCTACAGAAAGTAGTACACACTTCAAATCACACCAACAATGAGACTGCAAATTTCAGATATTTTAATAGACCCAAATGGTTGTTCTGGACAATAACGCGTTGGCTGAGTTTATCGTTGACGGTGTCTCCGTCAGCGAAGAGCTGAGTCAACCCGGCGGAATAGCAGCATTGGCCACTCGGCCTGCCTGCATCCGAAAGGAGTTGTCTTTGGCCTCATTTTCTTGTGACAGTGTCGGTGCTTCCAGGGACTGGTATGTAGGATCAGCAGATCGGTTACCGTCTCCTTGGGTGCGGCATTGTAGCAAGACTCAATATGTATCATCAACCCAAAAGGCAACACTACCGTACCAAAAACTCCCTTAGTAGACAGGTAGAGATGGGCTGGGCCTGATCAGACCTGGCCACGTGGACGATATCAAATGGAGGTTTCTTTTATGGTCTAAGTTAAAGAAAAAAAAAAGAAAGTTAAATGAAATAAATTATCAATTACCATATAATGCCAATATTTGTCATGGCTTTACATCTGGACCACTATGTGAAAAAAAAAAAAAAAATCTAACCAATAAAACTATCCATCAGATAAGAGATACACGGATCAGCCACATGTTCAATCCCACAATCCATGCCAGCTATATGCCTAACCTTGTATTAGTGATTTTCATGATGCTATCAAAATTTTATTTTTTGGTACAGTTTATTTAAAATGGTGAATTCGTATTGTTTTCTTATCCGTAAAATAAAATAGTGGGGAAGAGATTTAGGGTTTCCTTTTGAAATCCAAATTAATTTGTCACATAAAATTCTTCTTTTCCCTTTTGTTACAACAACAACAAAAAAGAAAAAAAAAATCCTTGGTCATTCAATAATGCTCACTACTGATGACCTATTATGCGTTTGGCATAGTTTTCATTTATTAAATAATAGTTTGTACTTTATTTGACTTGAAAACCGAGAAAAACACTCGATAAACTGTTTATTAACAATTAGGTGATATTTGAACAAATGCTCAACCATTCACAAAATTCTTCAAAAATTGATACATACATAAATCAATACCTACTTTTTATGAAAACCTGTGCGTATGATTTAGCATGGTAGGATAAATACTGATTTGACAATAACATAGCACGATTTATCAAATAAACAGAAGTCATTCCCACCACTTCTTCCCCTACCCACATGAATGACCCAACTAGCAAACCTGCAAAGAAGCTTCCTCACATGAACTCACATAATTCTGCATGTAGATTCAATACACATTCTTCATCATCCATGGATTCAATACACATTACTGTCCTATTGGACCATCTGAAAGGAAATGTGTTTTGGAAACCAAAAGATGAGAATTCAATACACATTCTTCATCATCCATGGATTCAATACACATTACTGTCCTATTGGACCATCTGAAAGGAAATGTGTTTTGGAAACCAAAAGATGAGAATTCAATACACATTCTTCATCATCCATGGATTCAATACACATTACTGTCCTATTGGACCATCTGAAAGGAAATGTGTTTTGGAAACCAAAAGATGAGAATTCAATACACATTCTTCATCATCCATGGATTCAATACACATTACTGTCCTATTGGACCATCTGAAAGGAAATGTGTTTTGGAAACCAAAAGATGAGAATTCAATACACATTCTTCATCATCCATGGATTCAATACACATTACTGTCCTATTGGACCATCTGAAAGGAAATGTGTTTTGGAAACCAAAAGATGAGAATTCAATACACATTCTTCATCATCCATGGATTCTGTCATTACCAAATGGCTCTCCTAAAATCAGACTAGGTTTTCAAAGTCAAGAAAACATACAGAAGGTCAAGTCAGTGAACTGTGGAATCCAGATGGACACTGGAATCTCCTCCTAAGACATCTGTTTAAGGAGGAAAGCATTAGTCACATAATCTAGCTAAATCTTTCTACAGATATCCACTCAGACAGATTGCTGTGGAAGAGCTCTAAGAAAGCTACCTACTGTGTCCAAACAAGATGCAAATTTTTCGTGAGCCAGATACCATCTTCTGGATCAAATGAGAACTAGAACCTCATTTGGAAGAGAAATTTGCTTTTCGGGTTTCAAATCTTCATGTGGGCAATATAGCTCATCATCACGTATAAACCGTTTTTCTTTGTAATGAAGTCCATGTTTTGCTCCTTTTTTTTTAATAAAAAGGAAGAAAGTAGGCCGGTTTAATGTTGGATCTGAGTGAAATTGTATAAATGAATATAACATCTACGTATTGGTCGGACCCGTCAACATGCTAATCCTTCCAATTCTTTATTAGATTAGTTTTTTTTTCAGGGTTTGGGTTATCTAACCACAAAGCCAGATGCCCACTAGAGGTGCAACCAAATTGAGTTTTAATCAAACAATTTGGGTTCAAATTCAATCAGTTTCGTTTCGAGTTCCATGCTAACCGAGTTTGAATTTCAATTTCAAGGTAAATTCGATTAATTTTTCAAAGTTGAATTCCATCAATAAAATATTCGGTTCAGAATATTTTAATCAAATCCAACTATGACACGTTGGAGAGAAGTTGGGCTCGGCCCAGTTGCTTGCATTTTCATCCCTAATCTCCACAATAATCCAAATGTTTCCAGTTCCAAAATTGGAAAACAAGGTGATCCTGACTGATTTATTATGCGTTTTACTTTTTTATTTCCTTACCTACCATGGCAAACCAATTTCTACCTCATCTCTTAACCCGAACCATTAAAGAAATCTTTTCCAAAAAGCTGGATAGACCAACTACTGTTGGAGATCATTAACATGAATTATATAACTAATACACTATTATATTGCATTAAAATACATTTAAATATTTTAAGTTAATCATAGAATCTAGTTAAAACCAAATGTCTACTACCCAAACCCCTTCTCACACCTTGTCTATATCCTCTCAATTCCCTTAGCCTTGCACTATTAATTAGAGGGAGAGAACAAATGGGTAGGTTTTACCCAATCAAATGGAACTAACCTCAAATCAGTCAATAACCGATCTTATGTAGTCTGTTGTAGGGTAGAGTCTAGTTCCAAATTTTTGGAATTGACACCCACCCAAGCTGGTTCTAGGGTTTAGGGGTTTATTCTACTTAAACCGATCTAATGAATTGGCCTTAGAATTAAATTTGTCTTGAGATAAATCTCAAAATACTTTGAGGGTATGAAGATTTGATCCAGTGCTTTTGAACTGCCGTTGATCCAGATGGTTGGAACGTTCGGCCCGGAAACCGTCTAGGCAACTGGTTCCATTTTTGCATAAACCCAGAATCTGGTAAAAAATTGTTGAAAAAGTCAACAAAATATTGACCCGGGCGGTTGAACTGTTAAACCGTCAACCCGTTCAATGATTTTTTATCGTTTTTTTATTTTTAAAATTTTTCTGTCAAAACAAATTGTCCACTCGAACCAGACGGTTGGATCGTTGACCCGGAAACCAGTGACCAAAACGGTTCTATTTCCGGGTCATTTTTTAAAACATTGATTTGACCAATGAGTTACAAAGGCTATGGTTTCACTTGACCATTGAGTTTCTTAAGTGATTTGATCATTTGTTTCATTTTAATATTTGAATGTGTATAACGTGTGATGTAAAAGGTAATATTTACAAAATTTAAATTATAATGATAAGTTTTGAACCATATATTAATATATTAAAGTTACTCATGGTTTGTTCTTTTCTTTTGGGAGGAGTTATTCGTGTACATCTCATTTTCATAAATAGCAGTACATCCAAACAGGGTTTTGTTTGTAGGCTGCAAATATTTGGAATCGTGGATCCAAAATTTGATTCATTAATATCGAGATTCAAATGGAATATTGTCCATCAGATTTATACAAGATTCGGATTACAATCGGATAACATTATATTAAAAAATGATCAAAGCATTTTAATTTGTTAATAAATTAAATTAAAAATGACTTTAATATTATATATTATGAATAAAATAAATTAGAAATAACTTGTTTTAAACTCAAACTTACCACTTCTTTAGTAAAAATACAACATCCAAATGGCATCATATGTGATCTAAAAGGGGTGATTTCATGTTCAATCCAATTATAAAATGATCAAATTCAGACAAATGGATATCATTTGCAAGCTTATCATTTTATCAGAGATATATCCCTTAAGCTTAGTTTGGAAGGAGTATAAATACAAATAAGTAGATTGCAAAACCTTGTACTTTGTATTAATTTGTATGTATTTGCATTATACATTTGTATTTGTACTTTTTCTAAACTGAGCCTTAGTTTGGAAGTGATGATGCATGATTTGGTTGTTCCTAGTTGGAAGGTAGCTTGGATGTTAGACTAACACGTTGCTGGTCGAATTACAAGAAGCATAGTATCAAAGGTCCTGAGGTGTTTTACCTAGTGTGGGCACTTTGATGCTTAAGTTAGCAAAGAGTATTGTAGCAAGCTGGTTTGCTTGTAAATATGAGAGTATAAGAGCTAAACCGTACGCACCTTATAGGGCTGGAGGTGATGCCCTTATATAGACAAGCTATCATAGGACTCACGAAACATATCCGAAATTTTCAGCCCATGTAACCAGGAGTCTAATTCACACCCAGAGATGGACTTCGTGTAAGCCGATAAGGCTTATCAAGTCCATCCAATCCAGGTGGGATAAGGATAAGGCTCGCTGATGTGCGGTATGATCCCAAAGAGATTGGAGACGACTGACTAGCTTCTAAAAGAGGGCTACATGGTACCTCGGTAGGTCGGGACTCTACAAGCTACTTGGACTTTAGTCTTAGCTGAAGTGTTTGAGATGCCTGAGCTGACCTGGCCTGATGAGGTGTTCAAAAAATGCTAAGTTGTCATCTAATCATCCGGTCGCTCTACGTGCCCGCATACTAACGGGTCGGGCCAAATTACCCCTCATCTTGAAGGAATACAAATGCAAATGTTTAGAATGCATAACCTTGTATTTTGCATTATTTTGTATACATTTGTACTCTACATAATTGTAATCCTTCCAGCTTAGTTTGGAATGAGTACAAATAGAAATATGTAGAGTGCAAAACCTTGCATTTTATATTATTTTGTATGCATTTATACTGTACATATTTGCATTTTTAATCCTTCCAAAGTACAAATACAAATATGTAGAGTGCAAAACCTGGTATTTTGTATTATTTACTATCTATTTGTATTATACATATTTACATTTGTACTCTTTCCAAACTGAGCCTTAATAAAAAGTGCTTGAAAATGAGATATGCCCTAAACAATTAAGAATTCTTAATGTAGAATATCCTTTATCGTCCAAATGTAAAGAAAATGCCCATTTGAGAGGGTTTTCTGCATTGGTTTCAGTGTTGCAAGGTAGGCCCTATCAAGGGTGATCATGGGCCAGGACATGCCTGATTTTGGGCCAATGTCTTCCATATATAAAACATTACATGATCTATAATATTTTATATTAAATGACATAACATGCATAGAAAATTATTTTATACATTATATAATATAAAATATTACATATAATATAAATTATACATGTCATGTTATAATATTTATATAAAATATATAATCTAATGTAAAATAACATGTATACATGTGTATACATTATACACAAAATGTGTAAGTTTAAATATATGCAGGCTGGGCCGGGCTTAAAGTATTAAGCCCAATCCCGGCCCTAAAATTTGCAGGCCTGATGTGGGCCCGGGCCCAGGCCGGGCTGAAATGATTACCCCCAGGTCCTACACAGAAAGTCGAGAAGTTGTGTTTGATGATCAATTTTTCAATGATACTAGTTTTGGTGGCTTCTCCAAAGCTGCTCAATCAACACGAAAGCTCATACAATTAAACAGTCTCAAAAAATTACATAGTTGCCACTTTGGAATCAACATGGCTCCCCAAGCCCCAACTCCCAAGGGTCGTCAAATCTAAGCTTTGGCCCACCTTAGGTCATCTTGTAGTTTGCATTTCGGAAAAGTACAGACAGGCCCAATGCAGATTTCTGACTTCCACTGCAAAACTATAAACATTCAAAATATAAAAAATCCTCACTATACATCAACATCCACTCATAAATTGGCATCAATTCTGAGTTAGCACCCACCTAAGTGTACTTTGGGCCTAAAAATTTTGACTCTCGACTGAACCATCATTCTCCCTTTGCATTTTGCATCAAAAAACTGTTTTAAACGTTGGGCCATGGGTTGAATGGTCTGAATGTTTGGTTTGATTGTTCGATATATTCAATTAAAAAATAAAATTTTAAAAACTCAAAAAATAAAATGATCTAAGGTATTTTTTTATATCATAGGCTCATAGCAACTACTAACACATGCCTATAAGAAAAAACTACCAACATATGCATTTGGGTTAATTTTAATCAAGTCAACATCTCTAATAATTGTATCTCAAAAGAAAAACATCTCTAATAATTGCTTTCAAAAAAAAACCTCTAAAAACGGGAATTATAAAACTGTTTCACTGTTGATTCAGGATTCAAATGGTCCGACTGTATGGCCCGATCCAAGTCTGATAACAATAACATGGATATACAGAAATAAGGGCCCGTTTAATTTGCGGGAATAGGGGTCTGGAATGAATTCGGCTTCTGTCAGAACAAGTCGGTGCTCACACGTTCGTGCAGCCCCCTGCAACTTTACATTGTGAATATCTTCCATGAAATAAATCAAATAAATAGGGAAATATTTCCTAATGGGTTTTGCTCTGACGGAAGCCAGATTCATCTGGAACCAGAATCTGAATGGGACATTTAGTTGGGTAGAATTGAAATCTAATTCCCACTCTTGGTAGAGGGAAGTGCCATTTCCTCCCCTTCCTTGGAAATGAAATCCTTTTCCAATTGATTCCAACTCCCACTCCAATTCTTGTCTGAATAAAAGAGACAATGGAAATAGACCATTTTGATTCCAATTCGATTCTGATTTTAACTGTCAACCAAACGGACCCAATGGTTGGTCCCCTTCAATGCTCATGCAACCATGTAATGGTGTTTCTGAGTTCTGTAAGGCAGAACCCAGGCATCTAGATGAATGAATAGTCATACTCACAAATCACAATGGTCACAAGACCTCTCAGATCAGAATCGGTTGGTGGTTAATGGCTAGTGGTTACATAGAATGAAATCTTTTTTGGTGGGATCCACCAAATGGTTGGTCACCATTCCCCATCTCCTACGTGGGGTCTTCGTTCCTTTACCACTGTCCATATTACAGTCAATTCAGGAATATTAATCCTGGATTATCACTTTATAAAAGAGAAGCGTATGATCAGCTCCCTCCACATATTTTCTTATTCTTTCTTTCTTTCTCAGTTTTTTCTTCCACCCAATAAAAGAAAAGGAGAAATGAAATGTAATTGATGAAAACATCATCACAAAGTAATAATTGTTAGGTAAGAATATCATTAATTTCTGGACCCAATCACAGAAGAACAGACAAAGAAGGGATGACCAAAAAAGAAAAGAATCCACGACACCATACGTGTAGACTACACATATTTATGCTACAACCAGAAGAGTTGACAAAAGAAGGCTGAGGGCTTCTTATATAATATAAAGCTGCATCCGTAGTAACTAACTGTCCATCTGTTTTGTGCAATGGACCCCCTCTCGCCAAGTACATGGAGAGAGGCAGGTCACAGACAAAGAGAGATGTTCTCCAAAATCTGCAAGTTAGCTTTTCTGTGAAAGTAACGACCTTCAAACCTTGCCCATGAACCATTTACAGTTGCATCTAAATTCTGTCTTCTACCCCACTCTTAACAGCGGGAATACTGGTAGCAGATGCCATGGCCGGATTTTATGTAAAATTCTTCATCAGATTCTTTCTATCTATTCACTTCTTTGCTGTTCTTGTTTATTTAGTGTGTTGTCCCAGTGAATTTCGACACATCAATCCTAATTTTGAACAGAAGACTAATCGTTTCTGGGAGTTTGAGGAGCAATCTAATAGTTGGGTTGAAGTGGAATTACCTTTTGATTTGGTTTCTTGTATCAATGGAAATTGTACCAAGGTGGGTTCTATTTCTCAGATGAAGCAGCAAGAGGAAAGCTTGCAGGGGAGAATTGATATTCCTGAACAAGGGAAGAACTCAAAGGTCATGCCTGGTGACAGGGCATTACTGGACGAGAGTTCTAATATTGTTCTCCCTCAAAGGAAGAGAATTTCTCTAACTAGGATGGCAGAAATATCTATTTGGGTGACAGGGGAAAGTGGGTCTATCTATGAAAGGTTCTGGAATGGGGTGCAGTGGGTAATTGCACCTCACGATTTACCAATATCAGCTGGTCCTGCAGTTTCGGTTTTTATTGTCAATCAGACTTTTATTGCGTTATCGGAAGCAGGAAATCTATATCAGGTAATATTCTGCACAGCCTGCTTCTATTTCAGTATCAGATGAAATCTCTGAGAGAGAGAGAGAGAGAGAGAGAAAGAGAGAGCAGAATATCTTACGGTAGCGAATCAATATTAGTAAGCTCCATGAAATTAATTCTAAAAATTAGCATTGGTTTAGTTACTAACCCTTCAGTCTGGTCCATTCTAGTTCTAAGGTTTTATTATGTTTGATATTTATTCCACGGGATACGGTTAATTTTCATAGCATATAAAGCTGTAGCGGTACTTCCAGAGAGGAACTAGAAGAGTAATAAATATAACTATTGTAAACGAAATTTCTTTAATTAAATTCAACAAACAAAATAACTTATCCTTTCTAGTTAACAAAGAAAAATAATTTCTCCAATATAGATTCATTTAGAAAAGTAAGAAATACTAAATTTTGTTTGTAAATTGTAATGGCCACTTGGATTGCTATATACCTACAGAGAGAAAATCGCATACTTTCTTTCTCTTCTGTATTATAATTAAACAACACTCATCATATATATTCATCCACAGTATTTTACTAATATATTCCTGCTTTTCTTTTTTCAGCTGCAGATTAGTGAAAGCTCACAGGCAGTTTGGATTGAGTGCACGCCTACACATACAGAAACAAATTCTAGCTTAATCCTGATCAAGTCTGGTGTTGTTTCAAATGATGGAAAGTAAGCAATCTATATTGAAAGTGATTATGCCTCCTATACATGCAAAACCTGTTCCCACTGCTGTAGAATCCTGTAAAGCTGAATTCCTGCGCGTACCTTAATATCTTTTTTTTTTCCTTTTCTTTCTCGTCATCAGAAGAGCATACTTCACCACAATCGAAGGATCCCTGTTGGAACTCGTTGAAATTAATCCTTGGAGGTGAGACTAATGGCTGTAAACTCAGATAATAAATCCTAGTCCAGTTACAGAGTTTTCAACAAAAAAAAAAAGTTCAATTACAGACTTCAATGTTTGATTTGATCTGAAATCAACTTTAAACAGGTGGATATATCATGGCCGACCCCCTGGTGGAAATGTTGCAGCAGTAGTCAATGTTGCCACTGTTAGACCAGATGTGGTATTTACAGTGAGGTAGCAACCATCACATTATAATCCTCACAAAGCAAAGTGTGTCATTTTCTATGGTTTATTTTTATGCAAGCATAGTAAAGATATTGTCTTCAAGATTCTACATCACTAGTTCACAATTTATACCAAATAATGATATGGCCAATCCTGAATCAGAATTGATTTGATGAAGAATCAAGCAAATTCTCTTCTGTAAACGTAGTGGCCTTCTTTTCTGCTTGAGAATCATCAGAAAATGCTAAATATGAAATCTTTCAGTGCAGTTCCAGGGGAGATCTTTATGAGCTAGACCGAAGCTCAAGGCCATCATGGAAGAAACATATATGGGGCGAAGGATCAAAACGAGAAATTCCATTGGCACCATCCATTGGATGTACTTTGCATGGCTTGGTTGGAGCTCATTCTATATCTCTGTTCCTTTTAACAAAGGTACAACACTGAGTTTGTATCTATGCCTATGTAGAAATAGAAAATACATTTTATGGTAAGTACTAGAAAATTTTTATGTTATAATATCTCTCATATGGTACCATATAGTTTGCAAATTAATAACCTCAACTTGTAGTATCCACTGGGTTCCCTTTATCACATTCAGAAACAGTGTCATTCTAATCTGATTCACACTTTTAGGTTCTATAGGTAGAGATGAACTTGAGTATTTTTTTCATTATAATTGAACATTGCAAACTCACTGTGGCAGATTATTTTTGTTTGATAATTACAAACATCTAAGTTTTACTAACGGGACACCATTCTTATTATCATTGTTTTATAAGACTTTGTAGACATGCAGGATGGTCACTTGATCGAGAGAAGGCTGCACCAGAGGAAGTGGAGATGGATAGCTCATGAAGGTCCAAAGGACCAGCACTTAACATCTATCACACGTGCCACCCAAGACGAACTAAATGAGAAGGTTTTCTCATTGTTCTTTACTACATCTAGTGGATCCGTATATGAATATCAGTTTCCTAAACATTCACGTAAGCTCCAATTTAGACCTTGCAAACAAAGACATGATTTCATTCCTTCAGTTAAGTTGTACTAGTCTTCATTGTACCCCTAACTAAGAATGCAAAATCAAGTCAAGGTTTCAAACCTACAATGTTAATTGTTTATCTGTGTGCAAAATGAAATTGCTTTCATTTTTTACGATTCATTAATATATTGATTAACTTCTAAACCTAAATTTTGTGATACAAGTGTTAGAATTAAATTCTGCATTATGTTTATGAATTAATGAACATGTTGATGCTGATTACCACTTCAGTCAGGTGAATTTGCTTCTATAGCATTCTTTTATCCTCTCTTCATCTTGTGGGGAGTGTTCTGCCAAACCTGTAACTGGTAAACGGTAGATTTTAGTCAAGAAAACAACTTCTCTTGATTGTTTCTATTGTAGTCAAACTGAATATCTTTTATTGTCAACTAGAGAGCTGAGCAGTGATTCTTTTACTTATTCCATTTGGTAAGCACATACTCAGAGAGGAAAACCAAGGGAGGGCATGTTACATTTAAAATTTCATACAGTGAGTGCTTCGATAGTGAATGTCAGACTCATTACCCCACGAAAACCCACTCTGGCTCCTTAGAGCCCCACAAATCAAAGCCCAAGGAGGGATGGCAGACTGGCAGAATATGATCACCATCACAAAAGAGAGGTGCACCTTCTTATTATAGAAGGATACTACAAACCTTCAACTTTTCATTCATTATTAGAAGAACCACAACAATGAATGATAAGACAGATCTAATATTTATATTTAACAATTAATGGTATACTTTCATAAGGAGCTAAAACTTTCAACATTGTGGCTTAAAAATCAGAAAACTATATCTTGTAGAGACTGAGTTGCCCTTGACTGCTAGTCTAATTCAGTCATTGCTCAAGGTTGGGCGTCCAGATTCATGGATCCAGCTAGAACTCATGGGGTCTTTTCTAGGACTAGAGTATGTAAAATCCAAATAGGTCGTTTCACTTACATCAACTAGCACCAAAATCCCCCAGCCCCCAACCAGCCAACCCCCACTGCCCCTTCTTTTGATATTTCAAATTTCTTTGCTTACATTCTTGCAAAATAGTACAATAATCTGACACTACTACAACTGTCTTTTTTCAATCAAAATTCTGCATCACAGTCTAGGGAAGTTGAGTAAAACTATATGATGGAGATCCTACATCTCCATAAGGCTTATTGGAGGAAGTTTTGCCACAGGATATAGGCTATCTATTTAACAATTATGTACTTCTTATGCTGCCTTTTATTTTGGGAATCTAGGGTAGTTTGGTCATTTCAATTTATTTGTGTGGGTCTGGAAATGGGAATGTGTCCATTATCTCTTTCTTTATGCTAATTTTGAACCTCTAAAGTTAGTTTTAGCTTTCTATTTAATTAGGTATGGTCAGTGCTTAACCCCTATAGAAAGCCTATTTGTAGTTTACTGGCTTTTACTTCATGTTTATATCTCCTGTTCCCCTTTGATATGGAACATAAATATAGTACAAGGATGGCCACTTTGAAAGATCCAACATTAGGTATCAATTTATTGAAGAACCACCATAGTATCAGTGCCACTGTGCCAGTCCACAAGTGAGAAGAATGACAGCATCCTATGATGCTCAATGTAAAATTGTAAATGAATTTCTTTCAACCATGGCTGTTACATTGCTTAATATCCTCTTTAGTATGAAATAATTCGAAGAAGAACCATCATATGTTCCAAGATAATTTATGACAGAAATTCTAGCAGATAGCAAGAAAATTAGAGAATTAATAGTTTACATAACAGAAATAATTTTCCAATGAATAGCTTATCTTCATCAACAGAAAGGAGGAATAAGCATTATAATTTGGAAGTTGGGAAAATCGGAAATTTAATAATCAATTGTAGAAGAAACTATATATCTTTGTGCTCATTAAATTATATTTGATTATCACCATGTTATTAGCATATTGGAGTTATTAGGTATGTGATGTGGTTGAAACATATTTGGCATTGATACCAACTCCAATTTCAGTCTAATGGCTAATATGAGTTGGCAGTTAGCACTGGTTATTTACAACCATCACATCTTCTGATACTCTCTTAATTTTACTTTCTTGTTGGACTACCTTTAACATATCAATTAGTTGTAGCCTTAAAAGTTTCCTGAAATATAGCTTACACTAGTCAATCTTTTTTTACAGAACTTTTCTACATAAGAACTATGCTCCTTTAGATATGATGAGTGTACTTTCAGAAAGTACAAGAGATATCAAAATGAACATGCATTAATTAAAATCTACAAAAAAAAAAAATCTACCATGTGTAAGACAACTTTCCGCATTGCACATTAACATAACAATGACACATGAGTTTGAAAGTTCATTTCTATTAACAGGATATCTTGTGCATTTTTTAATAAAAGCCCTGAATGCAAATTTTCTCTGGGAAGACAGGTACATCTCAGGGGAATGAAATGCTAGAGCAGTGGGTGAATCACATGCATCCACCACACTCAAAAACCGCAAGAGGCATTCCAGGCCTGCTATTGCAAGCTGGCAGGATAGTGTTCCCACTAGATGATGGTAGGCTTGCAGAATTACATTTACCCGGCATTGGTGGTGAAAGATCTGGCCCAACTCAACAGCTCAATGTGCGAAGAAAAACATCAGTTAATTATGAATGGTCAGTCTTAGATGCCCCAGAAACTGAAGGATGGAATGCAGACTATTGCACTGAAGAACGAGGACCCTTGAATTGTATCGCAGGTATAAAAGATGAGTCAATTCCCTCTGGAATTACAAGGACAACAACAAGAAGGCGAAAGGGAAACCATGCACAACAGAACTACCTATATCCAAGTACATCAGGAAGTAGCCTCACTAAACCTTTTGACCAAAGTAACTTCCTTATAAACTGGACTAACACAAACTTTCACATGCGAGTTATGCAGGAAGGCAAATCATTTTTTCTCATAACAGATACTGGACTGACTTATGAAAATCTATATACTAATAATGTATGGTTGTGGTTGAGGCATGAGCACTCAACAATTATGAAAGGTGCAATAGGAAGCTACAATGGGAGTTTGTTTCTGATTGACATACATGGGAACTTACTTATGAGAGAAAGAAGCAGCAATAAGCTAGCATGGATTAACTGCACTGCCATGAGAAAGGGAAGGCAAGTGATTGGGGGTCCTCCATGGGACAGATTACCTGGACGAACATTGAAAGTTACAGCTGAAGATTCACTTTTCTTTGTGAGCAGAAATGGAAGACTAGTTCAATTTATGGTAAGTTTTCAGATACCAAACCAAAATGAGTATGCTATACTGGGACAGTATATTTAAAGAAATAATTTAAGCACTTATTATAGGTATTATGACTTTTTATTTTTTGGTTGTTGTGAGCCAGAAGAATATGTATTTAAGTTGCAATTGACAATGCTAAATTAATCTGTCATACACTTTATTTCTGATTTATGGACCTATTTTAATAGGTTGCCTTGCGAAAATTCAAGTGGAAAGACTGCCAAAACCCCCCAAATACTAGAATTGCATGTATAGTAGATCAGGAAACCTTCCGTGAAAATATAGTGTTTGTTGTTGGGAAGAATGGTCGGCTATATCAGTATAACAAAGTGACAGAATTGTGGCATGAACACTATCAGTCCCCACATTTAGTTCTATCGAGATCGCCCGGAACTGCTATGAGGCCATCATCTACATCACTAGCAGGTTCTCTATACATGACCTCAGAAGATGGAGGACTTGTTGAATATCACTGGAATGCATTGGATGGATGGAACTGGGTGGAACATGGAACACCAGACAAAAGTGTAACTCTAGTCAGCTCACCAGGTCCTTGCTTTGAAGGAAATCAATTGTTTTTTATTGGATCAGATGGTGAAGTTTATCTGAGATACTTGGAACAAAGTACATGGAAATGGAAAAACTATGGTTTCCCCTCTGTGGAAAATATGTCTGCTAAAGATCAAATGTTAATGGAAGCAAAATATGTAAAGGATGAAATCTGCATCAACGAAGATATTGTGTCTAATATTGTTAAGAACACACAAGACATACATAATTTCAACAGAAAGTGCATTGCAAAGGTTGGTAGCAATCTGCATTTTTCTATATCAGTAAAAAATTTTTGTGTTATTACTGAAAAGATATCTTGATCTTACACAGGTGGCATCAATACGTCCAATCCCATTTTCGGAGAACTCAGTGATCTTTGAGTTAAGAGATGGAAGAGTAAGCAATATAATAAATCATAACTTTCCAGTAGCATCTCAAAAAAGAAAACAGATTTCCATTTCTGTCCACCTCCAACATAAGAAATGCTAGTTGTATGTATAACATGCATACAACTACAACTGCATGATGGAAATGGAAAAGTAACACTAAACATGATTCAAAATGAAAAGCATCATATATTGAAATGTTAGGTATAGATACTTACAATGGATTTCTGTTAAAGAAGCCAAACCCTTTTAAAATTTTGAACAATCTCTTCAGATTTTTTTTTATCTGACACAAAAATTTACCATCCCAAAAGGCATAAGGAAGAACTGGTGAGTTCAGCATTGTCATGGACCTTTTTGAATACTCCACTCCTGACCTTCATGACTGTCAACCCTTTTAATCTTCAAATTATAACATGCATGGTTCAATTTTCACTGATTGACAAAGTCAAATATTGGAAAGGATTTCCACAGAAACTTGTGAACAAAGACTTTTCAAATCTCATGTCAGAAAATTAAAAGAAAGCAATAGCTAACAATGCAACTTCATGGCAGTTGGCAGAATTGAAACAAATAGATGGCACACAATGGGAGTGGTCACGTATCATCAAGACTCCAACAAGCCTATGTGCTGAAAGTTATTGGACTGCTTTGGCATCGTGATGCTTCCTACAAACCTCTTACACACCAAAAAAAATAAAAAAAAATGAAATCAACCCAAAAACAATCCATATGGGAACACTGTACAAATACATGGGGGTTGGTGGTGTCTTCTGTCATTCTTTCTGGGCAGCATTGTAAAAAGACTAAAATACAATATATGGGTGACTGGGTATCAAGTCCCAGCTTTGGGTGTTTGTAATCATCAACTCAAATTAATAAAATTGCTTTTTAGTGAAAAAAAAAATCAAGCAAGAGCTGTACACTATATTAACATGTCCTTATCTATTAGTTTCAATAAACTGATCAGAAAGGAATTTCCATTCTTCTATGAAATTCGTTTTGGAAAATTTTCCCATATCAATTTGGGCATTCTATTCTGTTAGCTCTTATTGGGGCTAATAAATGGCTTGGGTGTACTGGCATGAATAAAAGTAGTACTGAGAATTTCTTAGGGGCATTCATTAAATCCTTTGCAAAAAATGTTGGTCTGGCATGAATCAACTGCTATGGAAAATCACCAAAAATCATTTAGTTTGAAGCAATTGGAGCTTTTGGTTGCATCGAAAAGAGGACTGCTTGCAATATTTTTCATAAACCTTTCCGTATCACAAGTAAATTTGTTCATTAGTTGTCATCTTTTGCACTTGTTCATATTATGCATGTACTGAAAATATTGATTTCCTTAAACCGTTATGTTAATGTAACTGTGTAAACAGTTGAGCATTTCGTATGAAAAGTTCAAAATCTTATTGAACTTAGCTTTATCAGCATTTCTATAGAAAAGCAAGGTTTCACTTCTGGGATGACTGAGGAGCCTTGCATGCACCTCCTTGATGATCATTTTTGTGAAAATCCAATAACTGCAGAACGGGAATCTTACACTCTGTTTCGGTGTTTTGTAGAAAAACTCGTCAAACTAGTCGCTTTTGTGATTCATACCATTTACCAAGCAGCAAGATGTGAAAAATCCATTACTGGTTCACCCAAATGCTTAAAGGAAGAAATATAGGTCAAGTCTCAAAGCAAATTTATACAGTCTGCAGATTAAGTTCTCTTGTGACATTCCAAGCATTGACTGCTGCATAAATCAAATATGATGTTGATATTCTGTGTGATGGCAATTTGCAAATCCAGGGAGAAGTTCAATTTAGAAAGGTCTCTATCTTAAGCTTTACCGATCAGTCACTATCGGTGAATCCTTGTACAATGAAGAAATTCGCCGCACAAGGAAAAGATGAATTTCAATTTTAGAGGTTTCATTCCTCAAGAACTTTCGAGCCAAACACAGCATCATTGACCAAATCAGGGAGTGGGAGTGCAAACATTGGATTGAGCGTGCATGTTCGGTTGTTTTTTTCTTCTTCAACAAATAAATTTATACCTCCAAAAAAAAAAACCTTGAGAAAAAAACTCATATTTTTAATCAAAAAAAATTTGAGAAAAAAACTTGAAAGAAAAGGTAGAAAAAGGAAGGGAAAGGTAGGGAAACCTGTACCGGCCTTAGTGTGAGGTTTCCTTACCCTTTATTTCAAACCAAACACAGCCTTAGTGTGAGGTTTTTTGGGCGATCTTCTCTCAGTCTCAGAGCATTGTTAACAAATACATTGTGCAATATGGAAGTAAGGTTATGTACTCATCTAGTTCTAGTATGGTCAAATGGAAAAGACAAAACATTATTCCATCTTAGAACTTAGTAAATAAGGATTTCAATTCATTGGTTTCTTTCCTTTTTTTTTTTATGTTTCGATTTTTTTCATATTCATCCATGAAACATTTCGTTGCCTGTCTACTTAGAAGACAATCACTGCCACTACTCTGCAATCATCTTCATTCAAGTCATGTTCACCCACCTACAAAATTACATACAAGAAGACAGAAATTCCTATGGTAATTGCACTTCTTTTCTCCACACTTTTGAACTGACACATTTATGTATACATTGATGTGGAACTGAATTTCTTTACCACATTAACGAATCAAAATATATGATACACATCAGATTTACATCATGTGTAAAAGAAGGTAAACTTTTGTTATCGAGGATTAGTTCCTTTATCTCTAGCACGGGATTTAATGTAGGTGTTTATTTGGTTCCAGAAAGAGAATCTCGATCCAAAGAGACGCACCCTCACTGATTTTCTTGATCCATCTCTGACAAACTCTAAATCCCCGGAGACTCCATATTCAACATATTCAGGATCTTCCAGAAGAGGCAATGTAATAGCACCCTGTGAGTCGAGGTTTCTGATCCATCCACGTAGTAAATAATTCACAACCTGAACAATGAGGAGAGAAGGTCCAACTTCTTTAACTACCCTAATAATGGAAACGTGAAGGCAAAACAGAAGGGGCTGTCACACAGTTTCAGGGAAATAACCTAAAGAAATGATGTATATAGCTCAATCAAAACTTGTCCAACTTCTACAACTATCAAGAATGAGAGTTATACCTCAGGAACCTCGTCATGAGGGCAATGACCTGCCGGGCTAATCTCATAATATGGAGCTTCAGGCAGTTGCCGTTTCACCTGGCGCCCCCACACAGGCTTTACCCAAGGATCTTCTTTGCCATACATGAGACAGACTGGGACATTGTTCTCTTGGCATCTAAATAAGAGGATATAAATTCCTTAACTGTGAAAGAGAAACAATGAGTATAAATAGATTTGAATTCTTGAAAATCATATACCTAGATAAAGATTCACGGAAGGAAAGTTGTCCTTTAGGAGCACACATGATTGATGCAAACGATGCAGCTGCTGCTGGATGTTGTGTTACTTCAAGTATGCGAGAGAAAACCTTGTCAACTTTTGTTGAGTGATCAGCATAAACTTGCTTAAGCAAGTTGCCTATATTTCTGGGGTCACTTATCTTTTGCCATCTGCCGGAGAGAGGGAGAGACAGAGATATTTCAGTTAAGGCAGCTACTCAGACAAAAATAGTTGTGGAAGAAGTTGGAGGCAGAAAGCATATTCTTCCCTGGGAATACCAGATCAGCATAACATAAAAAATATTATATTTTTAAGCTTCACTCAATAACAATAAAAATAAACAAAATGGTACTTTCACTCATTAAGGGAATAAGGATTGTCAACATCTGTTCTCAGCAAACTTGTAAAAACTAGATTGCCTTAGATTAGAAGGAAGAGGTATTCATCCTTCACATAAATGGAAACAAAATGATGAACTCGATCAATGAAAGTTAAAACTTACACCAATTCTGTGAGCTTTCTGGCATTTGTTGGCAGTGGAAATGTCCCTGCCCATGGGAAAATCCTGGCTAGTCTTGGAGATCTAATAGGATTAGGAAGAAATCCCCAAAATGGTGTTGCATTTAGCAGTGTAACACCCTTCACTAGCTGAGGATTATATGCTGCAAAATAGAGTGCCACAAATCCTCCTAGAGAGTTTCCCACAACATAAACTGGTTCACCAATAACCTGCAGCAAGGCTTACCAGTTTAATTTTCTTTTCCATAAATTGGAAAAGAAATAACACACTTAGGAGTTAGAAATACTAAAAGTTTTACAGTGAACAAAACACAGTAAAATAAGAACTTCTTTATCTGAAGGACCAATATTTTATTACTGCAATTACATTTTATCAAACAAAGAAGAGTGCAAACATCTTTGCATAAATAGATAGAATTACTATAATTCTCTCAAAAATCTATCAAACACCAGGGTTGACAAGAAACCTAAAGAAGAAGAGTAAGAACTGGGATCTTTTTAAACAGCTTTTAAATAACCATAAATATTAGTATGATTAATAATCTTCTATATTACTACATTTCATAATGGGAGAGATAAGAACGTAGACACTGCACAGTTTGCATTCTTGTAATGAAAATTTATTGAACAAAAGAGAGAAAAAGAGTACAAATGATCAATGAAAGAATAAAGAATGTCTAACCCCCAGGAAAATAGACTCCTTGCAATCCCACCCTTAGCCAAGCAGTGTACCAGAAAGTCGGCAGACCTAGGTATTCATATGAATGAGATGTTCAGTCTGAAAACTATGGCTATTACCTCTCTGGTATAGTGTCTTAGACTCCGAGGACTATTTCATCCTGACTACATCCAACCAATGATGATCTAAGATACCCCTGCCCACCCCCAAACAAAAGAGAAAAGAAATCTCTACCCCCTCAAAAATCAACTATGTTTGCTCTCATGGTGTAGTTTAAAAAATCATAAGTATATTTTCTTATTAGTAACAAACAAATTTTAGTGATTAAAAAAAATAATTTTGTCGAAGTACAGGTTTGCTTAAGACAACAAGCTGGCAATAGCCACCTAGCCCTCTTTACCCTACATGTCTAGTAAGATTCCTAGGTAACTAGGGTAACATTTCTAGCTAACCCATAAGCTAGACTACTTGCCAAACTTCAAACCTGACTAAACCTAGAATGTACTAACCCATCACTGGACTACTAACACCACCAAACCCAAGTACATCACCAGTGCATTTTTAAAATATATGAGGCAACATACTTTCATCCACGCCAAAAAAGAGAAAATAATAGAGAGCATGTATTGGGAAATGCCAAATCGATAAATTTGCAATGCATTCCACCATTCCAGCCTCTTTACCCACACAATCTGTGGAAACATTAAAATAGTATATCTATCTATCTATCTATCTATCTATCTATCTATCTATCTACTATATATATATATATATATATAGGTATAACATTCATATTATTTGTCATTCTCTAGATGTGTGCCAGTCATGTAATTCAAACAGTTACCATGGCTTAAAGAGCAAAAGACTATAACAGTTCATTTCACAAACATTAAGTACATAGTCATCTTACTAGCTTATTTATAATAGCATAACTTTGAACCATCAAATGAATCCTAAAGATAACGGCGTTTGAGGCATTTTTTTATGCAAAATAGATGGAAGTTGCCACATCAAGGTATGATACTGATGGGGAACAGGCAGATTTCCAACTTGAAAAGAGGCAGACTTCCTTTTCTCAGAATAAAGCATGCACATACAAGAACTGCTAACATACAAAATACCATAAGTGTGTAGTAAACATACAAATACTTAATTCTCAACTAGGTAATGTGTAGGGAAACAAATAAATAGAGAAATGCTCAAAAATATGTTAGACTTTTGTAGGATTTAGTATGACTCCTGGTGTACAAGTGATTAGAGTGAGACAGCATCATATATCTTCAGAGGAAAAGGAAGCTAGGCTTACATAGTAAATACAATGTTATTGAACTATGTACTATAATCTGGTTTTGCTGATCTACAATCAAAACATCCTGATATTTAAGACCCAACTGGGAATGGATGGTTTTGAGTTAATAAATCCTTAGTGAGTAAAGTTATTCATGTCATTGTATCATTTGTCCTTTCCCATGAAGGTAAACATCATGATGCTCACCAGACTGTATGTCCAGAAAATAGAAGGAATGTAATTTAAGAATGAGAAATCTAGAAGAAAGGCCCTCCATCCTTATGATTCTTTCAGGTAGTTTCTAGCTGTACATGGAGCATACTTGATTGATACTTGAATTTTTTGAGTTTTTAACAGTAAAAATTAATACAATACCTTACCTCTTTCTCAAAAAGAATTATTCTTTCAGGCGATTGAAACTACAGTTTAGAGGATTGGGAAGCATAGGTCAAGATCCCTTGAAGAATATTTTAACAGAAGATATCTCTGAAAAACTCTTCCTTAATCTCTGTTTACTTTATTCCCTTCCAAATTGAACCAATGCCAACTCCAAACATGGATTGCATTGAATGAAAGTGTAATTCAACAAAAAAAAGAAAAAAGAAAACGCTCCAGAGAAGTTTCTACTCTCTACATTACCATGTGACCTCTCCAAATTGGCCTAGTGCCAACTTCAAGCCAATTATTATGTATTTCTCAAGATCTTGCTTTGTGGATGGTAGGGGTGGATTCGAGCCAAGCCGATCTGAGCGAATACTTGACTATTCAAGGTCGGCTCACAGAAATAGTGTTAGGATCAAGCTTGATGAGAGCTAGAGACTTGAGCTCGAGCTCGAGCTTGGTTCAAAAGCTCACAAGTTCGGCTTGGCTCGGCTCGAGCTCGATTGCAAGCCAAGATTTTTCTAAAAGATAAAAATTATACATACAAAAATATATTTTTTATTTTACATACAAAAAATTAAGAATTACAAAAATTATTTACTATTATACATAAAAAATAAAAAATACTATTATATATAATAAAATTTATTTATTATATACAAAATATTATACTAGGCTCTCGATTAGCAAACGAGCCTATATATCAGGATCAAGTAGAAGCTTGGTTTAAACCTAGCTGAGCTCGAATAGCTCGTGGCCACTCCTAGCATAGAAAATCAAAAAAATAATTTAAAATCTTGGAAGCTATCATATTGGAATTCTATAGAAGTAATATCAATATAAACACATAAATATACCAGGAAAACCGCATACCCAAGATGCAATAACAAATTTTGACATTTAGCCAAATACCTGTTCCACAAAATGTTGAACCTGATCACGCCATAGATCAATTGAATACACCAGCTTATCTGCCCATGGTTCAGTTTCTTTTCCAAAACCCCAGATCTGATCCTTTTCTTCTGAAACACCTTCTTTAAACAGAGGAGCAGGATCTTCAGATGGTAATGACAAGCCTTGTCCTAGAAAATCAATAGCCCATACTCTAAAGTCACGGCCCAGATCCTTCAATTGCTTCTCATAGTGGAAGGATCCCACGCCAAAACCAGGAAGAAAAAGTATCGGTGGAGAATTAACATTTTCACACCCTGACTTTTCATAATGTACTCTAAGTTTTGGCTTCCATTCCCAGAAGCAACTCCTAATAGGAGAACCATGGTCCCCATTGGATTCACCCG
This sequence comes from Nelumbo lutea, assembly GCF_056320005.1. Taxonomy (NCBI): domain Eukaryota; kingdom Viridiplantae; phylum Streptophyta; class Magnoliopsida; order Proteales; family Nelumbonaceae; genus Nelumbo; species Nelumbo lutea. The sequence goes on from NC_142690.1 coordinate 8,715,642, forward strand.
GCAGACCCGGAATTGAAACCTTTGTTATCACTTCCTCTCTTTCTGAAACATTTCTTATACCCTCTCTCCCATCCACCACATAACAATTATAGCTTTCGCTCAAGATGCTGGAATTGTCAACATGCTGACGTTGATCAAGATTCTGAATTTTGGAACAACTTAAATGCTCCGACCCGAAAGAATCGCTTCTGGAATCAACTCCAACACATCCAGGTCGAATTTTTCTAGCAAGAAATATCTTCGACCCGTTCAAGTTCAAGCTTTTCTCAACTAGTCTCCACTTCAATTTATCAACATGACAGGATGGCGCAGATTGGCAGAAGGAGAGCAGTTCCATAGCTTAGAAAATGGCTCTCTGTGATATAAATAAAAGGAAAGAAAACTGAAAATTCAGAGATAAACTCGCTTTAAAATGAATCTTGAGCAGAACTAAAAACAAACCAAACAACCACTTATCAAATGAGTCGAGCATAAAACTCGCTGTTGGATAATCTAGAAGTTAGATGAAAATATGAAAAGGATTTCGCTTCTGCATAGCCGATTCATTACGACTTACACGTGGAATTCACAAAATTACACTTCCAAAGGATGAAAACAAAAGCCTCCATGGCACTAATTGACCATAGAAGAACTCATTTTGAACTGTTACTGACTGAACCTATAAAAAAAATCAAAATTTTAACCGAAAAATCGAAAAGAAAAGAACAGAAAAAGAAGCTCCAGCGATTGTAACCAGATTAATAAAACTGAAAAAAAAGAGAGCCTACAAGATTGAGAAGTTTGTACCTCATCCGCGGTTCTAGCTACCATTAAATCCAGATATTTCTCGAAATCAAAGTTGCTTTGAGCACAAAAAATCGAGGAGGCTCTAGAACCGGACAGGGATAGATTGAGAGCGAGAGAGCGAGTTGACAGGATCTGCTCTTCACGAATGAGCGCCTCACATGGACATCCACAGTGCGTTGGAGTGAATAATAACTAATAAGAATGGGAGATGTTCCCAATGAATGATAGGATGTGCGTGTGAGGCGCCAAGTATGATGAGCAGATCCGGTTTCAGCTTCTCCGCAAAGAAAACAAACTGATGTGAGAACTGTGAGAAAGAAGCGGAAAACGGAATTTTTTGCACGTTCCAACATTATCCGTGCCCGCATATTTCATCATGGTGGGTCCCAGTCTTATGGTCAGATGTGCAGACACAGATAATGTTGGAACCCAACTCTCACCTGATCCGTCTGAATTGGATTACACTTGCACGTGGCAAAAGCTCCCTCAATCTGGCTCTCCTTGAAATGACATGTGCTCTGTATAAAATAATGCTTTAATCCGCCTGTTAAGGAACGCTCTCTTAGCCACGAAAAGAGAATAAAGAGAATAATATTTTGGATGACGTGGTGACACCTAAGGTTCTGATTCGATGTTGTCAAACTGGAGACTACTCAACATAAATCGCATCTGGTGCCAATCGAACGGTAGAAATTGCTACTAGATATTTCATGCAGATGGTAATTACCGGCCGGGTCTAAACCACCAACTAAATGTATCGTACCTGCCTGACCGGTTTTACATAAAGTGGCAAATTTGGAAATAAACAAAAATATGAATTTGCCCACGAAGAGAATTTGTCTAATTACTGAGCTCGGTGGAGCCCGTGCTTAAGGTATTGACTAGGCTGCGGCCCGGGTGCTAATACAGTGTTGGCCCACTTCTTGGCCGTGAGTCGGGGAGAGAGGAGGAAATGGATAAGAGTGGCAGGCAGAAAAGGAAAAAGAAAATGAAAAGTCTAACGTCAGCTAATTATGTTGTTTGTCTTAAAAGTCCGGATTAGACTTTGGGTATTAATTTTCAGCAATTGGATCATAGATTCAGATGCGAACTGGATTAGATCCGAATTCATCCCGATTTTATATATGTACGTGTCAAAAGTAAATATTAATGACTTACAAGGTGTTTGAAAGCGTGAATGTTTTTTGAGAGCGATTTTCAAGAAAAGTCGCTTATACTTTTAAGACCTGTTGTTTTAGGAAAAAATGCCTTATTTTTTCCAGGTAGAATGATTTTTGTTATTTTTGTTTAGTAGACAGTGAGCAATAATGTTTGCTAAAATGATTTTTATCACTATTTTTTATATATGTGCACACTTTACAAGATGATGCATGCTAATATCATACCAAATTATATAAGGATTCTTATCAAACAATGGAGATTAATTAGATGATTGTTCTATAATATCTTGTCTAAAAATTTAAATCCAACTGGAATAAATCAACAACATCATCCATTGAAAATGGTCCAGATTTATTAGGCTTTTTATAGTTCCATCCACCGCTAAGGTGGAGCTAGGATTTATAAGGGTAGATTGAATCTGCGCGTGGATTTTGCTGAGCAATGTTAAGCGTACGAATTCATTTTCTTGCACATAGCATGATTCACAGGTGATCGTACATTGGAGCAGATCTGATAATTTCTTAATATTTAGGGTCTGTTTGATTGTTGACAGAAGGGATGAAAAAAATGAATATTTTCGAATGATTCTCTTCTTCTTGCGTTTGTTTGCTGATGAACATTATTTTAGAATGAGAAAGAAGGGAGACGCGGGATCCCAAAATTAAGTGAGAATGGTGCAACCCCGGTGAAAAAAGAAAAGGTTGAGAAAATATCTCGATTTTGTCAGAGCATAGTCGAAGGCATTGCCTCTTCTCGGCGATAGCGGAAGGTCGAAGGCACCGCCTCTTCTCGCCTTTCTCTCTCTAGCAGGAACAGCGGAAGGCTGAATCGAACACCACCTTTCCACGTCGCAGGCAAGTTTTTCTTCTTCTTTTTCTTTTTTTTTTTTTTCTTCTTTATGTTCCGAAGGTTAAATGTGATTAGAAGATCAGACATTGGTGATAAATAGAAGGCTGAATCGAAGAACATCTCCCTTGTTTGGAGATAAATAGAATCCACCTACGGTAGGGGAAGTGATTGGTGGAATCAATCGAAGAACATCTCCCTTTTCTTAGGCTGGGACCTCTGACTTTGGCTGCCAAATAGACCTAATTGAAATCTTTATTTCAGTTTTGTGGTTCAGAGTTTAGAAGCTCTCTTGCTGAACCGATGTTCAGAGTTTAGAAGCTCTCTTGCTGAACCGATGTTCAGAGTTTAGAACATCTCCCTTTTATTTCAGTTTTGTGGTTCAGTTTTATTTCAGTTATTGGTTTGTAGTCTCTTCACATTGAATTTATGCTTCTTCTCAGTCTCCATTTTTTTTTTACTTTCTCTTCAATTTTATACTCAATTTGGGAGGACTGCAAATACAAATGTTTTCAGTACAAAACCTTGTACATCGTATTTCTAAACAAAACATTGCATTTGTAGTCTCTTCACATGGTATTTTTAAACAAACCGGATCTATTCCTCACACGCACATTCTATCATGTATTGGAACATCTCCCATACTTATTAATTATTATTCACAAAAAATTTTCCCAATGCACGGTGGAGTGCCCATTTGTGAGGAACAGATCTCGCTTGATACGAATTCATTTTATTTACTGTCATGGCAGGTAGCTTCCCTCTCCAACCCGATATTTCCCACCCTTTCTCGGCAATGCCAACCCCCAGCACCTATATCAGAAACAATGTTTTCCCCTCACTAGTTCCCAAAGTATAAATAATTCAAGTCGTTTTCATTTTTCGTTTCAGTCATTTATACTGACATGGTGTTTGGAAGATACTTTCTCCGACAATGATCAACTTCCTCAGGCGATGATCTACCTCTTCCAGCGACGGCAGTGACGAAGATACTTTCTGTGAGCAGAGGTTACATAGGCTCTGTGATGTTCGGCAGCAAGAAGAAAGAATAAGACCGATTTTTGATGGGCCAGAAGCACCGGAACATTCCCACCAATGCCAACTCAGATTACACATAAGCGCCATGTAGGAGCCACTTTTCCCAGTTCAGGGAATGTTTGGAACCGTGGCAGTTTTTCAAAAAAATGGTGTCACATCGGATCCACATAGGCATTTCAACAAATGTCCATGTATCTCATTGTTTGGTTCAGCCAAATTAAAAAATGGGGCATGCCTCGAAAATCAGGACCCACCTATGCATGAAATGCCAAATTTGATGTTTTCATGCATGGTGAAACAGTTTTCCCCAACAGTCTATGTGGTGCTTACCTGTCAGCACATACATGAAAAACGGTGTTTACCAAACAGTATAATGTTGCTCACTATCTACATGGCAAAAGCTTTTTTTTTTTTGTGAAAAACGGGTCTTGGAAGCATGGGCATTTTTTCTTGAAAATCGGTCCCAAAAGGCAAATGCCTAATTTTTTAATAATCGGCTGAACGAAACAATGAGATACATGGGCATTTGTTGAAATGCCTATGTGGATCCGATGTGGCACTGTTTTATTTTAAAAAATGGGCCACGATTCTAAACATCCCTTGATATAAGGCCTTTGAATCTGCATGGAATCCAAAGACAAATGAATTCAAATCAGCCCCACAAGACTGTCCACCACAACGGTTCCATCCTTGCTGTGTATTTGGAACATCTCCCGATGATATACCAAAAACAATGATGTTATCATCGAGAGATGTTCCCAATACACGAGAGGGATGTAGTGTGGGACGTTGTGGGGTAATGTTGTTGGGGCTGATTCGGTCTCAAGGCAAATACTCAATGACATAAATAATTGCATGTATTGGTATCAAATTAGACACGTGGCAAGTGTGTTGATAACCATGAATTGACACTTGTGGTGCCCATATTCTCTCTGTCTCTATTACATGTATAGTCTCCTTAAACTAATTCTTCTTCATGACGAGAGAAGCTAAGTTTGCAATAGTGAAGGAGAAGAGTTATTTGAAGGATGAAGAGAGAAAGCCCTAGTCAACCTTTCCCTCTTGATCCATATTTTAATGTTTTTAATTTGAAAATGGATTAGTGTAAAGCTCCACTCTTAATCCATATTTTAATGTGTTCGTTTTCGGTGTAAGGCCCCATCTACAGAGGCGGAACCAAGGGGTGGTGGAGGGGAGTCATGTTTCTTAGCTTTTGCCCCTCTTATTTATGTTTCATAGTTTTTGGCCCCTTATCCATGTTTTTTAGGTTTTGCCCTTCATCAAGAAAAAATTGTAGCTCCACCTCTACCCACCGATTGATTTTTCCATCCATAAGCAATGTAAATAATACATCGGTTTTATCAATGTACAATTAGATCGATTATCACATAAAAAAAGCTCCAAGTGTTCACTAAAATTGTAAATCCATCGATTGAGTTTTACATTGATGAAATTTATATAAAAAACTAACAAAACCTAATAAGCATAATCACATCGTAATCACTTCCCCTATATTCTTAGGGTGTCATTTTCTCTTTTGACGTCAACAATTCTTAGGGCGATCCAAATGACAAATTAATCTAAAACCTCTTTAATTGGTTTCTACAAATTTGATCCAAAAATTGTTAATCAGGATAATTGGGTTTGACATTTATAATTACCTATGATATAATGTTAAAATATAATAAGAAAAAGGAGAATGAAACTTATCATTTTCGCTTTCTGAACTCAGAATACAACAGTGTTGTAGGACTAATATTGAGAAATACAATCTAAGAATGAGTTCACTCATGTCATTTAATCACTTTTCTTAAAATGGTATTGATTTATTATTAAATCTATATAAACCTTTATGTAGCTTTGATATATCATAAATATATTACTTATTTTTTAATGCTATTAGATTTGTAAATTGCCATATTTTAATGGATAATCCAAGCAGAAACACGGATTCAAGTCCCGCTATTTTCACCTACCTTGAAAAGCTAGTATGTTGTGTTAAATATATAAAAAAAAACTGAATAAAGATAATGCTATATTATTGCTCTTTAATAGGCCGGCCGGATATCGTCCCCACAGGGCTACACCCAACATCTAATGATCTGAATAGGCTAGGCTTGCTTTGGTCCCAGAATTGGGCTTCGGTCATTAGTTGCTTATTTGGCACATTGGTCGGAAATTGGGATCTGTTCCTCACATCGCACCTCACACTAACCTCACGAGTACATCAACCCGTGTATTGAGAACATCTCTCGTAAATAATAACACATAAATATAGGAGATATTTCCAATACAAGGTGGAATATGCCTAGAAGTAAGGGTGAGTATTCAATTTATTTGGTTAAAATCAGAACCGAATAAACTAAAATTATTAAAACAGAAATAAAAAAATGAAAACTGAAACCAAAATCGAATTATAATAAAACCAAATTTAATTAAAATATATATAATATTATATATTATAACCTATAATATATATTATGAATTATGAAATTAAATTTCATTATAATATATTAATATATAAATATACAGCATATTATACATTAAATGTTATATATATTAAATATTATATAGTAAATTTTAGTTAATTCGATTTTTTTAATTAACTGAATTTCTAAATCTAAAACCAAAACCGAAAACCGAAATACCAAAAAATTGAAAAACCGAATAAAAAAATGGAAATCGAAAAATTCGATTTTAACCGAATAATGCTCACTCCTACCTGCGAGGGGTTGGCGTAAGGAGCAAATCCGGTCTCGTTGGTCGGGCTTCGGTTTATCCAGTAATTTTGGCCTTAGTTTGCAACGATAGACAACCGTTAAATTGGAATATTTAATGTTGATGACAATGGATGGTGGTGGTGGGGTGGAGCTTGACCCTTACGCATGTGTTTGGTTTGAAGAAATAGGTTTCTCTATTTTTTCTTTATTTATTTTTAACTAAATACAACTTTTTTTGGGGGGTTTTTATAGTTAACCTCAGAAATCTGACTATGACTGTAAAGTTCAGATGAATCCTATCCGTTGATTGATGTTAAATTCAATTTGGAACACAGTCTTAATCCCATACAGTACAACAAATCATTCAGACAACAGACGCGAAAAGGACGACAACATAACGTTGTGGGTCCTATTTATCAGCGAGCGATGACGTGCAATTTACGTGTACATCAGCCGGTGAGCCGTGAGCGGGAGTGAGTGCGGAGTGCCCAACTTTTATATCGATACGAAAGTATGAAACATTGAAACCCTGCTCTTCTATTATCTTCTCTCTCCTTGCGTCCTCCGTTCTCCGAGGCGAACAAAGATAAACCAAAATTTAGTGGGAAAGACGACTCGAGAAGCACAGATCAAGTAACAGAGAATGGCGGCCGCAGATGTTGAAGCTGTAGACTTCGAGCCCGAAGAGGATGATCTCATGGACGAAGATGGGGCCGTCGATGTCGAAACGTCACCTAGAGCTCCTCTCCCCAAGCTCAAATCTGCCATCACCGGTGGGTCGTCCTCCTTCTCTGCTCCAAAGAAGACCAAAGGTAGAGGTTTCCGAGAAGAAACAGATGCTGAACGTAACAGTCGTTTTGCCGCGAACAATTTCGACTCCTTGGACTCGGATGGCGGCCCTGGTCCCCAACGATGTCAGTTCACCTACTCTCTATCTCTATATATTCCTTCAAATTAGTTATTTTTTCCCCTGTTCTAGGGTTTATTAGTCCTACTCAGAATGCTGTTATATCCTTTTATTTTACATTCTAGTTTTTCTTCAGTATTTGTTTAGGGTTTAGGATATTTTTTTGGAGGACCAGAGTACACAGTTTGCAAATGAAATCCAATAGTGTTCGTGCTTGAGATATATAATGCTATGAAACAATCAAGCTTTCCCATTTACTCGTATGGAGATCTTTTCTGACACTCAGAGTATATAGTCATTGGTATGTAACAAGCCACATACTTAGATTGGGCACAACTAGGTCCTACTTTTTTGCTCCGTTGGCCATGGGGTTGATTGACCTTGGGACACCTACCTGAACAAGCAATTGAACCTGGCTACCGAGGATTTTGCTTCTCTAATCAACTGTGCTAGATCTCATGAACCTTGGGTTGTGATGTTATCCAACTGAACTGTCCTCCTCCTACCAGAGTTTTCTCCAAACCAGAGAATATGAGAAGCACCACAGCTGACTCATCCCTACATGGCTATATGTTTTCGTAATACCTGAAAAATTTTGTTGCCATTTGTTGGAGATTTTTCATATTGCTGTGGGTGAAACAAAAGAGTCCTTGGAGCTTAAATGGAATTGGTGCTGTACTCCCTTAGGAATGAACAATCAAATTTATAGGAGATATGTTATTGCCTTCCTTTGGAGCATTTAGGAGGAGACAAGTTCTAAGATTGTTTACAACAAAAAAGACGATATACAAGGAAAGAGTGTTGAGTGAACAATCTGATACAAATAAAGTGCAGTAGGAGATGCTGTTCTTAATAGAGGGAAGGGGGGCCAAGACATCTGTTCTGATGAATGGGGAGAGTGAGGAGGGAGATGTGCTGGGGAGATGGGTTCTTATGCTTGCCCCATGTTTGGAAGTTGTTTCCTTGTTACTTTCAGTTGGCTCTAGGGTTTATCTTCAAAAAGAGCTTAGTTTCTTGTACAGAGATGTTATGATGTATTACAATATACCATATGTGCTATACACACAACCAAATGGGTTGAAGCAAAGGATTTATTTTCACAGGGTTAACAAAAAAAGATCAATCTGATTGACTTTGGGAAAAATTAATATCGGTATGCATATCGTGTTAAATTGTTAACCAAAGTGTGGTTGTCTGTGATTCTTCTGTGGCAGTTCATGATTAAGGGAAATAGTGTCTTGCTTCCTTCAAAGCATATATCAGTGCAATTGTTTATTGTACAGAAGCACCACAGTAGTTTTTTTTATTTTTTTTCTTGATGAATAAGCACCACAGTAGTTTGCTTTGGTATGTTTTTCTAATTTTATTGTGTGCCATTATGCTCCTGCTCTTTCCTCTCTCTCTCTCTCTCTTAAGTTGGCTAGATCATTATATTAGGGTTGCAAATCAAGTGAGTTGTGTCAGATCCAGGGCCAGGAAATAGCCAACCTGCCAACCTGTGGATAAGCCTGGGATAACTGGCCTGAGCAGCTGAGCCTGACCTGAACTACAGACTGCTCAACCATTCTGTAACTCAATTCAGTCAGCTTTGTCCTGTTTAGCAAATGCTTGACCTGAGCCTACCCAAGTTGCTGCCTTGCCGGAGCCTGACCTGAACTACAGACTGCTCAACCATTCTGTAACTCAATTCAGTCAGCTTTGTCCTGTTTAGCAAATGCTTGACCTGAGCTTACCCAAGTTGCAGCCTTACCGGAGCCTGACCTGAACTGCATACTGCTCAGTGCTCAACTATTCTGTAACTCAATTTGGTTATCTCAGATAAAATTATGAAAATATAAGCTTAGAAAGATCTGAACGGTAGATCTTGCAGTAACTGTACAACAACATTCATCCACTTGACCAAAGACTAATGTTGTGGGTGTTTATTTGAAAGGGATACATGATGTTAGGCCCTGGTTGAATCAGGTTCCCCAAGGCATCCTAAGTCCAATCTGAGTTGAGGTTGGGCATTTACATTTTTCCAATGTTATAAAATCCCAACCAGATGGTAAATCATTTTCAAGTAAGGTTTGTCGATTGTGGTTCAGTGGTTGAGCAGTGGTTAGATTGCAAATTTAACAGTGATGTTGTTCACTAAACTATAGCTGTAAAAATAGGATCTATGTAGTATGTTCGATTCTTTATATTCAACAAGCCAAACTTTCCTGAACACCAGAAGAATTACTGCCAGGTTTGGATGTGCTAATGGTAGACATACTTAAAAAAACAGCAATACACTACCCTGAAAAACCAATCTACAGGAAATGTTCACATGCCACACACGAGAAAGAGAAAACTAACTGCACCAATATAGCACCTCTATCTATTAGAAAATACATAAATCATGCCAAAAAGTGATTCAAACCAAGAAAACATCATTGTTGCCATTGTTGGATAAAACCAAGTGAAGAAAAAAAATGATTTTTTTGCGAATGACACTAAATAACATATATAACAATTAGTTCCCGAAATCCTGTATTTCTGAGAAAATTATCAAACCGCTTCCAATCAGAACAAGAGTATGGGCATACTCTTGAAACTGACCTGGCATGCATGATCTGCGGACAAGACTGTGTTGAAATGCTACTCATGCTGAATACCAGGACATTGTTTGCTATCTTTTCTGTCACTTCTTTCCTTTTTTTTTTTTTTAAATGCAATGTTCAGAAGCCTCAGTTTTTAATTAAATCTGTGCAGCCATTGAGGGGTGGATCATTTTGGTTACTGGAGTACATGAAGAGGCACAAGAGGATGATCTCCAAAATACCTTTGGTGAATTTGGGGAGGTTAAGAACTTGCATCTAAATCTTGATCGTCGCACAGGGTTTGTCAAGGTAAGTAAAATTGTTTCATTTGAGAATCTGCATTTGGATCCATTAACTGATGAACATCACATGGATGATCTTAAGAAAGGAGTTATCTTGCCTCTTTTTGTGCCATGAACATTTTTATTGATAATATACATAACATGTTGGGCAAAAGTTAATGAAGAGGAAAAAATCCATTAAGATTGCCTTGTGATCAATGCCATACTCAATCCTCAAAATCAAGATTTAGTAAATTATATTTGTATTCATGCGAACGGACAAGGGACAAAATTTGACTTGCTTTGCTTATTGATAATTGGTCCTACCTTCTGATTTTAAAAGTATGCATCAATAATGGAAAAGCCAAAATTAAATATGGAATTTTATGAATTTTACATATTTTTGTGCAGCAAGGGTATTTTGGTTATTTGACCAAGGTGTAAGTTGGTCCACCTGGGTGGTTTGCTTTGTCTTAGTTATAATGTATTTATCCATAAATTTTCAGTTGTAAGGTGAATACTTAGTTATGGCAGATTCTTTAAGTTGTAGTATGAGAGTGGTAGAGCTGTAGTTCTTTGTTTTCCTAGTTTTAGGAGTATGGCTTGTCAACCCAAGGTTTTATGATTTGCACCCTTTGCCAATGCAATGAGGTGATGTCTAGCTGTTTTGGCCTCCCTATTGGCGAAGAATCTGTGCTTAGTCTAGACTAAGAGACTAATTGCATCTTTACATTAAGTCAGCAATCCCTAATAATTTAGCATTATTTCATTAGAAGGTTCCATTGTTTGACCCCCTTCTCTTGAAGAACCTAGGCGATTTTGGCAGTTTGCTGAGATTCCAATCCAAAACCTTTCTAGATCTAACGGTACCCTTCCATTAACCATAAAATCCATCTTAAACCTATTTCAGTTGCCACGTTGATTTTTATAAAAATCTGATATTATAATTTTTTTTTGATAAGTAACAAATAAATTTAATTAAAGAGAAACTTTGATTGAAATTTTGAAAAGAAGGCAACTGTTTATGTTCATTTAGAAGGAGATCTGAAGGATTACAGAAAACCCTGTCCCCTAATATTAAAAAAGATCAAGATGGCATTGAGCTATCACAGTATCACTATACAAGAAAGACGTTTTCACTCCATCTTTTCCTAGTCCATTAGCTATTGAATTTAGTTCTCTTGGGATCTCTCTCCTTTGGAACAGAGGATCAAGGAATGACTCTTCAAGTAGTGAGCCACCTTGCAAGGTTTCTGCCAACAGCTGTTGCTTCATCTAATGACATTGGCGAAGTCCTTTTCAATGGCTAGAGAAGGGGTCAAGGCCTTTGACAATTCCTTCCCCATTAAGGGGGCCAGCATCTCTGTTTTGCCGGAGATGGCATTCCCAAGTTGGACAATTGTCTGCTGAATGCCTGAAATATGCTCCCACTGGACCTGGTAAGGATTTCTTCACCCTGGCAGGCCCAGGATTCCTGGAGGAACTGTCATCAAACTGTAACTTAATCTCACCTTCAACTGGAGGAAGAGGGGAACTTATAGGAAGTTGGTTGGTTTCTCTTCTCTGTAGAAGATCAAAGATGTCAACCAGATTTATTTAAAAGTCATTGAGAGAGATTCCCTGAACTCTTTACTGATAAGAACCCAAGAATTCAGAAGGACCAAGGCTATTCTGCACTTTTTTATGGGAAATGGTAACTTTCATTAATAATAATGGATAAAAATTACAACTGCCACCATCCAAGGGCAGGATGGAGAACCCTTTGACAAAAACTGTCTCGTAAACAGGCCCAAAACAACTCTTGCCAATTTACTCCTTGCTTTGCCAAAGCATCAACCATACCATTTGCTGATCTTGCCCAGTTAAATCTCACCCCAATGTCCCTTGCTAAGCTCGAGATTTCTCTTAGCTGATGTCTGAAAATATGATTGTTCCTTTCTCCCCATATCCTCTTCCCTTTCCTCTTATCGCAGTATGAACGATAGCCTTCTAATATAGGTTCCCCTTTCACAAAGACCCATGTATTTCCAATAATAGAACCTGGTGAGAAACACTTGAGTCCCACAAGGCCCAAAAAGAAATTCCAATGCTGTTGAGTGACCAGGCAGTAAATGAGGTCATTAATTTGGCATCCTTAAGACACATGATATACACCTTGGAGGATGTGCATCTATGCTTAGAAATTCTGCCTGTTGTCACACTTCTGATCCTTTTTTTGGATGAACCACTGAAAATTTTTATCCTTCCATTAGCTGCTTTCCAAATGAAAGAAGCTCTATGGGTGGGGGGGGGGGGTGGGGACAAGACAACTCAACTCAACTAAGCCTTGTCCCAACTATATGGCAACACAAGACAATTGGAGTTTTTTCCCGTTCTTTGTTTTCTGGAAGATCTTGATATTAGGATTAGACACCAAGGTGTAGAAGAAAGACACATTGTAAAAGAGGTATAATATGTGTTAGTAGTGTGGGGGGAGATGTTGACCTCTCTATGGATGTGGACAAGAGTGGCAATATCCTCAGTTTTTTTTTGGTGTGTGTTTGTGAGAGAGATCAACCCTTTCCTCAGCCCACCCTCTTTTTTGGTTTTGCAAACAATACCATTGGTTAATGAGGCAGTCCCTCTTCTTTCCTCCAAAGTTCCTCGATGTGGTGGTCCCTTAAACCTTTGTGGGGACCAAAGGGGACCTGGAACACCGAACATTGACAAGTTGAATGAAGAGGCCAGCCAAGGTAGTCATAAAAGGAATGAACCTAGCACTTTAGTAGATAATTCTTCTTCCAAATAGTCAACCTCTTCTCACAGTTTTCAATTACTGGGTTTCAAAAGGTGATGAACATAGGATTACCTCCAAGAGGCATGCCCAAATATTTGATCAGCCATTTCTCCATCCTACATCTCAAAATTCACTAGAAGCCTTGCAAGACCTCATCTGACAAATTAATGCCCACCTCTCACTAGCAGCAAAGCACCATTAGTGAGATTACTGAGAATGGCATGATGCCGTGACCAAAGTAAAAAAAGTGCAGATAGAGAGGGCATCCCTGCTACAGTGCAATAGAGCACCTTAAAAAACCAGAGATGGGGTCATTAATCAAAACAGAACCAAATAGTATAATAGCTAGATCATACCTGTCCATCAATTTGATATTAAACTCATGGTTAATGACTATGCTCTCACAAAATGATCAATTCTATAGGCATACACTTTCTTCTAATCAATCATCATATGGGTCTCATGTCGCCAGTAATCAATCTTATGGGTCCAAAATCAATTAGAGTTCACATCCCTCCTTTTAGTTCAAAGTTTAAGAATACAGAGTCTGGGCCTAGAATAAGGAATTGAATACTACCTGATTGTGCATATCATATGGAAGTGCGCGGGGTTAATTAAAGATAAAAGTGGGTGATTTTGGTGGTTGATAAGGACTGATTATGTGGTAGCAAGATGGTAATATCTTGGAGAATTGCATGTGATCATCCATATTCTAGTGTTTGGTGGTTGTTTAGTTATCAATAAAAAAAAATTGTTTTGGTTGTTTTTTGGTACTGCCATTTTGTTTAACAGGTTATGCGAATTTTGGTGTGTTAACCATTTTTAGTATGCTATGTTCTTGTATACAGATGTTAATCATTTTTCTTCTGCTGATAAATATTAGCATTAGTGTTCTGGCCATAAATTTTGTGCATGACCAACATTTTTAAGTTAAATGTTCGCTTAGTGAAATGAAAGAGAAATTGCATATCGTTAGTTTGAACATATTCAGATAATCTTTTCAGTTGCTTGCTATTATATTTTCTTTGTATAGGAATGGCAATAGCGCCATGCCTTTCTTATTAACAAATTTGGAATTTTTGTTTTTAGGGCTATGCACTAATTGAATATGAGAATTTTGAGGAGGCTCAGGCTGCCATATCTGCAATAAATGGAACTGAGCTTCTTACCCAGACCATCTATGTTGATTGGGCCTTCAGCAATGGACCTTTCAAAAGGAGGAACATGAGGAGGAGGTTCGTTGATTCTTCTATTCCCTTGTACTCATGCGATGCTTCAGTGTAGTAGTTTGTATTTTATTGTCTTAGCCAAGTTTTATGTCAACCGATTTAATTGCTTGTTGAGGACTCCTGGGTCCATATGGTTCTCTTGGATGAATTCACCAGGGATATCCAGAAGGGCTCCCAAGAAATAGGTTGAATGACTTCCAGTGCACTTTTGGATTAATCCAAATGGGCAGCTTTTTTTTTTTTTTTGTTGATAGTGAGGCCCATGGATGTTATTGGTTATAGAACATCCAGTTCTGCATGCTGGGCAACTGAGGAAATTATTTCTTTTTTGAGTGAGCTTTTACATTGTGCTCATGGAGAAGCTTTGGTTCTTGTTATTGTTTTGCAGGTCACCCCGTGGGCACCGATCAAGGAGTCCTAGGAGGAGGTATTGAGACTGACTCAAAGTCATATGGGCATTTGGTTTTTGGTGTGGGACTGGAATCTGGATTCGTGCTGAATGAATTGGGTTGATACTACTGATCAAAAAAAAAAAAAAAAATTGGGTTGATACTTGTGAGCACTTGATTTGTGGTATTTACTCTTTTAATGCATGCCTGGCTTGCAGTTTTCTGTCTAATGCCCTGTCATTGCTTTTGCTTTTCTTTTTTTATCCCTTTCTCGAAAAGGTAAGTGTTTTTAGCCCTGATGCTATTCCCTCGCTATATATTCAAAGTTTACACTTGAGCTAAATACTATGAAATGTTACAGATCCTTGTTGCCTGGATTCACCGTTGAGACTACTCTTTATCCAAATTTTCTCCATGTGCGTTGAAGGTCTCTTCCTATTGTAATCCTTCGGTCAAATCTGCTTGTTGGGACTTGGGCTTGGCTCAATCCCAGGGCCTAGTGGTTTGGTTAGAGGTTTTACTTTTATGCTCATCCCTTTAGTCTGCATATGGGATCGGTAGATTTGAGCATGGCATTCAGAGAAGTATTTTTGTGGGGATGGGTTCTATTTATCTTGTGTATGTGGGCAGACGGGAAGAGACAGCACTCAGACATTTGGAATCCTTTGGAGGCATATCACTCCAAATCCCGGGGTGAACTGAAAAAGGTTTTGGCTCTTTATCAAGTTCCACTCCATTCTTTGTTCATCATAACTAACAATCAATTCTTGGAGGGAACAACATCCTACCATCGTATTAACAGCCAAGCGTGATCTAATTGACTTTGTAGGTGTTTGGCATCGGCACGGGGATTAGGGGTCTCACGGTTCGGTGAGGTATTTTTTCAAATCGATCCGATCTGATTGGCTTTTTAAATATTTAAACCGAAACCAAACCGATGCAACCGGTTAGCCGCGGTTTGGTTTTTCAGTTTTTTATGCATTTAAAAAAAAAAATTAAAACTGTTGGTGCCGGTGCTGGCGGTTGCTGTTGGTGCCGGACTGTTTGGTGTCGTCGCTGAAGTGAGCTTGAGAGGTTGTGTCGAGCGGAGACGCGAAAAGGAGATCAGAGAGAGAGAAGAGATCATAGGTGTTGGACCGTTGGTGCTTATTTGCTGGCGAGACGGCGACCGGCATTGCTGCTTGGTGCTGCCGTGCTGGTGGTTGGCACGAGCCGCGCGACCATCTGGAGTAAGGACCGGAATACGAAGAGTGGAAGCAGAAAGTCCAATAAGAAGATTAAACTTAGAAGATAGAAGATAAGAGAAAATTGAAACATTGAGAGAGAGAAAAAGAAAATAGTCAAAGGAGTACTGACACTCTGGCAGGGGAAAA
The DNA here is from genome assembly GCF_056320005.1 of Nelumbo lutea. Lineage (NCBI taxonomy): Eukaryota > Viridiplantae > Streptophyta > Magnoliopsida > Proteales > Nelumbonaceae > Nelumbo > Nelumbo lutea. The sequence continues at coordinate 8,731,712 of NC_142690.1, forward strand.
GACAAAAGAGCAAATGATGGAGATTTGAGGATTGGGTTGGCAGACTGTCGAACTAATGAGGGGTTAAAATTTCAAAGAGAAGGCTGAAAGTCTCTGCCGAATCCTCTTATTCGATTTTCAAAAAAAAAAGTAAAAATTATAATATATTATTTTATATAATATCGGTCGTGGACTGTCGTTTTTTTGAACTGGTTAATTGAAACCGAACTGAAATTATTAGCTTTTTAAGAACATCAAACTGAAAGTGAATCTATTGGTTCGGTTAACTAATTTTTCAGTTTGGTTTTGGTTGGTTTTTTTGCTCAGTTTGGTTTTTTTGCTCACCCCTAACTAGGACCGTGTATGTCTGAGTTGTAAGCACTGTTTTCTCTTATTTTTTGTTTGGATACGGTATTGTTATATAGGCTGTTTTTTGGGATAACATCATTGGTTTTGTTTGGTATCAGTGTTGTAGAACCCTTATTAGCATTGATCTATATTATCTAGTGTTTAAGATGATGCCACATTGATGTCACATCAATTTAGACCTGGCAAAAAGTTGACCCAACCCGTGAACCTAACTCAACCCAATTCGAAAAAATAGGGTTAGGGTCTCATATTTAGCTACCTGAATGTGAGAATAATCTGACCCAACCCAACTCGGAAAAAACTGGGTTGGGTTGGTCATGGGTCAACCCGCTAACCCGATTGTCAAGTCTAATTGAGACTATTTATGCATTGCTAGAAGTTTCCACTCTTTAATTTTTTCTATTTAATCTTTACTCTTTATTGTTTATTCTTTAAATTGTTAATGTTCAAGCTTTTTTATTTTATATTTGGAATTTTAAGGTTAATTCCTTTAATTTTGGCATTTTCATGTAGTTTTTCTTTATTTTTTTAAATTTCAGTTATTTTTTGGGATGACCCGAATTGACACATGGGTCAACCCTAACCTGAATATTTAGGGTTAGGGTCTAGCAATTGATAACCCGACCCAAAATCAATCCAAAGTGTCTTGACCCAACCCTAACCCGACTCACCCAACCAAATTGCCAGGTCTACACATCATTGCACTGCTAACAATAATGGGCTGTTTTCTGAGAAAACATTGAATTTGGCGTTTTTTCATACTACACTTTCCCGATTTTTAAGGTGTTGTTTGGAGTAGCATTTTTTAGAAAAAATGATAAGTGCCAAACACCGCCTTTAACCCACAATCGGCGACAAGCTAGTAACTTTTTGAAGAACTCATTACAAGGGAGATTATTAGGGATGTATAAATGCATTTCACAAACCAATGCAGTTCATCATGATCCATCAATCATGTACGAAATCTCTTAGGCTGTGTTTGTTTGGAGTGTAAATCTCATCATGTAAAACTCTACTGATAGAGTTTTACACTGAACCGAGCATTAAAAAATGTGACTATCCATGTAATACTATATCGATAAACAAACACAGCCTTAGATTGTGCATTATTCATTTCAGAAATGTTTTTTGGTTGAGACGTGTTGGTTAGGAAGTTAAAGTGTTCTCTTTTTTTTTTTTTTTATTGTTATAAAGAATTTGTTGCAATGGTATCTCAAAGAAGTCCATTTCTGCATGAATTATCATATTGCCATTTGAATTTTTCCCTAATTCTGCATAAATGCCAATGTGGAAAATTATTGCAAAAAATTAGTTGTGAAACGTATCCTTTCTAAATATATTGATACCGATATAATACACCCCAAGTCCTCAGATAGAAATACATACATACCGATACAATACACCCCAAAACCCCATACCATATTTGATACTTTAATCCGGATTGGAGGGTAACACAAACTCCCAAAATCAACCCGAGCACGTCCAAGTTACAGCCCGAAAAAACAAACCCTTGGGTTTGATTTAATACACAATAAATAACCAAATCAACCCATTAATTAACAATTTTTAAAGAAAACACAATTAGCAAGCGATGGCAACAAGCTAGCTGCTAATTTCTGAGAAAAAAACGGCAACTACTGAACTACCTCATTAGAAAAACCAGAATACTTAAGCCACGACAACTTTATTCAAATCAAAACCAGGCCAGAGGCGTGCTAACGTGCAGTGCAGATCTTGTTATCTATGGGCGAAATGGTAGTACGGTTCTTTAGTCTTTGCCAATACCACGGTGCACCACTTCATACTGACTCGATTTTTGCCTGGCCAAACTGGCTAATTTGTGGGTTCTTTCTAGAGTGTTAATCTAGTAAATAAAATATAAACTTAACCAGTATTCATTAAAATAGCTATGTAGTAACTATATTATAAATAAACATTTTAATCAAGTTGGTGAGGAATCACTTTCTGAACTTCTTGGACGAACTAATATCAACTACCATGCATATACTAATAACATCAAATGGGTTTGGAATACGAGACTAATTTGGTGTTGTGCTATAGGTTTCTTGTTTCCGTATATCCTTTCCATTTGCAAAGAACAAACGACACAGATATGGCTGTGGGAGAAGTGTTTCTGGGCGCCTTCCTTACGGTGATGCTTGAACAGTTGACCTCTTCTGAGCTAAGAGGGGTTGCACTTCGCTGGAGAATACATAAAAAGCTGAAGAAATTAGAGAGTACGCTGTCAAAAATTCAAGCTGTGCTCATTGATGCAGAGAACAAGCAAATGAAAGACATAAAAGTGGAAAAGTGGCTAGATGATCTCAAACATGTGGCTTATGATGTAGAAGACATACTGGACAAGGTCTCAACTGAAGCTCTCCGCCAAAAATTGGAAGCAGAAGCCAAGATAAAGCAGGTACGCAAGAAACTCATTCCTTATAATTTACGTCCTCGTGTAGTTTCATTCAAGTTTGGGATAGGATCTAAGATAAGTAGATAAATAAAGAGTTGGAAGAAATTGCACTAGTGAGAGATCGTCTTGGCTTACAAGAGGGAGTTGGAGCAGAGTCAGTTCGAGTTGAACAGAGACGGCCAACAAGTTCCTTGTTAAATGATCTTGTTTATGGAAGAGAGGAAGACAAAGCAAAGATAATCAAGTTGCTACTTTCTGATGAACATAATCATAATGGGGCCCTAGTAATTCCCATAGTTGGTATGCCTGGGGTTGAAAAGACCACCCTTGCTCAGCTTGTGTATAATGATGGTGGCGTAAAGCAATATTTTGATCTAAATACATTGGTATATGTTTCAGAGGGCTATAACATGTTGACATTAGCAAAAGCAATTCTGGAGTCTGCTACAGGGCAATCTTATTATCTTAATGAATTAGATTCACTTCAAGCTAATCTTAGGAAGGAATTAAAGGACAAGAAATTTTTACTTGTTTTGGATGAAGTCTGGAATGAGAACTATAACGATTGGTGTGCCCTCCTATCTCCTTTCAGAGGTGGGATACAAGAAAGTAAGATCATAGTAACTACAAGAAGTGAAACTGTTTCATTCGTTGTGGGCAATGTTCACGCCTACAAACTGAATGTCTTATCAGAGAAAGACTGCTTCTTGTTATTTAAACAACATGCATTTGTGGATGGAATATCAGAAACAAATCCAAACTTGGAAGAACTTGGCCGTGGAATTGTAGGAAAATGCAATGGTTTGCCTTTGGCGGCAAAGACACTTGGAGGTCTCCTGCACTCCAAAGTAGATGCAAATGAGTGGAGAAATATGGGAATTACCAGAGGACCGAAGTGAGATTCTTCCTGCCCTAAGATTGAGTTACCATCATCTTCCAGCACACCTGAAGCGGTGCTTCGCCTATTGTTCTATTTTTCCCAAGGGCTATGAATTTGAGAAGGAGACATTAGTACTCTTGTGGATGGCAGAGGGTTTTGTCCAACCAAATGAAAGGAAGCATATGGAAGACATAGCTGGTGAGTATTTTGATGAGTTACTCCACAGGATGTTCTTTCAAGAAACAAGTCATAATACATCAATGCTTATGATGCATGACCTCATGAATGATTTAGCAGTCTATTTCAGGAGGAACTTGTTTCAGATTAGAGGATGGAAATAAGAGCAATAATAGGGCAAACAAAATTCCTGAGAAGGCTAGACATTCATCATTTCTTCGTGGACAATATGATAGAATAACAAAGTTTCAGGCCTTTCATGAGCTAAAGCTTCTACGGACCTTCTTACCATTAAGAAGAAGAGAGGACAAGTATTGCTACATACATAAACAGATCCTTCATGACTTGTTTCCCAAATTAACTTGCCTACGGGTACTGTCCTTGAGATGGTATTATATCACACAATTTCCAGATTCAATTGGCCAACTGAAACACCTAAGGTATTTAGACTTCTCTCATACCCCAATCAGAAGACTGCCTGACTCAATTAATGCTCTATACAACTTACAGTCATTGATATTGAATTGTTGTCCCAATCTCATTGAATTGCCGAAGGACATGGGCAACCTGATCAACTTGCGACATCTCAAAACAAGTGAATGCCCCAATTTATAAAAGATGCCAATGGGGTTTGGTAGATTGACTAATCTCAGAACTTTGTCTAATTTTGTTGTGAGTCAAGAATCTCCAATAAGCGAGTTAGGCAAAATTTTGCACCTCCAAGGGAACATTCACATTTCAAAGTTAGAGAATGTAGATGCATTCAATTGGACTGATGCAAGTCGTGCCAACTTATAAGATAAACTACACATTCAAGGGCTTAGGGTGCTGCAACCTCATATGAACTTGAAGGAGCTCTTCATCAGCTCCTATCTTGGTGAATGCTTTCCAAGTTGGATTGGTGATCAGTCCTTGTCCAATTTAGTGATCCTGAAACTCTTTAAATGTAGCAAATGCAAGTTACTACCCCCACTTGGGCAACTACCCATGCTCAGAGATCTCTATATTGAAGGAATGCATAGAATTAACTATGTGGATCGCGAGTTTTATGGGGATTGTTTGGATAAGACTTTCCCATCATTGGAGATACTATCTTTCAGGGAGATGCTTGGGTTGGTGGAATGGTTTGGATTGGGAGAAGAGAAAGAATTAAAAGGCATTGAAGAATTTCCTAATCTCACTAAGCTTACTATGCAAAACTGTCTCAAGCTACAAAAACTATCACCTTGTTTCCCTGTCCTTGTATCACTAGAGGTAAAAGATTGTGAAGCATTGATTGCCCTTCCAGAGCTCCTTCCCTCATCTGTAAGTACAGACCAACCTAGTGAAAAGGTTAAGAAAGGTCAACGATCCTCAAGTGAAAGAGGTGATGAGCTGACCCCTCATCTTCGTGAGCTTGTTATTGAGGATTGTCTCAAGCTAAGGGAGGCACCCTTCCCGCTACCTTTCTTGGCAAAACTTGAGATTCGTGGCTGCCCAGTGTACCATTTCTATGGACACGAGGAGAGTAATAAACTTCTACTAGAAGGTTTTGCAGAGATCACCTCACTCAACTCATTCCATATTTCTGAGTTTGTTAAGTTAGCACATTTCCCACAGGGATTTCTTCAAGCCATGATTGCACTCGAAGGCTTAGAAATTTGTAATTGCTTTTCTCTCAAAGATCTTGGAAATGATGTGGGTTTTCAACACCTTGTTTCTCTTTGTAGGTTGGTAATTCTGGGATGCCCCAGACTTAGAACGTTGCCTGAGCTACCCCTCAGAGTCAAATTTTTACATATCGAACACTGTTATGGCCTGAGAGAGCTACCCCATATTGATTTACTTACTGAGCTACGAAGTCTTTCTATCATCAAATGTGAAAGGCTACAATACTTACCCCAGGGATTGAATAATCTCAGATATCTTGAACATTTAGAGATCAAATGGTGTAGTTCTATTGAGTCCTTTCCATGTACAGGACTGCCCATCAAGATTGAACGCCTTGAGATAAAAGATTGCAGGGTTCTCAGGTTACCAGTTCAGGGACTACACAACCTTACCTCTCTCAAGTATTTGATCATTGAGGAATGTTATCATCTGAAATCCTTGTCAAGAGCGTGGTTTCCCACTTCTCTTGAGCATATTGAACTAAGGGAATGTGAGAATCTCAATAACTTGCCTGAAGATTTGAACCAACTTTCATGTCTTTATCATTTAGAGGTCAACAATTGTCCAGCTCTTGTAGATTTTCCAGAAGAAGGGTTACCTGTCACCAGCTTGAGATCAGTTTGGATCATTGGATGCAAGAACCTTAAGTTCTTACCTAATCACATGAACAGCCTCGCATCACTTCATGAATTGCGAATATGTGATTGTCCTAAAATCGTGTCATTTCCTCAAGGAGGATTGCCCGCCAATCTGTACTCACTTTCCATCAAAGATTGCAACTATCTCAAGCTCCAGTTTGATTGGGGTCTGCACGACCTAACCTCTCTTAGATATCTCATGGTTGCTGGTTGTCCTGAGCTTTTCTCCCCTCTGGATTGGCAGTTACAGCTAATGACTCTTACATCTCTTCATTTAGAAAGATGTGAAAATCTTATTTCCATTCTCAGGGGGCTAAAAAATCTCACCTCCCTTGAAGAGTTAGTAATAATCAAGAGTAACCAACTCAAGTCCTTAAGGGAGATAGGGGTTCTCACTGCTTCACTTTCTCATCTAGATATACAGGACTGTCCTTTGCTGAAACAACAGTTTCAGGATGAAGAAGATAGGCCCAAGATAGCCCAAATTTCCTGTATAGAGATTGATGGTGAAAACATAACTTAATCTATCTCAAATGATTTGGGGATTCCTTTGATGAGAAGACAAAGAACTTCCTATGGTCAGGTACTATGTTGTCCTTGTCATTCAGTTATAAAGAACTTGTTTAAATTTGATAAAATTAGTTAATGGGAAGTTTTTTTTTCTCTCATTTTAGTTACCCATGTAGAGGATGAACAGGATGTAATGGGAATATTCTCATCCTCCTATGCACAGCTGATGGTTCTACTTCAAAATCGCAGAGCATCATCACCGAACAAGTGCTAATTCTAGCTTCTGAGTAAAACAGACATTTTTTTTTGAAAGAAAACGCTTAAAACAGACATTGATGTCATATTTTAAGCATGGTTGCATTTGCAACTCTGAATATTTACCTTTCATTTTTGTTTTTATTCGTATGTTCATTTCATCTACTTCATTGTCAAGTGATTAGACTTGCATATCAATCTGATTCACAATACTTTATTTACTATGGAAGGGCATCATCATGACTATTGTAGTTTTATACATATGTAAGCATAAATCATCATGCATAATAAAAGGAGTAGAAAAAGGTGGAGTTTTTTAGAACTTGAAGAGAGACAAGAACACATTAAAATTAACTGTTTTAAATGCGATATTTATATTTATCATGGAAATCGATTATAATACTAATAGATATGGTGATATTTGATATTTGATGGCAATTTCCACCAAACCCGGCAGGTACCCGCCCCTACCCTCCCCAATAGGGTGGGTTCTTTTTTGAAGAATGGATTTTGGGGTGGAGACAAGTTTTAGGGTTTTACAACAAATACAATACAGGTAGGGTATGGTATTACGCTAAACCCGACCCTCCTCAACTTGCACATTGAATTTACTAAAATATCCCTAGTGCTTATAATTAAATTATTGTTGTAAGGCATATAGACTTAAGTATTATATGTTGAATGCAATAATGTTTCAAATCTTATATGAAGGATGGTAAAAAAAATTATGGGTTTTCTACATGTTTCAATCAAAAAGTTGGTAAGTTTGATGCTTGTTCATGTTATTTTGCTTGTTTGTTGCTTATATATAATAAGAAATAATATGAAATTAGATGTGGGTTCTAGACCCAACCCACCCTAATGCAGAGAGAGTGGGGTCAAGGAGGGTTTGGGACCTTTTAAACCATGCTTAATTATCAATACAACCAAATTGTATACGTCAACCTTGAACATTGGTCGAGTGGAAGGTTTGGTGGTTTAACCAGTAAGTTAGCCTGTTAAATTGTTCAAATTTATCAAAAACTCATCGGTGGGAATGCTATGTTGTTGTTATTCCACTCAACCATCCGACATCTTCAATGGGCAAAACAAATGAACTTTCAATGATATTCCACCCAAAACATCATGCCAATGGGATAAGTTAATAGGGAAATTCATCTCCACCCTTCTTTGAGAAGGGTTGTTTTGTGTCTAATTCATTTAGGGATGAGTTTGGGCTATGAAATGTCAACCTTCAATGGTTTTGGCTTAGTGCATAGGGATTCAACTTGGGATGGACCAATGGGAATCCAGTTTGGGTTGGGTTGAAGATTGGATAAGGGTTAGAAAATGCCAACCAACTGTTAGAACTGTAGTACAAGTCAATCCGATCCACTGTATTATTCTTATTACTATATATTCTTGCATATATGTTTATAAATAGGGTAAATTACAGATTACCACCCTTTACTTTGGGGTTGACACTTGCCCATTGAACTTTCATTTGCGACAAAGATCTCATAAATTTTTAGATTTCAACAATTTGCCCCTCATTGTTAATTGGATGAAGTTAATTTATTAAAATGTCATTTCAAGATTCCTATGAGCGAGAGGACCGAATTTCAAAATGATGAAAATGGGCAGGGGAAAGCACATCATCTCTTTAGAAAGACAAATAAGGGATTTTATTCTTTATACAAATATGTAAGAGGAAGGGAAAAAAATGGTCCCATAAATTAAGAAAAGGTAATTTGGGGATTTGGAAATGCTTAACATATACATGACAGTCACATGCAAGTCTTTTTTGAAGTTAATTAAGGGAATGCGGGCAAAGTATTGGAATCTTAAAGTTCAAGGGTAAGTGGCACTACCCAAAATACTAGATGGTAATTTGTTATTTACTGATTTTAACCTGTATGTATGTATGTGTACACACGTGTGTTTGTATATTTAACAAGCCGATTACCACCTGTACTTTAAGGGTGGTCATAGTTAGCGCTCTGAACTTTCATTTGCAACAAAGCCCCTTCAGCTTTTAGATTTCCAACACTTTGCCCCTTTCCCACCAATTCGATTGATAGATATAGCTAATTTACTAAAACACCCTTTCAACATGCGTATAAGTAAGAAGACAACATTTCAAAATGACTAAAATGGGTAGGGTAAAACACATTATGACTTTCTAGCCCACTTTACTAATAAACCCTGATGCAACTAGAATTGATTGCTAGTCAGAAGCTAACATGTGTATTGAACCGACTGGGGGTGGAATGGTCAAGTCACTCACATGGCTCGGTACAAAACCACATCTGCACCCCACAGGGGGCGACCAACATTTCAATGTGCATTGGGAACATCTTTCGCAGTTTTCAGTGGGAGATGTTCCCAATACACAGTTAAGATATGTTGTGGGGTGCCCTTTGTGGAGCGTAGATGTGAATTTGGCTCAAACAAAATGTGACTTCCCCTCGAGATGAATTGATCTTGTGACTTCGAGACATTCAACTCGTCCTTAGGAGCGAGATGAGTGGCGCAACCAACACCGATGTCCCACTTGAGGAAAGCATGAGACCAAACCGAGTTGACACATGCACAAAATGCAGTGGCTAGTGGTGGTATGGGACAAGAGAGTCAACAGGCCGATTAGACACCTCCATCTACAAATTCATATGAGCAAGAGATGATGAATATTTCATGTAATGAATATGAATGGTTGATCTAGGTTATTTCTCAATCGAGTATATCTATGTGTGCCTACTCAGGTATGGTTTGTCTAGCATCCAAACCCTCCCATTGGATCATTGATTCTAGAGCTTTCAATCATATGACTGGGATTCCAGGTGTGTTCTCTTCTCTTTCTTCATTTTTTACAACTCACACTATTACCATTGCTAATGGTTGTACTTCTTCCATATGTGGTACCGGTAATGTTAACATTGGTTCATTCTCTTTGCTTTTAGTTCTGTATGTTCCCAAGTTCCCTAATCTTATATCTTTTAGTAAATTAATCAAATCTCTTAATTGCTCTATCACCTTTTACCCCTCATCTAGTGTCTTTCAGGATCTCAAGACCGGGATGAAGATTGGTGGAGGACATAAAGATGGTGGACTATATTATCTTGATAGTGGTGACGTTTCATCAACAACTCTTCAGATGTCTCTTTCTCCTTTCTAGTGGCATTGCGTACTTGGACATCCATTTCTTAAAGCTCTTAAGCAACTTATTTTAGCATTGAATTGTCTTTCTACTTTGGATTGTGAGTCATGTCAGTATGGGAAACATCATCGGGTTTCCTTTAGTCCTAGAGTCGATAGTCATATGTCAAGTCCTTTTTCTTTGATCCATTTGGACATTTGGGGTCCAAATAAAATAGTGTCACACAATGGTTACAAATACTTTGTTATTTTTGTTGATGATTATTCAACGATGACATGACTTTATCTTATGAAAGAAAGAAGTAAATTATTTTTTATTTTCCAAAAGTCACATGCTGAAATTCACACTCAATTTAGTATCCATATTATGATCCTATGTTCTGATAGTGGCCAAGAATATTTTTATATGCCTTTTCAACAATATTTAAAACAACATGGTATTATCCATAAAACCTGTTGCTCTTACACCCCTCAACAAAATGGAGTAGCTGAACGGAAGAATCATCACCTCTTGGAAACTACTTGGTTCCTGTTGCACCATATGAATGTATCCAAATGTTTTTGGAGTGATGTTGTGCTTACATCTTGCTTTCTTATTAACTGAATGCCTATGCTCATTCTTAATGGTCAATCTCCCTTCTCTGTTTTGTTTCCTACATTGTCCAATTTTCATCTCATTTCTAGGGTTTTTGGATGTGTTTGTTTTGTTCATAACCTTGGCCCTAGACTAGACAAATTGGATGCACAATCTACTAAGTATGTATTCCTTGGATATTCTAGAACGCAAAAAGGGTACAAATGTTATAATCCCAGTTCTTGGCGTTGCTATGTGTGTCCTAATGTTACTTTCTTTAAGTTGGTTCTATTCTTTTTTGGGTTGGATGTCCATTTTCCTTCTTCTTCTCTTCCGCTTCCAGTCTCTATTGTGAACCCTATTCCACTTGTTCTAGCTACGACTAAGCCATTGCCTCCGATGCCACTTCTCACTACACGACCACCTATCTAGCAAGTGTATACACATTGACATGCACTGACTCCTTCTGCTTCTTCACCATTAACGGATCTGACAGTAGTTTTCGCAGCACCATCACACCCCATTTTTTACCTTGACCTTCCTAGTTCCTTGCAAAAAGGTAAATGTAGTTGTACCCTTCATCCTATCTCTAATTATGTTTATGCCTTTCACCTTTCTCCTTCCCATCGATAGTTTGTTTTGTTGTTATCTTTTGTTTCTGTTCCCAATGATGTCTAAGAAGCCCTTATCTCTCTAGGGTGGCATCAAGCGATGGAAGAACTCTCCTTTTTGGCTCATAATCATACGTGGGATCTCACCACTCTTCCCCTTGGTAAGCATGCTGTCAGATGTAAGTGGGTATACACTATCAAGTACTTACTTGATGGTAGTGTTGAGCGGTTGAAAGCTCAGTTGGTTGCAACGGGTTATTCATAGTTATATGGCATTTGCTACATTAAGACTTTTTCTCCTATTGCCAAGATTGGTTCAATTCGTGTTTTGATCTCTCTATCTACTATGTATGATTGGCCTTTGTTTCAACTTGATATTAAGAATGCTTTTTTTTTCATGGTGATCTTCTTGAGGAGGTATATATGGAGCAACCACCTGGGTTTGTTGCTCAGGGGATGATAAAGTGTGTAAGCTCAAGAAAGCTATTTATGGACTTAAACAGTCCCCTCGTGCATGATTTGGTAGATTCAGTGAAGTAGTGAAGAAATTTAGTGAAACAGTGTCAGGTTGACCATTCAATATTCAACTATGGTTCTAGTGTTGGAAAGATTTTGTTAGTGGTATATGTAGATGATCTTGTTATTACTGGCAGTGACAAGTTCGAGATTGATAGCTTGAAAACCTTTTTGCATGATCACTTCCAGATAAAGAACCTTGGTAAACTATGATATTTCTTAGGGATAGAGGTAGCGAGGTCCAAGTATAGTATTAATTTGTGCCATAGGAAATATCCTTAATCTACTAGAGGAGACAAGGTGTTGTTGGGTGCCAAACCAGCTGAAACACTCATGGAATTGAATGTCAAGTTGAGTAGTGATACAAGTGAGGAGTTTAAAGATCTAGGAAGGGACAAAAGGTTGGTTGGTAAGCTAAACTACCTAACCATTATTCAGCCAGATATTTCACTTTGTAGTTAGTGTGGTGAGTAAGTTTATGCAAAACCCTCGGGTTTCACATTGGGATGTAGTTCTAAGGATTGTAAGGTATTTAAAGGGAGCTCTTGGTCGTAAATTGCCATATAAGAGTAGAGGAAATCTTGAAATAGAAGGATAACCAATGCTGATCGGGATAGTTTTCTATCTGACAAAAGGTTCACTGCAGGTTATTGTAACTTTCTTGGTGATATGGAAGAATTAGAAACAGACAGTTGTGGCAAGAAGCAGTGCAGAGGTTGGATATAGAGCCCTGACACAAACAACTTGTGAATTAGTGTGGTTGAGAAATCTTCTTCAGGAGATGGGGTACTCAATTGTCACTCCAATGAAGCTCTATTGTGACAACCAAGCTGTAGTCCACATCTCTAATCTAGTTTTTCATGAGAGAACAAAACACATAGAAGTTGATTGTCACTTTGTGAGAGAAAATGTTCTTAGTGGAGTGATAAGTACAATATATGTTAACAGAGAAAGCCAATGGGTAGATTTGTTCACCAATGGGTTGAATTAGGCAAGAGTGGACTACATATGTAAGAAGTTGGGATTATATGATATATATTCACCAGCTTGAGGGGGAGTGTTAGTGTTTATTATATAGGGGCATATTAGTCTTTTTGTTTATATTTACTATGAGGTGTAATGTTAAGTGATGTGTCCCACACTTAAGTAGGGGCACAAGAGTCAATTTGTTTTAATATAGAAAACTAACCTGGTTGACTAGAGAGCATAGATTTTTCTCTCTAGTTCAAACATATCTTTCTTTCTTCCTTCTCTCCTCTTCACTCTTCTCCCTTCTTCCTCTCTCTTCTCTCCCTCTCATTTTATCTTTCATTTCTCTTTTATTCTAAATCTAACGGATATATAGATATGAACTTTATCAAAACTCATGAAGGATTAAATGCAAAATTAAGTTTATAGACAAATATCTTAGAAACAAGAGGTTTTAAAATAAGTAGGCTAAAACAGAATATAAATTTAATAAAAATAGGAGTGTAAATCAAGGTACAATTAAGAATGGAGACCTACCTTGGTACGATAATTCTTAACAACGTAGAGATTGAGGACATTGCCCATAGAATTAGAGTAAAATGGGCAAAATGGAGGGGTGTATCTAGAACCTTGTGATAGGAAAATGCCACTTAGGTTGAAAGGAGAAATCTATAAAACAGTTGTAAGGCCAACTATATTGTATGGAGTAGAGTATTGGACAGTCAAGAAACAATATGTCGAAAAAATGAGTATGGAAGAAATGTGTATGTTGAGATAGATGAGTGGAAAAACTAGAAATGATAGGGTCAGTAATTAAGTTATTTGAAGGAACATAGGAGTAGTTCCAATAGGTGATAAAATGAGAGAAAGTAGACTAAGATGGTTTGCTAACATACATAGAAGACCTTGACAACACCCATAAGAAGTGATTTGTTGCAAGTTGCAAGGGCTAGAAGGGCTAAGCGTAGACTAAAAAAGATAGGTTGAAGTAGTAAGAAATAATTTAAGCTGAAACCAGAAGGGGGTATTGCATTCCTTGGAAAGTGGTTATGTTGTTTCCCTATTGAGCAAAATAATCTTTGGGCCTCGATTATTTAAAGTAAATATAGAAGGGATAGCAATGGATGGGATAGTGACCTGTCTCTCTATACGACCTCATTATTAAATCCTTGAAAAAGTATTGTTTCCCTTAGCCAGTTCTTTTCTCCTTTCATTAGATGCAATTTTTGAAATGGTAACAGATAACCCTGCATTTTGATGCCTTAAGGGCATCAATTAAGGGGTATTTTCAGACTTAGAATAGTCAAAGTGTATCATTTTTCCAGTTAAAATCAATTATGTGACATTTGAGGATTTTTGTGCAAATTATGTAGAAAACTATGCAGTTTTTTACACTGAAGTGCAAATTTTGGGAAGATGGTGTGAAGACCAGTTGAGAGAGGGGGTGTTTTTGTGAAAAACTGAAAGTAGGAGGGCGCTTCCTAGCTGCTAAACCCAATTTGGCGCCCCTCCTACTGTATTAACATGCTCACCATGACTTAACAAACCGTATGGTGCATTTTAACACATTCTTTTCACTCTTAACAAACTCTAGCCACCCCTAACTGCTAAGTCCTCACTTTCCATCCCTTCTAATCTCCACCATCCATTCTAGGGCACACTCTTTTTAGCATTTTAACCCTAGGAGCCACCTAACTTCTAATCTTCATCATTCAACCTTTAGCCATTAAATTTCAACCTTACATAATATTGGGTGCCTTCTTCTTTTCTTCTCAGCCTTAGGATCACCCTAGAACCATCCTAACCCTTCATTCTAAATCATAGGGCACTCATATTTTTGCTAAAACCCAGCTATCGCCCCCTCTTTCTCTTTAATTCCAGTTATATCCACCCTTCTTTATAAAATGACCCGAGGGGCCCTAGAAAAGGGGTTTGTCAATTCACCCAGTTACAAGGCTAAGGTTTCTTGAGGAGTTCAAGGGTTGTAGAAGGGGATGATGCCTAGTTCTTGTTACGAGGGGTTCCTTCAAGCTACTTAACCATTCTACAACTACCACCACTAGATCTGATCAACCATTCTTTTCTTTACATTCTTTTCTTTTTAGTTATTTTTATTTCTGCAATCTTTTAGATTTAATTCTTGTTCATTTCTCTGTTTTGTAGATCTGAATTCGTTCAGTTCAAAGCTAAGGTGTCTTGAGGGGTTTGACGGTTGTAGAAAGGACGGATGCCCGGTTCTTATCCGGAGGGGTTTCTGCAAGCTGTCTGGCTGATCTGCAGCTACCGCCACTAGATCCGAATTCTAGATCAACTTTGTTTATTTTTTTTATTTCTTTTGTTGATTTCTGCACTTTGTTAAATTCTGAATTTTAGTTATTGTTTTGTATAATTCTGAATCATTTAATTTCAATACTAATAGATTTTATTTTACTATTTTTTTGCAATTCTCGATTATATTCTCTTGTCTGGATCTAAGTACATATTAATTTTTCTCTCGCTTCCCTGTGTATACAACTCGTTCTCATCCCTTTACTATGTTAGTAGGTGTTTGAAAAATGGTAAAAATTATAAATGTTTAAATTGGTTTTCTGGAGTGTTTAACGATGCACTTCCGGACACACCAGTAACCTTATTATTTTCTGGATAAATCTTGGTTGGGTCAGCAACCTCTTTTCCATTCCTACCCTAATCTTTATGTTTTCTCTTTGACCAATGAAACTCTGGTATTCTCAGTCCTGTTTAGAGGAATTATGGCTTTTCTTTTAATTTCAACTTCCAAAGATTATTGACTGATAGTGAAAGTTAGGTTATAGCTTCTCTCTTGAATAAGCACGTTTGGTCACCTTCTTCAAAACAAACTATTTTCTATTAAGTACTACTTTCCTAAGTTGGTGGCTAGCTCCTCTTCTTTAATACTAGACAAGAAGATTTGGCTGTCTATGGTTGCTTCTAGAGTTTCTTTTTCACTTAGGAGGCTTCCTATGAAGGGATTAATACCTATCATAGATTTTAACACTAAGAAAGGGATAGTTGTACATAGCTCCACATGTTTGCCTAATGTGTATTAAGGATGGGGAATCTTGTAGCCACCTTTTCACCAATTGCGAATTCACCAGAAGCTTATGGCATCACTTTTTGGACCTCTTCCATGGCAAAAGCTTCTATCGGGCTCCCTCAACTCCCTTTGTGATTTTCTATGTCAAGGGCCTGGTTGTAGGTTGGGGAAAAGTGGTTCTCTGTTTGGCAAAGCTACAATTCATGTTGTCTTGTGGGGTATCTAGGAAGAAAGAAATAAGAGATTATTTGAGAATAAAGTTTCTTCCCTTGTTGGACTGGAAGATAGAATCCTCTTTGTGATCTCCTCTTGGATGCTTACCCATTAAGAATTTTAGAGGCATTTCTTTTGGAGATATGGACAGAAATTTGCTTCAAGTTCTAAACTTCTTTTGCTTTGAAATTGATTGTAGTGATCTGATCTCCCCAAGGCCCCCATTTGACTTTACTCTCTAACTTGATGGAAGTTGTAGAAGTGTGTGACAAATGCTCAGAGAAAAGTTGGTATTGGGGGTTGCATTTTCAGTTTTGATGGTGAGGTGGTTTGGGCCTATAGTGGTCCTATTGGTGATATTGAGATCTAAAGCTGAAGTTTTGGCTCCACTAGTTGCTTTACAAGTTGTTTTAACCCTTGATTTGTCCTCTATTGTGGTGGAAGGTGACTCTAAAATTGTAATTTGTTGGCTAAATGTCAACAATATGGGTTGTGGAGATTTGACTTTTATCTAAATGAGTTGCAACCAATATCTTTTGCTCTTTTATATGGATCCCTAGAGAATTCCATAATGTTGCTAATGGGCTGGCTGAATCTGGAGTGGGTAAGAATTTTTTGTATAGTGTAAACACTTTTCCTTTGTAAATTTGGGGGGTGGGATCATTTTGGGTATTGTTTTGTTTTCTTATTTGAGCTTGTAAATGTATATGACGGTTTCCAGAATTCAAGAAACAATAGCTGGCTACAACTGGCCATCCAGCTGTCCATTAAGCCACGTGTGCAAAGTTGGCTACTCTGTAATTTTGTATATATATTTGATTATTTAAGTTAATAAACACAACTTTTCCATCTCATTTCAAGAACTTTATTCAACTTTAATGGTATCAGAGCAGTGATCTACCGCTGCAAAGAAAAGGAATCACACCATGTCGTTGGATTTTGGGAGCGACTCACCATTCTTTCTTCATCTGTTCGATAGCCTAGGAGCCATACTCGTTTTAGCACCACTTGTCGGAGACAACTGGCAGTGAGCAATGAAAAACTCTCTCCATTCTAAGAACAAGTTTGTGTTTGTGGACAGATCGCTGCTAAAGCCACCTGAATTGGCACTGGAGGAAAGTGCTTGGATAAAGTGCAACTCAATGTTTGTTGCTTGGATATTCAATGCCCTGTTAAAAGAATTATACGACAATGTTGCGTTCATTGACTGTGCAGCTGGAATATGGAAGGAATTGGAAGAAAGATTTTCACAAGGTAATATACCCCACATTCATCAGTTGAAGCGAGATTTGGCTTTCTTGTAGTAAGGCGATCTAAGCATTGCTGCATGCTTTACCAAACTTAAGACCCTATGGGACGAGCTTGGGGCGTTGGTCACCCATCCAGAATGCACCTATGGAGCACTAAAGGCTTTCATGGCCGAAAGATAGAATGAGAAGCTCCACCAATTTTTAATGGGATTAAATGATTCATATAACACCATAAAATCAAATATCCTCAATTCAGATCCTTTGTCGATGATCAACAAAGTATATTCGTTGCTTGTACAAGAAGAGCGTCATCAATAGATTGTCTTTATTCAACCACTACAACCTAAAGCAACAACTTTCAATGGAAGATTCGACAAATCCACTGAAACTTCACGAACACAAACCAATCTTGGATCTCGCCCATGATATAAGTGTGACTATTGCAAGAAATATGGTTACACTCGTGATCGATGCTACGAGCTGAATGGCTACCCTTCCAATTGGGACAAGAATCGGTGAAAGACTGACAAATCATCTCCGAGATTGGACAAGCCCGCTTCTTATGCTACCTCTGATCAAACTCATTCCACAGCAGATGCACCATCACCGATTGCCACTCTCAATATGTAACAATATTCTCACCTCTTGTTATTGCCGCCACATCCTCTGGTAAGCATACCAATCCCATTGAATGGATCATCGACAATGGTGCCATCGTTCATATGGTTTCTTCCACACCCCTCTTTTCTGAACAACAACAATTAACTACAACAAAACTTATTCATTTACCTAATGGTGGTATTTTCCATGCAATTCATTGCGGGATAGTAACTATTGGCAATCATACACTTGACCATGTTCTACACATTCCATCATTCGAATGCAATTTGCTTTCAATTAGTCAAATTACTTGCCAACTTAACTGTGTTGTTATATTTTTTCCCACATTCTATGTCCTTTAGGACCCTCACTTCAAGATAGTCATTGGAATGGGTGAGCTCTATAGAGGACTATCATCTCTGGTTTCAACTTGCTCCTTCGATAGTTGCCCCTCAGGCCTTTTCCAACAAAGTCTCCTCAGCTGATGACTCCGTTCTTTTACATATGCGACTTGGGCATTCCTCTCATCATTTTCTCTCCCGCATTGTTGCACCCTCTCATCATTGTTCTTTGACATGTGCGACAAGCACTGCAATAGTCTCCTCAGCTAATGACTTTGTTCTTTGGCATATGTGACGAGTGAGCTCCATTGTTGCGCCCTCACACTGTTGCGATGCTTGTCACTGAGCCAAGATAACACGGTTGCCCTTTCCAATTAGTAACTCATGTAGTAATTTTCCATTTTCTTTGATTCATTGTGACATTTGAGGTGGGTATAAAACCCCCTCACATTCTGGTGCACATTACTTTTTAACCATTGTAGACGATAACACCCGTTGCACTTAGGTCTATCTCATGAAAAATAAGTTGGAGGCAGGTTCTTTGCTTATAGCTTTTTTCCATATGGTGTGTTGCCAATTTAATTGTCAGGTACAACAAGTCTCATCGGATAATGGGTCCGAATTTAACTCAAAGCTTGTCCAACAATTCTTCACTTCTTAAGGAATAATTCACCAAACCTCTTGCATTGACACCCCTCAACAGAATGGCGTAGCAGAACGCAAACACTACCATTTACTTGAGGCGGCTCGTGCATTGAGGTTTCAGGCATCCCTTCCTCTTTCGTTTTGGGGAGAGTGCCTCCTTACTGCCACATATATAATCAATCTTTTACCCACTAAGGTCCTTTTAGGAATTTCCCTAATGAAGTTTTGTTTAACCGCCCACCTTCATATGAAACATGCGAGTCTTTGGCTGTCTTTATTACTCACAGATACACCCTCAACCTTCAGATAAATTTGCTACCTGAGCCACAAAATGCATCTTTGTAGGATATCCACATGCCTAAAAAGGATATCGTGTGTATGATTTTGAAAATCACCGCATATTTACTTCTCGTGATGTCATATTCTATGAGACCTATTTTCCATTACAAATGGCTAAGCAAAATACTACTCAAGTATTGCCAATCATATCACCCAATGAAGTTGTAGATTATCCAGGGGAACCTTGTGATTCCACTACCATTCAGCCCGCACCTATTGAACCTACCCAGTCTGCAACTATTGAGCCCATTTTCATTAAACCCACTATTACTGATAACCTGAACCCAGTATCCTAAACTGTTGACACCATTGACACCACCACCATTTCCACCACTCGACCTCGTCAAACTACCATGCTACCGGCACGGCTAAATGATTACATGTGTGATCTCCCTCCCATCCATATCTAGAACCAATGTTGCATCCCTTCTGACTGAACCAACCACCTACAATCTACCCATGATCCTAGATGGTGCCAAGCCATGGCAGCTGAAATTGAAGCATTAGAAAAGAATGATACTTGGACCATTGTTGATTTCCACCCGACAAGCGTGCCATTGGCAAAAAATGGGTATATCGTATCAAGTACAAAGCTGATGGAACTAGCGAACGGCTCAAAGCCCGGCTTATTGCAAAAGGCTATACACAAATTGAAGGTCTTGACTATCACGACACCTTTGCTCCAGTAGCAAGATTATCTACTATTCGTTGTTTTCTTGCTGTGGCAACAGTTTGTGGTTGGGCCCTTCATAAACTAGATGTAAACAATGCCTTCTTACAAGGTGATTTAATGAAGAAATCTACATATCAATTCCTCATGGCTTTGCTAAAGAAGGTGACTGAAGAGTCTGCAAACTTCAAAAGTTTCTCTATGGCCTAAAACAAGCATCCCGCATGTGATTTGCAAAATTCACACATGTCCTCACCTCTATTGGTTTTACACAATCGGTTGTAGATTACTCCCTTTTTACCATCTCAAATGATGCTTCTTAGATGGTTGTTTTGGTCTATGTTGATTATGTCATGATTACTGGCAATGATCCAGAGAGAATTACCTCCCTCAAAACCTACATCAATGACAAGTTTGGCATCAAAGACCTTGAGTCCTTAACTTTTTTTTGGGACTTGAAGTTTCATGCACCCAAGATGGGATATACCTCAACCTGCAAAAATACATTATGGATCTTCTTTGTGATATAGACATGTTGGACTGCACTCCATGCCTCACACCTATGGAACAACAAAAGCACTTTGTTGATCCAAATAGTCCCACTTTCTCTAACCCAACTCAGTACCGTAGATTAGTAGGCCGATTGGTGTATTTGACTATTACATGCCCTGATCTTAGTTTTGCAGTCAATTACCTCATTCAATTCATGCATGATCCCCATGATGAACATTTTGATGCTACTCTCAGAGTTGTTCGGTACCTCAAGGGCACGATTTCTCAAGGCCTTTTTTTTTTCTTGCTCAATCATCTCTTTAACTTGACACTTGTTGCGATTCAGATTAGGCCAGCTGTCCAATAATGAGATGCTCCACAACTGGTTATCTGCTGATGCTTGGTAATTCTCCATTATCCTAGAAAACTAAAAAACAACATAGTCTCTTGATCCCCTATAGGTCTATTTTACGATAGCAAAGCAGCATTATACATTGCACCAAATCTGGTATTTCAGAAAGAACTAAACACACAGAAATTGATTGCCACTTAATTCGTGAGCACATCCATGTGGCGGCATTATCACTTCCATTGCAAGAAAAACGACCTGAGCCGGCGGTCTTCAAGGCCACTGCTATAGAAAGATTTGAGGTGGCGTTCTTCCAAGGACCGCCGCCTAGAAAATTAAAATAAAGAAGAATAAAAATTGGGCGACGGTCTTTAGAACTGAAACGACATTTTTTAAACTGAACCGGTCTAAATAACCCGACGCTGAGAGATCCAAAGCCAAAACTCCCGCATTCTACTATTTCCCACGCGGTTTTTAGAACTAAAACGACGTTTTTTAAATTGAACCGGTCTCTAAATAACTTGACGCTGAGAGGTCCAAAAGCCAAAACTCCCGCGTTCTGCTAATTCCACTTTCGACAAAATTCTAACGAAAAAGGGTTCTCTCCATAGCAGAAAACCAGTTGCAGTGGTGAAAGTAAGATCTCTCTCTCTTACACACACACACACTCACTCACTCACTCTCAATCTCTCTCTCTCTCTCTCTCTCTCTCTTAAAATATCATCACTGCCTTCTTCTTTGTGGTTGATTCATCTTCGACCTCACCCACATGTATTGTCTTTAGGGATTTGTGCCATTGGAGGGTTTTTGCCGTCATCGTCAACGATTCTTAAGAGCAAGCACAAGAGGTATGTTCACCAAGACGTATGTAAACATTTTTTTTTTTTTTTTCATTTTGCTCCAACTGCATGTTAACGATCTGATTTTGATATGTATTTATAGGATATGAAATTTGGCTAGCAGAGTGTCTTGGATACGATTATTGACTTCTTTGGAGTAGCTTTTGGGAGTGTGGGGGTGTTGGTGGTGGTGGGATCTTCGTTCCCATGTTTACCCTTGTGAAATCATCAACAACAATATAAGATGTAAGAGATATGTTGTTATTGTTTCCTCTTAAGCTTTCTTTAGTAGTGTCATAGACCTGACTTGTTTGGAAGAAACTCTGCAATTATGTTAAACCCTTTTTGTAAAGGGAAAGAGTTGTAAATTCTTCTACTTTATAGAATGAGGAGAAAATTAAGTGGGAAGAAAAGATTTTCCAACTCAAATCCTTTCTTAAGATATGATTGTAATTCTCTGCTTTTCTAGATAAATTTTGTTTGACTTATTTTTTAATCTATTACTGTAAGAGGATAGCTTACTTTTTAAAGTAATCCTGGTTCATCTGAGATTTTTTCTTTTTCTTTTTTTTTTGTTTTTTGAATTTATGGGGATAATTTACATTTCAATTTGTCCTAATTCAAATGAGACAGTATTAAGAGGTTTCTTTAGGTAATCTTCTAATTTTGAGTCTTTGAGGATGTAATCGAGGCCTTTCCCTTGAGCATCATTCTTGTTCTTGGGTTCTTAATTTCAGCATCTCAAGATACATTGTTTTTGCATTTCTTTCTAGTTCTTTGTATTCACATGCTTATTTAACTTATTTCTTCCTAAAGATATTTGAGAATCCTACCATTCTAAAATTTCTTCATATGAGAATTGTTCTTTTTTCTTCTCATTCAGGTGGTTTAGTTTAATTATTGAACTTTTATATGTGTTCATGTTTCAAATATATATTAGAATTTTGGGTCTGACCATTCTATACTATAGAAGGATAGAGATATTTTTATCCTGTTCTATACATAATCAAGTAGGATTAAGACATAATTTATAGTTTTGGGCTTCTATTGATGACTAATTGCTGGATTATAATAAGAAATGGTGGTCAATGAAATGCTTTGAAACAGAAGTAAGAAACAAAATTGCACCTTAATAGTTTGATTTATTTTCAGATTTAATAGGAAGAAAACAAATGATATTGGTCATAGAGTATTTCTTTCTTCACTATGAACAGCCTAGATGTGGCGTACTACTTTGTTTGTTGGCATGTCTTAATCTACAATTTGAAACCAACTTTTAGGGATCATGATTGATAGAGTGCCTGTGATTGGTGTTTGGAGTTTAGGATTTGTTCTTTTATTAGGGTTGGGAACCGGTTTAGGTTTCTTTCTTGACATTTGCCTATAGCTCATATATGATATATAATATATCCATTTACCCTAGTTTCTATCATTTGGTTATGGACCATTTGGTTGGTCCATAAGAAAACTTGCGGTATGTTTGAAAAAACTGGACCCCACTTTTGTCAAAGTTGCAAAAAAGTGACTTTTTGTAACCATGCAACCCATTTGGTGGTATCCTATAGCCTATTGCTTTTAGTTTTTTGAATCAGGCAAACCCAAAAGAGATGTCATGCTTGCATGAGTTTGGGTCTGGGCCAAGCAACTTGCCACCTGGGTATTATTATATAATACATGAAAAAAGCTTGTTAGTACCATAAAGCAGGGGAGATAATTGCAAGACCCTGGGATTTGTGGTCCTGGAATCATAACTTTGGAGGTTCCTGATAACAATTGATCAATGCTTGCATTATGTTTTAAATCAGAATTTTGGAGGTTCCTAAAAGCTGTAATGGGGAAGCAAGATTCACATTCGATTATTTATGTGGTCGCCTGGTAGTATGTCTGCCCCTGTATGATAAAAATAGTATTATAGTTAATCTAACTCTTATTTGATCGATCTAATGAGTTATTTAAACATTGATCTTATAATTCTAGTGCTAATAGCAGTATTTTTGCTGCTAGTGAATGTTAATCCTTTTTCGATTTTTTTTTATCAGCATTCTTTTGTCAATTATTCCATTAGTATTGAATTTATGAGAAATTGTAGGACCCACCTAAATTTGATCTAAACTTTTAATAATTGGGAGCAATTTTTAGACCATGTCAGGAGATCTTGAGATGGTGCTCAATCTAGGTCAGATTGAGGATGTCTCTTACATTGGGAAGATCTCAGGCGACTATGTAGCTAATCCCAAATAGTTTCTTATGGTGGCCATTTGTTTTTTATATTTTGGTTAGTTATGGTGGCCGACCAATCTTATTCTGGAATTCATAAATCTAGAAGCTGCAGACTTCAAGACTTCCATTACTTTTTATATTGGTATTTGGAGCAACTTCTTGCTCCCACCTTTGATCAGTTTTCATTCATCTGTTATTGCATTGATCATGTCTTTAAATCCTTGTGCTTTGAAACAAATAACGTGGCTGTCGACATGTGTTTAGCATCTGTATTTACTTAGAAGTTAGTTGCATGATACCATTTGTTATCTGTCTTCAAAGATGCTTAAGATAAAAAAAGGAGGTTTATACCTAGATTTGAACAAGGATGTTTTCAGCTCCAGGCTATGACAAAATTGCTTAGAATTCAGCCCATGTATATTTTAGTTACTATTCCTATCTTTATAGTTAAAATACTTGAATATAATTCTAATATTTGTATCTTTTGATTTGCATGTTCAACCAATATGTTAAGTGGATTTGCATTGGAAGAGTGTTGCATTATTATAGAATTTGATTTTTTTTTTTAAGATCTTGTACTATTTATATTTCAATTGTGTTTGAACAATGTCTTTTGGATACTTTAATATATAATCTTTGAATTAATAGATTTCATTTTAAATTGATTTTTATCAAATATTTTTTTTTTGTCTTAAATTGGTATGAAAATGATAAATCAATAAATAATTCAGATAACACAAAATGTCAGAATTAACATGGTATAATTGTATAAATAAAAATGAAAAAAAAATCTAAGCCGGCTGTCATGGAACCGCCGGTTTAGCCACAAACAACACCTAAGGCAGTGGTCATTTAACACCTAAGCCAGAGGTTCGGACCGCCACCTAAGAATATAAGGGCATTTGGCAGAAATCTAAGGCGGCGGTCTTTTGGTATCTAGCCAGTGGTCAAAACCGCCGCTTGATTAATGCTGAGCTGGCGGTTCTGTATGACCACCGCTTCAGAGCAATTTCGATCGGCCATCTAAGGTGGCGGTCCTAATCTATGGTGGCAGCTGATAAGGGGGCGGACACTTGACCGCCACCTTGGGTCTAAGCCAGCTTTGACCGTTTTTCTTGTAGTGTTCTCACATATCTATCACCATTCAGCCTGCAGATATTTTCACTAAAGCCGTTGGTCATAACCGATTTACTTCACGGTTGCCAGAATTCAAGAAACAACAGTTAGCTACAAGTGGCCATCCAGCTGATATTAGATATGATATTAAAGAGGACAGAATGGTGAAGCAGGATTGGTGCAGCCAAACCCATATGATTGGCGCAAGACTTAGATGATGGGCCCTAACTGAACATTTGACCTCAATGAACAATTTGATCAGATAAACTGTAAGAGAAAAAATGTTTAGGGAGAGGCAATAGGATTCGATGTAATATCTTGTCCTACATTGGACCTCATCTTGACATCACAAGGCGACATGGTTATCATGTGACAATGGTTCCCAGAAGGATTCGATGGATTAATCCATGTAACCCACTATATATGTTTATATCATGTGATATAAAATAGAGTTTATAGGACTCGATAACTACAGAGAGAGAGAGAGAGAAGATAAGTACGACCAAGTCATACACCAATAGAACTGGGACGTATTGCGATCTCTAGAAAGTAAACTAGCGTCTAAAATTCCTGAAAAATGTTGGAGACATGTGTGGTCATGCATGATGCAACCCTCTGAGTCTCTCGCAGTTGATGATTGGAAAGGCTTCTTAGCTCAGGTAGCGAGACAATATTTGGCAGCTTCTGCAGCTTTCTATAATCTGATAGTTGCAAATATCGCAGTCCACCAGGAGCAGGTAGCCCCTTCCGCCCCGGCAAATTTACAAGTTGAGTGCAGTTAATAATCTTCAGCTTCTGATGAAGAGTAGACAAATGTTGCAAGCTGACCTTCTATCAGAAATGCATACCGATTCAAATCTTGGTAAAGCTTGTAGCAAATCTGGCTGTGTGGGTAGACTCTGGAGATTCGAAACCCAGAAACATGCAGGGAGGAGAGCAAGTAGTGGTTCTTCACAACTTCTTTAAGGATCATATCATCACATCTATGCAGAAGTAACTTGGAAACCGATGGAAACACTGGAAGCACAGTCAGCGAACAACCTTCTATCTGCAATTTTATTGAAGTAAACGAGACTTCTCTCAATCGAGGACATTTGTTTTGGGAAATCTCACGGAGGCGAGGGAATCCTCCTTCAGCTTCTTTCACTGCAGACCATTTCTCCCACGAAGGCATGTCTTTAAAAGTTAGAACTCTAGCTCACGAAGATGCAGTTTGTTCTTCAAAATACCCTCCTTAAACTCTTCTAGTTTCGAGTCATTGGGCCCTACTCCCACAACAAATTTGGGGTGAGTTTGGAGAATAGTCAATGCATCAATTCCCCGGGGCATTCCTCGTAGGGAATCACATCCTTGGATGTTGAGGTGCCGGAGGTTAATCAACTTGTTTGTATGTCGAGGCAGACGAGTGAGCTTTCTACACCCAACTAGAATCAATAACTGTAACATGTGAAGTGAACATATCGAGTTGGGTAGCATCCTTATTCGAGTGTAAGAAAGGTCGAGATACCTGAGATGTCTCAATCTTCCAAGTGAATATGGCAGTAACATTTGAATGCGATATCCACTCAAGCGTAATGCACGCAACAATGTCTTACGCATGATTTTTCGAAGTAATTTCGAATGGGCATGGTTCTTCTCTTTAGCAAGTTGTTTTTCTGATCTTAATGCTAAGAAGGTGCGTAACCTCTTGGTTGTGCAAAGGACCTTACGTCTGCCAGCCACAGTCCAGATTTTCCTTGTCAAACTTATAACCCTTTGGAAATATCGAACAGTAGGCAAAGCACCGCTGCGGATGCGGTGGGAGACGACTGTAACTCAATCTCAGAGATGGAATAATCTTACCCTGATCTAAATTCCTCACTTCACCTTCCAAGACTTTATCCTAGGGATGCATGCTCTTCAAACAATGACAAACAATCTTCTTCTGAGAGAAATTTACAAAGGGAGCTTTCAGAGCGTAAAACTGATGAAGCCACCATCTGAAATTTCTCGCGCTCCATTTACATAGGGAGCTTTCAGAGCATCCCACTCATTGTGATCCTCAATCCACACATCATCCAAAACAATCAAAAACTTCTTTCCACTCAAAGCCTTTTTAAGATTAGCTTGGCTTAGTTCTAGTTGATTGAAATGACAAGTCTGCTGCTCCATAGACTCTAGAATTTCGTTTGTTAAGGTCAGCACATTAAGTTCTCCAGACACATAGATCCAAGCTTGTAAGTCAGTGAATTGGATCTTTATCCTCTCATCATTATACACAACCTGAGCAAGGGTTGTCTTGCCAACCCCACCCATACCCACAATGGAAATGATGGAGACCCCTCCCCCTCCTCATTCTGTCATGAGCAGCTAGGATCATGGGATAGCAACAAGTTAACTATATATTCCTTGTCTTTATCTCTACCATATACGGTAGATTGAATCAAGGAAGTTGTCGGCCGTCTTCGTGGTATCCCTTCAAGCCCCTCTAGTAACCCAAGGTGATCCCTTTCCTGTACAATTTCCAGTAGCTCCCTATTTATCCTATTAATTTCAGGCAGCAATTTATACTTGAACACAAGACGACGCAAAGAGGAAGGGATGATGCATTTACAGCTATGTACCTGTTTTGCAGCTTGGGTTTCGGTTCTGTACAGAAGATCCTTGATATCGTAGACCAAATACTTGAGGTCCTCTGGCCATTCTTCCACGCTCGTGTCCTTCATCTACCCAACCCATTTCTACTTACTCTTTCCTCTGTGGTGGAATGGAAACTTAGGATCAAATGAGAATGAATGAAAACTTGAAAAGAGTTCTAACCAAAAGCAAAGATGGTCTGCTATTTGTTGTTTGTGAAAGCAAGAACAGAGTTGGGTTGAGGGTGGAGAAGGTGCAAACTCCCCTGTCCCCTATTTATAATTTTATAGGATAATAACCATGAAAGCATAGTGGGCTCTACACGGTTAATCCGCTTCTCAAACAATGGAAAAAGAAAATCTGAATTTATTTTCGCTCATTCCAGGAAGGATACTTGCATCTTCGCCCATTTCTTCTTAAAAAAAAAGAGAGAGAACCTAGTTCTTTCGGCACCCTGAATAGTATCCTCCAGGTAAAAGCAAAATTTTCTCTTCTCCTACAATGAAGGAAGGACGCAAGCAAGCATCCTTCCAAAACGAGTAAGATATCTGCTGCCGACACACAACAAAAGTATTTGAGTTCCATGTGTATGTACCCTAATACAATTAGGATATCCTGCCACCAAAAGACATTCTAACACTCTATTAACATGATCTTACACCGGACATCTTATCATGAGACTGGGATCCATCAGAAACGTGGATGTGCGGTGTAAGATCATGGTGTGTGTTGGAATTGCTTTTGTTGGCACTTGGCAGAGATCCGGACTCGTATAGAACACTGGCGTGGGACGGTGTGAGGCTGTGGGGACGGTGTGAGTACAGGATGCTCTGACCAAAGCCGATTTCTATATGATATAGTTACGTAGTCCAGTTCTCACGCCACTATTCACACTTTCGCTGTTGAATGAGACCGGATTCAGTCAGAGTTAGGTTCATTCGAACAGCCATCACTGCTTTGCATTGGCAATATCACATGAGTATGAAGATATTTTCAATGAAAGGTTGTAAAGGCCGTTCGAATTGAAACCGATTTTCTAATGGAACCCATGTCCTTCTAAACGCTTTATCACCTGCCCAGCATTGGGAAAAGGAGATGACATCTCCGCTCTACAATGCCCTACAGTACATTCCAATTGTGTATTTGGAATATATCCTGATGATAACATTATCAATTCTGATATATCATCGGAAGATGTTCTCACTGTATATACTGTGGGGCGGAGATGGGAACTCCCAGGGAGGATGTAGGCCACTTCCATGGACGCCGCGTATCCGACATATTGTATTAAAGTTAA
This sequence comes from Nelumbo lutea, assembly GCF_056320005.1. Taxonomy (NCBI): domain Eukaryota; kingdom Viridiplantae; phylum Streptophyta; class Magnoliopsida; order Proteales; family Nelumbonaceae; genus Nelumbo; species Nelumbo lutea. Next base: position 8,760,433 of record NC_142690.1, read on the forward strand.
TCTTTTAAGCTGATTCTAGAAAGAGCTAAGCCTCGCAAGAGTCGATTCAACCCAAAAAAGCGGGTCAGGGTCCCCCTATCTAGTGACCCGAACTAGAAGGCAACATGTCCTGGCAAGACCCGAACAGACTTTTGGTCGGCTCGGTTTAAGCCACGGGACATTCATTGTTTTCAAACCACTTGACCCAGATAATCGAAGTGTTTAAACTGTATGATTTGGACGGTTAAACCAGTGTTATCAACCCTCTGTTGACGTGTTAATAGCACTTTTTGAAATTGTATAAATTTCCCTACCTTTGCTTTGAAAACTAACAGGAGGGCTTCTCGCATTTGTGTTCATGGCAGATTCGGCGGCATTTGTAGTAAACAATGCATAATCTGAGTTCTGTCATCGATGGTGAAAATGTGAAATGTGTCGTAGGCAAACAATGAATAAAACAAACATAAAATGAGAATGTTTCTTTTAGTTTGGTTGACCTACCCTGATTTTTATGTCAATTATTCTACCCATGCTTTCATTTGGTGGTCTCCAAGTTTTCTTCTTCCCTTCTGTCTCCGGAAATGTTCAAAGAAAAAAAAAAAAAACAAAAAAAAAAACTTTGGAATATCCAACACATTTGCATATTTTCACAAGAAAAATCATTGCATTAAATGTTTACCTTTCATTTGCGTTTTTATTTATACATTCTTTCCCACTTCATTGTCAAGTGTTTAGACTTATATATCAATCTGATTCACAGATACTTTATTTACTAGGTAAGGGCAAAGGTGGAATTGTTTAGAACTTGAAGAGGAAAGACAAGAACACATTAAAAATAACAGTTTTAAATGTGATATTTATATTTATGATGAAAATCAGTTATAAGACTAGTAAATTTGATGGTATCTGATATTTGATGTATTAAACTATTAATAGACAATATTGCAACAATCTCAAGGTCCGCCACATCTGGTGCATGGTCTAACCTCTCTCAGGCTGCATTTGGCATTCCTTATTTTAAGGACTGATCTTTTTTTTTTTTGAATTAAAAACTTAAGGCCTTGTTTGATTAGCGGGAATAAAGGTCTGAAATTGGAATCTGAATGGGTTATTCCGACTCTAATCATTTGGTTGAACGCAATCAAAAATTCATTTTTATTCCTGTTGGAATGACATTCTTCCATTTGAGAGAATATCCATTCTTTACCCCTTTTTTGGGAATGAAATCTCATTCTTACTGATTCAAATTCCCATTCCCATTCCTATTCCTGTCTGAACAAAACAGACGATGAAAATAGATCATTTCAATTCTGATTCTAAACGATTTCAATTCCGATTCTAATTCCGATTCCTATTCTAACTGTGAACCAAATAGACTAAAGAATGCTAAATACAGGCTTAAACACCAATAACCGGATATTTGGCTTAATGGTGAACTCCTTCCTATGATTAAAATGAGGCTTCGGGAAGTGAGTTTAGTCTTACTTCTCTTGCTTTTAAGGCTATTTATTGGGTATTTAGTACAGCTAAGAACGGTTAGCCTTTTGCATAAATATTTAGAGGGGCAAGGCTTCTACGTCCCCCTCCCTCATAGGCGATTGAATTTGAATTTTATTAAAATCCAGAGTAACTTTTGGGGTTAAAAAAGTTTATTTTTATTTGTTTCTACCCTACCAAGTTCGGAGAGGGATTTATTTATCTCCAAAGTCCAAATTACGTGATTTCTAAGAATTCCTTCAATAATTCAATTCTGCACTAAAGAGTTAGGTTTGGGCTAAGAAATGTCAGCCCACAACGGTTTTGGGTTATTGCATAATAGGGATGAGACTTAGGTTGGGCCATCTGGAACCCAGTTTCGGCTGGGTTGAAGATCGGGTTAGGGTTAGAAAATTCCAACCCACTATAAAATTGAATTGGTTAGAATTGTTGTGCAAGTCAATCCGATCCTATGTATTCTTATAACCATTTACACATGATATATGCTGTATCTGTATGCATATAAAATATGTTCATGTGGGAGGGGGAGAAGAGAGGGTGATGGTGATGAGTGGTTTATTATAAATTGGGTACGTAACTTACAGGTTAACAACCTGTACTATAGGAGTAGTGGTACTTATTTCCCTCAACTTTCATTTGTGATAAATTTTCAGTTCCAACAATGAAGTTAATTAATTTATTAAAATGCCCTTTCAAGATTCGTATGAACAAGAGGATCACATTTCAAAATGATGAAAGTGGATTAGGCAAAGCACATCATCTCTTTCTCGCTCATTTTGGGTGAGAGGGAAGAAAGAAAAATAAAGGAAGAGTAAGGGAAGTGTGGTCCCATAAATTAAGGAAAGGGTAATTTGGAGATTTAAAAGTATTTAACACGTACATGATAATCATTTTTGAAACTAATCGACAGAATGGTAATAGAGAGGGAAAAGTATTGGAATCTTAAAGTTCAAAGGGTAAGTGGTACTGCCCCCAAAGCGCAAGATGGTGATTTGTAATTTACCCTATATGTATGTTTGTTTGTGTATACACACATACCAGCACACACTTGTGTTTGTGTATTTAACAAACCGATTACCCCCTGTATATTGAGGATAGTGATACTTAGCACCCTGAACTTTTATCTGCACTAAATACCATGGTTTTTAAAATTAGACCAGACCAGATGGGAAAAACTAGGAATCGGTTGGCCATTTTTTCCAGAAAACCAGATTTTCCCTCAAAACCGTTGATTTTGGTTAGTGAAATGCTGAATCGGATGGTTAATTATTCGAACCGTTTTGATTGTTTTTTAAAATTTTTAATTTTTTTGTGAGTATGGGTCAAATATTCAGTTTAAAACGATTAGACCATTCGACCCGATAACCAGACCCCTGACCGGTTCGATCTCCAGGTTGGTTTTAAAAACCTTGGTAAATACCCCCTTGAACTTTTTAAGTAGTTATATTTGGTTTGAAAGAAAAGGCAGGAAAACCGATACAAGATTTCCCTATCTTTCCCTTCCTTACATTTTTTTCTTCAAATCAAACACTAACTTAGATTCTAATACTTTGCCCCTTTCAAAATGCATATAGGCAGGAAGACATGATTTCAAAATTGGCTGACGCAATCAGAATTGGCTGCTAGTCAGAAACTAACAGGTCGTTGAGACGGGTGGAATAGTCAAGTCACCTCACCCAAGAGTGCGACCACACACCTTCACCGGGTTCGGACAATGTGTGATATGGTCGACCTGTCGACTTGAAGACAATCACCTCGTCCTTGTTGAGAGTGAGATGAGTGGAGTTTGAAGGGCTTGACCGAAGCTGAACATAAAATCAAACTAAGACCGACTTCGGTCAGGGCAAGCCAGTGCCCTGACCGAAGTCGGTCTTAGTTTATTTTATATATCATAAAATAAAGCATATTAATATAAATACGGAGATATTTCTAATGTAAATTGTAAAGGCTGTTTGAAGTTTGAAGGGCTTGACCGAAGCTGAATTCAGATCAAACCAAGTTGACACATGTACACAAGTGCATAAGAACACACATTTGTTTAATAGACTGAGGAGGCAACATGCAAGCATGTAGGTAGAGGCACGCTGTAAGGAGGCTAGATGCCATGTGTACGTACGTAGAACCAAGATCTTTGTGACCAAGCTAATCAAACTGCCAGTGCTAACACATTTGAAGTGGGCCCATACACATAACATGTAGACCATGTGAATGACATGTGGACTGAGATTTCAACCATGTAAATGTATAGGATGAGGCCCCTCAAATATAAATAGGTGAATCCTCATCTCATCTGTTCCAATATTTTAGATTCAGACGCTCCATATACTTCATCCTCACCTCATCTCATCTTACCTTCTGCACAACCTTCAGGGAGCTCTTCAGCTTGTCTTCTCTCTTCTACCTTACTAATTTGACCGCGGGAATTTCATTTCCAGGGTGGGTATCGCCGAGGCCTGTGCAAAGTTTCAGATTGTCCTCCAAATCGGATAGCATCAAACCCTAATCGAACAAAACCTTTACAATGAGAAGAAAGAAAGAAACATAAATAAAGGATTTATACAAAATTACAAATATACAAGAGAAAGGATAAAATGATCCCACAAATTAAAAAAAAAAGTGGTAATTTAGAGATTTAAAAATGTTTAACAGTTTTTATTTTTGAAATTAACTGATGAAATATTAGCAAAGGAAATAAAGTGTTGGAATCTAATAGTTGAGGAGGGATTTGTGCTAAATGAAAGTTGCTAAAGTTAAGTATCAGTACTACCCCCAAAATACAGGGTTGTAAAATCTATAACTTCCTCTATCATTTTTTTCCTCACTAAGTCTTGCTTTGGCCTTACCGAAGCTGCCATATATATTGGCACCTGCACAAGTTTACTTACCATCTCCCAATCTAAAAATCCATATATTTACTTGCATTATTAAGACGACCATTGTTATTAATAATTATAATTAAAAATAAAAAATAAGATAATTTTAGTGGGAGACCGAAACAATCATTAACAAGACCTACATAACTTCGGTAGACTCACAAATGACGACTTGACAATTTGCCTAATTTTTTTCCTTTTCAGAAAAAGGAAGCGATATACAACCACGTTTTGTAACTTTTGTTCGAGGATAAGTTCCCAAATTAACACTAAACCGATCCATTTGATCATGACGAGACCCATTTATCTAAAAAAAAAAAAAAAAAAAAAAGAGGACGTGGATGGTGGAGAATGAAACAATTCTTGCCGACATGGGAAAGCATGAAATAATTCTGAATTGATGGAGGACAAGCACATAATAAGATCAGATGGGGGTCATTATCTTCTGTCTTAATAATTGCTTTGAGGATTATGCAATACTTTTGAAGCAAAATCATCATTGAAAGTATTATCCAAATGCTAGGATTAAAAAGTCAAAGCGGTTGCATTAAATTCTGCGATCTAATTACTTTATACAAAAACAGGCAAGAGGAGGCAGTTGGTGAAGTCTAGAGTATTGGTTAGACATGATTCTTATAAACTTTTACGAGTTTATCCTGGAAATGAATTTCATTTTAAATTCATTCATTCTTCCTTCTGTTTTAAATTCTGAATTTCATACAATCTTCCTTTGTACCTTTTATGGCGAGTAATTATGTTATGTATACAAATTTTAATGAGGCCCACTGAATTTATTGGCCCATTATCCAATAAATGTCCTAGCTATCCAAAGACCCATTACTCAATAATGGTCCTGGCCATCCGGGTCTTGAAAATAGGGGTGGTCATGGGCTGGGCTTGGCACCTATAATAAGGGCTAGACCTGGCCTAGCCTTGATCTTGACCTGAAACATAAGTCTGGGCCCGGGTTAGGCCAGGCCAGTCTTTGGGCCTGTGACATTAAATGATAAAAAATTTAGATATTTATAATATTTTATATTATATAACACATGATAATTTTATATTGGGCCTATGTCACTAAATAATATGATCATCCAACTTGTATGGTTGTCTATTGCTAAATAGATGAAAGCTTTCATTTTATAATTCGATTTAGGATCTTGAATGTCAAAATAGAAGCTTTGCATTCATCTATTTAACAATACTTAACCAGGGAAAAATTATGAACTCATTTATGAGTAACTGGTGAAATGTTTTTACACTTTTACTTTATATTTATGTTATAGAATCATATAATATTCAGGATGGGTAGATTGAATAAATATGTGCAGCCACTATCATGCTTGTGCCATTCCATCACTCAATGGTCCCTTTAATTAAGCGCTCAGATCAGATTGAGTATACAATTCAATAAAAAATGCATTAGTTGTGTGGCGAACTAATGAGGACTGTGAGGTTAATTAATGTATAATTATTATTTATTAAAACTTGATCACAGAAATTAAGCATAAGATCGACATGACAAGCATGTCAAAACCAATTTCTTTCTCTGATGTCAACAGCCAAATTCTTAAATCAAAAAAGCAAGAGTGATTCTGTGATACAGGGACACGCTTTCCTTTCGTATTGATGTGACACTGCAGCCCCCACATTTGAATTCCGGCCAACCTCACATCCACATACTCTTGACAATATCACAGCTTTTTACCAGTCTCAGAGACCACATGATTAACAGATTAAGTAATGTTCACTTCATGTTCCACGGTATGTATCACAGCCCTGGCGCTTTTTCATTAATAGAAGGAAGGAAAAGCACGTTTCTGTATCATATGCAAAATGATAAAGTGACATTTGAATATGAAGATATATTTCTTGATTTTTTTTCTTTACAAAATTTAATTTAATTTCCCCCCGCACACACACAATCTCGGTTCTCGTCCTGGGGTTAAGGTTGTCAACAGGTGTTCAAAATATCGTTATGTATTGGCCTATATCGAAGCCTTTTTGATACATCTTTATAAGGATAAATCGGCCTTAGACCGATCCCTCTTAATTAGATTTAAATATCGATACAAGGAAATATGTTGAATGTATCAGTCTGTACCGATATTTTGAACCTTGAGCCTATGTGCACAATCACACTAGAAGTCTAGAAGATAGCTTGGTCTAATTCATCCAGCATGGGAGACAATTCAGATTTCAAAGTGGAGCTTAATTATCTGGCCCCCTACAATGGGGTCAGTGACAATTTGACAATACACATGTATTTTCATTTGTAATAAATTCCCCCTGAACTATTACGTTGCAATATTAAACACCCTTTTGACCGTTATATTAATTTACCAAAGGTGCTAAATTATCAAAATGCTATCTTCTTAATTAATTCAAGGGTATGAAATGAAATTTTCAAAATGATGAAAATGAGGGCAAAGTCATTCCCCTTTTGGCAAAGAGCTGTATGGTACACTATCACTAGATATAGATGAATCTCTGACGATACCAAAATAATCATTCACATCTTATATACCATTACCTGAGAAAAAGTATATTTATTGCCGGAGATATCTTTAACCATATGAGAATGGATACTTTTAGGAATTGGTAGGAAAAATTGAAAAGTAGAACATGGCCAATGCAGATTTCTGAATTCTACTGCAGAACTATAAACATTCAAAATGTCAAAAATCCTTATTTTATACACAATGCCCATCCGTGAATTAGTATCTATTTCGAATTAGCACCTATCCCAACTGTACTTTGAGCTTAGAAATTCTGATCCTGAACTGAACCGTCATTCTCCCAACAAGGGAAAAATCGTTTGAACAGATAATAAAAGAGTCACAAATGAAAGTATAGGGATATTTGTCATTGACCCCATAGTAAAGGGGCCTTTGTTGTCACAAATGAAAGTATAGGGATATTTGTCATTGACCCCATAGTAAAGGGGCCTTTGTTGTCACAAATGAAAGTATAGGGATATTTGTCATTGACCCCATAGTAAAGGAGGCCTTTGCAATTATTTACTCCCAAAAAATGTTAGTAAGTATAGTTGGTCTTGGATGAATTTTCTCTTACTTCAACTTGGAATGACCATGCTCCTATTGTTGATCGGCATAAACAGGCATGAAAATTGACTCATGATGTGATTCCTATTGATAGTGTGATTAGTAAATGTGGTATCCATCTTGCACCCAAATGTTGTTGTTGTGTCCAGCCAAATCTGGAGAGTATTCATCATGTTTTTGTTAATGGAGCTTTGACTAGTAAGTTATAGATGTACTGCATTTACGGATTATGTTGTGGTGGAGCCGTGCATTTACGGATTCTCAATCCCATAATCTTATAAAAAATTTACCCCCATTTTACTTTGGGTTCTTTGGAAGTAGACATTTAGCCGTAGATCGAATTGAAGGTAAAAGGGGTTACCTCTGCTACCCTTATCAATAGAGTTGTGTTAATAAATGGCTTTTGGAAATTAGCTCGCTTCAAGGCAGTCTTTCAACTCCTAAGGTAAATTCCCTTCTTCTTCATGTTTTGAACATTCCCATTAAAATCCATTAAAAAAAATGGATGGGTATATTAAGAGTTTCCTAGAGAAAACTTGGGTGAGAGTGCAGGTGGAGGCATTGCAATGGTTTTTTTTTTTTTTTTTTTATCTTAGCTTTCATAATTTTTATGGTAGTGGAACTCATGGTTCAAAGTATCGATACGCCCGTGTATCAGTAGGGGCGTATCAATACTTAAAAACACATGTTCAATGATTTGTTTTTAATTCTTTTTTTTTTCAAAATATGATTTTTAAAGACATTTTAATGGCTTTTTTATTGAAATAAACTAGAGTCCCGAAACACCTGTAAATAGATGTATCGAGATCAAAAGATACGACATCTTATCGATACTTTCAACCTTTGTGAAACTTCTTTAATGGCTGAATTCCTAACTCTCTATGACGGGTTCTCTATACGCTATAATAATAACATTGCCGAGATTGAGGTGGAGAGTGGTAATAATATTTTAGTGGAGATTTTTCTTTAGAAAGCCTCTTATCCTTGGAATATTAACTACTACTTAAGAAATATCAAGGATATGTGCAATTTCATGAGGATTAAATTCTTTTATACTCTTAGAGAATGAAATAGATGTGTAAATTTCCTAATGAATAGGGGCATTGCAGAAAAGATATTCGAGGTTTTTAGGTCGATTCAAGATATTCCTCGAGCCCCTAGAAATTCGTTGAGGGAAGACTATATGAAGATTACTGTCTTACATATTTATTTATGTTTGGCCTTTTTGTGATTTCTTAGTGCTTGTGGATTGGGTTGAGAGTACAAGGAAGTGTGCTTTTCTGTTGAATTTTGGGGCAAGGCGGATTATATCTGTCCCTCCACCTAAAATCAAGGTTCAAAGTATCGATACATATCGGTTCGGAATCCTTCTGATATGACCCTATAGTGGGTGTATCGGGGGTCTGACCGGTTCAGGGGGTAGAAGAGACTTAAACCAGCCCCTCTGAACTGATTTTGGAAAAAAATAAAAAAAAGTAAAAAAAATGGTATCGATTCACCTGATACACCTCTATCGGCATATCGGACATATTGATATTTTGAACTTTGCCTAGAATAAACTCTGGGGGGGGGGGTTAAAAGAAGTATAATTGGCTTCAAATACTAGTCTGAATCAGGTAGGCACAATGTTGTAAGTACATTCAATGAATACTTAGAATTTTGACACTTGACCCTTAAAATACCCCAGTCTACCCTTGAAAAAGATTAAAAACCACTTTTGATAATTATCAAAATATTTATTAAGTACTCATTCAAGGTAATTATTATATTGTGACTACTAAATCTGATCCCTCAAATATTGCTTTTGAATTTTGATAGGCAGGTCTAATATATTAGTTATTAAAAGTTTATTCCCCCTCCCCCACAGAGTAACTGATCTTGATGGTTGTGTGAAAGCTATGAAACCAATGGTAATTCTCCGCACCATAATAAAATGCTTAAACCCACGATGAGAGGTTGAGAGGTTGAAGAATGATTGTGAGCCCCATGACTGACATGAGGCATTATCATTGGTTGGCTCCACATCGGCTGAATGGTGGGAAGAAAAAGGGAGGGAGTGGATAGATAGAGGACAGGAAGCCTTTAAGCCAAGTTTTCGTGAGCCTTGGAAAATTTACTTAGAAGCTTATGTGATGTGAAATGTTGCGTATAGGGCTCATGCTTTTTGAAGTTTATGACTGTCTAAGCATTTGCACTTTATATTCGTGTGGTGTGACTTTTTCCCTTGTTTTTAGCTTTTAAAGGCAATATTTTTGAATATTTAGTAGGGTAAAATTAGATGGGCCAACAATAATATTTGTTTATCCAAATTTGAGTTCCACTAGAATCTGATTTGGGTAACCTAAATTCAATGCGTTTATAATTGGATCAAATATAGATACATATCAATCGGATCCAACATGATCCTGTCCAATATTATTTAAATATATATTAATATATATTGAAATGTAATAGTAGAGTTTGCTTGAATATAGCACGTTTATTAAAGAATCAAAGGTTCAAGAAGTCTCAAAGAAGCTATTTTCAAGTTACTTTTTCATTTTTGTAAAAGCTATTTATCATGATTTTCCATATAAAACCTTTTGGTTATTTCAAGGCCCAAAGTGGGTCAAAGGCATTGCCATTTTAATTTAATTTATAAATGATATTTGACTTTAATACAAATATATACTAATGGTCAAATTTATAGGACAAGTTTTAACTATAAAGAGAATAACCAAGAGGGGAGTACAAGAACCTTTGATAATAATTCATATCTTTTAATAATAACTAGCAAATGTGTACATGCATAGCATGCGGCAATCTTACATGATGATATGATTGTAATAATATGTGTTCAAATTTTTCTATATTTTATTTTTATATTTCTATATAAAAACATTCTTATATATATATATATATATGTGTGTGTGTGTGTGATGAATATATAATAATAGAGATGTGTACAAAAGTATTTATATTTGCTAAATATATTTATATGTATATATGTGTTAATTTATGTTTAATTTATATTTTCTGTTTTAGTTTTTATTTCTTATTTATAGAAAATCGTAAAAATTGGGATTTGTAACCAGAAAATGTTTTCTTTTTTTTTTTGCAAAAATAGTGGCACAAGGCACCTTGGGTTGCATAAATCTCAAAAAGTTAACTAAAATATAAAGTCATCTCAATTGGACAATTGAGTGTAAAGTTATGTCTTTCAAAAGTTTGTACAAACATTTAGTGTACAACAAATAAGTTGGTAACCAGGCCAAATACATTAACAGTTCAACCACCCGGATCAGATAGTTTTGACCAATCCCTAGCTTTAAGTGGGCCGAACTTGGAATGATGGTTGGGTGAGTCAATGGTGGATTGAAAACACTCCCCTGTACCAAACAAGACCCAGCCCCATTGACAGCTCTGACTCTATTCTAAAAAAAAGATAGAAGTTCCACAAAACTAAAGAAAAAGCAAATTTGAAGAAATGGAATTCAGTCAGTGAAAAGCCCATTCAAAACAACCATCATAGCCTTGCATTGGGAATATCTCCCCATGAAATAAAGCATAGAAGTAGGAGATGTTTCCGATGCAAGACTGCAAAGGCTGTTCGGACAGTGTTCGAATGGGCTTGCACTGACTGGAGCCGATCTCAAATTTGAAACCCCTTTGGAATTCATCCCAGCTATTGTTTGTTTTTTCGCTTCAGATCATCCAGCTATTGTTGAAGCCCACATCTTCCCCATATCTAGTTGCTGGCTGATTTCATAGGTTTTTCCTTCGGTTCTCTTCAATCTCAGTGTCTTTCGTCCACATACATAAGTTGCAAAAGTTGCTCACAGCCACACACTCTTGCTAGATTAGCTATAAGTTTTTTTCGCCTTTTTTTACTTGTTTGGGTCCCTCCTGTGTGTATTGCTAATGCTATTTCGGCTGATATGGCCCATTTAAACTCTCTTGTAGCCCGAGATTGATAATTGAAATGGAATCGGCCTGTGGAAAAAAAGGAATTGCTTAGATCCCTTCCCTACTTATTATATCTTATATGTCCCTAATTAATTGTGTTTTAATCCTCTATGTATCAATTTTGATCCTATGCTTCATTTTGATCCCATGCTTTTCATCTTTTCCCACTAGAATAATTGTGTTAGTGCCCCCTCCCTCTTCTCTCAATCTGGTTTGTTTTTAGCCTTATAAATTTATCCTTCATCAAACTTAGTTGAGCCAATTCCTTATCACTATTCTTTTCATTTAGGGTAGTTTGCAATCTGGCGTTTGGCAGTTTAAAGGGGCAATGTACTTGGGTGGACAAGAATTATTAGTTCTAGGTTAAATCATGGTTTTCAATTTATTGCATTTACAGTGTCGTTATACTTGGGGGATGACAATTTCTGCCCTACAAATGGGGAAGGTTTCTTTTTTTGAATAATGGATTTTGGGATGGGGATGGGTTTTGAGATTTTAGAACCGTAAGGTTATGAATAAGGTCCAATATTAAGCTAAACCCAACACTCTCCAATCCACATATTGGTGAAAGTCTGAAAGACATGAAATTATGTATTAGGTGTTGAATACTTGAATTTAATAACATTTTGAATTTAATGTGAAGGATAATTGATAGATCGTATATTTTTTACATGTTTTAATCAAATAACTGAAAATTTTGGTGTTTCTTCATGTTACTTGTTTATTAGTTATATATAATAAGAAATAATAGAAAATTAGATACGAATTCTAAAACCCAACATGCCGGAGCATTTGGACTCTGAAAATCCAATCCAATATAAATTTTGAAGAGGCCAGGTAGGAATTAAAAGGTCAAGAGAAAGACGAGTAGAACTTAAAATTTACAAAACCCTCACCAAACCTGTCCCCGTCCCTAATTTTAGTTAAAGAGATTTTTTATCTTTCCACATATTGTATATACGTGGACAGACTAAGACAAACCATTGGATAAAGCCCACCAAAGAGATGTTTACATCAAAAGGACCCACCCATCTCAATGTAACACCGATCAAAGCTGGAAGAGACATAAACCTGAGTCCGGCTGGGGCACAACTAAGATACAAATAGACCACTCAATGTTACAATCTTATTTGTCCAGCAAATCTCCATGGGAAACCAGCTCTAGATACAAAAAGACCATTCAATGTATATGGAACATGATACATGTTATGAGTCCCAATCCACGTTCCATTCATATGGGCTCATGCCCAATTTTGTCATGTAAAATTTGGAAAATGAAATTATAGTCTTATATGGTATCAGTATTAGACTTAACAAACACGAATTTTTTTCCTTTTCTTTTGCTTCACTGCTTTACTATTGTTATGTACAACCGACATGGTTACCATTTGGTGGCTTCAGTCAGCTTCAAGCTAGCAGCAAACTTGGACCAAACATTCGTGACCCAGGTCCCGGTATGCGTTTGCTTACATAGATTAGATGTAGACCCATCTATTTAGGTCGTAAAATGGGTTCTGTTCTTAGATATCTGTTTGTGAATTGAGCTCCATCTCTTTGACATGCCAACTGACTTGATATAAAGTTTATCTTATCAGAAAAACAAAAAAGAGAAAAAGAATTGAGCCCTGTCTCTAACTCTGTCGGCTACCTCTATATGGATTCCTGGGGAATTCAACACAATAGCAGATATTTTTGACTTAAAATCTGGTGTTTTCTTAGAGAATTCTTGTATGGCAATGCTAATATGACCTGAGGTTTTTGAGGGCTCTGTTCTTTTCGCTTGTGAATCCCTATGCCTGTTTAGTTCTTCATATGACATCATGTTATATCCTTTAACTTGCTTTGTATGTTCTCTGTTGCAGGGGCGGAGCTAAAATTTTTTCTTAAGGGGGTAAAAACTAAGAAAATTGGGTAAAAGAATCAAAATATAAGTGAAATTTAATTGGGTTTTGTGGGAACTTTGAAGGCATAGGGGGGTGGGGGGCATGGCTCCCCTCCGCCACCTCCTGGCTCCGCCCCTGCTCATTTGCACTTCCACCCACTCAAAGTGGGGAAATTTTGCAAAGATGAATGACTCACTCAACAGTGTTATGGACCAACTGCCATCAAAACTGAAAGCAAAGTCAAGTTGCTATTTTATTAAAATTTGGAGACCCCATGAGTTTGCTGGCTGTAGAATGTAGACAGAAACCGCATAAGTTAATATGTTAACAGGGCCATAGGCCATGCATGGTCCTTGCAGTTCTGCATTATTTTAGGGTCTAGCATCATCATTGCAGTTCAATATATATTATAATTATTTCCTTTGAGACCCCAGAGTAGTTATTTTACAGGGAAATTTTCTCTCATACGTAAAGAGATGGATATACCCAGGGAAAAGCAACTTAGAGTGGCCCCACAGTTTACCAAAACATGAACATAGGATTGATTGTTAATGAACCGAAATTTTATTGACCAAATTTTTATTCAGTCATTAATCAAAAAAAAAAAAAGTTCTAACAACCCACTAACCAACATGTTTTCATAAAAAAAAAAGAAATTGGAAAACGTGTCTGTGTTTTTAATAGAATTCATTTGTTCAATGAATATTTATGGAACAAGGAAATGAATAATGTACATGGAAACAATTACCTTTCAGAAAAAAAAAAATAGAAAAACCCAAGAGCTCGCTAGCTTATAAAAGCCAGACTCCATGCACCTATCTTGAAGGCCTCAAGGTAGCTAAAGGAAAAAAACCCATCCTTGTCTCAATGGGTCATCGTAATGTTCACAATCCTCATCCTCATGGTGTTCTTCGTAATTCCCATCATCTTCACGATCATCGTCGTCGTTTCTCTGATCAAAACGGCCTCAGCAGGCAAGCACCAGTTGTAGTGGTAATGGTGCCCTTTCCAGCACAAGGCCACCTCAACCAGCTCTTACACTTGTCCCGTCTCATATCGGCCTATGGCATTCCCGTTCACTATGTGGGCTCTGCAACTCATAATCGCCAAGCAAAGGACCGTGTCCATGGCTGGAACCCTCTAGCCATACCTAACCTCCACTTCCATGACTTCCCCATGCCACCATTCCACAACCCTCCGCCCGACCCACATGCCCCCATCAAGTTCCCTGCCCATCTCCAACCCACCTTCGATGCCTCGTTGCATCTCCGTGGACCCATCGCTGCACTTCTGAACTCGCTCTCTGCTCTCACCAACAGGGTTGTCGTTATCCACGACACTCTCATGGCATTTTCTGTTCAAGATGTCACTTCCCTCTCCAATGCCGAAGCCTATGCCTTTCACAGTGTCTCGGCCTTCGCCATTGTTTTCCACTTGTGGGAGACCCTCGGAAGACCCACGGACGGAGGGATTGTCATTCCAAACGGAGTGCCTCATCACTCACTCGAAGGATGCTTCACCGCCGAATTTGTGAATTTCATGGCTCGTCAGTATCATTTGATGAAATTCGACGTGGGTGATCTCTACAATACCTGCCGGCCCATCGAAGGCAGGTTCATGGATCTATTGACTCAAGAGAAGCTCAACGGGAGAAAGAAAATATGGGCAGTTGGGCCATTGAACCCAGTAATCCTCCATTCGGCAAAAGAATCGCCTCGTCGTCGCCGGCACAAGTGCTTGGAATGGTTAGACCAGCAACCAGCGCAATCAGTACTATATGTTTCATTCGGGACCTTGACGTCACTACCGGACGATCAGATCAACGAGCTTGCAGTTGGATTAGAGCGTAGCAAGCAACGTTTCATCTGGGTGTTAAGAGAAGCGGACAGAGGAGATATTTACGATGAAGGCCTAGGGGTGGAAGCTAGGAGAACTCCACTTCCAAAACGGTACGACTACTACGAGGGGGAGGGGAGGGTGGAAGGTAGGGGACTAATACTTAGGGACTGGGCTCCACAGCTAGAGATCCTGGCCCACCCATCAACGGGTGGGTTCCTGAGTCACTGTGGTTGGAATTCATGCATGGAAAGCCTCAGCATGGGCGTGCCAATGGCAGCTTGGCCAATGCACTCAGACCAGCCGAGAAACACCATGCTTGTGACTCAGGTATTGAAGGTGGGCCTTGTTGTCCGAGACTGGTCACGGCGGCACGAACTGGTTTCTTCGTCCACCATAGAAGATGCAATCAAGAAGCTGATGGCGTCAGAGGAAGGGGATGACATGAGGAAGAGAGCTGAAAAACTAGGCGGCACCGTTCGCCAATCGATGTCGGAGCAGGGTGGGACGTCTTGTGCTGAGCTAGAGTCCTTCATCTTTCACATCTCTAGATAGTAGATAGAGCGAGTGGGGCTGGCGCTGCAGTTACTTACTGTCCATGAACTAATCGAGGTGCCGTGGAGTATTTGGTCAGAAAGGTTACTTGTGACCCATCATGCATTTCACTGTTTTCGATCAGGAGAGACTGGTTTCAGTGCCACAAATTTGTAATGATTTGTCACATTCAATGAGAGAAGTGCATATAAAACCCCTAAAATTAATTAATTCTAGTGATACCAAATGTTCTGGACGGGTTGGTAAAGGTGTGGTCTAGTCATCTCGCACTAGGCCTCTATCCTATCAATTTTGAACAAAATGTTCCAGTCTGAAATATGCTACAGTAGCGATTCTACTGTTGCATGTTGCTTGTCTGTCTGGAAACAAAGGACTGTGCTTATCAAAGAAAACAGTAAAAAAAAAAAAAGAAAACAATGGAAAAGGAAAGCGATCGAGTACTGCATCGATCGATCTTCTATGTGCTTAACTGTTGCAAGTAGATAATCAAATATACAATAATCTATCACGTAAGGACAATGAGGATGGTCAATTGTTGTGGAAATAGGTGCCCTTTTGGGAAAAATTAAGCTTCGGCTGCTGGGAATGTTTTTGTTTACTGTTTGACTTCTGGTCAAGTTAATCACCACACCCATGACCCATCTTAATTTTTTCATGCCAAAAAAACATTCTCAACACTCAGCAGCCAAAGGGCTGAATTTTCAAAGTGGATCCCACATGTCTAGTATATAGAAGTTAGGAAAAATCCCAATTCCCAAAGGAGCCCCAACTGGCTGGCTGTCTGTCTGTCTGTCTGTTTCTCTCATTTTAAGGGCTGTCGCGCGGCTTAGCCTCTTTGAATAGCTTATGCAGAATATGCATCAAAACGGCACCGGACGGATTAGAGGCAACATCTCAAGAATGAACACGCCAGTGTTTAGTGCATGTTTGGTGTTTAATTGGTAGGCATAAGGTGTGGTCCCATCTAGACTAGACTCCTTCAAAACAGCTAAACTAGCTTAATTACCTGAAAATCTCATCTCGGCACTTCCAAACATGTCCCATGTGGTAATGGGTGTAAAAAAAAGAGGTAAGAAAGAAACAAGCTCTCAACAATTCTGTTGAAAAATTAAAAAAAATCTAATTTTCGCAAAAGGAGAGGATGTAAAAAAAGAGGGCTGAAAATTACATGCAAGAGGACGACAGATAGGGAGCTGATGTACGCTGTCCAACTTCAGGGGAAGAAATTCAAAAGAATAGTCAATAGTGAGCTTAATTCCGAGCTTATCGGTAGGGATGAATTGGAAGTGTTGACAGAGAACTCTCTTAGGAAAGGGAGAATGCGAATAAGATTCTAAATGTGGCGGGGGAGAAGAAATTCAGATGGAAGGGGAGGAACCGAGGCCTCTGGGGGAACAGAAGGCTTCCCTGACAACCTCTAGTGGCTCTGATTTGGAAGTAGATACGGTTGCGGAAGAAAGAGAGAATTTGATACCTTTGGACTATTTTTCTTAGAGGGAGAAGAAACTGGGAAGAGAATTTTTAGAAAATTGGAGGAAGAAGAAAGAGATCGTAAGTAAGAGCAAGGAGAAGGATAGAGAAGATAATGAATCCTGAAAGAAGCAAATGAAATATTCAACTTAGGGGGGTGGCCTGGAAATAGGAAGTTGAGAAGCTAACTGGTTTCTAAGTAGATTGCTTAGTAAAGTGGACAAAGAATTAAGAAGTCGTAGCATTAGGGGAAGAAGGGGAAGTTTTGTTTTGCATGTTGGGTTAGGGTAAAGAAGTGGTGTGAATTAGGTGGGCTGGTGTGGCTTAGTTGGGCCTGGATTTTCACTTTGGTCTCTTAGGGTATATCTAACTTCGGGTG
Organism: Nelumbo lutea; assembly: GCF_056320005.1. NCBI lineage: Eukaryota > Viridiplantae > Streptophyta > Magnoliopsida > Proteales > Nelumbonaceae > Nelumbo > Nelumbo lutea. The sequence goes on from NC_142690.1 coordinate 8,777,915, forward strand.
GATCCCTTGGTAAATTCTCTTTTTTATATTATAAAACTTTTTTATTTATTTTGAAAATAAAGATGATATAATGCAGATTAGAGTTTGAAATAATCCACTTTAATAACTAGGTATTTATATAATCTACTCTTAGGGGTGCAACTTGGGCAGATTGGGTTGGGTTGAGGTCAACTATCAACTCTACCCAATTAGGGGTGTAAAGGGATGAGAGATTCATCACATGGATAACCGAACCCTGTAGGAAGGTAGGGCAAAATTTCAAAATTTTCTCTCTCTCCCATTTGGGAATCACATTCCATGTTTTAGAAAACTGTATTTTCAATTATCAGTCTTGAACCCTAAACCGAATCAGATCTGAAACCAAAAGGTAGGAGAGGGATATACTTGATACAGAGTAGTAGTAACTCCCAATGAAGGTATTCACATCCAAGGAAATCTCCAAAGACTGTTCCCACTGAAGGTGATATAGTGTAGGGTGGAGTAGAATCAACAAGGTGGTCTTTCATCAAGAACCTGATTCTTCACCAAAAATCTGATGGAGGGCGAATGAGCACAGCTTCTTATCAGTTTTTCTTCAGAAACTGATATCAAGAACACTTCTTGATCACTCCTACTGGTGGAGAACGAACTGGCAATGACGGCAGCAATAGAAGGAGGCAAGAGCAAAACATGGCGTCAGCCTTACTGGGGTTGTCTTCTCTCTTGGATCTGAAATCTTGTTGGGTGAAGTAGGGTTCGCCCTCCTCCTCTATTTATAGCCTTAAAGAGAGCAGCTCCTAATCTCATTAAGAGTTTCCTAATCCAAACCTGTATTTGGATATGGACTCTTTTTAAGAGATAAGGATAAACCTTTATCTTATCTATAAATTAAGATCAACCCTCCTAATTTAATTAGGAGTTTCCTAATCCAAATCATTATTTGGATCTGGACTCTCAGAGTGGATAGGGATAACTCCCTATCCTATCTACTGATCTAAATCCCAGAACCGCCAATCTTTAATTAATCAAATTAAACCAATTAGATTTGGGCTTTAGGCCCATTAAGTCCATGTGCTCATTCAGCCTCCAAATTGCTGCCCAATTGGGTATCCTTGTATGGCGTGGGACCCAAACATTGATCTACGCATCAGCCACATGGGTTCAACCCAGCCTCTATTACAATGCTTGGTCGAATTCACTGTAGAAAACAGTGAACCCCTGAGCCCATCACCATGGGCTCTTAATGGGCCCAACACTTACACTAAGTGGTCCCTGGGTCAAGCCACCTTATAAAATCCCAATGCTTGTTGGCAGATGCAAGATTAGCCCATCAGGTATTACCTTCAATGGTTTTACACTTAACCTCTCAGCCCATAATGACCAAACACTACCCGACAAGAGAGGACCTCTCCCTCAGTTACAAGGAATAGTGTTGCACTCTCTCTCTCTCTCTCTATATATATATATATATATTGTGTGTGTGTGTGTGTGTGTGTGTGTATCTCTATATAAATATATTTTGCAAAACAAATTTCAACGATTGAAATCAACTGTCGACAGTTTTGGTTTCCATCAAAGATAGTGCATCCCCAATCATTACTTTGTCCGACAAAGGGGTTGATCCTGTCACTATGATCACCCACTCAAATTAATTCTTGGACTGCCCCAACATACCCAAGTTTTGACCCCCTCTAAGGATCTCACTGATTGGCATATCAAAGGCAGCCTAATCCGATACTTGGTGCAATATCATAATCGAGTCTAGGGGTCAGGTGTAACATTCCAATTTTGCCCATCAATCTCCAAGGTCCAGGGCAATACTAAAATTTTGGTTTGGTTCAGGGTTTCAAGAAAACCCACACTACATGTACCTCAGGTCTCACTCTAGCAGCTGAGACAAGCCATCCCAACTAACTTGGCGGTACATCAGTGTTAGCATTGGTAGGATAAATATCCCCAGATCTATCCAACAATTATGAAGATTCTAAACTAACACGAGTCTCATATGTGTCCAGTTTAAGGGTATTGCATAGAAATACACCATAATAAAATGAATCAAATGTGTACTTTATTCATTTACATTAAATGTCATAAGGTACATCATTCTGATTGGAGTTAAGGGAATACACTGTCTAACAGGGTGATCATTTCCAGTCTGGCCTGAAAATAAGTCTTATTAGAAGTGTTAAGGCTGCATTTGTCATTCCTTATTTTAAGGACTTATATCCTTTTTGTAGTTAATAACTAAGTATTCATAAGAGCATTTTAATAGTAAAAGGAAGATAAATCCTTAAAATAAGGAATGCCAAATGCAGCCTAAGCTTGGTCCATGATCACCCTTAGGTCCAATCCTAAGAAGAAAACTTTGGACTTAGGATTGGACCAACTCAAGATTAAAACTAAGTTTACCAACATAGGCCTAAAGCTTAACCCAACATAACTCAGGTCAAGTTTGGTTGGATCTAGGAGGTTTGAAAGAAGTTATGAATATATAATCATCTTTTATTGGGCTTAATGACCCAATTTTGGAGTAAAATGGATTAAAAATATGTATAGATTTCATTAACAAATGTATGTACATATATATATGCATTTTTTTACGTGGGTTTGGATGAGACCTCAACCCACCTCTCTCAAATTTAAGTTAGGCCCAATGTTTTTTGCCCAGACAAGGCCTGAAGCTCAAAAGTTGAAACCTAACCATGCAAAAGCTTAGATTTGGCCCACCCAAGTTGTAACAAATGAACAAAGAATCTTCTATGTGCCCACTTTTTTTTTAACCCAAACAAACCTCTCTAGTTCCTATCTCCAACAAGCTAGGTTCTTTTCAATCTCTCTCTCCACACCAATAGTCCCTCTCCTCCCTTTCTATCTCTTAAAGCATAACTAGAATATTGTGACTTCATAGGATGAATAGAACCAAATTCAGATGTGGAATCCATCATAAATGATACAAATGCTTTATGGTGCATTATAATAAAGAAGCATAACACATTGATTTGTATTTAATTGTAGGGCCAGAATAGTTCATTTTGATTTCTATATTTGGTTGTAGTCTTGTTAATGATACCTGAAACTACACGACTTGATATGTATTTACATAATCAGATTCAGATTTTGCAATCTGCGTTAGATTAATAATCAGACCAGATTCAGATTTGACTCCATACAATTGAATTAAAATCTGAATCCAATTATATTATAATATTTATCCATTTTAATATATAAAATTTACATAATTATACTTAAAATTATAAAAAAATATATAATAGATTGATTATGTTATACTTATATTAATTTATTGTATATATAAGTAGAAAAGTTAACTTTTTAATTTTTTTTTGTATTTTATAAAATTAAAGCGGGGTCGAATTAAGTCTGAATTCAATCCGAGTCTGTTTGGATTTGAATTCGAGTTCAAGGTCTTAAATCTGATTAGATTTTAGATCGAATTTGGATGCAACTTATCTAATTGGATTAGACTCAGATTTTGCTGAATCCAATTTGTTTATAGCCTTATTTGGTTGGGTGGAATCAGAATCTGAGTCCCGTACTTGGTGGAATTTTCCTCCATTTGAGGGAATGGCTATTCCCTCTCCCTCCCTTGGTAATGAAAATTCATTTCAATCAATTGATTCCATTTCCTGTATGAACCAAACAGATTGGGGGAATAGACCATTCTGGTTCCGATTATGATGACAATCCAAACGGATCCTTAGTTTTATCTTTTGTATTTTATATGCCCATTAAAAAACATCCAACATATTCCAAGGGGTGGTACGAAGTATTACATTGTAATTCTTTTAATTTTTTTTTAATTTCTTCTGTCCAATCCAAGGTAAGGATCTCTTTTAGCTAGCTTTATTCTAAAAGTCCTCACCATGTGCTGAAATAGCCTCCTTGATGAGCATTTTTTTCTTTCCAAATGTTCCTTAAAGCATTGGATGGCTATTATTAATGCTTGACCAAATTCAGATGCAAGTTGGGCCATATACGGAAGATGCCTGAATGTCTATGAATACTAAGCATAGTTGAACGTTCCTTACTAGTTACTACATGTAAATAGTGACTCTTATTGCTACACTACTTGTCTTGAGTTCTATCCCATAGTGATCAGTGGTGTGCCCACCCATGATAGATTGCTCAGCCCAGTGTGCATGATTTTATTTCCAGCCGATTTAGACTTTCAATTCTCATGCAATTAATAAGAGAGTTTTCTTTGCCCATAATCTCATTTGCTAGTCTAAAGGAAAAAGAATTATATCCAAACACATGACATGGTTTACACTGCTTTGGCATTAAGAACAATAAGTTAAAGAAGACATGACATGCAACCAGATTCCAATTTTCTTTAGTGACAATTATATGTATATATATCCTAACGAGTACAAATTATTCCTTTTGATTAATGAAGGGTAAGGAATATGCCCAATTCCCTCGCCTTTACATAGTTATTGAGATGTTTTAGTAGTTTTCTTTAACATATATTTGCATGGACACGATGGAACCAAAGGGAATTGAAAGACTAGATTTCTATTGGAAACCCTGCAAGTAGGCCCTATATATATTCCTCTTTTTCTTCTTCCACTCTCTGAATTTATGCTAAAAGAGAGATCAGAAGAATAATTCCAATGGAATTTCATCAAAGCTAAGGGTTTGACAAGAAGCTCTGACCAATGGGAGTTTCTAAAATATATGAAAAATGGAAATATATGCAGCATAAGTGGATTCAAAGCTAATAGCTTTTAAGGGATCAGACTCAGGACCCATTGCCAATGGTCAACAGCTCACATGCTAATTATTTTAACTCACATGGGTATGGAACAAGTTGTATGTCTAGATTTAATTGGAGATCTAACAAGGTAACTAACAGAGCCATAGTTCGTAAAATCCTGAATGTTTTTGTTTTGAAAGAAACAAAAAAAAAAAAAGAAAAAGAAAAAACAGTACATGCCTTTGGAACCATAAAAAATAATGGTTTTTAAAACAAAAATAAATTTTATAGTGTAGAAATTATATGATTTATAGAATTTGATATGAAATAAGCAGATGAAAATATGTTTTATAAATTTAGAACTTCAAGAACACACTTTGGTTTTAGTTTTCGAAACAAAAAGCATGTACAAATATAGTTTTTGAAACTCTCAGGAAAAACAATTCAAACACCCCCTTGGTAGAGTTGATGTTATTTGAAAGTTATAGGTGTTCCACTGCACATACCAGTTGCGCTTCACACTTAAGCCATTAGTTGTCATTCATTGTCTTGCTCCTAGTCTTTGTCTTTTGATTGAACAGTTGATGAGAGGGGGTGACCAATGGCAGTACTTAAATATGAAAGATGGAAATACAATATATATAAGAAGTGGATTCAAAGTTGATGTCTTAAAGGGATCAGACCCAGATCAGACCCAGGTAGGACTCGGTGCTTTTAGCAGAGAAACATCTTCACGTCTCTTGAAGTCATATGAGTCAGTATTCCACTGCACATGTCAGTTGTGCTTCAAGTTAAACCAATCCCTTAGCTGCCATTCTTTGTCTTTCTCCTGGTCTTTACATTGAAGAGCTGGGCCCACATGTTACATTGACAAGCAGTTCTGCCATTAAAAAATGATGAAGATCACCTTCTTAATTATTAGAATAGGCCCCTTTGTTTTTTTGGATTATAATTAAATGGGAAAGTCAGCCAATGGGGTTATGGTTTTCATTGACCGTTTTTTTTTTTTTCATGTTCGTTTTTATATTTACGTAGGATCGATCCACTAAAAAGTAGGTATCCCTTATTCATCTCTCATGTGGAAAAACGTTGCTAAAATGGATAAAAGTATAATTTACACGAGAACTAAAGTTCAATTACTGGGTAAATGTTTAATAAGTAACACTTACGTGGGTAAATGAATTTACTCGAATAAATAATTTTCCCAAAAATGAATAGTACTGAGGTGGTTTTGATTACAGCTGAAGTGGCTGAATTGAATGAGCATCATGCTTTGTCTTTTATAAAGTTCTAGGTAAATTAGGTTGTGATTGGCCTCTCAATGGTTGAAGCTGTCAACTGAAGTTGGGTCACTTCACGGCTGAATTTGCTGAAATCAATGATTTATTATTTTTTTCTTTTTGTTAATATGTTGTTTGGAAAAGTAGCAACAGGCTCAATGTAGATTTCTGAATTCCACTGCAGTTCTATAAACATTTAAAATATAAAAAAACCCCATTTTATACACCAATGCCCGCCCCTGAATTCCAAGGTGACACTTACCCCAACTGTAGTTTGGGCTGAACTGTCTTTTTCCTTATGATTTTTAATTAAGGAATTTGCAGGTTTCTTTTTAAATAAAATTCTTTCTTCTATTACAATAAATTGGCTAAATTATTAACCCTTAAATATTTCATCATTTAATAATTTTATCCACTAAGATTATATTTGGTTTGAAGGAAAAGGTAGGGAAATGAAGGGAAAGATAAGGGAAACCTATACAACCTTCCTTTCCCTACTTTGCCCTTCAAATTAACCAAACACAGCGTAAAGGACAGCAATACGAGCCAGTCAAAATACAAAACTAGTCACCAAAGGTGCAGAAGAGAGGTCAATTCATTGAACATGGAACTGAAAACGATATGCAGTGAAACAAATACGAGTCACAACAAAAACTTCTATAAAAGCTCAAAGCTGAAGCTTGCAGTTGCAGTAGGCTTGCAGCGAAAAGTATAACCAGCAACACCCCTTCAATTCTCTCTCTCTCAAATTATTATTTATCAATGGATCATCAAGATGTTCACCACCATCAATACAAAAACCACCACCACCGCCACCATCGTCTAGAGCTTCAGGTAAACGGCCTAAACCAAATCCCAGTTCGTGTAGTTATGGTACCCTTTCCAGCCCAAGGTCACCTCAATCAGCTTCTACACTTGTCCCGTCTCATATCAGCCTACGGCATTCCAGTGCACTACGTTGGCTGGGCAACCCACAATCGCCGAGCAAAGCAGCGCGTCCATGGTTGGAATCCTCTCACTGTCTCCAACATACGCTTCCATGACTTCCCCATGCCACCATGGCTCAACCCTCCGCCAAACCCAGATGCCCCGATCAAGTTTCCTTCCCACCTCCAACCCACATTTGACGCCTCCTTGCACCTCCGTGAGCCCATGGCTGCATTCCTTCGCTTGCTTTCCCCCACCACCCGTAGGCTTGTCGTCATCCACGACACTCTCATGGCGTTTTCTGTGCAAGATGTCGCTGCCATTGCTAATGCTGAGGCCTACGCTTTCCACAGTGTATCCGCCTTCGCCAGTGCCTTCTACTTGTGGGAGTCCCTTGGGAGGCCAACGCCGGATCAGGGAATTATTATTCCAAAGGATTTGCCTGATCTCTCACTTGAAGGATGCTTCACCCAGGAGTTTGCAAACTTCATCAGCCACCACTATGATGTGATGAATTTCGATGTTGGTGATCTCTACAACACATGCCGACCAATGGAAGCCACATTTATTGATTTGTTAGCTCAAGAGCAACTCAACGGAAACAAGAAAATCTGGGCCGTCGGGCCACTGAATCCACTAGCTCTCAGTTTGGCCAGAGAATTCAAGCACCGGCACAAGTGCTTGGAGTGGCTAGACAAACAGCCATTGCAGTCAGTCCTATATGTTTCATTTGGGACCATGACATCGATATCGGACGATCAGATATCCGAGCTTGCTGTTGGTTTGGAACGTAGTAAGCAACGGTTTATCTGGGTCTTAAGGGAAGCTGACCGAGGAGATATTTATGCTCAAGTGGAGGATGCTAGGAAAGTTGAGCTCCCAAAAGGGTATGAGGAGAGAGTGGATGGAGTGGGATTAATAGTGAGAGACTGGGCTCCACAGCTTGAGATCTTGGCTCACCCTTCAACCGGCGGATTCATGAGCCACTGTGGTTGGAATTCATGCATGGAGAGCATCAGCATGGGCGTGCCGATTGCAGCTTGGCCAATGCACTCAGACCAGCCAAGGAACACCATGCTCGTGACCGAGGTGTTGAAGGTTGGTATTGTGGTAGGAGAATGGCAACGACGAGAAGAACTGGTTTCTTCACTCACAATTGAAAATGCAATCACCAAGTTGATGGCTTCAGAGGAAGGAAATAAAATGAAAAAGAGAGCTGAAAATTTGGGTCGTGCAGTTCATCAATCGGTAGCTGAAGGTGGAACCTCTCACGCCGAGTTGGAGTCTTTCATCGCCTTTATCTCTAGATAGGGAATGGTCTTACTTCTTAGTGCCAATGATATAATTATCATGTTTGATAAGTCAACCAACGTTTAAATAATAACCCTAGTATTGGCCAGAACAGTCTACTTTCGCAGCTGTGTTTTCTCTGATCATTACTGTAGACTGTATTATTTACTTCTTTTAATTAATTATCATATGAGAAGTACTGTTTTATCTTATCCTACCTTTCTCTGCTAGCTGCAAAGTACAAACAACTAGAGAGATTAAGATTTTAAGATTTACTACTTCTCACCATTTGGATAAATGGATTACTCTGCTAATTCTGTATGAGGAGATGTTTTGGGGTCAAGAAACTGGAGTGTCTATCACATTAATTCTTCTACATAAGAGAGAAAGTAAACCGAGACAGGAACCGAATCTTTTATTATTATTATTATCATCATTTTTCTCTTGAGTAGACTACATATATGCATGATAAAGAAGAAGAGTAAGATCAAATCATATGCCATGTAATCCAACTAAGTGAAACTAACCTCCCATTACTAGACCAAAAAGAGCAGAGAAAAGCGAATAATTAATACAGGAAGCAGAAGCTAATTTCCCGATTCTTCAAGCAGAATTGCTATGCCTGTAGAACAGAAAGAACAAGGAAAAAACTTTACACTACTCCGTGGAAGGTGATGACAATGCATGGGATAAGTAGTCACTTCTCCAATGTTTCAGAAAACTTCAGTTTATGATTTAGGTTACGTGGCCTTGTTTTCTACCGCTCTTTGGTCCTCCACTCCTGAAAGGATCGAAAGTGAACTCTGAAAAAGAATAAAGAGAAAATTAGTAATCTTGAAGCTTCAGGATTACTGTTATCGTTTTTGGGAATTATAATGAAAAAGATCAGTCACAAATTAACTCCTAAGCATGCAATTTTGTATCAAGTTGGATCTGTGCGTTTTGTTATTTCTGTTGTCCCTTATGTTTGTTGCTTTCTTTTATAGAAGAACTCCAAAGCCTGCAATTTTGTTTTCTTCAACTCTTCACAAATTCATCATAATCCACATATATCTGAAGAAAAAAGTTAAGGAATTTCAAGTGCTCGTCATCTTCATAAAGTGGGCCTCACGCAATCCGTGTATCTTAAGCTTTTTCCTTGTGAGAAAAAAAAAAGGGTCATTTACTTACACACTATTAGCTAATAATATATAATTTTCATTGAAATTATGATGATAGATTTTGGTTAAAAATACTTGTTTTATCAACATATATAAAAAGTCTACTAGTTTGCTGTAATTTTTATCAAGTTTATATTATCAAAAACAAAGCTCCAAATTATTACTATTAGGTAATTATAGATGTAAGTCTAAAAATGTCAGACCCGATTATCCCTGTTCATAATTTGTTCTGATTTTGGGTCTATCTTATGGAATCGATTAATAAGGTTGAGGTGCACCTTTTTAGATGGAAAATGCTATGTAAACCTAAATCTTGTGTGGATGGGATACTATAAAAATGTTGAATGGATGAATGCCGCTTACCTAGATAAATGAGGATGGAAAATTCTGACCCAACCCACAAGTTTATGGGTCCAAGTGGTGAATAATTGCAACTTTTGGGATGCCAAGGTTTCAAGTGGAATATCATGGACATGGAGAAGAATGTTAAGTCAAAGGGTGCTAATAAAGAAAGGAATAAGCTGGACCATTGGAAATGGAAAGCCAATGAGTCTTTCGAAAAATACATACACGGGCTGCAAATTCCCCTCTTCAACTCCAATTAAATGGGTAGAACATTCCAAATCCGGATGCAAAGGTAAAAGACATTTTGGACTCCATAAATTGCAGGTGGGATGAAAACAAAGCTCATAGAATATGTTGGAGCAACGCAAGTGTGGTAGTAAAAATCAGAGGAAGAACAAAAAAAACTGTAGAAGAGAAAATAGGATATAGAATGAAGAGAAGAGAAGAAGATGAAAAACCAACATTTACTTTGTTTCTTAGCGTCTTGAATTCTGTTGCAAAAATGTTTCAGATTACAAGATATATAAAGGAGTTTTACTTTTATGGTCTAGACCTTTCAGCTGTCAAGCAAGGTTGGAAGTATCAGAAATGCTAAGTGTATTGGAAAGGCAATTTTAAGAGATGTATCAGGATACACCTTGGATGCACATGTGTATTAGAGAAAAACTAAGATACGCTTGGAAACACTATAAGTACTTTAATAAATCATAAAAATACATCAACAACACTAAATATAAGATCTCAATATACATTGTATTATGAAGAAATATATTGTAACTAATTATAGCTTCATTAAAAATCCTATGCTTAAGTATAATTTATAAATTATAATTCTTAAGTTTTAATGTTTTATGGGATGGAAAAAAAACCCAACTCTCCTATCCAACCATAAAACATGCATTGTCACAACTTCTATGTAAAAACATAATTAATAATTAATTATTATTTATTATTCCAAAAATTATAAAAAATAAATAAAATTATATAATATATTCAAAATTTGTTATTAAAGAAGAAATTTCAATTGCTTTGTGAATATGATAAATCATCCACAGAATTATAATATATTCAATCATTTCTATCAAATAATAAAATATAACTAATTAATTATTTTTTTTAATTCTAATAAGAAAAGAATTATTAAAGAAGATATTTCAATTGGCCTATGGATATTATAGATCATCCATAGAATTATAATATAGTCAATTGTTGTGAATAAATGATAAAATATAATTAATTATTATTTATTTTCTAATTCTAAAAGTATAAAAAATAAAAAATATATTAAAGAAAAAATTTCAATTGCTTTATGGATATGATAGATAAATCCATTTATCTAAAATATATTTAGCCTTTATAGGCAGAGAAAAAAGGTACATTTATAAGTTTTTTGTTAATTTATATTTTCCCCAAATATCTTCATGAAATTTCCATAAATCTACTGATAACACAAAAAAAAAATTATGATTTTGAATGTAAGAAATGTAGATCGAAATAAATTTGAACCTCCAATAAAAAAAGAAATCACAAGATATTATAAAAATTTGAAAAAATAACCTCTAATAAAAAAAGAAATCACAAGATATTATAAAAAAATGAAAAAATTTACCTATCTTTGCCATATTTTTTCAAATTTTGAAAAATCTTTAAAAAAATTAACGGTTCACACTTGTTTCTTGCAAACTTTTGCAAATCTAGCAATCTACGAATGAAGCTTGGAATTTTAGAGTTATTTGGGGCGTCAAAGAAGGCTTATTTTGGGGAAAAGAAGCTTGCTTTCCCCCTTTAATTTATTTTTTTAGTTTTTGGCCATATCTTTTTCGTCGATACGCTACCAATACGCCCCGATACACCCTGATACGGGTCCGGTAAGCATGAAATTAAAAAGACGAAATATCCGATTTCCATATGTATCCCGTATTTATTTTTCAAAAATATGATATTATACATCAAGCATATCATATCAAAATTTTAAACCTTGCTCTCAAGTCCCAAGGCAACCCACTTAATACAAAAGACAAATATAAAAAAATTACAAAATTTTCACTCTTACTTTTTAACAGAAAGGGAATCAGATTTGCTCCCCACAAAGCTCATCTTACAACATGTTGCAATTTGCTAAAAGTAAATACATAATTTTGATAACTAATAGTAGTTTCACTAATTTATTCTTTAACAGTAACTATTGTAATTATTTAGCAATAATTAACAGTAATTAATTTTGTCAAGAAATATACTTAATTTTTTCAATTAGCAGTAAGCACTTGACTTAATTTTATTAGTTACCATTAATACTTGTTTACAAAGGGGCGGATTAGGATTTTGGGCCCTGCAGATGTTTCTCTTTTGTAAAGCCTTTCATTTTCTGATATGAGTCCCGTTCTTTGGGGCTCAACTGTATCTTCTTCTCCTTACCTTTTGTTTTTTAATAAAATTTAGGGTAAAATACAAAAACCTCCCCTAAAGTTTTATCTTAACAAAATCCTCCCTTGAAGTTTTGAGAAATCCAAGACTTACCTCCCTTGCATCAATGACCCATACTAAAAATTGTCCAAGTTACAAAATTGCCCCTGACTAATAGTGAGAGCATCTTCAAGATATTTTTAAAATGGCAAAAAATGTTTTTCACTCGATTCACTCAAGTTTACTAGTTTAGAATAGTAAACTAATCCATCTTTTAGAGTAAACTCCAAACCCTAAACAGTAGAAAATATCATTTGTAGTGGCATCATCTATCTGAATATTGCATTCAATGGAGAATATTTCCAGCCAATAAGCTTGCATCAACCTTCAAAAGGGTATTTAATGGAATGAGTTCTCAGATGAACCGGTAGAAGGGCTTTGCGTGCATTTCTAAGAAGCCAAGTATTCTCTCTCTCTCTCTCTTTCTCTCTCTCTCTCTTTCTTTATGGTCCTGAAGTCGAAAGCCATGGCCAAGTGGATGTGGATGAAGTACAAATTGGGGAAATCACAATGGTGACAACTACTCAGTCCTTTCTTTTCTCTGTATTTATGGAACAAGGGTTCAAGTTGGGTCTGCCCAACTTTCTCTCCATAGCCTCATTCAAACCTCTGACTCCGTGTATAGGTATCTCTCTCTCTCTCTCTGGTCTTTCCAATTTTCTTACTCTCTAACCACATTAGATATCTCTCTTTACAATTTTCAACACAACGAATGTCATCTTGGCCGATGGCACCACTCTCCCCACTAGTGTCACCAATGGAACTATCTTTGCTAGATTTCCCACCATTGATGTCAAGATGGTTGTGGAGATTGCTGGAGATGAAATCCAAGTATCCAGTTTGGCATTAACATTACCAACACTACTAATGCTCCTATGTCCTCCAACATTTTTCTTTTCAACAATGGCTACTCCTACCGTTACTTCTATATGCATCTCTCTCTCCTCCCAATTTTCTTTCTTTTCTCATTTTCCTTCTCTGCTTATCTAAGCACGTTAGATCTCCTTTATTCTTCTTAAGTATAGTCTTTATAAATCCCCAAGAGACAACTCATAAAGGAGACTAAGAGAGATGCATGAGAAGTATAATAACACAAGGGTGTTTAGAAAATTAAAAGGCTTCTTCTGTCTATCGAGATAAAAATCGATAAAATTTGCTTCTGCATTATCTAGTGGGTGAATCATGAATATTGTCTCCCGTTGTCAATAGGAGTAAGTTTGAGTGAAAAAGCCTATGGCAGCTGAGTGCTGCCTCTGTTTTTTATTCGATGTGTTTCAGGGGTCGAAAATTGAAAGAAGGGTAAAGAGGACCGAAATGGGTGATTCTAAGTAAAAGTTTATTTTAGGGTAATTTTAGTAAAATTTCATGTAAAATCATTTATAGAAGGGTAAAATGGGTATTTAAAAAATAATCGATAAATCAAATATTTTCCATATGGATTAGTGACTAAAGGGAGGTATTTGTTGGATTTTTTAAAAGTTCAGGGGAGATTTTTGATAAAGTGAAACTTGAGGGAAGGTTTCATGTAAAATCATTTATAGAAGGGAAAAATGGATATTTAAAAAAATAATCCATAAATCAAACCCGTACATTGCACATGTCTCAACTAGTATGGAACTAGTGTTATTGGCTGCTTAGCTAGAGATGAGGAGGGTCAAATTCTTTTATCAAGAAGCAGGGCACTAGGTTTGTATTCTGTGAATCTTAATGAAGCTTGGACAGCTCTTGAAGGCTCGTTCTTTGCCATCTTTACTTGGTAGTAAGTGTTGGACAGTGTACTTTCAGTAAGAACATCATCATGGAGGGGGAGCCATCTTATATGCAGCAAAAGAAGCCTTGATATTCATAGGGGATCATGTTTTGGATGAAGCTGGGTCTTGTTTTTTAAGTTGGTAGTTTGTGCTTATTTGTTTTACTGGTTCTTGCGACAGCTACCTCTTGTGTTATGTAGCCTGTAATTAATAATAATAATAATAATAATAATAATAATAATAATAATAATAATTTGTTCCAAATCAAATTTCCAAATTTGACCTATTGACAGCTCTAGTTACAATTGCCTTGCATCAATTAGGACTGTAACCTCATTGAGACACCTTTTCATTTTCTTTTGTTATGTGGTAAGAAGGGTTTGGCCGCGAGCCCTGGGCAAGAATGATATTTAATTTTCATTTTCCTTTCATTAAATTTATTCTCATGAATGTTAGGACTAAAACTGCCATTTACCTAAACGTAGCTTAATTGTAGTTTTCAACCTATTTACATAATCAAACTTTCACTAAGAAACGTTTATTTTGTCATCTAAAAATAGTAACATGATCACCTAAGGTTAGTGAAAAATATTCAAGAGCATAAGCCCTTGATTTTTTATTCCAAAAGTACCCTAACACTTCTTTGTATAGAAAATAAAATTGACCAAATAGAATTGTTTCTCGTGTCTTATTAGAGGTAAAAATGATATTTTAATTTTTATTTTCTTTTAATTAATTTATTCAAATAGACACTGGTGTCAAAACTATCATTTTCCACTATCACCGAGTGAGAATTATAAATGGTGTTTTAATAAAACACAACAAACATAAAAGTTGAGAGAGAGAGAGAGAGAGAGAGAGAGAGAGAAAGAAAGAGTGTGGTTGTGAGACATATGCATTCAATGATTGGTGTGGGGCACTATTATTGGTTCCACAGCCTGCTACACATGATACTAGAAAAAATTATAATCAATCATCTGATATCTTAAAAGTGATAACCAATCAGGTGAATTTTCATCAAAATTCATTGGGAGGAGGGTTTGATTTGTCAAAGCTTTTCCTTATGTCTTTGGAGTATCATAGATTTTTCCTTTAAGAAAACACAAACTATAGGATAGATTTTGATAAGTATGTAAAATTGTGGAACTGTTTTGGTAAGTGATCCCTCACAAAATTAGAAAAGCTCCTAAAAACGTAATAAACGAGGATGATTTTTATTTTTTTTTTGGTACTAACGAGGATGGAATTGAAAAGCTGGAAATTGCGCGTGGCAAATTTCTCAATACCGATCACAGCCACAGGCATTAGGGACATTAGTCCAGCCCAAGCCCGAATGCCCGTCGACTTGGGAAAAAAATCTAAGCCCACTACGATTTTATTTGTGGGATGAGAAAGAAACGAGGCATGGCGAGCTGGGCTAGGTTAGATGGTTGCTGTATCTATATGTATCAACCACGACTGCTCTTTTCAATAAGGCTCAAGAAAAGAATAATACAGTTTTCTAGTGTTTCTTACAGATCATCTTCCAACTCATATTTATTGATGGTTTGGGACCCACAAAGTGACACAATATAGCAGATGTGTAGTATAAGATGATTGCTGAAGCAAAGAGAATAGGTATTTATATAATATGTCAATATACATGAACATTGGGGTGCTAATTGGACCGGATCTGGACCAATCTGATCCGGTCCAATATGAATCCATTACAGATGGACCAGGATCAATCCAATTCGATGAATACTTTGGATCAATTTGGACTGATACAATTCAATGTCTAGACTGTCTAATCTGTTCAAATTGATTTTAATTTAGATTGATTGCAAACCAAATCAATGGGCCAGATATTAATCCAATCCAACCTAGTTCCATATAAATCCACTATTGATGGACCAGGTCCAATCCAAAATCCAATGAATACTTTGGACTATTGAAGAATCTGGACTAGTCCAATAAAATATATCTTGTTGGTCTGTCCAATTCATCCAAATTGATTTTGATTTGGACAGATCCAACCTAAAACCAGTCCATTGACACTGAGGAATGAGAAACAAGATTCTATGTAGGTGGCTGCTAACCAAAGGAGTTTTATGCAATTAATCCTGTATTCCTCACATTATGGAGAAGGTGGAAGCCACCAAAAGACACTCTAACTTTGTGGCACATGCACAAACTTTAATTTGTACTGTATATATTTGTGTTTATACTCCTCTCAAACTGAGCGTATGAGTCAAATCTGTGGAAGTGCAGTCTCAAATGTTACATTTTCTATATTATATAAAACAGATATTTTTATGATTTCTGTATTGATCATAAAAATTAAATTCAAATATCATATACGATATATGATTATTAGATTTTACAAGCGTAATATATGTTGTTGGCACACTAATCTTTTGGTCCTCCGAATTCTGGGAAGAAAGGAAGTTTGATTTGATAGAACATGGAAATGTTCTTAGGAGTTGTGGCTTTCCTTTGGAAGAGTTATGGAAATGACACCTTTTTGGGAGACGCTGGCAGGCCTCTTTTTATCTTTTGAGATTTGTGGTGCCCCTGGAAGGGAAATGTAGCTAAATTGGACTCTGTTTCGATAAACTTTTGCTTTTAAGCTTTGGTTGTGGGAGATATACATGAGCAAAGAAAATGTTACGAGGACTTAGTAGGAGTTAAATTTAACAGCATGACAAACTAAAGCCGAAACACCTTTAAGCTCCAAAATACAAATCCTAAGTGATTATTTGAGAGGACTTTCCATGTGTCTCTTGGCTCTGCAAGGTTTTCCCTACATGGACAGCCTATAAAAAATGTTTGGTGAAAAACCTGAAAAGCTCAAATTAATTTCTTGTGCTGCAGAAGTTTCTTTTATTGACTTCTCCCAAGCAGATAAAAGTAGCTCAACCAAATAGCCCTTACAAAGGGACCCTAAACTGGGGCTTTGTGTTTTTTAGGCAATTAGGCTTTACAAGCACAAATCTTGAGGCTTATTTGAAACAAAGAAACCCTATTTAAAAGTCCGTTTTTACTTTCGGCAAGAGAGAGAGAGAGAGTGAGAGGTTGGCTGGAAATTGTTATTTTTGGGATTATGAGAATAGGTCAAGAATGTTGAGAAATTGAGGATAGTGGTCAGCTAATGGGACCAACACTAATTCTACTCTAGCATTGGTTTCTAAATTGGAAACCCTACAAAGGCTGTGGTATATGTTGCACCATTAGCAATCTCAATAAAGGTGCAAATAGGGATTTAATTTTCTAAAATATGGGAAGGCAACATTGTATAAAATAACAACTACAATATTTCTTTCTAACAACTTTTATGCCCATTTTACAAATGAACAAATATAGCCTCATCATACAAATTTGGGTCAATTTAAGCTAGAGAGCTCTTGGATTGGCTCGGATTTAACCAAAAGTCAATGGAGGGCCCATTTGGGAGCACTCAAGATTAAATTGTGTTACTTTAGTTGAGATGTTTTGTTTTGAAGAAGCCACCAAGGGCTTGTTTGAGAGGACTGAAGCTTTGATTCATCTTCTGTCATTGAGCAGCTTTGAAAAGCTACTAAAAGCTGCATTTGATATCACCAGACAAAACTTATAGGCTGTCCATATAGGCCCATCTTGCAAAGCCAGAAGCTTCTGCATGGAAGACATCTCCAATGAACACTAAAAAGAGCTACTGTGGAGAACCACGTAGATTCGAGGTGCCAGCAACTGAGGCCTACAAGCTTGAATTTATTTTGTGTGTTTTATATATAAAAATATTTTTTATTTTATATCATATAAAATAAAAATATGTCTTTGTTACATGGGTTCTGACAAGAATAAACACAGTACAGAAATCAGAAACACTTATAAAATCCAACTAAAAGAGAAAGATAAAGATGCTCTTCATCATCCCTACATCTCCTCACTTATTTTTGCTGATGCGGAGGAGGTTAGAAAAGTTCCAACTTTCAAACTGCTCCAGGGAGGCGAGTGCATCGGTCAAGCTGCGATTGGAAATAATAGCCTTTCGGGTCAATGCACATATAATTAATGGTATATATTCAGCCAACAGATCTCGTCAACAATATACTTTTTCTTTTATTTTGGGTAAACTTGGGGCCGGGATTTGGGGATGGAGATGGGGAGGGTGATGGTACGATTCCATCCCAGGTTAGAGGGGAATATAGATTAGGAACGAAAATAAATAAATAAATATATATATTAGTCATGGTTTTCAAAACCGCCTGATTCCGCGGTTTATTGATCAAAATCAACATTTTTTTTGAGAAATTCTTTTTGGGGAAACGGAATCAATCACCTGACCAATTTCCAGTTTTTCCAATCAAATTGTTTGAATGGTTTTGATTTTTTTTTTCTATTTTTTTTGTCAGAACGGACCAATTATTCGATTTAAATGGTCGGATCGTTCAGCCCGATAACCAAACCCTTGACCGGTTTGGTCCTCGAATCGGTCTTAAAAACCATGGTATTAGTGTTTAAGGGTGAAATTAATGGTCTAAGAATTATTCGCCTCTAATATCTCATGGAAATTCCTTTGATTTCATTGCTGAAATATGGCATTTGACCCATGTTGGCCCTACATTAATCCTCTCCAAAGGATGGGTTGAGGGAACAAACCGAGGAACCCCTACTCCATAATTGAATAGGCCAAAAGTTGTGGTCTTTTGCTTGTCGAAATAGAGTTCCTACATAAGAAGTGCTTTTCTCAAATACAATACTTATCATATCTTGTATACATAGATAGATAGAAATACCCAAATAGAATAGCACCTTTGAGTATATAGATAGAGAGATAGATAGAAATGCCCACGGTTTTTTTAATCTGAACCGGTCAGGGGTCCAGTTACCAGTTCGAATAGTCCGACCGTTCGACCTGAACGGCCAGCCCATTCTGATAGAAAAAATTAAAAATTTAGAAGAAAATTAAAAATTCTGAAAAATGGCCAAAACCGTTCCAACGATTAATCAGCCGGTTCAGTTGTTTGCTGACCCAAATCAGCGGTTTTAGGAAAAAAAGAGGGTTTGGGGAAAAATGGAACCGGTCAAGTGACCAATTCCCGGTTTTTCTGGTCCGACAGTCTGGTCCGATCTAGTTTTGAAAACCATGAAAATACCCAATAGAATAGCACTTTTGAGTACAGATTGCCAAGTTTGCAATTAAGGATTCTAGTTATTCATCATTTGTTTATATCTTGGAGAGAAATCACGATAAATTTCTCTTCCTCTATGAGTAGCAAGTCTCCTCCTCTACAACTTTCAAATCTAAGGGCGATAAGTTTCCTCCTCTACTAATCTCTCTCTCTCTCTCTCTCTCTCTCTCTCTCTCTCTCTCTAGACCGGAACCTTAATCAAATGGCAGTTAGAGGTGTAAAATGAGTCATGTCGGACCGGCACAACACTGCCTGTGGGTGGCTTGCGCAAAGTGCGGGTCGTACTGCCCCACCCCCTAAGGATAACTTGGGGGGTCGGCCCAACACGGCCTATGACCCAGGCCTGTGTGAGCCTATGGGTCGGGCTGGCCTGTGGACTGAGCCTTGAGCCAAGTTGGGTCGTGCATTGGGCCAAAGCTATTTATTTAAAAAAATTGACAAAAAAAATTCAAATTTTAATTTTATATGAATTTTGATATATAAAATTGCTTATATATACAATAATTAAATAAATTAGTATAAAAAAATTAAAAAATATATTTATGTTATTAATATATTATATACTATATATTATTATAAAATTATGATTTATATAATATTATATAAATATATAAAATATATATAAATAATATATATGGGTCGTGCTGGCCCGGCCCGTGGACCTAAAACCCCAGGCCCAGCACAGGTTGCATGGTCGTACCTGGCCTGGCATGACCCGTTTTACACCTCTAATGGCAGTAGCATCAGTTTGGAAGAAGATTGATTGTTGGAGGAAGAGAAACCATCATTTGAGTTAGGGTTTTTTCTTGGATTGCCTCTACTCAATTGTTTTGAGGGAAGAGGTTCATTGGAATCTGGAATCAATAGTATTAAGGTGTGTGTGCAATGGGGCTACTGTTATTGTTTGCTAGATATCTAAACGACAAGTATCCTTATATACGATGAGAGGCATTTTGCCCAACGGTAGTTTTTTATTTTGTAATTTTTCCAATAGCTATTTATATTGTCTGTAATTTTTATTATATTTTTTTACTCTATGTTTTTCTATGATTTTTTATATTATTCTCGAATTTCTGTTAATTTTTTCTGCAATTTTTTGTTTTTTTTTTGTAATTTTTGTTATTTTTCTTCATTTTCTATGTTTTTCTATAATTTTTATTATATAATTATGCAATTTAAGTTTTTTTTTGCAATTTTCTTCTTTTCAAATTTTTATGTAATTTCTATTAATTTTATGCATTTCGTGTTTTTGTTTAATTTCTATTTTATTTCCTGCAGTTTCTATTATGTTTGTGTAATTTTCATTATTTTATCTAAATAGATTGGGTTCAGGTGGGTTTGGGCTGAACCCAACCCATTTAATTCTATCTAATTGGGTCATTAATTGGTTGGCGGATTAGATGAATTGGATTGAAACTCAACCCAAACCGAACCGAACCCAACCCGCCCAATTGCCACCTCTGGAGATATTCTCAATGCACGTTGAGATGTGCATGTGGGGCACCTACGGAGCGCACTCTATGGAATGCCAATATGAACTCCATGGCCAATTGGTGATGCTACTTGCAATTCTGTGGACATGGTGTCATGTTGCTTCTTATGCGGAGTCATAATATATAGAAATGAAAATATAATGCTAATCCTACAACCAGAAGGTGTACGTGGTTGTAGAATTTGCTGCCACCACCAACATACAAATTAAAACATGGCAAAGAACCTTATGCTGTCTTTAGTCACAATGCAAATAAATTTACACTGATACAAAACAACTATGGCAGTGCAAATGATTTGAATGTAAATTCTAATCTATTTTTTGTTTGATTGCAGTACAAATGAGATAAATTAAGACATAAAACAGAATAAAGTAAAACTCAAAATAAAATTAAATGAGAATTTACATTTCTTTTTTCATTAACACTCTCATACCTTTATACTAGTGCAAATAAAATTGCACTACAACCAAACACAGCATTAGGATACATATTGGGAAAATTGAATGGAAAGAAGACTTAGTGTAGTGCCAATTCCGAGGTACATGGGTTTCAACAGCTAACACCTTCTCATGTTAGAGTGGTAGTATCTTCTACAACCACTTCCTGATTGTAAGGTTGGCATTTCTCCTAAAAAAATACAAAAAGAAATTGAAACAAAGCTGTAGTATCCAATTCAATGACGTAGGATTCAAAGAGTTCAACAGACCATGTCTCAGTTCAATGCATCTTCATTGGTGGCAATTATTCTTTGTTCAACACTTTACGGCTATATTTAGTGAGTGCACTGGTGGGGTTTTCCTCCAATAACTGAAGATGATTCCAACTCGAATCTGATGTTTCTTCAGTTCGTTTGTCCAGACATTTAGTATCACTACAGTAGTTGGGCAAAAGAAAAAAGAAACCACACAAATTAAAGTCCCAGAAGAAATAGCTTGCTAGGTTTAAATACATACACCTGAATAAAGTTTAAACTTCGGCATTCGACACTTCAGGGGTTTTACAAGAAACTGAATTGGGTAAGGTACATTCCTTTTTTGTGGAACTTACTCAGAAATTTCCGAAGACATGAGATTTTTGGAGTTATAGGAAAATTGCCATAAAAATCTAGACCAATGAAACATTTGCAAAGGAAGCATCCAGGAATAGTTATAGAAAAGCATCAAATTATGCTTTTTAAGGACAGTTATTCTCCAATCAAGGAAAATCCGATGATAGTCCTATGTTTTTGATAGATAGTCCTTTCAGTGAATGATTTTGAACACTAGAACATTTTCTTTTCATTCAAAAGCCCAAAATAAAATTCCAATTGAATCCATAACAACAACTTCATATTGGTGCATAATTGTATATTCATCTAGCTTTCGGGCAGTAGAAATCATGATTTTTAAAACCGATCCAGAGACTGAACTGGTTAGGGGTCTAGTTATTGGTCAACCCATTCTAATAAAAAATAAAAATAACTAAATAAATTAAAAATGGTCAAAACCGTTCAAACGGTTAACTGCCCGGGTCAAGGGTTTACTGATCAAAATCAACGGTTTTTTGAAAAAAGTTGATTTTGGAAAAAGACGGAACTGGCCAACTGACTGGTTCCTAGTTTTTCCGGTCCGACTGTCTGGTCCGATCCAGTTTTGAAAACCATGGTAAAAATTATTAATGGCCATCAATCTAGCATGATCAAAACCTTTGTCTATTGAGATGAGGAAAAGAAGCCTGGGACAGAAGGATAATAATAATATTAAGCTAGGTTTATATTCTCGAAGTCTAAAAGAAGATAAATTAAAATACAGTGTTTGGTTGTAATTAAGAAATAAAAATTCATGGATGAAAGGAAAAAAGAAAATAAAGTGAATTAGTTTGGTTCACAATGGAAACTAAGAGAGAGAAGGTAGAAAAAACCAGAGAAAATAAATTAGTAATGGAGAGTGAGAAATTTAAATAAGTGAAACTGGTTGCGCTCTCCCAAATCAAATAAAAATACTACTTAATAGGTTTGAGTTCGAATTCGATTCAAATTATATTTTCTTTTGTTGAGCTCAGTTAAATTAAATATTCAATGAGATCAAGTTTGACTTGAAGACTTGAAAATGAATATATTTTTATATTTTATAAATATGTGTGATATATTCTTTATAATATATAGGATATTCTTATATTATATAGAATATAAAACATAAAAATATGTTTCTCATAATATATATCAAAAAATATATTTTTACATTCTATAATATGTATATATGTATGTATATATGTACGTACATATGTATGTATGTGTTAATCGAACTAAGCACATGAGCTTTCAAATCAAACCCATGGTTTTCGAGCCGCTGTTGACCCAGACGGTCGGACTGTTTGGCCTAGGAACTGTCTAGGCAAACGGTTCCATTTTACCCCAAACCCGGTCCTTGGTCAAAAAACATTGAATCGGTCAATAACCCGTTGATCCAAAGATCGAATTGTTGACCCATTCAATAGTTTTTGGCCATTTTTTATTTTTAATTATTGTTTTCTTTTTTAATTTTTGTTGTCTGAACAGGTCATTCGTTCGAACTAGACGATCAAACCGTCGACCCTATCTAATATAGCGTATTACAAGCCGGGTGAGATCACAGTTTATAATAAACCAATCCCAAGACCCCTCAATAAAATGTAAACATGCCAGTATTCGAAAGAAAGAAAAAATATCACATTAACTGGTGTTTGGTTTAAAACACTGGTTTATTCACATTTCATTGGGCTGCATGTGATTAGGGCTGCAAGAAATTTTTTTCTCAAGTTGGGCTTCCAATAAATTTTTATTTATTACAAGCTAGGCCCAAAAATTATTATTTGTTTTTCGGCTCTACCGCTGCTTATTTATTACAAGCTGGGCCCAACAATATATATATATATATATATATATATATATATATATATATATATATATATATATATAACATATTTAAAACATTATTTATAATTTAAAATTTTTATTTATTTTAAGTAAATTTATTTTTCAAAAAAAAATATTGTTAATTTTAGTATTTTATCCCTGTCAGGGATGAAGGATAAATTTTATCTCTGGTCGGGATTGGGGATGGGGATGAAGTTAATTTCAGAATCAGGGATAGAGACGGGGAATATAATCCCCACCACAAACCCACCATGTTGCCATTCCTATTTGGACTTTTCTCCTCCTTTCTTAGAAGTTTTTCTTGCCTGCTCTTCCTCAACCAAGAAAAAATAAATAAGCACAACTTCTTACCCGCTAGACTTCCTTGAATTGCAACATTGTGGAGCTTATCATATTGCAACATATGCAATTCAAGGATATGGGATACCCCAAAAATATATTTTCCAAAACAAATCAATTCTATACTATTATTTTTTCTAGTCTTTCTGTGGATCAACATATCATACATTGCAATACGAATGGGGGGCGTATCTGATGTTTCATTGTTCTTACCCCATACTCAAAAAACTGGTCAGGCTGGGTCTAAGGCATTCCTATCTATACTACCTATAAAAGAGTGTATGCCCTTTTTTCTAGAATTTTCACTGGAAATTTTCTATCCCTCTTATCTAAGCGTATAGTGGGCACAAAGAGGTCATATATGTCATTTACTCTCACTTCAGAAACTGCCCACTTATAACTGGTTTCATTTTTCTCCCAAAACCAGATATTTGCAAAAAATGTCGATTTGGTCAATGAACCGCTGACCTGGGGCGTTCAACGGTTTTCACCGTTTTTTATTTTTTATTTTTGTCAGAATGAGCCGACCATTCGACTTGGGAACCGGACCCTTGACCCCGAGTGAGTTTTAAAAACCTTAATTCAAATCTTACATGTATGTTCCAATATAAGTCCAATACAAGTCCCCTTCTCTCTCATTAATTTCATTAAATTATATTTTGGGCCGAATTGCCTCTCATTAATTTTATATTTACTCTTATAGGTAAGTGCAATTTCTCTATCATTAATTAGTTGATTACCCCCTGTAACTAATGCATAATTTTTAATTTGAATTTCAATTCTAGCGCCTAATTGGAATTCTCTTCTATAAAACTAGAAACTTAGCAATAGCAAGATTCAAACCTTAGACATTAGGTTTTAACAACTAAAGGTTCACCACTAAGCCACACTCATTTGCTTGTTATAGGTTTATGCATTTTTATTTTTCAATAAATTCTCTTTTTCTTAGTGTATGCTTATCAATACATGTTAGAATTAATTACTAAAATTTATGTATTAATAAATATAAAGATAAATTATATTGATTGTTTTAAAACTAATATATATCAATATACATTTTAGTTTTTATTACTTTTAAATAACTTATTTATAATCATATAAAATTTGTAACTATTGTTAATAATATATTTTTAGGATTTATTTAAGTTTTTTTGCATATTTATACATATCTTGATTTTTCATTCATATTTATATGTATCTAAAATGTATCCCGATACGTCTCTTAAAATTATCTTTCCAATAAATCTTACATTTCTAATAGTTTAAACGTTACTTATGGCCTTTCATATGAAGAAGAATAGTATACTAGTAGCTGGTAAAACTTGTTGTATGTGTTGGACGACGTAGACGCAGCCTGATACATTGGCACTGCTAATTAAATGCTACCCAAACAACATAACATTACATTAGCTAGAATGTCAGTGATCGAAATAGGTATAGATTCGATCATCTGACAAAGCCAGCTTTTCGTGTACAAGATGAAGATGTACTAGGTAAGTTTCCATGGACCACTGTCACTAAATGCGCACTACGTGTAATAGTTTGTCTTTTTCCACAGAACAAAGTATTAATATGGTACCCCCAAGCAAATGTAGGGAAAGGTAGGAAAACATAGCTTTTTCTACCTTTCTCTTTCTTTTCCTATCTTTTTCTTCAAACCATACATAGCTTTAATTACTAGCATTGTTCAACCAATTGAGCTTTCACCAAGAAAAAGAATAATGCTTATGTCAACTATAAACAGCCCAATTTCTATTAAACAACCCAAAACATTTTATCGCTGCTTATTGAAAAGATGTTGGTATAAAACCCTATTCAACTTTAGAATAATAAGCTCTACTTTGAGGGAGAGTTCTTTCTGCTTAATTAGTAAAGTATATATATATATATATATATATATATATATATATATAAACATTACTTATAATTTAAAAATTTTATTTATTTTAAGTAAATTTATTTTTCAAAAAAAAATGTTAATTTCAGTATTTTATTCCTGTCAGGGATGGACGATAAATTTTATCCCTGGTGAGAATCAGGGATGGGGATGAGATTAATTTCAGAATTGGGGATAGGGACGGGGAATATAATCCCCACCCCAAACCCGCCATGTTGCCATTCCTATTTGGACTTTTCTCCTCCTTTCTTAGAAGTTTTTCTTGCCTACTCTTCCTCAACCAAGAAAAATAAATAAGCACAACTTACCCGCTAGACTTCCTTGAATTGCAACATTATGGAGCTTATCATATTGCAACATATGCAATTCAAGGATATGGGATACCCCAAAAATTTATTTTCTAAAACAAATAACTTCTATACTACTTTTATTTTTTCCAGTCTTTCTATGGATCAAAATATCATACACTGGATGGGGGCATATCCGATGTTTCATTGTTTCTACTCCGTACTCAAAAAACTAGTCAGGGTGGGTCTAAGACATGCCTATCTATACTACCTATAAAAGAGTGAATGCCCTTTTTTCTGGTATTTTCACTAGACATTTTCTATCCCACTTATATAAGCATATAGTGGGCACAAAGAGGGCATATATGTCATTTATTCTCACTTCAGAAACTGCCCACTCAACCATTCAAAAACTGCACACTTATAACCATTCAGAAACTGTCACGTGCAAATGCACATAATTTCGTTAATTAATTATTAAAATTTATGTATAATAAATATAAAGATAAATTATATTGATTGTTTTAAAAGTAATATATATCAATATACATTTTAGTTTTTTATTCACGTTTTAGTTATTCCATCATTTGTCAATAGTTACTAAGTATGTCCCGATATCTTGAATTTTATAGACTATTAAATTACAGTTTTTTTTACCTTTAAATAACTTATTTATAGTCATATAAAACTTGTAACTATCGTTATTAATATATTTTTAGGATTTATTTGAATTTTTTAACATATTTATGTGTATCTTGATTTTTCATCCATATCTATACTTATCCAAAATGTATTCTAATATGTCTCTTAAAATTATCTTTCTGATATACTTTATGTTTCCAATATTTTAAACTTTGCTTATGGCCTTTCGTATAAAGAATACTGTACTAGTGGTAAAACTTGTTGTATGTGTTGGACGACATAGACGCAGCCTGATACATTGACACTGTTAATTAAGTGCTACCCAAACGACATTACATTAGCTAGGATGTCATTGATCGAAATAGGTATAGATTCGATCATCTGACAAAGCCAGCTTTTCATGTACAAGATGAAGATGTCCTAGGTAAGTTTCCATGGACCATTATCACTAAATGCGCACCACGTGTAATAGTTTGTCTTTTGCCATAGAACAAAGTATTAATGTGGTATCCCCAAGCAAATGTAGGGAAAGGCAAGGAAACCTTTACAATCTTAAATAGGTTTTTCTACTTTTTTCTTCCTTTCCCTACCTTTTCCTTCAAATCAAATATAGCTTTAATTACTAGCATTGTTCAACCAATTAAGCTTCCACCAAGAAAAAGAATAATGCTTATGTCAACCATAAACAGCCCAATTTGTATTAAACAATCAAAAACGTTTTACGCTAGAAACAGTAATGGTACCAAGCACAACCTTAATCCAATATATATGATCAAAACCATGTTCTTGCCAATGTCACAAGCTTCACTCTTTCTTTCTACATGAGTATTTTCTTTAAGCAAACAAAAGCAAGGTTAAGGATAAAGCAGAAAATTGTAAAGTAAATAAATCCATCCTGCACAACCCATGTAGGATTACTTCAAAACAAAACCAAAAAACAATCTATGACCTTTTTTTTTTCTGAATAATCCTATCTAGGACATTGTGTGATAATTTTATATGATTCAGAGTGGAATTAAATAAGTTATTCAAATCAATGGTTTCAGTAGCTACAATGGGAGTGTCATACCTTGTGTGATAATTTTAACTTATCACATTCTTGATTCATGCACTTATACTATGGAAATCTGGCATCAGACTAAATTAATGAGTTAAAATCATTATAATATACTATATATAATATATTAATATAAATATATAGCATATTATATATTATATGTTATATATTACATACTATATAATGAATTTTTGTTAACTCGACTTTTCTGATTAACCAAATTTTTAATTCTGAAAATCAAAATTTACAAAAATCGAATTAATCGAACCAAAAAAACTGAAATCAAAATTTTTGGTTCAGTTTTTCAATTTTAACAGAATAATGCTCACCCCTACTTCCCACACCAACCTCACAGCACATTGCAATTGTTCATTAGAAAATCTACCCATGAATGACAACATACGAGATAGATGTACATAAATATCATCATATGGGGAGCAAATTGGACTTCAGAGTAGTTTAGGGTTTCAGAAATGTTTATAGATGTAAATGGCTATCATGTCTAAAACTGAAATTTTTGGTTCGGTTTTTCAGTTTTAAGAGAATAATGCTCACCCCTACTACTCACACCAACCTCACAAAACATTGCAGTTGTGCATTAGAAAATCTACTCACGAATGACAACATAGGAGGAGAGGTGTAAATCGGCCCGTGCCACCCGCGGCCTAGCACGGCCCAGCACAACAGTCTACGGCCTAGTATAATATATTAATAAAATAAATATTTTTTAATTTTATTATACTAATTTATTTAATTATTGCATATATAAGCAATTTTATACTAATTTATTTAATTAAATAAATAACTTTGGCCCGATACACGGCCTGACCTGACCCACGGACCAGCCCAACCTGTGGCATGGCACGGGCCCAAATAGGCCTAGGCCGTTGGTCATGCTGAACCAACCCCCAAATTTTTCACTGAAGAATGCAACACAGCTCATGATAGCCCACGAGCCAATACGGAAGGGCCCACTTTACACGTATGAGGTAGATGTAAATAACTATCATCACATGGTGAGCAAATTGGACTTAGAGTAATTTAGGGTTTTAGAAATGTTTTTAGGTGTAAATGACTATCACGTCTGAATCTTCTCCCAACTTACCTAACCAAATGCTAATGGCAAGAAACGAGTGATGGAATGTAAAATACAAGATAGCTCTGTGGTATTTTATCCTATCTAATAATAATATTTCTGTAAGCCAAAATTTTATTAAGGGTAAATACAAAAACTTTCCCTAAACTTTCTGACAATCATAAAAATCTCTCCTATAATTTCATAGTAACAAAAACATGACAAAAAATGTTAGTTGATGCATCAATTTTTTTTTTTTTTTTAAATACTGATTTTACCTTCTACCACTGACGCAGGACAGCTATAACACCTACCACCATGACTGAAACAGAGCCTGTAAAGTCAACTTCAATGTCCACTAACGGTTACTAGACGAGCTGCCATCATCTACATTTCTACTCAATGTTCTGGGCAAGTAATCTAGTCCATACACTTGGACTCCACGTATCAGACGGACATGAAGCGACATGATTGGCCCTGTATCCCCCCATTCCTATGGAGGGTTCAGAGTGAACCACCACCGAAAGATCGTGCATTGCAGGTTTATAGAGAAATCCTTTGTGATGGCCGGTTTTTAGTGAAGCTATTGCAAGCAATGATTTGAAGCAAAACCGAGTTCCGATTCATCACGGGCTTTCTTTGAAAGTGATATATAGAAATTGAAGGAGATAATTCTGCTAGATTGTTTTAAGTTTTGTAGTGGTTCCCGAGAGAAAGACCGTGTGTTGGAGCTGTGAATTGCTTCATCTCTCTGCTTCTTCCTCTTCCTCTCGCTTATACAAACCCACAAACACCTTCTCGGCTTCTTCCACCCCTCCTATTGTTCTGAATTTTTAGTGGTTCCTGATGAAGAAAGATTTGGCCCGACCTCACAGTTATGCGACACGTGGCAGAAACAACAGTTCAACAAAAGGGCCAAGCTTAAGGCGTGAACAAGGGGACACCAGCAGACCGAACTCCCTATGGGGGGCCCGAACTCACCCTTGGCCCAAAATTAGAGTAATCTGAACTGGCCAATCTTGTAACAGCTCGGGATATACCTCGCCGAACTAGCCAACCTTGTAACAGCTCAGGGTATACCTCGCCGAACTGGCATGCCTTGTAACAGTTCGGGATACACCTCGCCGAACGGACCTGCCCTATAGATACCTCCGAACTCAAGACTTCGCCTCGCTCACCACTCTACATCACCTTCTGGGCACCAAAACCAAACAAGTCGTACCATGCCTGACACTGAGGAAGTTCGTGCCCGAGGGTGCCGCACCTGACTGATTTGGGATCTGACGATTGGCGGCCACACTCTAAACAGCCACCTACCACCGCCACTGACACCGCCATCTCCAGTTAGAGAGACGGTTAGGCAGTGATGGTTCTTTCCCAGCAGAAAGGACGACGGCCGAATTGACAAGCACAAGGGTAATCATACCCGACCTGACAAGGGCCTCGGAGCGAGTGCGCGAAGTGATTATAAGAGCCCCTGCCCCCAACAAACAAGGTATGCAAACTTTGCGCTATCTGGTTTTATCTTGCTTTTGAAGGATTCTAACTTAAGCTTCAGAGCCGTTACACCGGGTTCCCCCCGGAGCTTCCTCATCTCCTTCGTTTCAGGTTCCCTGCTATTCAGTTCAGAAGCAAGGTCGTGGACAGCTAAGACCGGCCAGATCGCGCTTCATCAATTGGCGCTGTCTGTGGGAACGCTTCAAAAATCCTCCCTCCAAACTTCCATAACCTCTTTTCTTCAAAAAACCCAACACTCATGGCCTCCTCCAACAACGTCGGACGTGGCACGGAGACAAACACCACTGGGGAACAACTTCAAGTCCCCGTGGTGTGCGTTGGACAGTTCACCATCCCCCTTTTGGTGGATGGAATCCCCAGCTTGAACGCGCCACAAGCAGTGGCGCCCGTAAACCTTTCTACCACAAGCATCCCCTTTCCTCCCCGTATTAAGACAACCTTTACTGAACCGATTGCCGTCCCCCTGGCAGCTAGCCAAAACCGGTTGGACGACCTGATGCAATGCATGCGGGCAATGCAAGCCCAAATGCAACAGTTCCAGTAGCACCAGCTTCACCAGCACCAAGTACTGCACAACATCTCCCAGTATCACTATCAACAGTAGTTCCCCCAACTGCCACTGAACCAACCACTACTTCCACCTTGCCACCCCACTCCGAGGCTGGTCGAGGCCTCCCCACAGATGGACGCCCCCATCAGGGAAAGGCCTCCCGACCCCAGAACCCCCCTAACAGCCAGGCCTCGTCCCCAGGCCGAAGAGAGAAAAATATCATCCCCGCCTCGCAACTCGTAGGTGGGTCGGGAACCTCGCCCGCGAGATCGGCACCCCGGCACTCCAAGCCTGAGTTTCCGCTCACGGAAAACCAATTCAGCGCCCTGGCGGCAGACTACCAGCATTCCAGGTCCATCGAGCTCGGTAACACGGAGGCCAGCAGCACCAGTACAAGGCCCACTCAACAACAAAGGCGCCGACGAAGTCGCCGAACCGCCACCCATGTCTTGTCAGAGCTCAGAGGCAAAGAGACGAGCTCGGACGAGGTAGGAGCTGCCATGATTCTCTCGGTTCCTTCCCCCCTCGCATCAGAACTCCTGGCGGTCCCCTTACCCAGAAATTTCAAGCTCCCACCTCTGGACAAGTACGACGGGTCCTTCGACCCCAACAACCACGTTGACGCTTTCCAGTCCCAAATGCACCTCGCCAGGGCCAGCGAATTGTGCATGTGCGTGGCCTTCACCACCACCCTCAGGGGGGTAGCCCGCACTTGGTACAGGAACCTGGCCCCCGGGTCGATAAAGTGTTGGGCCCAGTTCGTGCAGGTCTTCACCGCACACTTTGTCACCAGCCAACGGTGCCCCAGAACAGAGGAAAGCATCTTCGGAGTGGTCCAAAGGGAAGGAGAATCCATCCGAGGCTACATCAAGCGATTCAACGAAGCATGCTTGCAGATACCGCAGTTGGACCCCGCAATGCAGCTCGTGGCGGCCAAAAGAGGGGTAATGCACAAAGAATTCAAATGGCACATGGTGGCTAACCAGCCCGCAACCGTGGCCGAATTCCTCAAGCTCGCAGACAAGTTCATGAGGACAGAGGAAGAAATCAACCAATGAACCGAAGGCGGAAACGAGAAAAGAAAGAGGGAAGGCGAGCTCTCCAACCCGGTCGACAGAAAAAACCCGACCTGGGAGCCGAAGCCAAACCAGTCGTTCCGAGCTCCCCTAGCAGTTCGGACGGATTACACACCGTTAAACACAAGGCGGACTAAGATCTTAATGATGATCAAGGATGCCCCGTACGTGAAGTGGCCACCTCGCCTAAAGGGAAATCCGAACGAGAGAAATAAGAATTTGTATTGTAGTTTCCATAGAGACCATGGTCATAGTACCGAGCAATGTAATAACCTCTGGGACGAGATAGAGGGGCTCATCCATCACGGATACTTGAGAAACTTTGTACAACACAACAATAATAACAATAAGGCAGGTCGGCAAGGGGAGCACGAAAAGGATGCCCCTGAGTCTGGCAGCAGAACTGCCGAACCGTCGCAGCGACAGCCTCCGGAAGAGAAGCCAGTTCGGGGAACCATCCATGTAATTGTGGGAGGTTTGGTGGTATCAAGGTGTACCTCAGCAGCGGCCTGGACTTCAGTTCGCGAAGCAGCCCTCGAGGAACGGAACCCCCCAAAGAGACCAAAGACCGAAGAACCAATCTTCTTCACGGAGGACGACGCACGAGGGGTCCGCTACCCCCATGATGACGCGCTTGTCATTAAACTAAGGATCAACGACTTCGAGGTCAGACGCGTACTCGTAGATTCAGGCAGCTCAGCGGACATCCTCTTTAAATCAGCATTTGACCAGCTACAGTTACAGAGGAGCGAGCTGAAGCCCGCGAACACTCCCCTGGTGGGTTTCAGCGGAGAGGAAGTCAGGCCCCTCGAAAAAATAGCAGTACCTGTGGAAGTCGGCACATGGCCTTGTGCGGTCAGACTCAACCTTGATTTCTTGGTGGTCGCGACCCCCTCCCCATACAATGCCATAATAGGGCGGCCGATCACGCATATCCTACGGGCGGTGGTCTCCACATACTATTTGGCCATGAAGTTCCCTACGGACTTCGGTGTGGGGGTAGCGCAGGGCGACCAACTCGAGTCCCGCAAGTGTTATGTTGCTGCCCTAAAGGGAAAAACCAAGGTGGCCTACGACCTCGAATTGGAGCGGCCAGCGGAGCAAGGTGAGGAACGAGCTTCGCCCACGGAGGAAATGGTCACAATCCCGACTTCGGCTACGGACCCAGCTCGCACACTTCAGATCGGAGCTTCCGTCAAGGAACCCCTACGAAACGAACTGGTGAGTTTTTTACTTCAAAATTTAGATATTTTCGCATGGTCCGCGGCTAACATGCCTGGCATTAGCCCTGGCCTGATAACTCACAAACTTAATACTGACCCTGTAGTCAGACCCATTAGACAGAAGAAACGCAACTTAGCCCCAGAACGGTGGAGGGTGGTCGACGAGGAGGTCGAGAAGCTCCTCACAGCAAACTTTATAAGGGAAGTCCATTACATGAGCTGGGTGGCCAACGCGGTGTTGGTAAAAAAGGCAAACGGCAAGTGGTGCATGTGCGTCGACTACACCAACCTGAACCGAGCTTGCCTGAAAGATTGCTTCCCCCTCCCCAGAATTGACTGCCTAGTGGACGCGACCTCGGGAAATGAGTTGCTAAGCTTCCTGGATGCCTACTCGGGCTACAACCAAATCCGGATGGACCCATCCGATGAGGAAAAAACCAACTTCATAACCGAGTTCGGCCTATATTGCTACAAGGTCATGCCTTTCGGATTAAAAAATGTCGGGGCGACTCTCCAAAGACTTGTAAATAGGCTGTTTCGGCCCCTGATTGGCACAAAGATAGAATGCTATGTAGACGACATGGTCGTCAAGACTTAGTTTTCACAAGAATTAATACAAGACTTAGATTCTGTCTTCCAAATCCTGCGTCAGTTTAGCATGAAATTGAACCCCAACAAATGTGTCTTCGGCGTCACCTCGGGCAAATTCCTAGGGTACATTGTCAATCGGTGCGGTATTGAGGCCAACCCGGACAAGATAAAAGCCATTCTAGATATGAGACCACCTCGGAAAGTAAAAGAAGTTCAGAGGCTAAACGGCCGCATAGCCGCTCTAAGCCGCTTCATGTCCAAATCGGCAGACCGCTGCCTACCTTTCTTCCAAGCAATCAAAGGAAAAGGGTTCGAGTGGACCCAGGACTGCCAGCTCGCGTTTGGCGAGCTAAAAGGTTACCTCGCTAGTGTGCCAACCTTAGCCCGGCCCGAGGAGGGCGAGGTCTTAGAACTGTACCTTTCGGCAAACGACGAGGTGGTCAGTTCGGTACTAATAAAAGAAACAGACCGGGTTCAGCGACCCATCTATTATGTTAGTAAAATTTTGCAGGGAGCAGAGACAAGATACCCGCAGATAGAAAAGCTAGCATATGCACTAGTGACAGCAGCTCGGAAACTCCGCCCATACTTCCAGGCTCACACCGTCATCATCCTCACAGACAAACCTCTGAGACAAGTTTTACTCAAACCCGAGGTTTCCAGTCGACTGACGAAATGGGCCATCGAACTCAGCGAGTACGACTTCCAGTACAAGCCAAGAACCGCTATTAAGGCCCAAGCTTTGGTAGATTTTATCGCCGAGTGCACTTTCAGCCACGAAGCCCCACAGGTCGAGCCCGAAGTCCCTAGTTCGGGCGAACCCGAAGCTCCCAAGCCAATAGAGTCTAAACCCCATGAAGTAGCAGCCAGTGTGGCATCTCTCCTGGTCAGGCGAAACGCGAACTGGGATGAGGAGCCCTAGATCCTTCACGTGGATGGTTCCTTGAACTGGCAAGGCAGCGGAGTTGGAATAGTCTTATGCGGCCTGGGCGACACAAAATTAGAATATGCACTATGCTTTGAGTTCGCGGCATCCAACAACGAGGCAGAGTATGAAGCACTGATAGTAGGGCTGGACCTAGCGCAAAAGGTAAAGGCAAAACACTTGGTCATCTGCAGCGATTCCCAGCTCGTGGTCAACCAAGTTACGGGCGAGTATGAAGCACGCGAGCTCTCCATGATCGCATATTTGGCGAAAGTAAAAGAAGCCATGCTGAACTTCCAGTCACACTTCATCAGGCAAATCCCGAGGTCACAGAACACTGAGGCCGATGCTCTGTCCCGGTTAGCCAGCACAAGTCACAACAACATGAGAACTGTTTACATAGAGGACTTACCTCGGCCTAGTATTCTCAGGGGGACAGAGGAGGTCGCTCCCGTCTTGGAAGCAGAGCCGAGCTAGATCGACCCACTCGCGAGCTTCTTGATAGACGGAATCCTCCCTATAGAATGCAATGCGGCCAAGAGGGTGCAGTGCCAAGCAGCCAAATACGTCATAATAGACGAACAATTATACCAACGGTCGTACACGCTCCCCTACTTGCGTTGCTTGCAACCTGTCGAAGCCGAGTTCGTACTCCGCGACACTCATGAAGGCCTGTGCAGCGGACACTTGGGGGGCAGAGCACTCGCCCAAAAAGCACTTCGACAAGGATACTACTGGCCAATGATGAAGGCAGAAGCTATCGAGCTCGTCAGAAAATGCGACAAGTGTCAGAAGCACGCCAATATCCACCATCAACCTGCCTCCGACCTCAAATACATCGCTAGCCCGTGGCCCTTTGCACTACGGGGCATCGACCTCCTGGGGCCATTCCCACCAGCAACAGGTGGAAGAAAATTCCTAGTTGTTGCAATAGATTACTTTACGAAGTGGATAGAAGCCGAACCTCTGGCAACTGTTACGTCCCGAAACATATAGAACTTCTTTTGGAAGAACATAGCATGTCGCTTCGGGTTACCTCGGGTACTAATCTACGACAACGGCAAGCAATTCGAGGATATCAAGTTCCAAGAGTGGTGCCAGAACATGGGGATTCGGCAAAACTTCACATCAGTCGTGCACCCGTAGGCAAATGGTCAGACGGAAGTAATGAACAGAGCCATCCTGCGTGGACTGAAAGCACGTCTGGATAGAGCTAAGGGATTGTGGGCCAAAGAGCTACCAAGTGTCTTATGGGCTCACCGAACTACAGAAAAAACCGCCACGAGAGAAACCCCCTTCAACCTCACCTATGACACTGAAGCAGTGATCCCGGCGGAAATCGAAGTACCAACATTGCGACTAGAAACATACGACGATCGGACGAACGAAGACGAGTTACGTACCAACCTTGACCTATTGGACGAGGTAAAGGACCTCGCGCATATCCGAACAGCGGCATACCAGCAACAGGTAGCTCGCTACTACAATACTAGAGTAAAGCAACGAAGCTTCCGAGTCAGCGACTTGGTCCTTCATAAGATTATGGTGCCCGAACCCAGCGTGGGCAAACTTGGACCAAACTGGGAAGGGCCCTATAAAGTAAAAAGAGCGCTAGGGGGGCATACGAACTCGAAACCTTGGAAGGAAAACAAATACCTCGAGCGTGGAACATCTTTAACTTAAGGCGATACTACCTATAAACCGCCAAGCAAAGTGGATGAAATCAGGTCCTATGTGCCACGATGCAGAGCCAAGAGGAACCTCGGCATAAACAAGCAAAGAAGTCGAGCATAATATTAGCTCGACAAAAAATCAGTTCGCTACAAAAAGTCTTCGCGGCAAAACAGGTCGTGGAAGTATAATAACCCAGACAAGAAAGTGGCATATTCAGTTCGACAAAGAATCAGTTCGGGGAAAAGGAACACTTGGGCAAAAAGATTATCTAATCCATTGCAAGAAGCAGGAGTACATTGGCCATCAGAAGGGACTTACAAAAAAAAAATGTTGTTACATGCCCGGAGCTACTTCTTCGCCATCAGAAGGCACTTCAACAACACCCGAAGGCCCTGCCTCTCCTTTAGAGTTTAGCTCGCCATCGGCAGCATTGGCCATCTCCTGAGTTATACGTGAAGTGGATATGACACTAACATCGAGGTCGGGGTATGTGTTCCTGATCATCCACCTGCTCAATTTGAACCCCCTCCTATAAGAATCCACCATCAGATCGTCAAAACGCGGAGAGGCAATGTAGTCTTCAACGGCCTTCTTCTTGGCATCTTCAATGCCTTGGGAAAAAATCTGTGTTCTCTCCCTGATGTCCTCCTGAAGAAATTCGACTTGATGCTGCAAATCCAACTTCAAGTCCGCCATATGCTTGACAACTACCCCCATGGCCTCGGCGTCACGCTGAGACCTTGCCTGCCTGGCCATCGCGATGCGACCAGCCTCTTCGGCAGCATAAGCGGCCGCCTTAGCAGCTCGGGTATTCGCCTCTGCAGCACGGAAAGCTTCTTCAGTAGCACGAGTGGAAGCCTCAGCAGCTCGCGCCTGTCGTGAGCTCCTCTCTACTTGGGCCGCTAAGGCATGAATTGAAGAATTCACCTACCAAAAGAAACAAGTGGGCAATAATAGCAAAAACGACAGAAAATGAAAAAGGCAGACGAAATCTAACTTACCACCATAGCATGTGTTACGGCGCAGCAGGCGACCAGATTCAAAAGAAGATCGGTCCACGCCGTGATCTCCTCAGGGAAAGTAGCCTCCATACTCTTCTGAAGAGCGTAGTTCAGCGTCAACGCGCTCCTGAACTCCCCTTGAGCTCCCGAACCCGAGGGCCCAGCCCGCGTATGAGCGGACCCAGAGTGAGCAGGAGCACTTGAGTATGCAGGAGCGCCTGTATGAGTGGTCTCAGCGTAAGGTGCCTTGGCAGTTTCATTCATCGGTGGAGTCACTTCGGGCTCCCTGGGCAGATCCTCCAGTGTGTGGTCTGGAACTTGGGGCTCCTCATCCAAGGGCAGCTCGGTACGAGTTCGCTTGGCGACCTGCTTCCTCTTCATACCTTGGAACAGACGCTCCCCACGAGTTCTCTCCACGTCCATCACACCTGTAGAAACGAGTTCGACATCAGAAAAAATGAAAGAACAAAGCAAGCAAGAAACCGCATAGCTAGAAACCTACCCGAACTCAGGCCGGCCGCAATAAGCTTGGCCTCCGTTAAGTAGTGATGGCACTTTAAACCTTGCTGTGCCCATTGCCGGAGGCCCTGCACCGTCTCTTTATCGAGAGTAACACCTGAATAAGGAGCGGCCTCACCCCACCCGGTCTGAAAGGGCCATCCTTGTGCACTTCGCACACCGAAGTAGTCTCGCTTCCACGCCGGGACCTTATTAGGAAGATCGTGTAGAAGCTTAAAACCCTGGCGAGGAGAAAGGTAATACGCCCGTTTTTCCCTAGGAAGAGAACCGGCCTGTCTCTTGAGCATCAAGATGGAGGAGAATATCTCTAAGTCCAAGGGGAAATTCTGCTCGCAAAAAAGGGAAACTGTCCCCACTAGGTTGCGAATAGAGTTCGGATGAAGTTGGCCAATGGTGACACCGAAGTGGTTTATGACTTCGACGAGAAGGGGTGGAAAGGAAGTCGCAACCCCGCAACGAGCTGCTCTCGAAAAATCACGATCTCATCAGGACCGTGTTCCCAAGGAAAACTACCCAAAGGAATAAAATATGTATACCCCCCAGGAAGGTTGTAAGACATAAGTATAGATTGAAGCCCCTCAGGTGTCATGGTCGAGGGACCAAACCTGTCTAGCATCCGACCTCGGCGAGAGGTAGACGCCAAACTGCCCGAAGCGGCTCGACCGACTAGTTCATAGTCCTCGAGTTCCACCTCAGGATCACTGAGGCAGTCGGGGGACATGGCTCGGTTGGTAGAACCTACGTCGGCCCTACTTGAAGAGTCGTCTGAGCTATCAAAGCTAGACATTGAGGAAAAGGTGGACTCAGGAAGGTACTCACCGGAAGAAAGTTTTGAAGGCTCCGGAGATGGGAACAAGCCAAAGAACCTTGAAGGCTATGTAACCAGCCTTGACGTGAGCTGGAAAAAACTTGGATGCGAGCTGAAAAGTTGGACACGAGCTCAG
This sequence comes from Nelumbo lutea, assembly GCF_056320005.1. Lineage (NCBI taxonomy): Eukaryota > Viridiplantae > Streptophyta > Magnoliopsida > Proteales > Nelumbonaceae > Nelumbo > Nelumbo lutea. The sequence continues at coordinate 8,816,681 of NC_142690.1, forward strand.
TAGACAAACCGCATAAGTGACAAATCGACTGGGGTCCCCCACTATTTATAGCTATAGTAACCAAGAATCGACCGTGCAGATCAAAGACGATCCGACGGCCCACGTTTTCGCTGATCGCACGTCCCATAAGGTCGAGACGTGATTGGCGCACATCTTTCTGAAAAGAGTGAAACGTCAGCGCACGCCTTCTTGAAACCGACATCGCGCCGACACGCGTCTTTCCGAAACTGACTGCATCGCACATCTCCCTGATAGCCGCCCGCGCACGTACAGCAGTGGCACGCCTTTTTGAATGACCCGCTGTCACGTCCCAGCGACGCGAATTTTTGAAATTTAAAACGCGCGCTGTCACAACCATCAGCATTTATGAGTAGGCACGTTTCCAGCCTTCTCGTAAACTGAAGAACCCTGGCAAAAGCAACTTGCGTAGTCAAGATTCGAAGGACGGGACAAATCCACCTACTACCTCGCGAAACTCCCCGCACCAGGGCAAGACCCTTGGCGCGAGGAGTGGGGGGCAATTGATGAAGAAAGATTTGGCCCGACCTCATAGTTATGCGACACGTGGCAGAAACAACAGCTCGGCAAAAGGGCCAAGCCTAAGGCGTGAACAAGGGGACACCAGCGGACTGAACTCCCTACGGGGGGCCTGAACTCACCCTTGGCCCAAAACCAGAGTAATCCGAACTGGCCAACCTTGTAACAGCTCGGGATATACCTCGCCGAACTGGCCAACCTTGTAACAGCTCGGGGTATACCTCGCCAAACTGGCCTGCCTTGTAACAGTTCGGGATACACCTCGCCGAACGGACCTGCCCTATAGATACCTCCGAACTCAAGACTTCGCCTCGCTCACCATTCCGCATCACCTTCTGGGCACCAAAACCAAACAAGTCGTACCATGCCTGACACTGAGGAAGTCCGTGCCCGAAGGCGCCGCACCTGACTGACTTGGGATCTAACGCTTGGCGGCCGCACTCTAAACGGCCACCTGCCACTACCATCTCCAGTTAGAGAGACGGTTAGGCAGTGACGGTTCTGTCCAGCAGAAAGGACGACAACCGAATTACAATCGCAAGGGTAATCATACCCGACCTGACACGGGCCTCGGAGCGAGTGCGTGAAGTGATTATAAGAGCCCCCTGCCCCCAACAAACAAAGTATGCAAACTTTGCGCTATCTGATTTTATCTTGCTTTTGAAGGATTTTAACTTAAGCTTCGGAGCCGTTACACCGAGTTCCCCCTGGAACTTCCTCATCTCCTCCGTTTCAGGTTCCCTGCTATTCAGTTCAGGAGCAAGGTCGTGGACAGCTAAGACCGGCCGGATCACGCTTCATCAGTTCCCAAAGAAAGATGGTGTGTTAGATCTAAAGAATCCAAGACGTTAGGTTATTAGATTCACCAACGCTTCTGCACAAACCCACAAGCACCTTCTAGGCTTCTACCACACCTCCTACTCCATTGACCCTACACCACCTCCTACGTTCTGTGGGAGGCCATGTTGTTTTTGACTGTCTGAGATGGAAATATGGAATGGAGAGCACTAATGAGAATGAAATCGAAGTGCCTTCTGCACTTATGGTAGCCCTATTATGAAGTTTGTGGGCTGCGCAAAATAGCTAGAGTTTAGACTTTAGAGCTTGAAATCGAAGCTTCTACTGAGAATGCTTGACATTTATGAGGGGGAGGGAGAATACAACTAGACAACACAGCGACGTCGAAAAACATGAAATGCTGGCGACTTGGAGTTGGCCATTGCCAAATATTCTCAGCCTCTCACAATCACAGCGCTGACCGCTGAGTGCCAATCTTGGGTCTTGTTGATAAATGGCTCAGGCGTGCCCGCGGACTGGTATCTCTTTTATTTCTTTTCATCTTTTTTCTGTTAAGTCACCCAGATATTTATAAAAGGAATTATAATGAAAACAGTTCTTGTAACAAAAGAAAAAAGAAACAAAAGCAATTCATCCTGCCATGGGATGATTGGAGTTGCAAAGCATACAAAATAAGAGAAAACCAGCATTCAAGCACTTGGCTTTGCGTTGAATTGAAGGCCAAGAGCAGAGCTCAATTTGATTTTACAGGTTTGTTTCAGTCATGGTGGTAGGCTATTGAATGGAACTTATCCTTGTCCGTCTGCGTCAGTGGAAAAAAAAGGTCAAATCTGTATTTGAAAATTTTGGTGCATCAACTAAAGGGAGGTTCTTCAGGGAAGATATTTCTTAAATGAAACTATAGGGGAGGTTTTTATGATTGTCATAAATTTCATGGGAGGTTTTTTATCCTATTCTAGATTATTACCTTAGACTTTGGGTCTAGTGTCACTTTGGTCCCAAACTTTAAAATGTGTCAATCCAGTGCTTGAACTTTCGTTAATGAATCATCAGTTACATGTACCATGTGATGACATTATAAATTAAATATTTTAAAAATATCAAAATTACCCTTTGAAACATTGTTCATCATCTTATTCCAAAGAAATAAGACACTATCTATGTGTGTCATCTACTTCCGTAGCACCTATTTCCATTTAAGTAGACATTATCAAAGGCATCTCTTTCAGTTTCTCCTATCTCTCGTAGCAGGTTTCCATTAGGCTCATCTCAGTGAAGACTAGTTAGTATCAGAGGGAGCTCTGGTATCCCTATTGCCTATACTCTATCTCTATTGAGAAATTTCTAGTGGGTTGAACTTGAAGTTGTTTCTGAATTTCTTTTTCATTTCTAACTTCTCTAGAGGCATTACTGCAGGTTGTTAACTTCAAATTCTAAATTACTTTCTCAAAAGAGAGTTAGGTTCACACAGCTCTAATTCGGTCAAACCTAGTTGCCTTTGAAATACTACAAAAATGTGTTGGATTTAAGGAATGGTTTCTAGGTTTTAACCAGGTTTAGACATGGTAAGGGTAAAGCAGATTGTGAGGCGAAGCCATGATGGGAAGTTGTTGCACTTCTCTCAATCTTGTGCCCTCTTCTACCAAGCGTCAATATCACCGTCACCCCCATGACCAGATCAATACCAGCAAGAATCTTCACTGAAGTGCTTCATGTATCTAGCCCTAAGTAAGACCCGCCGGCATCGAACATACCACCCAAGCTCCCATTGCAATTGCTCATCTTCATCACCGAGCATACCATCAAAACGTGAGACACCCATCAGCCCATTGATGTAGAATATTCTGTTAACAAGACCGTGGTTTTGAGCGGGGATTTGTCCATTGTTGGGAAAACGTTAGGTGATGGAAAAACGATAGGTGTGTTTCTTGAGCGTGTGGGGACGGTGAATATGATTGATGGAGTTAGATTTATTAGTAGTTGTTGGAGTGGTAGGAGAAATAAGGAAAACTAGTTCTAATGTTTGATAAAGAAAATTAGATGACACTCCAAGGATATTTTTATTCCTTTATATGCTACTTAATAGCGGTTTTATACTAAATTTACAACATTTTAAAAATTCAAATACTAGATTGACATGTTACACTTGCCATGTTTCTCTTTTCTATTTTTGTGGTCATTATTTATTTCAAACTTAAAACCTCAAACAAAATAACTACTTTATTGGTTACTCTCGTCACGTATTTGTTTTCTCCACGAAGCCCTTTACTTCCTTCCTATGGGATTAACCTCTTATCCGTTTGTCGATGCAACTCCATACTGTTCATCTATAATTCAAGACTGACAGGACAACTGGACGATCAACATGGTTAGTGGGGCTGCAGAAGGTTCTTGCTTGGTTCGACCAGGCTGACCAAATAAACTATTAAACTCTATCCCTTCGCCATCATAAACATAAGGCTCCGTTTTTTAGGTAAATTGCTTATTCAATTAAATGTATTTATCTGGGTAAATCTTTTTCATAAAAATTTATTATTAAAAGAGATATTTTTATCTTATTCAAATGTTAGTAATGAAAACGTTAGAACATAGGTTTTTTATCAACGGAAATCAAAATTCTATTGATAAACCTTTCCCTCTCTCAAAATCCAAAAAAACAGAATGCCCCCTAAAAAAAGATAAAACTACAATGCCCTCTTGGTTCATCAGTTTAAGCAACTGTTGAAGCTTATCCAATTTTTGACTTTTGGAGCTATCCTGCCTGGGATATTCAGACCGACCCATTGTGGGCTTAACCTGAAAAAAAAAAAAAAAGCAAATGCTCGCTTCAACACATTATTCAGCACTAGTATTGAGGCCAGTCACTGAGTTTATTCGGATCTCAGGAATGGATGATTTTCCAATCTTCCAGGATGATTTCCAAGTATGATCCAGTATGAACAAAAATTAATTTGTTGGTCATTCGTGCTAGTAAAATAAAAATTATATTAAAAGAAAGAAAGGAATGGTAGAAAAGTAGGGGAGGCGACGACCAAACAAAATTAAAAAAGGCCAAAGCATCCTCAGCCATTAGAAGACTTATACAAAATAGAGATGAAGCGACCCCCATAACAAACAATACAAGACAGCTGAACCTCTCTATTTGAGTGCTCTATCTCCAACTTTGCCATCCCCATTTGCTGAATACAAAATAATGAAGGAATCTGATACGTGAAAGGAAGAAAGATTAAGTCAAGGACATGCGGAATATATATATATATATATAGATAGATAGATAGGCATAGAACTATAAGTTCTTGCAGATCGAGTTGCAGAAAAAACAAGCTAGGAAATTTCATCAACAACCTTGAATCGAATGGATCATCTTCATCATCGCTTTGGTGATCAAGATGGCCCTAAAAAGCCGAAAGTCACGATGGTGATAGTGCCCTTTCCGGCACAAGGTCACCTTAATCAGCTCTTACACTTCTCCCGGCTAATAACAGGCTACGGGATTCCGGTACACTACGCTGGCTCAGCAACCCACAACCGCCACGCAAGGCAGCGTGTTCATGGCTGGGACCCTCTCACAATCTCCAACCTCCACTTCCATGACTTCCCCATGCCACCATTCCCCACACCTCCGCCCAATCCACATGCCCCCATCAAGTTCCCCAGCCACCTCCAGCCGTCGTTCAGCGCCTCCTTGCACCTCCGTGAGCCCGTCGCCGCACTCCTTCGTTCGCTTTCACGTACCACACACAGACTCGTTGTTGTTCATGATACACTCACAGCATTTGTTGTGCAAGATGTGGCTACCCTCCCTAATGGTGAGGCCTATGCCTTCCACAGCGCATCGGCCTTTGCTCTCGTCTACTACTTATGGGAGTCTCGTGGACGACCTTCGAATGGAGGGATTGTTCTTCCAAATGAGCTACCCTACATCTCACTGGAAGGCTGCTTCACCACCGAGTTCGCGAATTTTATCACTCGTCAATATGATATAATGAATTTCGACGCTGGTGATATCTACAACACATGCCGGACAGTCGAAGGTAGGTTCTTGGATCTACTGATTAAAGAGCAGCTAAATCGAGAAAAGAGACTATGGGCAGTCGGGCCCCTGAATCCAATGCCGCTCCGTTTGACTAGAGAATCGCCTCATCGCCAACACAAGTGTTTGCAGTGGCTAGACAAGCAACCATTGCAATCAGTACTGTATGTTTCATTTGGAACCATGACATCATTACTGGACGATCAGATACTCAAGCTTGCAGTTGGGCTAGAACGTAGCAAGCAACGTTTTGTTTGGGTCTTGAGAGAAGCTGACATAGGAGATATTTACGCAGGGGAGGACGGTAGGAAGATACAACTTCCGAAGGGCTACGAGGAGAGGATAGAAGGGGTGGGAGTGGGATTAATTGTAAGGGACTGGGCTCCACAGCTGGAGATACTAGCCCACCCGTCGACAGCCGGATTCTTGAGTCACTGTGGCTGGAATTCATGCATGGAAAGCATCAGCTTGGGCGTGCCGGTTGCAGCCTGGCCGATGCACTCCGACCAGCCAAGGAACACCATGCTCGTAACCCAAGTGCTGAAGGTGGGTCTCGTGGTCCAAGAATGGGATCGCCGGCAGGAATTGGTTTCGTCTGTCACTGTCGAGAATGCAGTCAAAAGACTGATGGCATCAGAGGAAGGGAATAACATGAGAAAGCGAGCTAAGGAATTGAGTGGCTCCATCCGTCAGTCGGTGGCTCAAGGTGGAATTTCCTGTACCGAACTAGACTCCTTTGTTGCTCATATCTCTAGATAGGTAACCTGTACCAGCAAAGTTTCATTGTCTCAGGTCTGAGAGGATGGGAAATGGAGGCGTTAAGGTCTTGTTTTATTTGCAATTCTTCCTTAAATATAGCAAAGATAAATTCTTGGAAATGGGTAACCTGTACTGTACTAGGAATCTCTCTCTCTCCCCTTTCGTCTAGCCAATAAATTAATTAATCTCCAAAGAAAAACTCTCCCGGACGGAACGCTACTGTAGCCATGTTAATCTTGTCGAGAGGAAGAGGAGGGATGATTTGTTGTCGTACCATTTGAATCTCATCATCTCATCATCTCATCATATAAAGAGATGGAACGGTAACTTTCTTCGTCTTTTGGACGGGAGAGAAATTTAGCTGTCCACGTTTGGCAGCCTACGCCGTCCACAGGCCAGACTGTCGAAGGTGGTGATGCTTTCCACGGTAGAGAATTAAAGATCTCATCATCTCATCATATACTAGGGTTTCTCATTCACAAACATCCAACATCAACCGTACCATCTCTTTATAACTGGAGAGATTATATATTTATGATCGGTTAATGTGAAATGCAGTAATAACCAAGTGGTTCCAGAATCCAGAGTATAGAAATATTATTAGCAAAAAGCTAGATAAGCAAAATATAACAAAACAGGATTAGGGTATAGAGATGGTGATAATGTTGCAGAGGTGGTTGCAGTGCAATTTTATTTTCATTAGTACGAAAACATTGGAATGCAAATAAATGCAAATTCTGATTTTATTTTGTTTTAGGTTTTATTTTATTATGTTTCAAGTGTTGTTTTAATTTTATTTGTACTATAATCAAACAAAATAAGGTAAAATTTGAAAGAAAAATAAATCATAATTTTGCATCAGTGCAATTAGATTTGTTCTACAATCGAACACATACAGAAGTTCAAAACTAAAAGACTATACATTTTAACTCGGTCTCGTAAACACATTAAAGTGGTCAAGTGAACCCCAAAACCCCCAAATAAACCTCTTAAGCCTAGGAAATGACAGGAAGGCCATTTTAAATTTATGTTTTTATCATTGAGAGACTAAATTCAAACATGCCAAAGGCATATTAGAACAAACCCCTAATAGGCATAAGAAAGCATTGAAAATTTGATGATAATCTTGGATTGATTGATTAAAACCCTCTAAAAAGCTTACTTGATCTATTTTCTTGAGATATTTTTTGCATGTAAATGCTTTCCTGAAACCTCAAACATGCGGATTGGGTTAATTTTGTATTATTTGCTGCTATTATTCTTCATATTTCTTGATAATTTGAGCTTGGGTTGATTGTGATTCCAAATCTTGGGAAGTTTCTTTTCAAGCTTCTCATAATTTTAGGATTAGAGTGAGAGAGGCAAGGGGTTTTAGAAAATTAGTACTTAAGTCTCAATAGCTGCCACTCAAAAACTAAAAATAATAGATGCTAGAGGGATTATTGAGAAGATTTTGAAATGTCATTAATTTTTCTATACTCTTAACCTTAGACTGGCTTAAGATTGGGCTTCCACTAATTTATAACTTAGAAAGAGTGATGCTTAACACCTTTCCTCTCCCAATCCATTTGGATTCATGAATTCTTTGTATAGTACCATATGAGTGGAACAACGAAGTCACTAAGGCTGCATTTGTTTGTAATACAAACGCAAAACTGATGCATTTATGTACTCCGGTTCAGGTTAATTTGTAGGCATTTGTTTGCAATACATTTCTGCATCGTAAAATGGAAGGAAATTGTATTTTCTAACAGCTTCGTTTCAAGAAATTGAGACATTTCTCTATTGATTTTTTGGATACAAATATTTGCTTTCTTCAAAGAAAGAGTAAATAAACTTCATGGATGCATTGATCGTCCATGGGAGGTGGTTGTCGTCACTGCTAAACCCTACTACAATGGTAAGTTATCATCATCTATTTTCAGCCATGGCGACAATCGATCTCACTAAAAATCTATCGAATATGACCAGGTAAACACGATTTTCCATTTTTTTGTACTGACCACTGCCTTATTTTTGTAGGTTTGCACTTACTATTTTCTAGTCTTCTTCGTTCTACCCATCACATACCAGTGTTCTCCACTCTGAACCACTGCCCATTGAAGATAATGACCTTCCTCTCAAACATAATCGGTAACAGATCTATCATCGTTTTGGCAAATCTGAGTTATGTATCAATGGTACATAACAGATCTAACTTCAGTTTTTATTTTTTGCACCCATGTAAACTTTAAATCTTACATTATCTTCTACTTTCAACGTTTAAAGTAAACCCCATTTGCATATCCACTATTTTCCCTCTAGTTTTTTTGAACTAAATGCACATGATCATCTAAAAATTGTTACGAAGAAGAGGGTCGAACTATCCTCTGTTTTTATTTTATTTTGGGATGCATACAAACTGGCCATCACACTAAATCTGGTTTTTTTAGCTAATGAAACTCTGATTTGAATGGCCCCTTCATGAATCATACCCATACGATAGTCATCGATTTGGGGTGCAACAGTATATAATGACCATAACATGTATCCGATAACTATGATCAATGAATGAAACTCTGTTTAGTGTATAAAAATATGGTCAGTTATCTTTTTTTGTAGTATGTAACTCCCTCATTTCGCATGCTTCAGACATGTATTCCATCCTCTTTGTTTTCTCTTTTTTCTTTTTCTGTTTCTTTTTTTTTTTTTTTGGATAGGGGGATGTAATGGCTGGTGTGAATGGGTTTTCATAGATAGTCAGGCCTGGAATTATTTTGAATTTTTTATGGGTCATGACCTGGAACAAGCATAGCATAAAGGGAAAGTAGATTAAATTTTTTATGGGTCATTAATCATGATATGGTTTAGTTGGGCCACTGACTAGGGTAGGAATGGTCTCTCTCCCCTATATATAACGATTTGTATATCTTGATAAACCTGATTTGGGAAAGCAGATTAAATTTTATTTCTTCCAAATTTTTGGTTTAGGAGTTGATAGTCCAGTAATAATGTAATATGACCTTGCTTATTTACCACCTTGGTCTGTCAAACATTTTGCTTTGTTTAAATCAATAATCATATGAAAGATGGTCGAGGGTTCATAGTCAAAGAGTGAGGATGGGGGAATAACGATTTAATCTTGGGTAGAGCATTTAATCAAAAGAGATGGAAATTAACAAAGTGAGGCAGAACGGATCATTTTGTCGGGTAGATAGAACATTTAATGTTTTATCTGATGCTTTCTTCCAAATGTTAGCAAAATTGTACAGGTGTTTGCTTTGATTGGAGACACACAACAATAGCACAAAATGGGCTCAGAAATGTTAACCCACTTTTCATTAATGAATCGATTTAGGGCCTCTTTGTACTGTTCCAAAGTGCATGGAGGACCCATTTCCTCTTGAATTAAATGGATGGTGATTTCTTATTTTGGCAAACCATTGGCTTCCTAGAGATCATATTCACCTATCATATAAGATTCTGAATGCACCCATCCATTGCCCATCCTACTATAATTCTATGAGTGGCATCTTTATTAGCATCTCCCTTATTATGAATTATTAAACGAAAAGCCATCTTTTGGTCTCCAATCTTAGAGATTACATCTGTGCCTCACAATGTCCCATAGTACATCCCCGCCGTGCATTGGAAACATCTCCTGGTGATAGTATCAATTCTGATGATATATCATTATCGGGAGGTATTCTCAATACAAGGCAGAAATGTGCTGTGGGACACTGTGGGGCACAGATCTGAACTCCCAATCTTAAGTGTACATTGATTTGTGTGCTCCTACTATATATGTACATTGCATATATTCCATTATACTCTTGATTTTAACACCTCTTGTTTCTAAGGCATTTGCCCATAAACATAATTTAGAATTTAATCATTCAGTAGTATCATCAATTAAAACACCTAAACATGTTTAGTAAATTTAGTTATGATTTGAGCAAATAAATAATGGCTAATTTTGAACCTTGGTGAAGACTTATTGTAACAATAAAATCTAATGTTTCTCCGAGGCCCATCATATTTTCTTCCTAAGGACTTTATCATATGCTTTCATTAGATCAATGAACACCATGTGAATCTTTCATCTTCTCTCTAAACTTTTTTTTTATCAATAATCACAAAGAAGGATATCTTCTATGATTTATCTCCCTAACAAAAATTCAATTTGGTTCTCTGATATACTTTTTCATGTTGTAACCTTTACTCAATTATTCTATCCCAAAGTTTCATAATACAAATTATAAATTTAATTTCCCAATAATTATTACAACTTTATATATCACCTTTGTTCTTATTACATATGTTTTTTCCTTCATTATCAAATTAAATTATTTAATCATCCATAATAAGCCTACCTCTGACATACCTTTCCATGCTTTTAATGGAATCTCTTCAGGTCCTAACACCTTTTACTTCCTCATCTTATCTAGCATTTCCTACACTTTAGTAATTTAAATTTTGTAAAGACAAATATGTTATGTGCCTTAGGAGAACTCACCCCTAAAAGCTAGCTGTTAAAGGGAGGGAACCCAAGCACATATATACCCCAAAACAGCATCCTATTCTACCGATGTGGGATACCTCACATTAGCATCCCATACTACTAACATGGGACAAATGGATCGTAACAAAATGCTATATATTTTGAACTCCAATAAAATTATTAATCTATCCCTCATTGGCACCATTTATATGTTATTCATTTAATAACTTTTCAAATTAAATATAGTTTTTCATCTTTTCTTGATGTATTCATCTTTCGTCCGGATTCTTTTCTCTTCTTCTTTAATGCACTAGAATGGATTAAATCTATGTTTTTCCTTTCTCACGTTTATATGCCAGTTTATAGGTTCCATTTAATAAGCTTGTTTGGGTAGGATAAATACAAGAGATGTTTTACAAAAAAAAAAGAAAAGGAGTGGGTGGTTTTCCTTTCCCCTTCACATCTGCGTATATACTATGGCAGCAAGTCGGAGAGATTAGCAAAATATTTGTTGTTGTATTACAGGCCCTGTTTTTTTTTTCAGTAAGTTATTTACCCCGATAAATGCAGTTATTTGGGTAAGTTTTTCTTGGAAAACACTTACCCAGGTAAGTACATTTTATCCATGTTCTTTTCTTTCTCATATTGGCAACTTTCCCCTACGTGGTAAAGTTATTTATCCACTTAGGAGATGGGTAAACTTTCCATTGTCTCTATGTAAATCTGAAAAAATAACATGGGATTCTTAGTCAATGGAAACCAAAATCCCATTGACCAACTTTTACCCTCTCAAAATTCGAAAAAAGAAAACCCCCATAATGTCAGCAAATTTCTTTGGCAACACTTCCACTCCCTCAGTAGCCTTGTGTAAGTCAACCCTGAATGCATTGACAACTTCCTGTAGCTTTAGGCTTTTGATCAAGGTTTTTAAAATCGAACCAAAAAGCAAACCGGTCAGGGGTCTGGTTCCCGAGTTGAATGATCCGACTGTTCAAATCATACCGATGGCCCGTTCTAATAAAAAAATAAAAATTAAAAAAAAACAACCAAACCGTTGATGGTTCAACCACCCGGGTCAGCAGTTTTTTTGCAAAATTATGATTGTAGGGTAATACAGAACCGGTCACCTGACTGGTTCCCAGTTTTTCCGGTCCAGTCCGGTTTTAAAAAGCATGCTTCTAATGGCTTGGGTATAAACAAGGTAAATCCCCTATTGGCCTGCCGATGGATGATTTAAGCATAAACTCTAGTCAGTTGCTACTATCATCTCCGACCTTTCAAATTTATCCCAAGTTTCAAAATTTTTTGCTCTAGCAACAAAGAACCGCCTTTTTTAATAGAAGCTCCTTCAACAACCCTGAACCTATTGGCATTTGTGGAGTGCTAAAGTCAAGCAGCAGTTGTAAGATTTTATGGGTCTTTAGTGGAACCCATCAGTGAAGTAATTAAATTCAACGAAAGAAGAGGGCCTTGCTGCTCTCACTAGACTGCACATAGCAAAGAATCTTGGCCTCTCTTCCCCATCAGCCCCTAGGTGATTTTAATTTCTATTACCATTGGTTGGATTCGATATACCGAAGGTGGTCTCCTTGGATTTTGGACGACCATGGACCTCTTCCGCTTGGATCGATCCTAGGAAACCCAATACTCTTGCAGATATAGCAGTAACATTGTGCATTCCTTTTTTGATTAATATATAACTCCTTATTGTCTTCTTTAAAAAAAAATCGATTTCAATTATGTTAGTAATTTTTCCACTAAAAATAAGTTTAATTAAAATTATTTTATTTCTAATTCTTTTAATAAAATTTTATTTTTAGATTCTTACTCCCGTTATTGCAACGTAACTCTATATCTATTATTTACTACCCCTTCTATAACATAATTTGCAACCATCAATCTTCTCTAGCCAGTTGTTTTTCCTTGTATATATTTAGTTTCTTGTAAGCATGCAATATAAATCATCCTCTTTTTCATTATGTCTACTAATTCCAAAGTCTTTTCTAATAATATATTACACGAGCATTACACATTTTCCACCACAAGGAGATGTTATTAATTGTGGTGGTTCACTTCTACAAAACACCTTAAATTAAAATACCTTTATCCATTTGACACCACTCACTCTCAGGTTAAGTTAATAGCACATTACTTCTAGTGGATGCTTTGACAAACAAAAATGAAATACCATTTAAGATGGATCGATCCATGACGTATTATTGGAGTTGAAATCAACCCGCGCCCCACAGCAAATCCTCGCTGTGTATTAGGGAAATGATGAAACATCATCGAGAGAGATGTTCTCAATACACAGTGGGAATGTGTTGTGGGACGTTGTGGGGTGCCCCCTACTATTGTAGTTTGGCAAAGGCTTTAATGCCAGGTTGCAAATTTGATGCAACCCTCCTTTAAACACTAGTAGATCAAGTTTCGTAGGAATATCCTCATTCTTTTTTCCTTAACCCAATATATCCCCACTTTTAGCGTCTACTTCAAACTCGGTAGGCTTTTATGGTTGGAACTTAGACCATCTCTCTCTCTCTCTATATATATATATAATAAGCTTTTACAATATTGCTTCCCATCCTTGGTGCCTGTCAATCTTCCCTAGTAAGGTAAATTCGTTAATTAGTAACTTTTGCATATAGGGCCCTATTTTGTATCTTTCACAAAAGAATCGAGGAGTTGTTGATCATAGGAAAAGTTGATTCATCATTATCGTCACCTATCACTTTGGTTTTCTAGCTAGCCACCGGTTCGACCATCATCATCAGCGAACCAACATTTCTCCATCACGTACTGCCCATGGCTTATCACTTTCATTTTCCCATATATGCCTTTTCCTTGTCTGTTTTCTCAAGTTGAAAGCTCACATTCTTGACCATATGATTCTCTATCACTAACTTATGCATCTCCCACAGTGCAAGGGGGTGTAAACAGTCATGGTCCCCTCAGAAGTCAGAAAGCAATCTTAGCCAAATAGCTAGGCATTGCAGAAGGACCAAAGAAAATATAAAAGACTTAAACCTCCCCTGACATTTTTCACAAATACTAAACCCCCCCCCCTTTCGATTTGTAATAGGACTTAAACCCCCCTTATAATAGTAAGAAGCTGTTAGATTTGATAGAACTAATAAAAAGACTTTTTTAATCCTTATTGTTCTTCAAATTTTCAAATAAAAACCAGAAACTGCACCCTTTCAAATGGCCCCAACATGCATTGCTTGCAAATTAACGAAAACCCGGCCCACTGTGCAAATAGATAGTGATTTACATGATTAATTTTTTATTAATATTTAGATATGTTTTTATTATTATTTCAAGATTAAGGAAGAAGATCGTTTGGATAACTCCACAGAAATTCATAGTTCCACCATTAAATGGTTTGGCTTGGCACAAGTAGCAGGGGACAATAGGCCTATTGCTCTCTTTGCTAGGCAACGAAGTTGGCTACACTGTGATTGATCAGATATAGTCATTAGAGATTCCGAATGGACGAGGAGAAGGGTGTTACGGCTTTATAAAAGTAAAGCTAAATGAGAGATGGAGAGTTCCTATTACTTCAAATGGTCACGACGTCTACTTGGATATTCCTATGTGGTGGCAACCGATTTGCTATTGTGTTCTAGCATTGATGACTAGGGGAAAAACTTTGACTGTCTGTAATCAACAGCCTACGTTGTCAATAGACTTTCTCTACACCAAGGAATGGTTTTATAGAAGATTATTATGTTGTCTAATTCGATCTAGGTGTTTTGAACAGAGGACACAATCAAATAGTTCTGTCAAATAGATGAGATCTAGGTGGAACACTGAAGTTGTGCACCGAAATCTGCAACTAGGAGAAATGTCAAAGGCCCAAGGAATTGTTCTCCGTGTAGGTACTCCGACGCTCATGTTAATAGGATCGAGAAGAATATGGCCGGGCCAAGCAAGTTGAAATAGCACTGATCCGGGCCAAAGAGATAGTGCAAAGAGGTATTCAAAGTGTATGGTTCCAAAAGGTCCCTTATCTCAAGGGAATACTATTTATAGTTGAGCGTTCATGTCCTACATTGATAGGGCTTCCGGGGTTGTCGAGATGAGGACATCCGCCAAGGTCTTAAGGAGGTTTCATTTTTCTCAGCGGAGTTTGCTTTCTTGTCCGTGCGGAACACTCCTTCATAGTCGTGCTCTTCCATTATACGTGGCGTCGACATGGTCTGAGAAGGGAGCAGGCGTGGAGATAACCACATGGCATCCTTGTCCATCTCAACCATCACCCAAACACCACTCCCCCAATTCCAAAGTCAAGAAATGTAGTGCTACGCCGCAGTTGGGTGTGGAAGAGTTATACAATCCTTAATTGACGAACTCCAGTTTCTTCTAATTGATTGGCTCAAGGTAAGACTGGTTTGCTATGCAGACCGGCTGGTTCAATGCTCGTGGTGTTTTCAATATAGGTCAGTAGACACATCGTAACGCCTTCCCGAGGTCACACGCGTGCTATGTGCAGCATCGAATCGATACCGTTGATTTGGGCTGATTTGGACCGTTGGTCCCCCCCTATAAAGGGGAGGTGGCAAGATATTTTACTTTGTCATTTTGAGTGAGCGATCATAGGAGCATGGCGAGAGTTAGTCCTCGGTTGGTACTTCAGGTGTCCTACAGTGTAACTCTTCAGTAAGATGTCTTCATCTTCCTTCTCATCTTCTTGTTCTTCCTCCTTGTCTAGCTCTTGCATGTCGAATAGTGAGTCCAAGCCAAGGTCTCACCCCAACGCCATCGCAATCGTGGCCCATGAGACCGACATCCGCGAGGCCAAGGTCAATGGGCCTGAGGGTAAGGGTGTCATGGTGGAGGAGGCCAAGGCCGAAGTGGGAATTGTGTCAAAAGAGGGGCTCGGTGCCCTTGCAAGGTTCGGTAGCCACTTCATGTCTTCACCTTGTAGGTTGACACCCGAACACTTGGACCAAATTAGGGCCCTTTACTGCATTCCCGAGAAGTATGAGCTAAGGTGCCCCGGTATCAGTGAGAGGGCTACCTCGGCTCGACAGGGAGAGCTTTGCATCTATGAGCACTAGTCGGGCTGAGGTTTCCTTAGAGTGAGAGTATCGCAATGGTGTTGAAATGGTATCGTGTCCAACCGGTCTGATTGATGCCCAATTCCTTTAGATACTTGTTTAGCATCCTTTGTTACTGCTTGGTTCACCATGTGGAGCCCCCTCCTTAGTGAAACACTAGAAGGAGGGGTTCTTCTTCGTACACCACCCGGGGAGCTAATCGTTCCCCACCGATCTATCAATCTCGAGGACCAAGGTGAAGGCACCAATTGAGGCCGAGTTATCTAGGGAAGAGTTAGCGGCCATTAGGCAAATAGAGATGGTAGATGTATTGATCTGTGTCGGGCTAATGTAGCCCCTGACTGGTCTGTCCTTGCTTTGGTAATTGTCTTTCTTCTTGTTTCATTTTTTTGGCTTTGACTGACTCATTCTCTCTAACAGATATGGCAGTCATTGAAAAGGAGGGGAGAATGAGATGCTTGTAGATTGTCGCGCAAAGGAGGGTGGCGACCCAGGCTAGGGTGGCTCAGCAATAGTGCCGCTCCAATGTCGTGACTCTTCGATAGCATAAGAGGTTGATTCCTATTAAGGGAGACGTGGTGGATGTCGGCTCTAATGAGTCTCCACCGCATGTTGGGCTGCAGTCCACGCCATGGGGAAGTCTTGAGGTCCCATCAAGTCTAGCGAAGCTGGCGGCCAAGGTGTATAGGCCGAGCTAGAGTGTCCGGCCCGAGGACACTTTGGAAACTGAGGTTGTAACCAAGCAGCTAGCTAGGGGCATTTTGCTACTCGAAATCCGTAGGGAGACCAGCGATTGCACGAGTGGGGTGCTAGAGATTGCAACCACCAGGGAGTCTGTCACGATAAGACTAGTAGTCCCCCTTGTCTATGCAATGATAACATTGGTTGACTGGATGCGTGCCCTCCATCAGATGGTCGATGCTCAGGAGGATGAGTTCTCCCGTCTGTAGGCAAAGATGGCTGAGTTAAGACAAGTGGCGGTGGCCAAGGACGAAGGGTTGTGGTGTCGAAAGAGTTGTGCTTGTGAGCTCAAGGGGGACTACGATATGGAATAGTAGGTGGCTAAGGAGGCAGAGGCAAACCTGCTCTGTGGTGAGGAAGAAGCAGTGGCAAGGTAGAAGGAGTCAGAGGAGTGCCAAGTCACCCTCGATGACTTTGCCATGGATTCCTGGTAGACTGGTTTTTTTCGCTACTAGAGGATAGTGATGCACGAGCACCTTGCAATCGCCACATCAGTGGGGTAGTATGGTCCTTTCGATGTTAAGGAGTCGTCGACTGAGCAGCTTACCTTGAACAAAACGTGACAACTCCATAGGAGGTGGTCCCCGTGGATAGCATAGCTAGCATGGATTGATGTTCTCTCTTTTTTATCTTGTTGTACACAGCTTGGTATGTCAAGCTTATAACCATTGTATCAAACTTTTAATTAATGAAAGTTTGGCCTTTTGTTGAGCACGTTATGTGCTATTTTCCCTTCTTTTTCCAAGTCATTCCGCTTCAAAATTAGATTGGTCAGTAGGGACCATAGGCTATGCTTCTATATTTGCTCTTAGGCTAGTCGGGGTTTTGGACTTGACGCTATGGTTGTGGTCTTCAGCTCTATGGCCTTGGTTCATGTTGGTCGAGGTCTTGGGCTTGACGTTGGATGGTTGGGGTCTTCAACTTCATGCCCTCGGTCTCATATTGGTCGATACCTTGGGCTTGACGCTAAGTGGCCGGAGTCTTCAACTTCGTGGCCTCGGTCTTACACTGGTTGAGGTCTTTGGCTTTGATTCTCACTGGCAGAGGTCTTTGGCTTAATGGCCTCAGTCTTATGCTGGCCGAGGTGATTCCAAGCTCTCAACGTTGTTGGGGAGATCAGTGGCACCTAATCTTGGAGAGCTCCATGCTCTTTGACTGGGCTGGTCGTCGTCCACGGTTTAGCTCCGCTCTGATTATGAGTCAAGAGAGTGCACGAAATTCGATGGTTGTCCTCTTGCCATTATGTGGCAGGGACGTCATTCCCGCGGTGTCTATCAATTGCTTGTTTTGGCCTCAACCATCTGTGGTCAGTCAAGTCTTTTGTGTGATGGTTATTAGGCCTTGGTCGTTATGGTCGGCCGGGTCTTTCATGAGGTTGTCATCATGTTGCAACTATTGGTCAGCGCGGAGTTTGGTTGGGTTGTGTGTAGGCATTTGGTCGTTTGTGCTTGAAGAAAATTCTTTATTTATTGAGTTTGTATAGCTTGACCGTCGTTAGTGATCGGTGTCAGTACATCTTAGTCATGGCACTTTAGTGATGACACCAACCGGGGGAGCTCAGGCTAGGAGCTCATTGGTTTGGTGTAGCTCTTCTTTGGGTTTATGTTCTTTGATATCAATGAACCCACGGAACTATCTGCGTCGAACAAGGTCTTCCAGGTGGTGGCGAAGGTCATGGAAACTTTTGGTGTCGTGGTTGTGGTGTCGGTGGAAATTGCAATACCTGTTCCAATTCCTCTTGCTGCCATGGGTTTCATCTTTCTAGGCCACTTAATGAAACTACAGTCATGGATAGACCTGTTCATGGGCCAAGTAGTCCGAAGGACCGGCCAAACCCGGCCCATTATTTTTTAGGCTTGGACAAAACTCCATGCCAGTGGGCTTGGGCTCAAGCTTTAAATACCAAGCTCGGTCATTTTTTAAGTCGAGCTCAGGCTTTCTCAAATAAGCCAGGTCCGATACTATTATATATAATAAAAAACATTTATGTTATACATACATTATTAATAAATATTAGCTTACTATTAGGAAATACAAATTAGTTTATTAATTTATTAAATTATTAATAAATTAATATAATATTAGTTTATAAAAGTACACTGAAAATAAGACATTTTGTGCATAGGTTGGGCTTTGGGCATTATATAAGGGTCAGGCTCGGGCTCAAGATCTAGAACCAATTGTCAGGCTAGGCTTAGGCTCGGGCCTACACATTTTCTATTGATAAAGAGGAAAAGCCCGGTCGAGCCCATGAATAGGGATCTACATCAATATTTTGGCCTACAACACGTTTAGGGGAGCAAAGTTCCTATACATTGGTAGCGAGGTCCTCAATCTGCGGTCAGGTCAGTCGTCCTGTTTCTTGTCGTCTCTGTCCGATCTGTGCTCATCATGGTCTTCCCGCTTCCAATCATGCGGGTTCTCTTCACTCCTTCATAGTGCCTGGACTTCCTCATCATTCATGTACTTCTACGCATGCTTCATGAGCGTGGTCAAGTTAGGCAAAGGGCTCTTTTGCAGCGAGAAGCTAAACATTGAGTGCAACCCGCTCATAATGGTTGTCACAGCTACTGGTTGGTCTAGAGCTTGAACTTGAAGGGCCTCAGAGTTGAACCTCGCCAAGTATTCCCTCAAGGTTTCTCCTTTCCTTTGTTGTACTTGCAAAAGGCTAACTGACATCTTCCAATGCCTTTGGCTGGTGGTGAACTATTCCAAGAACTGTGTCTCCAACTATTCCTAAGAGGTTATGGACCGCGGCGGAAGGGAGGTGTACCAGGTTCTGGTGACTCCGTGGAGGGTGGCGACAAAGGCCTTGCACATGAGACCCTTGGAGGAGCTATACAACATCATTATTGCCTTGAACCCTTCAATATGGTCATTTAGGTCCGAGGCCCCATCGTACTTCTCAAATTGAGGAGGTCATCATCTAGCTAGGGGAAGCTCATTGACGATCTCTTGGACGAAGATGGGCTCTTTTGTGGGTTGTTGACCATGACGTTACACTATTGGTCAGGCCACTGGAGGGAATGTGTTGCAATCCTCTTGGCTGTATTCTTGCTTAGACAATCATTGTCATAGGTCCCTGATTTCGGCATCTCTTTTTGTCGGTGCCACATTGATAGACTTCTCTACTTTCGGAGATGCTTGCCGATCTCAAACTGAGCTGGATTCGACTATCGAGATTGGGGGCTATTGTACGCGTTGGTCAAGTCATTCTCGCACCAAAACCCTTGTACCAAAGCGATGTGATTTATTGTTGGCATTGTGTGCATGAGGCTGCGCTGGGGGGTCAAACCTCCAAGATGGATGTGGACACTCGCGGTCGGACTAGGCCCTGTGTCAACCCGTATGGCACCTTTTGGAGTCCTCGGTGCAAGGGTTGGTCATGACAGGCCCATACGTAGTAGGGCAAGTGGCTTGGGGGTGTGTGCGGGTTGTCCCAGCGTCTCCATCATGGTGAGGATGCGGTCAACTTTCTACTGCATGGTGAGGAAATGTATAGGGTCAACTATTGCCTGATGTTGGGTCTCCCAAGGCAAGGAGCTGCGAAGTGAGTGGGATCCCTAAGATGGGGAACTTGCTCTGAAGTGGTTGGATGTGTTCTTAGGTATGGTTGCTTTTAGTGCACGGAAAGAGTTTGGGAAATGACTTTTTGTACGTTTCCCACAAATGGCACCAATCTAATTTTGTATGATCAAAGGTGTTTTGAACCAAGGACACAATCAAATAGTCCTGCCAACTAGACGAGAAGGTGGAAAGACAAAGCTATGCACCGAGATCTGCAACCAAGAGAAATGTCAGAGGCCCAAGGGGTTGTTCCTTGGGTAGGTACTCCAATGCTCAAGTCAGTAGGATCGAGAAGGATATGGTCGAGCCGAGCATATTGAAATAGCACTGGTCCGAGCCAAAGAGATAGTGCAAAAAAGTATTCAAAGAGTGTAGTTCCAAAAGGTCCCTTACCTCGAGAGAGGAATACCTATTTATAGTTGAGCATCTGTGTCTTAGATGGATAGGGCTTCTAGGGTTGTCGAGATGAAGGCGTTTATTAAAGTCTTTGGGAGGTTTCCTTTTCCCCGATGGAATTCGCTTTCTTATCTGCATGAGACACTTCTTCTTAGTTGTGCTCTTCCGTTATATATGACGTCAACGTGGCCTGAGAGACGAGGGGCCGCGGAAATAGCCACGTGACATCCTTGGCCAATTCAACTATCACCTGAACAGATTGCATCTTAGTGTCGGTTTTATTTAGAATTCTACCATTAAGGATGCCAAGTGATAATAGGCTCGATTTCCTTGGAAACGCAGTTTGGATTTGGATGTTGAGTTGAACAAAAGGTACTTATCAACCAAAATACATGTTAATTATGTACTCGATTTAACATCACATCCGCTTACCACTTGATGCTTTTTCTACTAAACGGTAAATCTTTATGAGAAGGTCTTCGTCCAAAATTCATAAAGGTACAATGGATAACGTTGGATTTTTTAAAATATTTAACTTCACCCAAGGTCACAAATTTTTAACGGAATCCTAACGGATGGGAAGTCTTTGTCCAATAACATCTCTCAACAGAGGTATTAATCCATTTTGAAAAGATAGGGGAAAATTTAGTTTGGCAAGTCTTTTTGAGAAGATTTTCTTGTAGCTCTGACAGTCAAAAGACACACTGAGCTTTTGATATAAGATCTGGGCAGCTCGAAGACCATTTGGCAGATGCGCATCTTTCCATGCATCATTTCGGGTCTTTTCACGCAAGATTAAAATGTGAAAGGCGCGGGAAGCTTTCATTTGGACTTCTTGAAATCAGCCCAAAATAAGCTTCACGCGTCTTTTCGGCATCTCGTCTTTTGGCGACTAGATCTTCCACGTGTCAAATGGAAATGGACCAATTTTCAGTCTTTCCAACTTGTAAAAAGCTGAAAGACCACATGGAAAGATACGCCAAATGGACCCTTAATATTTGATACAAAAATTAGGGAAGGTTTAAGTCTTTTACCCTAAGGCTGTGTCTGTTTTGAAGGAATAAGCAAGGAAAAATAGAAAAACCGTTGGCTACTTTTCCGTCAAATCAAACATAGCCTAAAGAAAAAGATGAAGTTGTAGTGAACTTCACCCACTTGTGAACTAAATGATTCGATTGTTGTAGGGTGAGGTACAAAGAAACAAAATTGTTGTCATTTTCAATACAAACAATATATTCTTATCAAATTCCTGTAAAACCGAACCAGAGTAGAAATCCCCTTCAATTCAGTGTTTGAACTCTTGCAAAATGCAGCCTAAGAGCAAATAGTACATCCAACACAATCATGTTTATTTAATTTCAATGACAACTGATCCTCATAAATCTGATTGTGATTTTGCCCTTCAAGTAGATAACATATTAAATGGCTAACTGCAAGTAGCCAACTAAATACTATATTTTCTATTTATTCATCTCTACAAATTTTGGAACTCTGCCATTTTAATTTCCCTTGCGTAATGGACAACTATGGTTTAGTGTATAAATCTTCAAATTGTTAAAAAGATTGGCCCTCTAGGTGAAACTTTAGATACATGTACACATTGCATAAGGAAGCCTAACTAGCTACTATGGTAAAACATGAATATAGTTATAGTTGGGGCATATTCAACCAAAAAAAATGAAGACTAGTAGACACTTAATTTACATACAACAGGTCTAGCTTATATCCAGAAAATTCCTCCAAGCAAATCATATATAGTAGACACTTCTATATTGTTTCTTGTGGATAAAACCATCCATAGGTATGTATGAAAAGAAAAGCATATTCACCAACAAATAATTGGAAGACAAAGCATAGAATATTATGACAAAGACCAAAAATGAAACTATTTTCGTGTAGATCACATGTTTCTGGTCCCCTAGGAATTAGCTTTTGTTGTATGTGCTTTCTCACAATATTATTTCACAAAAAAAATAACATAAATAAAAGCAGAATATACATTGTGCAAATAATGCACAAAAAGAATCTGATGAATGGATTTTTAGGGACAAAGATAACAAAAAGTTTTATCTGAAACTCCGGTCCCTTCACTTATCTAAGATTCTTTGAAACAATAGATGCCTTAGAATTCGGTAAAGTAACTCGAGTTTCTTTGCCATTAGTTGCTACATAATCAAAAAGGTGAAAAGGTTGTTTCCTTTCCAAAAATATTAAAATGGCATTTTTTGTAAGGGGGTGTTCTTTTCTTGAATTTTGAGAGAGGGGAAGTTGGTCAATGTGATTTTGATTCCCGTGACTAAGAAGTTCATGTCCATTTTTCAGATTTATGTAGGGATTAGTGAAAGTTTATTTTCCTGGGTTCCTAGGTGGGTAAATTAACTTTCCCATCTAGGGGAAAATTGCCAATACTTGGATGGGATAAAAATGTCCCTTGTAATAATGGAATTTATATGACTAAAATGGTCATTACCTTATTTACATGGGAAATAAAAGAACATGGGTAAATGCACTTACCCGGATAAGTCTTTCCTGGGAAACACTTGCCCAGATAAGTACATTTACTTGGATAAGTGACTTACCAAAAAGCGAACGAGACATAAAAGTTATGTTCATAGAATCCAAGGTGTTGAGTCTTGTTTGAAATGGCATAAAAACATTCATCCAAAGGAATTAAGGGGGGAGAGAGAGAGAGAGAGAGAGTAAAATGCCTATGACGCTAACATGATAGAATGCTTTGGAGAATCAGCGATGGTACCAAACACCACCAATAAAACTGATTGATTGGGCAGGGTTAATTTTGTCATTAAATAAATGTTGATGGTGAATTAAACCACTTCTGTCACAGTCACGAAGGTGGAAGGTAAGTATTTACCAAGGTTTTTAAAATTGAACTGGACAACAAACCAGTCAGGGGTCTAGTTCACGGGTTGAACAGTCTAACCGTTCGAACCAAATAGATGGCTCGTTCTGACAAAAAAAATAAAAAAATGGCCAAAACCATTGGACAGTTCGAATAGTTTGAACGGTTCGACCACCCAGGTCAGTGGTTTACTGACCAAATCAACGATTTTTTGGAAAAATAACGGTTTTGGAGTAAAACAAAACCAATCACCTGACTTGATCGGTTCCCAATTTTTCTGGTCCGACCGTCTGGTCTGGTCCAGTTTTGAAAACCATGGTATTTACAACTAAAGGTGCTTGAGGGGGTGGTCCTTTGAGGTAAAAAAATTAGAGTAATATCAAGAGATTCCTAAATTATATAGTGAGAATTTCAAATTTTCAATAAAAACCCTAAAACGGATCAATCATCCAAGAAACTATAAGAAGGGAACGCATGGAAGAAACTATGCTGACTATGCTGCCAAAGCATGTTTCTAATAATGTTAGATAGATAGATAGATATAAAACTTTTGTCCAAATGCTTCTTGTTAAAAATTAGGGTTTCCTAAGGAAAAGGAAAAGGAAGAAAGCATGTAAGGTTACAACTTTGGCGGGTTAGAGTTGGAATTTTAATCAAATTTGAATGTGTTGGCCCAAATACTTGGATCCTATGTAGTGGGTGTTTGGCATCGATGCTGTTTCTGAAAAAACGGCGCTACATTAGAGAAAGTAGTGCTCCAAACAGACTTCTTGATTGGTACTATTTTTCCAGAAAAAAAAAAAAACGGTGCTCTAGACCATGTCTTAGAAATCGGGAAAGTGCGGTCTGGAGCAATAACAAGTTCAATGTTTTCTGAGAAAACGTTGCATTGCTGCCGGCGATGCAATGATGTGGCATCAACATTGCATCATCTTGGATGTTGGAAGATATAGATCAATGTTGAAAACGTTGCTGTCAACATTGGTACCAAGCAAAACTATGGTTGTTTTCTCAAATAATGCCTATATGGCAACACTAGTAAGAAAACGGTGCTTACAACTCTACATGCCTAGAACCATGGTTGTTTTCTCAAAAAATGGTGCAATATTCCCAGCACTAATGCCAAACACCTAAACAAATTATTCAAATCAGATACCCCAGTTGCACCCTAAAAGCATGGAATACAAACATGTCATCCAATGGCATCATCAAAAACAAGCTATGCTGCCAAAGAATCCAATGACATGATCAGAGTGTGTGTAGAGTTTTTGCTTCCAAAGGTCCTATTGTTGCCAAGCTCAGGCCTTATTTAACAAAAGAAACAAACAATATTTGTTCAAATCCAAAACAAGTAGTAGTAGTAGTAATAGTTCTAAGAAAAAGGATTTGGGAATTGGGATGGGATGCCTTCTAAGTCTTCTTAGTCAAGCCAATCACCAAAAAAATTAGAAAGATAATTCATTTTCCTATTGAATATCACTTTTCAAAGAAATCATATCATTGGTTTCCCTTCATCTTACATGCAATCACAAAGGAAAAGCAAGAGCAAACAAATAAAAACTAGTAATGAGAAAATGTCAAGGAACTATTACTTGTATAAAGGATTAATTCTATCTACATTACTAAAGCAAACGCGGATTAATTCTATCTGCATTACTAAAGCAAACGTGTTTTCCACTGTTGCGATCATCACCCCCCCCCCCCAAAAAAAAAAAAAAAAAAAGAAATTGCATGAACCCAAGAACAACCTTTCTAGGTCATTAACCAAGCAATATCTTAGCTCATCCAAGTAATCGAAAAACTATTATTTTCCACTTTTTTACATAATAAATAAAAGCATAGGTTAGAGTCTCCCCGCTGACTGAAAAACTAATATAAAGATCACATTAAAGTATAGAATAATTAAAGCTAACCTCCATGGTTCCATCATTCACATAAATCTTCCCAACCATAATTTCTATCCTTAACCCTGTTTGTTGCAATCAAAAAGAAAAGTAGATAGGACTATTAAGTTATGGAGAAGCATCATCATAAGGTTTCCCTTTTGTTTCCAAAAATGTGAGTTTTGGGAATTTAAGAACAGAGGAGGTTAGGCTTCCGGAGCCACCTAAGGTTCTGCCGATTGGCTGGGCCAGGGCAAATGAGCTGAAAACAGGTTAAAAGTGCCAGCATCTGGGCCTTCTATTATAGCCCATTATTCCTAGTCCAAAATCCTCTATGGCAAGGCCCACAGGATAACCATTAAAGTAGCCATCGAAGAAAATTAGTCACCTTTGATGTAGACATAAACTCACTTGATGAATAAGCCCTATCAGAAATAGAAGGCCCATAGGAGAATTATAGCCCATTATTCCTAGTCCAAAATTAGTCACCTTTGATGTAGACATAAACTCACTTGACCACCCCCCAACCCTAACTACATGTTTAGAAACACATGTTTTGGATAATTTTTGGTCCAAT
Organism: Nelumbo lutea; assembly: GCF_056320005.1. Taxonomy (NCBI): domain Eukaryota; kingdom Viridiplantae; phylum Streptophyta; class Magnoliopsida; order Proteales; family Nelumbonaceae; genus Nelumbo; species Nelumbo lutea. Next base: position 8,842,375 of record NC_142690.1, read on the forward strand.
TAATCTTCAACTATTGACCCATCACCAAAAATTATCATGATCAGTCTGAGGATCCAATACCAAAATAAAAAGACCAATTAATTAGAGCTGGCATTCATTCTCAAGTTCAGCATCAATGAACACTAAAGAATAAAAGAAATCTCCCTGAGTGGCTTGAAATTATAACAACTGTCCCACAAGGATTCAAAGAGACTATGAGAGAGAGAGAGAGCATAACAATACCAGTTCCTTTAATTTGTAGAGTTAACCTGCCACATCTCAAGCTTTGGGCTCTTCAGCCCAACAACTGCCCTTAAAGGACTAATACATCCTTTAGCCCAAACCATGAGCCCAAGGGCTTAATCTGGATTCTGGAGAGTTCAAATCAGCCCCTCACCAGATTGCACCCCACAACGTTCCATAGCACATTCCTGTCGTGTATGGTGAACATCTTCCGATGATGACATCATCATTTCTGGTATTATCAGAAGGAAATGTTCACAATACTTGGCGGGGATGTGCTGTGGGACGTTGTGGGGGCGATCTTGCAGGGGGCTAATTTGCTCTCAACTCTGGAAGCCACTCACCATCCAAAAAACATGTATCAAGTGCGTATTCGAATCTGCCACTCACAAGAACTGCGCCTCACAATGTTCCACAGCACATCCCCACTATGTATTGGGAACATCTCCCAATGATAGTATCAGAAATGATGATGTCATAATCGGAAGATGTTCCTAATACACGGCAAGGATGTGCTGTGGGACATTGTGGGGCGAAGTCTTGTGGGGGCTGATTTGATCTCATCAAGTGCTCGAACAGAGTACTCTGCTCTTAAGTGGTTATTTCCGAGCAGAATAAACCACTCTGCCCCATCTTAAATCCACATCTATAGGCCCACATGCATCAAATCAAGGTTCAAATTTTCAGTACTATCAGGCATATCGTATCATAACTTTTGGTGACCCATAGATACATCTTTTTTGAGGTATTTTGAAGGAAAAAACTAAAAAAAAAAATGTAAAGCATGAGGGTCAAAATGTTAATACACCCCTTTGACGCATCAGAGTGTATTGATATTTTGAACCTTGCATCATACATGATTACTGAAAACTAACCGAAGCCCATTCAGGGGACATTCTACAACATGAACGCCTTTGTTGTCATTTATTTTTGAAATCGCCACATTAGCAAAAAAACAAAAATATGTTCTTAAACTCTGTTCTTGTTTTCAAAGGGAAAAACTAGTTATGTTTCAAAAAACAATACAGGTTTTTGTAACCAACAAAATATTAGTTTTTAAAATAAAAATAATAATAATTTTATTAGTATAAAAATTATATGATTTATGGAACATGATGTTGAATAATCAGATTAAAACACGTTTTTGATACCAGATTCAAGAACATGTTTTTGGTTTTAGTTTTAAAAAAAAAAAAACACAACCAATAACATGTTTCTCGTGTATTTGTTTTCAAACAATATGGTTTTGATTTATTTTTCAAACTGGCAACAGGAAAAACAATTCACAATGTAGAAAACCCCCATCATAGATGTATCACTTCCTGCATTTCCTTTACTACTTTTATTTATTTATATTATTTTTTATAGGTAATTGCGTTAAGATGGGTCTTATATTGATCCTTGCAAGTTGAAGATGGCTAAAAAGGCTAGAATTAAACCAAAAAGGACATGAGTTGAAGTGGTAAGAGATTTTATAAACACTATAGAAGTATGGATATGGCATTAAGCAGAACAGAATAGCCAAACGGGATTCGTGTAACTGGCCTTATATAGTTTGGATGAGGCATAGGTGATGGTGATGATTATGATCGTTCATAGTTCTTGCTTCTTGGCTTCATCAATCCAAATATAAAACTAAACATATATAAATCCAAATACAAAGCTGAATACAAAATGGATTCCTGTAAATATAGAGCCCATGTCGCCAGAATTTGGGGAAAGAAGATAGCTACAACTGTTATGTGTATACCAAACTGAAATTTCTGGTTTGTGTAAAACAGATGATCAGAACAATAGGCAAGCGCCCAGTACAGCTAAAGCTTTCGGAAAAAAACAAGATAACACAGCACAACACACCGCAATACAAATATGAGAAGAAGTTCTGAAACAAGATTGAGCTTGTATCAGTAACTATATTGTTCCCAACATACAACTTCAACTCATCTATAAACCATGGATTTGGATGCAGCTATGGATTCCTTGCGAGCTTGGAAAAAAGCGAATACCTTTTCTCTGGGAGGAAGAGCTTCCTTTACAACATCACAATTGATAAACTCCTCAGTCCATTTGTGTAAAACAGGAAATTTTTCACCATCCATCAAGCTGATTCCCAATACTTCTTGAACGACTCCAAGCCAAAAAGCAATGAAGTTAGCAGCAATATCTACAAATCCTATGTTATCTCCCCCAAAGAACTTCTTCCCCTTCTTGAGCTCATTTTCTAGTATTTTCAGATTCTCCCTTGCCTCTTCAATGGCCTTCTCTTGCTCACTTTCTTCACTCCAACAAGCCTTCCATAGTGTTGCATTACACTGCACAGATCAAAGGGTCCAAATTAATCCAATAGTGGGCCATATGTACAACATAGAACTATAGATGACAATCTTGGGTGTTAGTTACATACATAGATTTACAAAAACAAAAAACAGAAATTCAATTAAGAAAAGGAAACAATTACCTTCTCATCTATGAATTTGACCCAGAAACGGGTCATGGCTCTCTCATAAGGATCTTCAGGCAACAAATGATAGCCTTTCCACGTCTCGTCGATGTATTCGAGTATAACTGCCGATTCAGCAATCGGCTTTCCATTGTGCAACAGCACAGGGACCTTCTTATGAATAGGGTTGTATTTCAGAAGCAGAGGACTCTTGTTAGAGAGATCTTCATCTATGTATTCATATTGCACCCCCTTCAGTTTCAGAGCAAGCTCTACTCTGCGACTAAAAGGGCTTCCCCATGCGCCAATCAACTTCACTTCTTCAGCCATTAGCTCTTTCACTTAAAATATGAAATGCAGTGCAGTTTCAACTTCTGTATTTCATCTTCTCTACTGTCATCCTTATATAGACATCTCTACACAGAGCATCCTTGACGATTAAGTTTCTACCTCTGTTATAATTCTGTAGTTGGTATATGAGGTCAAGATATTGGAGAGACCCTGGAACTTGAATGTGTCAGACTACAGACACATGGCAAACTCATATTTGGTGGAATTTCAAGGCTTACATTGTTGACCTCATGTGTGATGTCAGGCGTCTGAATCAAAACAATTTTTCAGAGTGAATAATTAATTAGAGATGCCGACCAAATCCAGATTTTCTATACAAGATTTCCAAGGCACATTTGCTTACTTTTATGCTCCATATATTGTAATTTACTTGGCTAAAGCGCTACTTTAGTTTCCATGTTGACTAATTCCTAACCAAATCCAATCTTTATTTCCATTGCTACCATCATAATATATCCCTATTTGTTCAATGGAAAATTTTGGATCCATTAGTCCTGATATCTATCTCCAATCTCTATATGTTCTTGTTATTTGGGAGTTGGGAACAGCCTAGATGATACCTTAAAAGTGAACCTACTTGTGTCCTTTGGCATGAAATTCAAAAAGAATAATAGACTGTCTAAAACCAGAATCAATTAGCAAGAAGTGAAGAACTTAAAGATTTTGATGGACCTCTGGTTTGGATTTGTTAGTCATGGCTTTTAAATAAATATGATCTGAAGGACCCAGAAATCTTCCAATTCAGGGATCCCTCTATCCTATTGGATTGCTCAATTGGAAAATGGCAACACTATCTCCTTGGATATCATGAGCATATCCATGATCTTGCTTCTGACGAGACCGTCTGAATGATTTCAAGTTTTCAACTATGGCAAGGTGATTGCAGCTGTTTCTATAGTTAAAAGATGGATAGATAAGCTTTTCCTCATTATGAATTTAAGAAACCGGAAAGGTCTTAATGAATTTAAGATGGAGAGACAGTCATTAATTAATTAACATATATTGCTAACTTAGTCATTAATGAACTTAAGATGGAGAGATAGTCCAAAAGCCTAGAAATAGCTGTTTCTCTAACTCTAGTAGCCCCCAGAGTCCAAGGTCGTGCTTAGATTAAGTTCTGTATCCACATCCAGCCCCTTCCACAACCTTCAGATTTACCAGAACTAGCAAAGCAAAATTGTAATAAATATTATTGGTAGAACAAGACATAATCTTAGAAGCCCATCAGTTTGTCTCAGGGATGCCATATGATATCTAATTGACTGTAGCTATATTGAGATAAAGCTCTGGAAATTATGCCATAGGGCCTGTTCATTTTTCGGATTTTGAGAGGGGAAAAGTCAATCAATAGGATTTTGTTTCCCATTATAGAAAATTCACAATGAGTTCCGCATGGGTTTGCCTCAACCTAAATCCAGCTTGCAGCAATCTCAACCCAAACCCATCCCAACCCGACTGAATGGATAGGGGATACAAAACCCATCCCACCTCGCCCCATATTTAGTACACCTATACTCAATTGACATCATATAAACTATTATTTCACAGTTGCAAATGTCAATGGGTCGGGTTTTCATCCTGACCCAAAACCAGATTAAGACTGACCCAACCCTAACCCAATAGACATGGGTCAGCGCTAGAACTGGCAATTGGGTTGGGTGGGTTGGGTCGGGTTGGTTCAAGATACTTTGGGTTGATTTTAGGTCGGGTTGTCAAATGTTAGACCCTACTCCTAGATGTTCGTGTTAGGGTTGACCCATGGGTCAATTCGTGTCAGCACAAAAACAACAGAAATTTAAAAAACATAAAGAAAAAATACATGAAAAATGCCAAAATTAAATCAATTAATCTTAAAATTCGAAACATAAAATAAAAAAACTTGAACATTTAACAATTCAAAGAATAAACAATAAAGACTAAAGACTAAATAGAAAAAAAATTAAAGAGTGGAAACTTCTAACAATGCATAAATAATCCCAATTAAACCTAACAATTGGGTCAGCGGGTTGACCCATGACCCAACCCAACCCAGTTTTTTCGGGTTGGGTCGGATCGGGTTATTCTCTCATTCACGTAGCTAATTATGAGACCCTAACCCTGTTTTTTCAGGTTGGGTTGGGTTAGGTTTGCCCGTTGGGTCAACTTTTTGCCAGGTCTAGTCAGGGCAGATTTACCACCTAACCTGACCCATTGACAACCCTACCCTGCACCAACCCATTCCATCTACATCCAGGGACAAAGCCCAAGTAATCCCCAGTTGTGATGCCATACTTGTACAGAGTATAGTCAAGTTTTAATTTCAATTCTAAACCTCTCTTATCATTTCACGCTTGTAACTTCTAAAGCTATAGAGCCATATGTACCACTACCAGGTCGATTACATGAACAAATACAAGAACAGACTTTAATAAAAAGAGAAACAAAACGTAAACATATATGAGTTAACCTGCTACATCCCAAGCTTTGGGCTCTTCAGCCCAACAACTGCCACAAGGAATAACACATCCCTTGGCCCAAACCATGAACCCAGGTTTAGTCTGGAGTCCACTGGCCACCCACCCTCCAAATAACATGCATCAAGTATTCAAACATTATTATTGAAAACATACTGAGGGCTGAGGCCAATTAAGCAAGCCCTACCCAATACCCTTGGATAGGTATATTATTTCTTGCATTTCTTCTTCTATTTTTATTTACTTATAGTACTTTTGATAGGTAATTGTGTTAAGATAGGCCTTGCTTCTTGGCTTCATCAATCCAAATATGAAACTGAACACATAATGGACTCCTGTAAATGTTGAACCCATGCCACCAGAACTTGAGAAAAGAAGAAATAACGTGAACAAGAACTACTACAATCTACGGGTATCACTATTGATGTGAACTCCAAACTGAATTTTTCAATTTTGCAACAATGGAAAACAGATGTTCACAACAGTAGACAAGCTCCCAATACAGCTAAAGTTTTCAGAAAAGACAACACGCTACAGAACAACACAGTACAATACACAGACATAAGAAGCAATTGTTAAACAAGATTGAGCTTGTGTTAGAAAACATGGAACTTCAACTCATTTATAAAACTTGGACGCGATTGCATATATGGTTTCCTTATGACCTTGGTAGTAAGCAAACAATTTATCCCTGGGAGGAAGATTTTCCTTGACAACATCGCAATTGATGAACTCCTCAATCCATTTGTGTAAGACAGGAAATTTCTCCTCATCCATCAAGCTTATTCCCACTACTTCTTGAAGGACTCCAACCCAGAAAGCTATAAAGATAGCAGCAATGTCTACAAATCCTATGTTTTCTCCCGCAAAGAACTTCCTCCCCTTCTTGAGCTCATTTTCTAGTATTTTCAGAGTCTCCTTTGCCTCTTCAATAGCCTTCTCTTGCTTCCTTTCTTCAATCCAACAAGCCTTCCATACTGCTTCAATACACTGCACGGATCAAAGGGTCAAGACTAATCCAATAACAGAAAATCCAATTAAGAAAAGGAAACAATTGCCTTCTCATCTATGAATTTGACCCAGAAACGGGTCATGGCTCTCTCATAAGGATCTTCAGGCAACAAATGATAGCCTTTCCACGTCTCATCGATGTATTCAAGTATAACTGTCGATTCAGCAATTGGCTTTCCATTGTGTAACAGCACAGGGACCTTCTTATGAATAGGGTTGTATTTCAGAAGCAAAGGACTCTTGTTAGAGAGATCTTCATCTATGTATTCATATTGCACCCCCTTCAGTTTCAGAGCAAGCTCTACTCTGAGACTAAAAGGGCTTATCCATGCGCCAATCAACTTCACTTCTTCGGCCATTAGCTCTTCCACTTAAAAATATTAAAATCAGTGCAGTTTCTACTTACTGTATTTCATTTGCTCTACTGCGATCCTTTTATAGACATCTCTACACAGAGCTTAAGTCTCTGCGTTTGTTAGAATTCTGTGGTTAAAAAGATATTTTTTGAGTTGGTATTTGAGTCAAGATTGGAGAGCGCATAAAGTGGTGGAACCCATGTTAGGACTTGTATACGTCAGAATGCAAATACATGGAAATTTCATATTTGATGGCAACGTTTTAAAAAACGACCCAGAAAAGAAACCGTTCTGACTACCGGTTTCTGGGTCGACGGTCTGACCGTTTGATTCAAAAGGACGGCCCGTTCCTCCCAACCATAATTTCTGTTGCAAACAAAAAGACAAGAAGATAGGACTATTAAGTTATGGAGAAGCATCATCATAAGGTTTCCCTTTTGTTTCCAAAAATGCGAATTTTGGGAATTTGCTAACAGACGAGGGCAGGCTTCCAGAGCCACCTAAGATTCTGCCAATTGGCTGGGCCAGAGCAAGTGAGCTGAAAGCAGGTCAAAAGTGCCAGCATCTGGGCCTTCTATCATAGCTCATTATTCCTAGTCCAAAATCCTCTATGGCAAGGCCCATAGGAAAACCATTGAAGTAGCCATCGAAGAAAATTAGTCTCCTTTGATGTGGACATAAACTTACTAGATGAATAACCCCTTAAGTCACCATGTGGCAGACAGTCAGAAGATCAGGACCTAACGTTAGATGAATCCCCCACCTAAGCAAGGACCTTCACCACTAATAAGCCCTATCAGAAGTGCCATCATCTGATCCATACGCATCATTTCGTAAGAGTTTTAACTTATATAAAACTCTTAACCACCCCCAAACCCTAACTACTTGTTTAGAAACACATGTTTTGGATAATTTTCGGTCCAATTAATGTTCAACTATTGACCCATCACCAAAAATTATCATGACCAATTTGAGGATCCAATACCAAGAAAAAAAAAACCTACAGCCACTACCACGCACTGAATGTCGGGTTATCCTTGAAGCTTTGTACTAAGAAACTATAACAAGGCTTGAAACAATTTATATTTATGCATGAAGATGGAAGAATCAATATGTAAATGAGAGGACTTTAATTTGCGTATACTCATCATGGGAAACCAGAAAGGAAACCACTAATTAGAGCTGGCAATCATTCTCAAGTTCAGCATTAATGAACACTTAAGAATAAAGGAAATCCTTCTGAGTGGCTTGAAATTGTAACAGCTGACCCACAAGGATTCCAACACGCAGTAAGGAATAGAAGAGAATGAGTATGAGACTATGAGAGAGAGAGAATAAAAATACCAGTTGCTTTAAATTGTAGAGTTAAGCTGCCACATCTCAAGCTTTGGGCTCTTCAGCACAACAACTGCCCCCAAAGTAATAATACATCCTTTGCCCCAAACCATGAGCTCAAGGGCTTAGCCTGGACTCTGAAAGCCACCACCGTCCAAATAACGTGTATTAAGTACTCCAACAGAGTACTCTGCTCTTAAGTGGTTTTTTCCGAGCAGAATAAACCACTCTGCCCCATCTTAAATCCACATCTATAGGCCCACATGCATCAAATCAAGGTTCAAATATTCCATACATCTTTTTGGAGGAATTTTGAAGGAAAAAAACTAAAAAAAAATGTAAAGCATGAGGGTCAAAGTGTTAATACACCCCTTCAGTGTATTGGAGTGTATTGATATTTTGAACCTTGCATCGTACATGATTATCCCAAGCCCATTCAGGGGGCATTCTACAACATGAATGTTTTTGTTTTCATTTATTGTTGAGTCGCCATATCAGCAAAGAAAACAAAAATATGTTCTTGAACTTTATTTTTGTTTTCAAAGGAAAAAACAAGTTAGTTATGTTTCAAAAAACAATACATGTTTTTTGTAACCAACAAAATATTGGTTTTTAAAACAAAAAAATAATAATAATAATAATTTTTCTAATATAAAAATTATATGATTTATGGAACATGATATTGAATAATCAGATGAAAACACGTTTATGAAACCAGATTAAGAACATGCTTTTAGTTTTAGTTTTGAAAACAAAAAACACATACACAACCAAGAACATGTTGCTTGTGTTTTTGTTTTCAAACAAGATGATTTTGATTTGTTTTTGAAACTGGCAACAGGAAAAACAACTCACATTGTATAAAACCCCCATCATAGATGTATCACTTCTTGCATTTCTTTTACTACTTTTATTTGTTTAAATTATTTTTTCTTATATTGATCTGTTGCAAGTTGAAGAGGGCTATAAAGACTAGAATTAAACAAAAAAGGACATGGGGATTGAAGTAATAACAGAATAGTCAAACGGGATTCATGTAACTGGCCTTATATATAGTTTGGATAAAGCATAGGTGATGGTGATGATTATGATCGTTCATAGTTCTTGCCTCTTGGCTTCATCAATCCAAATATAAAACTAAACATATATAAATCCAAATACAAGCTGAATACAAAATGGATTCCTGTAAATATAGAGCCCATGTCGCCAGAATTTGGGGAAAGAAAATAGCTATAACTGTTACGTGAATACCAAACTGAAATTTCTGGTTAGTGTAAAATAGATGATCAGAACAATAGGCAAGCGCCCAGTACAGCTAAATGATGCAGCGTGGAAGCAATGAGAATCGGAGCTGGCTATGCAAGCACCGGGCGTTCACTAGCACCTAGCGAATAACACGATTTCTCTAGGAGAGAGAAAAGGTGACGAAAATAGGAAGAATGTAACTTGAAGAGATTCTGAAATCTGAAGTATGAAATTGATTAATAATTCTGGGAAATAGTAGTATTTATAATACGTTGAGAAATTATAAAAGAACTAGGAAAAGAAATTAGATTTGATCTAAACATCTCAAACTTGTAGATAGGATCGAACTCTTCTTGACTTGATCTCCCCCGTCCGATCTCCCTTGATCTTATCCATGCATGAATCTTGGATTATCTAGAATTCTTGAATTCTTGATGAGTCTTGGATTCTTTGAATTCTTGAATTCTTGATGAGTCTTGAATTCTTGAATTTTGATCATTCTTGAATTCTTGAATTATCTTGGACTCTTGGCCTTATCCTAGGAGTTGCCGCCCCTAGGAGTGAGATGGGCCTTGGGATGGGCCTCCATCATTCTCCCCCACTTGGAGAGAACTTGACCCCGAGTCGTGACGAGGAAAGGCAAGTGTTATCTCTGGCAGGTACCAGTGAAGGTCAGCAACGTTAAAGGTCTTGGATGTACCCATATGATCTGGTAGGTCCACTATATAGGCATTATCATTAATCTTCTTTACGATCTTGTATGGACCATACTTCCGAGACTTCAACTTGTTGTAGGTACCTACGGGAATTCTTTCCTTCCTTAAGAAGACCATAACCTCATCACCTACATCAAACACTTGAGGTCGGCGGTGTTTGTCTGCGGCCATCTTGTACTTGGCGTTGGATTGCTCTAGCTTCTGCTTCACGGCGTCTTGGACGGACCAGATTTGTTCTGCCATCTGTTCTGCTGAGATACTGGCGATGGGTACCTTGGGTAGTTTCACTAAATCCAGTGCATGGTTAGGGACCTTCATGTACACGATGGAGAATGGGGATCTGCTTGTAGAACTATGCACTGCATTGTTATAGGCGAACTCGGCCTGGGCTATGGCGAAATCCCACTGTTTCGGCCGTTCCCGACATATGCTGCTAATTAAATTCCCTAAGGTTCGATTTACCACTTCTGTTTGTCCATCTGTCTGCGGATGGGCTGTACTGCTGAAATTAAGTGATGAATCAAACAACCTCCACAGGGTCATCCAAAAGTGACTAAGGAACCGTGTGTCACGATCTGAAGTGATGGTCTTGGGTACCCCATGTAAGCGAACAATCTCCTTGAAAAATAATTTGGCTGTTGCGGATGCATCTGCAGTTTTCTTGCATGGGAGGAAATGAGCCATTTTTGAGAACCTATCAACCACCACGAAGACGGAGTCCATGTTCCTCTGGGTCTTTGGCAAGCCGAGAACAAAATCCATGGACAAGTCTTCCCATATAGCAGTAGGAACAGGTAGGGGCATGTAGAGACCTGTGTTCTGGGTTTGTCCTTTAGCTGTCTGACAAACATAGCACCTGCTTACAATGGTAGAGACGTCCCTTCTCAATTTCGGCCAGTAATATCGCCCCTTAACAGCTTCTATTGTTTTGTCCCTTCCCAAGTGTCCTGCTAGTCCACCCCCATGCAAATCCCTGATGATCTTTTCACGGAGGGAGGTGCAAGGGATACACAATTGTTTCCCTTTCATAAGGAACCCGTCGTAAATAAAGAAGTCTTCTGCTGACTGCTTATTCACACATTTCTCCCATACCTGTTGGAAGTCTTCATCTTGGGCATATAAGTCTCTTAGGCACTCAAAACCCACAATCTCAACGCTGAGGGTCTTGATGAGGGCTACACACCTACTAAGTGCATCAGCCACTTTATTTTGCTGTCCTGTCTTATACACAATTTTATATGGGAACTTGTCTATGAAAGCAGACCATCTGGCATGTAAATCACTCCTTAATTGCTTTTGCCCACTAAGATATTTTAGGGCCTGGTGGTCAGTATAGAGAACAAATTCTTTTGCAATTAAATAGTGTTCCCATGTTTTCAAGGCTCTTATCACAGCATAAAATTCCTTGTCATAGGGAGACCACTTTCTCCTAGCTTCACATAATTTTTCATTAAAGAAAGCAATGGGCCTTTTCTCTTGGGACAATACAGCCCCTATGCCAATTCCACTGGCGTCACATTCAACTTCAAATAATTTATTGAAGTCTGGTAAGGCAAGAACAGGAGCAGTACATAACCTTTCTTTTATGAGAGCAAAACTTTGCTCTTGTTCTTCCCCCCATTGAAATTTCCCATTTTTCAAGCATTCAGTAATGGGAGCCATGATACTACTAAAATTCTTAATAAAATGCCTATAGAAGGTTGCCAACCCATGAAATCGCCTGACATCTGTGACAGTGGATGAGGTCGGCCACTCCCTAATGGTTTTCACCTTTTCCTCATCTACTTTCACACCATCCTTGCTTATAATAAATCCCAGGAATAATAAATTATCATTCATAAAGATGCATTTCTTCAAATTAGCATATAATTTATTTTCCCTCAATGTTTTCAAGACCTCCCTAATATGTCCCACATGCTCGGTGATAGATTTGTTGTATATCAAAATATCATAAAAATAGACTATCACAAATTTACCAATGAAGGGGCGCAATACCTGGTTCATCAGCCTCATGGAAGTGTTGGGTGCGTTGGTTAGTCCAAAGGGCATGACCAACCACTCGAACAAGCCATCTCTAGTCTTGAAGGTTGTCTTCCATTCATCTCCGGGACGGATCCTGATTTGATGATATCCACTCCTGAGATCTATTTTTGAGAAAACTACAGCTCCGCTTAGTTGATCCAGCATGTCGTCCAGCCGAGGAATGGGAAATTTGTACCCAATGGTGATCTTGTTAATGGCCCTGCTGTCGACACACATTCTCCAACTGCCATCCTTCTTAGGTGTTAATAAGGCAAGTACTGCACAAGGACTCATGCTGATTTGAATGTGTCCCTTTTTCAATAATTCTTCTACCTTTTCACGTGAAATTTCATTCTCCTTGGGACTCATCTTGTAATGTGAGAGGTTAGGTAGACTAGCACCTGGAACAAAATCAATATGGTGTTGTATATCTCTCATGGGAGGGAGTTCATTTGGTAACTCCTCTGGAACTACATCATTAAATTCATCTAGTAGTCCCTGTATTTCAGCTGGAATTGTATTTTCATCATTAACATCTTCTCCTTTTACTACTAACAAATGTATCTCATGAGTATCCTTACATTCTTTAACAAATTCAGCATGATGATGGGTGATGGTAAGGAAATTTTTCTAATGTGCCTTTGGAGTATTTGTAACATTTTTTTCTGCAATGGGTAACAAAGTATAGCGTGTACCTTCTTTTTCAAGTTGGTAGGTATTCTTCCTACCCATGTGCCTTGCGTCTGTATCAAATTGCCAAGGCCTCCATAACAAAATGTGGCAAGCATCCATATCTACAATATCACAATATGCTTCATCATGGTACTTACCAATTGAAAAAGGTACCTTGCAGCATTCTTCCACTCGTACGCCGCCTCCTTCCTTGATCCACCCAATTGTGTATGGGTTGGGATGTTTTTCAGGAACCAGCTGTAATTGTTGGATGACATCCCTGCAAATAATATTTTCTTGACTACCATTGTCAATAATTAAATTAAATAATTTTCCCTTGATAGTACATCTGGTACGAAATAATCTGTGCCGTTGAGAAGTATCCTTATTTTTCTGGGACAACATTAATTTTCTTACCACACAAGTATACTCCTCATGTTCATGTGGACCCTCTTCATCCTCCCCATCAGGTCCACAATATACCTCTTCCTCAATATCTTCTTCCTCTTCCCTTTCTACCATATTAACTGCCTTCCTCTTGGGACAGTTACTGGATCTATGTCCAACCTCATTACATTTAAAACATTTAATAGGAGCAGGCCTTGCATAAGGGTTGCTGGGTTTAGGAGGGTTGGAAGGATTACCTCGAGTATGTCCTCCTGTAGTAGCCTTACCGGCGTTACTGGTACTTGCCGGGTGAGAAGGTTGTGCTGCCGAAACTGACTTGTTCCTGTCGACAGTTGCCGGTCTGTTGTCGCTCCCGTTGTACCGGCGATAATTATCACTGCGTGCCTTATCCTGGAACATTAATTCTGCTTTCAAGGATAGGTTCCTTGCTTCCTGCACACTAAGAACCATCTGTACCCCAATTTTATCTCTGATAGACGGTCTTAAACCGCTTAGATAATGGGCTGCCTGCTGGTTATCACTTTCAGATATATGATTTCTTTCAGCTAATCTCAAAAATTCAGATGTATATTCATTAACACTACGGGAACCCTGCGCACACCTCTGATAAGATTCAAACATATATTGTTCATAGTCAGGAGGTAAAAATCTACCTCTGATTAATTGTTTCATGCGCCTCCAGGTTCGAACAGGACCCCTTCCTTCTCTCATCCGGGTCTCTCTCATCCGTTCCCACCAAACAGATGCGCCTCCCTTTAATCGGAAAGCTACTAATTTTACCCTTCGTTCCTCTGGTATTTCCATGTAATCAAAGAACCTATCGACTTTTGTGATCCAATCCAAAAGTCCCTCTATACCAAGATCTCCACTAAAAGTAGGAATATCTACCTTGAGTTTAAATTCATCATTATTCCTACGGGGGTTGAAATTACCTTGATTGTGCCAATTTCTACCGTTTCTGTCGTTGCCAGGAAGAATTGGAGCACCACCAAATTCGAAATCGTCATCACTGTCGTCGTCAAGAACTGGGCGTGGGACGCAGTAGCGACGGGTGGTCTGTCGTGGTCGTCTCCTGCGATCTACGGTGGATTTTCCCGGATTCGTGGAACAACCTCCCGTAACAAGGTTTGCAGTTGTTCAGTCACCTCTGCCAACTGTCGTTCGATGTTACTGTGGTTGTACGCTGCTCTTCGATTGCTCTCCAAACAGCTGGGATCCCCTGATCTCCGTCACGGGGTGGGTTGCGACTGTTACCGTCTGGGTTGGACATGACTAGGCGAATTCCCTGCTCTGATACCACCTGACGCAGCGTGGAAGCAAGGAGAACCGGAGCTGGCTATGCAAGCACCTGGCGTTCGCTAGCACCTAGCGAATAACACGATTTCTCTAGGAGAGAGGAAAGGTGACGAAAATAGGAAGAAGAGAACTTGAAGAGATTATGAAATCTAAAGTATGAAATTGATTAATAATTCTGGGAAATAGTAGTATTTATAATACATTGAGAAATTATAAAAGAACTAGGAAAAGAAATTAGATTTGATCTAAACATCTCAAACTTGTAGATAGGATCAAACTCTTCTTGACTTGATCTCCCCCGTCCAATCTCCCTTGATCTTATCCATACATGAATCTTGGATTATCTAGAATTCTTGAATTCTTGATGAGTCTTGGATTCTTTGAATTCTTGAATTCTTTATGAGTCTTGAATTCTTGAATTTTGATAATTCTTGAATTCTTGAATTATCTTGGACTCTTGGCCTTATCCTAGGAGCTGCCGCCCCTAGGAGTGAGATGGGCCTTGGGATGGGCCTCCATCACTAAAGCTTTCGGAAAAAAACAAGATGACAGGGCACAACACACCGCAATACAAATATGAGAAGAAGTTCTGCAACAAGATTGAGCTTGTATCAGTAACTATATTGTTCCCAACTTACAACTTCAACTCATTTATAAACCATGGATTTGGATGCAGCCATGATTCCTTACGACCTTGGTAGTAAGCAAACAATTTATCCCTGGGAGGAAGATTTTCCTTGACAACATCGCAATTAATGAACTCCTCGATCCATTTGTGTAAGACAGGAAATTTCTCCTCGTCCATCAAGCTTATTCCCACTACTTCTTGAAGGACTCCAACCCAGAATGCTATATAAATAGCAGCAATGTCTACAGATCCTATGTTATCTCCCCCAAAGAACTTCTTCCCCTTCTTGAGCTCATTTTCTAGTATTTTCAGATTCTCTCTTGCCTCTTCAATGGCCTTCTCTTGCTCACTTGCTTCACTCCAACAAGCCTTCCAAAGTGTTGCATTACACTGCACAGATCAAAGGGTCCAAATTAATCCAATAGTGGGCCATGTGTACAACATAGAACTATGACAATCTTGGGTGTTAGTTACATACATAGATTTACAAAAACAAAAAACAGAAATTCAATAAACAAATACCTTCTCATCTATGAATTTGACCCAGAAACGGGTCACGGCTCTTTCATAAGGATCTTCAGGCAACAAATGATAGCCTTTCCACGTCTCGTCGATGTATTCGAGTATAACTGCCGATTCAGCAATCGGCTTTCCATTGTGCAACAGCACAGGGACCTTCTTATGAATAGGGTTGTATTTCAGAAGCAGAGGACTCTTGTTAGAGAGATCTTCATCTATGTATTCATATTTCACCCCCCTTCAGTTTCAGAGCAAGCTCTACTCTGAGACTAACAGGGCTTACCCATGCGCCAATCAACTTCACTTCTTCAGTCATTAGCTCTTGCACTTAAAAAATATCAAATTCAGTCTTTCAGTGCAGTTTCTACTTACTGTATTTCGTTTTCTCTACTGTGATCCTTTTGTAGACATTCTCTACACAGAGCTCTAGTCTCTGCGTTTGTTAGAATTCTGTGGTTAAAAAGATATTTTTTTAGTTGGTATACGAGTCAAGATTGGAGAGCGCATTCAGTGGACCCTTCACCCTCGGTCCACCACATGTTAGGAATTGTATATGTCAGAATGCAAATACATGGGAATCTCATATTTGGCCGAATTCTAAGATGTCTTCCCTAATGACCTCATTTTTTTGTCTCATTATTGACTTCATGTGTTAACTCATCAGGTGTCTGAACCAAAACAATTTCTAACAAGAGTTTGGATCTCCTGCCCACAACACACTATCCGCCGTGAATTGGGAGCATCTCCCTGCATAATGCTGTGCAGAGGATGAGTCATGTGTGGCTGCAATAAACGTGGGCAAGAGACCCGAAGACTGGAAAATTGATTAGGGATACTTATCAAATCCAAATTTTCTACGCAAGATATACAATGCATATTTGTTTAATTCTGTGTTCCATTTATAGTAATTTATTTGTCATAAGCATTACTTTAGTTCCCATGTTGACTAACTCAACCAAATCCAAATTTTATTTCTATTGCTACCATCATAATTGATGAGGCCCTTGGCCAATAATATATCCCTGTTTGTTCAATCGTAATTTTTGGATCCAACAATCCTGATATCTCCAATCCCTATATGTTCTTATGTTCTTGTTATTTTGGAATTGAGAGCAGCTTAGATGATACCTGAAAAAATGAACGTACTCGTGCCTTCTGACCTTTAATTCAAAGAACAATAGCCTGTCTGAAACCAGAATCAAGCAAAAAGTCCACAACATTTTAAAGATTGTGACGGACCTCTGGTTTGGATTTGTTAGGCGTGTCATCTAAATAAACATAATTTAAAATGAACCAGAAACCAACCAATTCAGGGAGCCTTACATTTTATCGGATTGCCCAATTAGCAAATGGCAACACCATCTCATTGGGTATCAGTATATCACGAGTATAAACCAACCAATTCAGGGAGCCTTACATTTTATCGGATTGCCCAATTAGCAAATGGCAACACCATCTCATTGCCCAGGTAGCTTAAAAACCATTGTTCACACGATCACTTGCCCAGATACCGCATGAGGCGGGAGTGGGATAACGTTTTCATTGGGTGATCCATCCTCTAGGACAATACCAATTATCCATCCAAAAAACAATCATTTTTCATGCTCCAACACAAGAAAGTTCATCAATTACCCGATTTGAGATATAGGGGGCCTAACTTCTTCTATATCCGTTTCCAGACCTTTCCACATAATCCCAAAAAATCCGCTCCAGTAAGTTAACCCAAATTTGTTAGGTGCCCACTTGTTAGAAATTTCCCCTTTAATTAGTGAATTAAGGATAATTTTTATACTTGTATTATTTTTTATTCATTTTGATAAAACACTATAAACTTTATCCACAATAAATTCTTCCAAATTGGCATATTTCATTTCTGATATCATATCCAAAATCGAAAATTTTCCCTTCTTTAACAAAATTTAAATTATATTTTCTTGCTTCCAAAGTCCCTTTCAAGTTTCACTGTCCAAAACTAGTGAGGCTTTCAGCAAACTGGCAGCCAGAAGGCCTCAGTCTGGAATGAGAAGTGATTGCCCTGATCGTCACTAAATACGCCTCTATTTTTAATTTTATAATTCCTTATCAGAAGTTTCTATCACCTATGTGCAGGTACAACCTTGGGGATATTAGTCTATTGATTGCAATCCATGTCTAAATTATTGGTAGAACAAGACAATCTTGGAGACCCATCGGTTTATCTCAGGAACGCCATATCTAACTGACTGTATTTATATCGACTCAAAGCTTACCATACAAATTTAGTGTAGTTGTTGCACTTGCCACTCAATGAGAAATTTTAGGTCCAAATGGCAATTATGTTCCTTCTGATCATACTGCTAGAGGTCCATACCTTTTTCCTCTTTGCAATCATGTCAGAAAACTGCAGCACATAGTAATTTCTCTTTTATCAGAATCACCTGAATTTTGATTCTTCTTCCTGCAATGTGCAATCATTATATTAAAAAGGCTGCTGTATCATAAATTGTAAACCAAAGAAAATTACCTTACCACAAAGGCTGCAGATATCATAAATTGTAAACCAAAGAAAATTACCTTTCCACAAAGGCTGCAGATATCCTGAAAGCCCTTCATAGAAAATACTCGGCTCAAAACGGTATGAGATCTGCTCAATATTTGGCATTTGATACTCCAGAATAATTTACCACAGCCTACAGGTTAATCTATTCAAATTTGTAACAAGGGATAAGATCATACAGACTTTTCTGCACAATCAGTGAAAATGCTAGTGCCATTTTCCTAATTACAATATACCTTTACTATCTAACTTTTTATCTTTCAATAATAAAGAAAGTTTTATTAAAAGAAAATAAAATTACAATGACAGGTGATAAGAAACCACCAAGGAGAAAAAAATAAAGATTAAAGCCCCTCCTACATATAACAATAGCACTCCCAATAAACTCCTTAATAATCCAAAAATCAAAACACCTACAACTATCCCTGTCTAACCTGAAGTTGCATAATATATATAACTATTTGACATCAAAATGTCAGTTTCATAAATCTCACAAGTCCAAAACAATTTAGATCAAGAAACCACCTCACTTCTTCTTGACTTAGCTTTTGACTTTTTTAAAGCAACAGAAATTTTTTCATTGACTAAGAAGATCACCAAACCGCTCAAAACAAAAGCAGCTGACCTGTAAGTCTAACTACAACGGCTTCCTTCACTGAAGCCCACAAGAAAATAAAAAACAGAAAGCTTTTATAAAGAACAGCCAGACATGGGCATCCCCAATCCAAACAAACTCTCCCTACCTATTTCTTGCCAACTCACCTACTTGTACGTGTCAGGGTAGGACTGGAAGCTCCACTCTGTTGATGGAAAAGAAACTGACTCGCCCATGGTCTACATGAGAGAATTTTAAGGGAATGCCGTTGCACTTCCTCTCTAGTTCTTCGATCTCATTTCTTGATGGTGGATGAGCCCTGTATGATAAACTATGTTACCAATGGATCTAAGAGAAAATGCATATTATTGCTTAAAAGGAATATCAAGAAACAATTCATAGGACATATGCTCCATCTGAGACCTAGTCAGGAGGTCCCTATTGCAGCACTGTCTGACATGATAACATCAATCAGGCAATACTGCAGGGTGAACAAAAGTTCCATCAGCAGATTACCCCACCCCATATGAAGTCAAAAATATATTCAGTTTGATATGTACGCGTGATCTGTCATAAAGTTGAGAGATGTCAAAATAAAAATTAATAAATAAATGAAAAAGGAAGACAAGAATAAAATTTTTTAAATGACTTTTAGGTACTTTTTGCTGGAGAAAAGATGTCTATGGTTTCTATGTTACAATAACTATCGCTTCTCTTTTCCAACTTGGGGAAAATGAAGAAAATAAAAAAGTTCAAGTGTTCTAAACAACCAGCAGTCAAAAATATAATCCATTTTTCCCATATTTTCAAGACATTGGAGAATATATGATTCATTATCCATTTTATTAGAAAGCCAAGTTTTTATAGTTATCACATTTGCTGTGATTTGAAAACTAGGCTTATCAATACTTTCCAACTTGCTAAAAGGTAGGTAGAAAGAATGCATTATAATCAATAGCATTCAACATTGTGCTTAATTACCTAGTTACATAGAGCATAAAACTTGGATCACCAGGAGATGATTTTCTGAACTTGTTGTTAGGAAGGTAAACTTCAAAATCCGGTCTCAAATCACTAATCTGCAAATTTTTAAGTTGGTTGATGAAGGAAAACCTGTTCACCAATTCACTGTCTGAAACTGTACTGGTTTCTGCTGTTCCTTGAAGAGTAGAGTTACAGCCATTATCACCCTTCATGGTCCAAGGGACACCATACCGACCAACAATGTACCCAAGGGACTTTAGGTGTCTGTAAACCTCAAAAGTCTCCCAACAGCACCCACTCCTTCCTTCTGCAACCTTCTCATATAAATCCTTCAGGAAAAGTGTTGTATCATCAACATCCAACAGATGCAGTGCCCCTATTTCAGCCAAAAACCTACATGCATATTTTTTTATCAGAAACGATAACTTTCATTAGACATAAACTAACCTGAAATACAGAATTCAACCTTTATCAGAAAAGGTTGATCCAATAAACATCAAACATTACAGCACTGCCCAAAAACCTACATGCATTATGACAAGCATCATAAGATCAACATAAAAATCTGCTAAGAAGGAAAAGATTCATATTTCCATCAAAATGTCAGATAAAAATAGGCCATCAACAAGAAATCAACTTAAAAAAAGGGACTACAATCAACTATTGATTTCATTGCTCACAAGATCATTTAAATTTATAAAACGAATAGAATTGACATACTGATAAATTAATCATTTAACTCTTAGAACTTATCAATCTTATCAAAAACTATTGACGGATAACCACAATGTTAAAGAAAATCCTTTTTTTACCTTTTTGATAATTAGGTAGGTAAATTTTGGGTGGAAGTGATAAGAAATTATTTAAGCGCCCATAATTTGACAATGGATATGGCACTGAACAGAACAGAATAGAGAAACAGGATTCATGTTGCCAACACCAATGGTTGGGACAAGGCTTAGATAAGGATGATGACTTTCTTTCAAAATGGAAGAGGATGGATTCCTGATTTTTAACTGAAAGACATGAATTGTTTCAATGACTCCAAGGATATTTTAACACTCAACCAGAATTCTAATGGTAATTCTGACTTATGAGGGGTGAAAGGTGTGAATGAGTAATCTTATGTACAAGCTATGGATTTTTTTATACATATTGTACAAGGAGTCCTTTCAGGCTCTATCATCCCTGTATACCTTTTCTTCAATATACAACTTGAGGCCTATTACTTTTTACAATAGGATTGCATCTTTTATTTTTCTTTTCCTTTTTTGACAAGGTAACTGAAATTTGTACTTTAAGTACAAAAAGGAGGCCATATTATCCAAGGGTTTACACTAAAAAGTAATAACAAATTAACTCCAAGCCCTAAGAATGGATAATGATGAGAGCAACAGAAGCAAGTAATAAAGCTAAAGCTTCCATAAGAGCCATTATAGATCCTATCTAATAAATGGCCATCAATTAATTTAATCCATCTAGGGAACAATGATACATCTCATTTATACATCCAAAGAATATAAGATATATATGATGCAACTAGAGTAATGAGTTCTATGGCCCTCTTCCAATCTCTTGCTTCATATGATAACATTGACCATAGTTGTCAAGGTGACCCCTAGGCGACAAGGCGCCCTTGGAGGCTTGCCTCACCCAGTCTCCAAGCAGTTTTGCATAATGTGTAATAAAATGCTTTTATATCGTTTTTTTCTTTTTTGAGATTAAAATTATAAAATAGACATTATTAAAGAAAAATGTTCATTTTTTGTCTTTATAAACTAATTTATTTTTATTATTTTCTTATTTGTTAGGGTTTAATCAACACAAACATTGCTAACTGATGTATTGAACCCTCCATGACTTCAAAATCTGAACCAATAAGGGAAGAACTTAAAATGATGTCTAATCAACACATTTCTTCTTCCACATTTTCTTTTTCTTCTTATAACAAAAATAGGGGCTCAGCCCCTATATTTTTCGAATTTTCTTTCCTTTCTTCTTTTTCTTCTTATAAATATGTTGATTTTCTAGACTTAAACATGAAATTTATAATTTTCTTATGAAAATTATGGATAGTGTTAGGAACCTGCCTAACTCAGGGCTCTTCGAGAGGCCAATCTCCTGAATTCCTGGAGATAGAGAGAGAGAGAGAGAGAGAGAGTTTAATGCTGAAAGAGTCCTCCTCTATTCCTTTTCTGCTCTACTACTTATAGTGCTACAATCTTGACTGTTACAGCTGTTACAAGTGGAGGGCAGTTGTTACAAGTGGCTGGTTAGTTGAGCTGATGTGGCCTCCTCTTGTAAAACTGACCAACTGCCTTCTGTTGGTCTGTTCCAACAGTCTTGACAATCCCCCTTCCTTTAGAGCGACCTTGCCCTCAAGGTCTAATGTAGGAAATTTGATTGCAGATCTAAGTAGGAAAATTTGAGTCCATGTGCATGAATATGGGCTGATCTGGGTCTCCTCTTTGCATTGTCAGTGTTGCAAGACTGATGGGCCTTGAGCCCTTGCATGTCTGCCCTTGTAGATGGACTGTAGAGTTTCCTGATGTGAAGTCCATGGTGAGACGGGCCCAGTCACAGACCACGGGTCCTAGCTGCCTTAACCATTGAATGCCTAGCACCACGTCTGCTCCACTGAGATGGAGAGGATATAGGTCCACCGCAAACTGATGACCCTGAATGTTTAGTAGTAGGCCCATGCAAATGCTATTGCAAGAAAGGCTGTTACCGTTGGCCACATGAACCATAAAGGTCGTTGTTGGTTGCACCGAAGTCCCATTTTATCCACCAAGACTTGAGTTATGAAGTTAAGGGAGCAGCCATTGTCTATGAGAATTGACACTTGGCGTCCTAGAATCAGCCCTGCAACTCTCATTGTTTAAGGGGACGCAAGTCCCGTAAGGGCTTGTAAGGATATTTCAGGCATGCCATTGGATTGTATTTCCCACCCTGGGTTAGATTCTCCGCACCGGGGATGTCATCTTCCTCTTCTGCATCTGTTTGGAGGAGAAACGCTTGTTGTTTCTTGCAGTGATGACCCGGCCCAAATTTCTCTTCGCAGTTGTAACAGAGACCTTTGTCTCTGCAGACTTGCATCTCTGCCCAAGTCGGCCATTTGAAAGGAACCAGTCGCTGCACCTTTCTTGCTTGACTGAACGTGTCCTCATACAATCTTGCTAGTGCTACCGCATTGATGACGGAAGTGGGTTGCATCGCCTTCACTTCTAGTCGCAATTCTTCCTTTAGGCCGCCGATGAAGCTTCCCACCAACGCCTTCTTAGTCCATCCTTGGACTCTCACGGCCAGCCTTTCAAACTCCATCTGGTATTCTTTTACCGATCCCACTTGCCGCAATTTTTCCAAGTTTTCATCGACAGTGATGGCGTCTGTGAAGTCTGCCTAGGTTTGACGGGGGTGCCTCCTTCAGTACCATTGAAACCAGAGGCACCTTCAGTACCATTGAAACCAGAGGCACCTTCAGTACCATTGAAACCAGAGGATAGCTTCCCCTTCAAGATGTGCAGAAGCCAAAGCTACCCTATCCTGTCCTGGTGTTTCATGGTAACCGAAATACCTTTCGGCTCTGAGAACCCAGGGGGTTGGGTCGCCGCCTGAGAATATGGAAAAGTCGATTTTGGCTATTCGTGTTGTCGCCCCTGTCCTGCGACTGTTTTCATTGTTGTGCTCTTCGGGGCTTCCTCTGTCAATGCTTGTTGCCCCCTGCTCCAGTCGATGGAGGAGAGCAATGAAGCTTTCCTTCATTTCTTTGAGATCTGAAGACATTCGATGGATCTCGACCTCCATTTGATCCACTCGGGTGTCTACTGATGTGTTTCTTATGTTGGTCATGCTAGCTCTGATACCAAATTGTTAGGAACCTACCTAACTTAGGGCTCTTCGAGGGGCCAACCTCCTGAATTCTTGGAAGGAGAGAGAGAGAGAGAGAGAGAGAGAGAGAGTTTAATGCTGAAAGAGTCCTCTATTCCTTTTCTGCTCTACTACTTATAGTGCTACAATCTTGACGGTTACAATTGTTACAAGTGGATGGCAGTTGTTACAAGTGACTGGTTAGTTGGGCTGATGTGGCCTCCTCTTGTAAAACTGACTAACTGCCTTCTGTTGGTCTGTTCCAACAGTCTTGACAATCCAATTGGATGGCAGTTGTTACAAGTGGATGGCAATTGTGGCTAGTTAATTGAGTTGATGTGGCCTCCTCTTGTAAAACTGACTAACTGCCTTCTGTTGGTCTGTTCCAACAGTCTTGACAGATAGTATGGAACCTAGGGAACTACCCTAGGATATGTGATTTTTACTTAAAAAAAAATCCATCGCCTAGGCGACTATGCGACAAGGCGCCCCCCTATCGCCTAGGCTCACCTTGGCGCCTTGAAAGCTGTGGCATTGGCCAAGTCTTCTTCAACTACCAGAGAGAGGATTCACAGCCTCTTAGCAATTCTAGAGCAAGGGGTGGACATGAATCGAGCTTTTCACAAGCTATTCAAGCCCGACTTGTGATAAGCTTGATTCGGCTTGGCCTAAACTGAGCTTTAAGCCAAGATCAAGCTCAAAATATAAGCGAGCTCAACTCATGTAAAGCTCGATTCGGCTCAGTCTAAATTGAGCTTCGTTTTATAAATTCTAATTGAGCTTATATTATATATAAAATTTTTTGTTTTTTAATGTATATGATAAATAGTTTTTATATGGATAGTTTTATTTTTATATGAAGCTTGGCTCATTGTTGATTGAGCCTAGACGAGCATAAAAATATGAGCTTTTGAGTTGAGCCAAATTTGATCTCAGGTCTCTAACTTGAATCGAGATTGAACTCGAGCCTCATGTTTTTACTGCTAAGACGAGCTCGAATAGCCAAATATTTGGCTCAAGTCTTCTCAAATTCACCCCTACCTAGAGCCAGTAAGAAGCACAACAACCTCCCCTTTTAGTGGGTTCCACATCATAATAGGATCAGTAGGACCCCAAAGGTTGTTGCATCTAAGTTGTGAAAACCCCTCCAATTCTAGCTGGCCCATATATCAATATTCTTCTCTGGACCTTTTCCTATTTGACATTAGCTGTTGAATACCTAAGTTTGGGCATGTGGGTAAACTTGCACATGAATAAAGTATGGAGTTGGGAGCACATGGAGCCTTTTTGGCAGCCAACTTTGACGCCACATGTAATACTCATAGATATCTAGTTCTTTTCCACAATTTTTTTATCAACAACCTCTTCTATAAAACACTCAACTAGCAAACTTTGCTATGTACATATATATATATATATAGTATGCTTCCTGATAACTAATAAAAGTAGCAGGGCACTCCTGGAATAAGAATCCTTTGCTAAAGTTCTTATTCTCATTGCAAATTGTCATGAAAGTAGGGAATACCTTTTGCAATCAAGAACCCTTCAATATATTCAATAAACTTTTAACTTGAAATTTCAATTCAAATATGGATTTGGACTTCTCAATTAGCAAACATGATAAAATGAGCAGTAAAGCGTGGCATGAGAAAACTAGACAATGGATATATGAGCAAGCAAACAAATTACATACATAGAGGAGAACTACTAACTGACAATTATGAAAGCTTCCAAAACATAGAATTGATCATTCAGCATGCATCCATGAGAACTATAGAACTCTAGATTCACCTACCAGAGACTGAGAAATGAACAATTGAACATTAGCAGCACAATAAAGAACATTAAACGTCTAAGATAGGAAAGAAACAAACTGGTATATTAACATCCATTATGTCATTCGAAAACAGCATCTCATCTAAAATGCACCTTCTGTAATTGTTCCATCATTAGATTAGAGATGTTTTGAAGCTCCTGGAAAGGTAAAGAGACGGGGAGTCCATCATAGTCCACATGCCGACTGATTCTGAAGGAAGTCTACAAAATCAGAAGGCAGCCCTAATAGGGGAAACCAAGGAGAATTCTGAAGAGTCTTCTAGTGGTGGTGACATCCACTCAGCAAGGATGCAGCATTTGAACAGTGATGCACCCTCCAAGAGATAGAGGAAGAGGGCAGGGTAGTTGAGTGTGATTTGACTGTATCCCCAACTGTTGACCTAGCTGTAGAGGAGCATCTACGTTTCGGGAAGATTTTAGAGGTGACCTTCCCAGACAGTGAAGACAGGTTAGAGAATGGTTAAAAGAAAGAGCATTGGAGGAGAAAACCAGCTGTGAAAGGTCCAAGATTAAGAGAACATTCCAGGACATAGACTTGGAATCTTTGAGCTAAGCTGAATCAGATTGGCTGTTCGATAGCTTTGACTCCCTCCTGGAGTGTAAAAGGAGAGAGCCAAAAATACAAAAGGGGCAGGAAGGGGTGGAAGAGGAACAAAATCTGCAGTCTAAGTCGTTAGTTTTGGGCCGGGGTCAGGCCGGAATATTGGCCCACCCCAGCCTAACTTCTCCTTTTCTTTGTTTTCTTTGCTTCAAACTTGTGTGTTTACATTACAAGGCTTTTGTCTTGGGGCCATGGGCTGGTGTTGGTTTTGTGGTGTTTCTGATTTGAGTTGGTGCAGGGTGTCTCCTTGGCCTGGTTGGGGGCTCTCCGCTTGAGAGTTGGCCCTTTGTATCCTTTTTTTTTATTTTTTGAAGATAAATAAAAAATAAAGAAAGAAAGATAAAAAAATTCCATACTTTACCTCTTTCAAAAAAAAATGCACCTTCTGTAATAACCAAAGATCAAAAGCCTGAATAGTTTTCAGGTGTTTTTCCACGAGAGAAAAAAGTCAAAAACAAAGTTGCCATGTTACATACAAGATTTCCTCAATTGTGCAGTAGAGCTTTCCTCTTCGAACTATTCCTGTTGTTATCCACATTTTGCCTTTCTTTTCAATAACCTCAGCCATTCCCATCTCTGCATTCCAACGAGCCTTAGATGTATCTTTCCTGCAGATAAGTGTATAAAATGATTTCAGAACAACACTCCAAAAGTAGGATTTAAGTGTTCCCTCTTTTACCCTTTCCTTAATTCCAAAGCTTTACCTGAATTGCAATTTGGGGATAGAACCAGATGTATATTGAAGTTCTTCATCATTCAACTCTTCTGATGGAACTTCTAGATCAGACATTCCATCAGATGAACTTGCTAGATCTTCAATCTCCATTATGCCAGTTATTGGTCGTATTTGCTATTAAGAGCATGTTCAAAGCAGTAGTTTATTATCTTTGTAGAACCCCATAAGTCATTCAAATAAAGAAACTGAAAATGACATTAAACTACCACCAACTTCAAAAGGCTCACTAAGATCATTCTTGTAGTACAACAAACAATTATTTTTTGAGTATATACGAATTTTTACATAAACATCTATTGATCTACTACCAAAATACAAATTTATATTGATCACAGATTAACAGTTAACCAAATTAATTGAGGTGAGATTGTAAAAGATGAAATAACCCCTAAATTAAATTGTTTACATGGCTGAATACCCAAATCAAACTTGGCCTGTTGGAAAGACCTATACAAAATCAGACTGTCTAATAAGTTATGCTTCATTCAGGTATTCTGCCAAACGGTTCATATGTTTGGTACGCATTACACCAATATATCAGAAAGAGATGAAACCAAAGTAAAAAGCATCAAATTTTAAGCACTTATTAAATGTTATACCTACAAAGAGTAATGCCCAACAGCAGTGTAAACTGTAAAAGAGACCAGTTTGAAATAGGGATTTTTTATTATTAAAACCACAACAGAAAATTTTATTTGTCAGCACCATGTACTTTTAAATTAGTTTAACTTCCTTACCCCTCTCAAAATGTTTTTGCAGAGATCCCCACCCAGTCAGCACTATTGATGTTTTTTAGGTTCAATCTGCCAACATGACATCTCCTTGAAATATTTTTGGATGGAAATGCCCCTTCTTTCATTTTTCCCTCTCCCCCCTCCTTCCTCTTCTTTTTCTCCCTTATTCTTCACGATCTTGTGCTCTCTCCCCTCCCCTCAAACTCCAACCGAGCATATTGCCGGAAGTTAAATTTTTGTTTTCACCCATTTGTTTTTCTTAGATTTTATCTCCCCTTCCTCTCTCACACCTTGTTGTCTGCTTGACAAGAAACTTGGTTTTCTCTCCTCATGGCAAGAAGGTTTTCTGTTCTGACTGCAAGACTAGCGTAAGTGTGATTACAGGTTCATTTTCTTTTTTCTTAATTCAAACTCTGCTATAGTTGTAATTTCTACAATAAAACGTAATATTCAAACATGTTAGAATGCTCGAGTTATGGGTATTTTGGTCATTCTGGATTATCTTTCTTGAGAGTGAAAGGTCTATTGTATCTGTGTTTAAGTTATGTGTCTCATCTTCTATGAGGGACAAAATGGTCTTTCCTGTAACTCTATGTTTTTGAATAAATACAAGTGGGTCAGCTAGGGAAAGGTGATTTTGACTCTCTTCTAGTCTGGCCGAACCTTTCTTTCTTCTTCTTCCTCTTTCTCTTTTCTTTCTTCTTCTCTACTTCAACCCTAGAATCTACTAGGGTTTACTAACATGGTATCAGAGCCGTAAGGTCGTATCCTCATTTCTTTCTTGCTGCTGTTCTCTTTCTGGGTTCGCCGCCAACTTTCACAGTCATCTTCTTCCTTTTCGACTGATCTGAGTAGAGGTTCGATAAGGGGCTGAAAAGGAGCTGTCGTTTTGTGGGCCTGGAGGTGAGGATGCCTCTGGTCGTTGCTGTGGTGGTCGTTGGAGTGGTATACTAAACCCTCTATTCAGTATCGAAGAGGGCTGAATGTGTACAGGTATGAACACTACTGTTGTTTGTCCAAGTAAGGAACTACGAATGCTTCCTTTTGTTTCAAAAGTTGGTTGTGGTGGTGCTCAGTGTGACTGATATGGATCTCAGTCGTGTTCCTCTGCATTTCTCTTCGTATGTATGTTGAAAGAAGAGTTGTCGACTGCTGAAGTTCACAACAGCAGTAGATTGGTGGTGGTTGTGTCGTGGTGATTGATGCGAGGGTTTAGTATACCACTGATATGGATCTCAGTGTATCTATGTTTCAAAATATTTAAAGGTAATTTCCTATACCTTGTGTGTAATCAGTTCTGCAGTGTGCAGCCCAAGTGTTTGATGCGAGGACTGAGTGATTTCAATCTTAGTGTGTTGATGGTGAATGGTCCTGCAGTGTGCAGCCCATGTGTTTGATGTGAAGACTGAGTGATTTCAGCCTTAGTGTGTGGTGTGTAATGTGTATTTAAAGAAGCTGGAATTGGTGGTGTTATAAGTGAGATAAGTCTTGTGAAAGAGTGTGAGGTTGTGTTGTATATTTGAAGGTGAAATAATTAAGATGGCTTCATTTGAAAATGGGGATGATAACAAAACAGGTGCCATGCTTTCTCCAGACTATTTAAGTGTTCAACTGACATCCATCAAGTTGAATGGTGAGAATTATGTACCATGGGCAAAATCTATGGAGGTGTTCAAGGCCAAGAGGAAGGTAAAACATGTAAGAGAGGAGAAACCTCCCTCTGATACCCCTAAGTTCAGTGACTGGGAACAAGTAGATGCACAGATAATGACATGGCTCTGGAACAGCATGGAACCAAAGATTAGTGTGAACTTCATGTTCCTAGATACAGCTAAGGAAATCTGGGATCATGCTAAGAAGTTATACTCTGGACAAGACAATACAACTAGGGTGTATCAGTTGTACCAAGAGTATTTCAATTTGAAGCAAGCGAGTCAAAGCTTAGAAGAGTACCATGCAAGTTTGAGGAACATTCGTAATGAGCTTAATGTGTATCATCCTCTAACATTAGATGTTCAGATCCAACAACAGCAACGTGAGCAGCTTGATGTGACGTTTCTTGTGGGGTTGAAGGCTGAGTATGAGCCTGTTAGAGCACAAATATTGGGAGGATCTGCTCTTCCCTCACTTGAAGATCTTTGCTCGTCTTAAGAGGACATCTATTGAGTCGAGAGAACATTCTTCCCTCTCTGACAGATCTGGTTTGGTAGTGACTAAAGGGGGTGGTCGTGGAAATAGAAGTGGCGGTGTCAGGAGTGGACTCCCAAGCAACCATGGTGGTCACATGTTTAGCAGGGCTAGTGGCCGGACTGGAGACCGAGACTCAGGGGGAGGTCCAGGAAGAGGAAGGAGTAATACTCAGAGAAAGTGTACACATTGTGCTTTAGAGGGGCACACAGTTAATTTCTGCTATGATTTGCGTGGTGCACCCAACACTTGGGCTAACCATGCTAGGACTAAGGGTAGTGACACAATTACTGAAAGTCAGCAAACTGACCCAATCCTCTCCACATCTACTTGTGCTTCTAAGAAGGAAATGGTGAGTGTACCACGTGAAGTATATGAGCAGTTCATTCAAACATCTCAGCAGAACACCGCCACACTTGCCCATTCAAGTATGGCTTGCTTAGCTTCCAAAGACTCACACTAGATCATTGACTCCGGGGCCTCGGGCCATATGTCTGGGACTCATGATGTATTTTCCTCCCTTTCCTACTCCTCCACACCTCAAACAGTTACACTTGCTAATGGTTCTACATCTCCTATCTGTGGTGTTGGTGATGTTAATCTCTCCTCCTTGTCTTTATCATCTGTTTTATATGTTCCTAAGTTTCCTTTTAACCTTATGTCTGTCAGCAGATTAACTAAGTCTCTTAATTGTTTTGTAACCTTCTACCCTTCTTCTTGTGTGTTTCAGGATCTCAAGACGGGGAGGAAGATTGGTGGAGGGCATGAAGCAGGTGGATTATATTACCTTGATGGTGGTGGTCCTCCAGTAGCTTTTCAGTCATCTCTTACTCCTCTTCGATGGCACTGCAGACTTGGTCATCCTTCTCTCAAGGCCTTGAAGTTACTGGTTCCTTCCTTGAGTCATCTTTCATCATTAGACTGTGAGTCATGTCAATTGGGTAAACATCATAGAGTCTCATTTAGTCCAAGAGTTGATAATCGTGTCTCAAGTCCTTTCTCTTTAGTTCATTCCGATGTATGGGGTCCAATTAAAGTGGTGTCATACAATGGGTATAAGTATTTTGTAATCTTTGTTGATGACTTTTCAAGGATGACATGGATTTATCTTATGAAAGATCGTAGTGAGTTGTTCCCTATTTTTCAAAAATTTTATGCTGAAATACGCACTCAATTTGGTGTTTATATTAAAATTCTTCGCTTCGATAATGCCAAAGAATACAACTCCTCACCATTTCAGCAATACCTAGAACATCATGGGATCATTCATCAAACTTCTTGTGCCTACACCCCACAACAGAACGGTGTAGCTGAACGAAAAAATCGACATCTTCTTGAAACTACTCGATCCTTGATGATTAATATGAATGTCCCAAAACATTTTTGGAGTGATGCTGTTCTCACATCCTGTTTTCTGATCAATCGGATGCCCATGTCAATCCTTGGAAGTCAATCCCCTTTCTCCGTGTTGTTTCCCACTTTATCTCCATTTCCTCTTACCCCAAGAATCTTTGGTTGTGTTTGTTTTGTTCAACACTTGGGGCCTGGGTTAGACAAGCTAGATGTTCGAGCTACTAAGTGTATCTTTCTTGGCTACTCAAGGACTCAGAAAGGGTATAAGTGTTATAACCCAAAATCCTATAAATCGTTTGTGTGCTCTGATGTCACCTTCTTTGAGTCAGTTCCATTCTTCTCAGATGTTGGGGTCTCTTCCTCTCCCTTTGTGGTTCCCCTTCCGGTACCTATTGTGGACATCCTTCCAGTAGCTCCTGTTTCTACTGCAGATGCACATCCTATGCCTGTTACTACTGAGAAGCCGCCAATCACTCAAGTGTATACCCGCAGAAGTGCATCGGGCCCTCCTCCACCTCAGCCCTTGTCGACAGATCCTGCTACTGCTCCTTTCCCTTCAGATCCTGATCTTCCTATTGCTCTGCGAAAAGGTAAACGCACTTGTACTTCTCACCCCATTTCACACTATGTTTCTACTACTCACTTTTCTACTTCTCATTGCAAATTTATATCATTACTCTCATTTGTTCCCATTCCCAAGATTGTCCAGGAAGCTCTTGCCTCACCAGGGTGGCGGCAAGCCATGGAAGAACTCTCTGCTCTACAACATAATCACACATCGGAACTCATCGCTCTTCCTTCCGGTAAGCACACAGTTGGGTGCAAATGGGTCTACACAGTGAAGTTTCTTCCTGATGGCAGTGTGGAACGATTGAAAGCGAGGTTGGTGGCCAAGGGTTATTCTCAGATGTATGGTGTGGACTATATGGAGACATTTTCTCCTGTGGCTAAAATTGGTTCAGTTCGGGTGCTGATTTCATTAGCTACTATGTATGATTGGCCTCTTGTACAATTTGACATCAAAAATTCCTTCATGCATGGTGATCTAGTTGAGGAGGTGTATATGGAGCAACCACCAGGGTTTGTTGCTCAGGGGGAGTTTGGCAAAGTGTGTAGGCTCAAAAAGGCAATTTATGGACTGAAACAATCTCCACGTGCTTGGTTTGGCAAATTCAGTGAAGTGATGAAAACATTTGGGATGAAACAATGTCAGGTTGATCATTCTGTGTTCAGCTATAACTCAAAGGATGGGAAAATCCTGCTAGTTGTGTACGTGGATGATATTGTCATAACTGGGAGTGATAGCAATGGAATCATCAGGTTGAAGAAATTCTTACAGGATCACTTCAATACGAAAGATCTAGGGAAGTTGAAATATTTCCTAGGAATAGAGGTTGCGAGGTCAAAACATGGGATCAACCTATGTCAGAGAAAATATGTTATTGATCTACTTGAAGAGATAGGGTTGTTAGGTGCTAAACCAGCAGAGACTCCTATGGAACTCAATGAAAAGCTGAGTGTTGATGCAGGTGAAGAGTTTGATGATCTTGGAAGATACAGAAGGTTGGTGGGCAAATTGAACTACATGACCATTACCCGACCAAATATATCATTTGCTGTGAGTGTTGTGAGCCAGTTTATGCAACATCCTCGGGTTCCTCACTGGTAAGCTGTTCTGAGAATTGTTAGGTACCTAAAAGGTGCTCCAGGTCGTGGCCTGTTATACCAAAGTGGAGGAACTCTTGAGATAGTAGGGCACACAGATGCTGATTGGGCTGGTTCTATATCAGATAGGAGATCAACTACAGGGTATTGTACCTTCCTCGGTGGCAATCTTGTAAGTTGGAAGAGCAAGAAACAAACAGTAGTGGCAAGAAGTAGTGTAGAAGCAGAGTACAAGGCTATGGCCCATACCACATGTGAGCTAGTATGGCTGAAGAACTTGCTTCAAGAGATGGGATTCTCAATTGACAAACCCATGAAACGATACTGTGATAACCAAGTTGTTGTTCACATTTCTTCCAATCCCGTCTTTCATGAGAGAACTAAGCATATTGAGGTTGATTGTCACTTTGTAAGAGATAAAGTGATAAGTGGAGTGATAACCACATCTCATGTGAGCTCAGGAAATCAGTGGGCAGATCTTCTCACAAAGGGATTGTCTCGGGGAATAATAGATTACATTTGTAACAAGTTGGGACTATATGATATATACTCTCCAACTTGAGGGGGAGTGTTAGAATGCTCGAGTCAGGGGTATTTTGGTCATTCTGGATTATCTTTCTTGAGAGTGAAAGGTCTATTGTATCTGTGTTTAAATTATGTGTCCCATCTTCTATGAGGGACAAAATGGTCTTTCCTGTAAAAATATGTTTTTGAATAAATACAAGTGGGTCAGCTAGGGAAGGGTGATTTTGACTCTCTTCTAGTCTGGCCGAACCTTTCTTTCTTCTTCTTCATCTTCTTCTTCCTCTTTCTCTTTTCTTTCTTCTTCTCTACTTCAACCCTAGAATCTACTAGGGTTTACTAACAAAACAAAAAACAGATGTCGTAAGCATGATACCATAAATAAAACTTAATTTCAACAAGCAATAAAATACTAAATTGCAGAAAAGATCTGTGCTTCTTTCCAATACAACACAAAAGGCAGTGGATCACTAATAATTAAATAATTAACAACCCAAGTATCTATAACCCAGCTTCAAAAATTGATAATGAACTACTGAAGTAATAACTTTTATTTTTTTAACTTAAAAGAAAATTTGATAATGAAGTACTGAAGTAATAATTTTTATTTTTTAACTTATAAGAAAATTTGATAATGAACTACTGAAGTTACAAACATATGTTCTTTATCCAAAGGAAAAAAAAAAAAAGAGAAAAAAGAGGCTAGTACTTGCTAGTTAGCATTAAACAGCCAAAGCACATACATGTAGCTGCAGATTTGTGTCATTGGACTTCACAGACAGCACAACAGTTTTCAGTCTTCCAAAATAGAAAAGAGTCAGCAAAGAAAGAAGAATGGCGCTAAAATGAGAGGGGAATATAATAGTAGCTCGACGAAGAGAGTAGCAAGTTGAAGTTTGGAGTTGGACTGTTGGAGGCAGTTGCAGCCTGCAGGTTCTCAAGCAACTTGAACCCTAGCCTGGGTTTCTTCTCTTGTAGCGATTGAATCGAATGGAGATCGGAGGATGATTTCCTCCTTTGTAAAAATAGCATATATCAGAAATCAGGATATTGCGATGTCCCCAGCAATTAGAATTTAAAAATGACACTTTTTTGACGGAAAAAAAAATACTTAGGATCCATTTGGTTCGCGGTTGGAATGGGAACCGGAATCCTAACCAGAACCGGAATGGCCTAACTTCTTTAACCAGTAAAGAAAATAATAACGCAAATAAAATTGACCATACCTTGACTGATGCTGCTCTTAAATGGTTGCAGGGACGAGATTATATATGTCTGCCGCCTAGAAAACTAAGGGAGTAAGGAAAAAATTAGAGTGAGAGAGAAGAAGAAAGAAGTAGAAGAAAGTAAGAAACCACTGATGGAAGGGAGGGAGAATGGGAATGGGAGAGAGATTGCCAATGACGAGTGGTGGGTGACTTCCCGAGTCTTTTTTCGCTCCTTGGAGTTGGAGAAAAGATGCAAGCATCCTAAATTCCCAAGGCTTCGTTTGTTTGAGGTGTAAATACAAAAATACACCAGTGTAAATGAAAAACGGTCAGATGGATAAATGCAAAAGTTGAACCAATTCTGTGTTGTTTTTACACTGATGTACGTTTGGAAAAAACAGTGTAAATGTGAGTGTATTTTCTACACTTGTTTGGAATTAACATGGGTGTAAAACTACACCCATGTTTGGAAATGCAGACGTTAACATTTATTATTTAGCTACACCCTATTAAACAACCTCCTGAGCTGTGATTTAAGATCTGCATCCTCTGCAGATCCCCCTGCAATTGAAATTACAAACTGATATACCTAAAAACTGACTCATATCCAGTAATTGAAAGTAAAGCCTTACCCGGCCTGCCTTACCAGTTGCTTTACTGCTTTTTCTCTCAATCTGGGGATTAAATCCTTAGACTTAAGGCATTTCCCCAAGTCAATTTGAGCATGCTCCACTGGCTCTATCCTGTTTTTAAGATGATCCTGCTTTTGAACCTCCTTACTTTGAAGGTGAGAAGGCATTTCCCCAAATTCCTCCCTCCATTCAATCACATTTTCCCATTTCTGTTTTTAGCCTTTTTTGCAGCATAGTCTGGTTTGAATGAATCTCCACTAATGCTCCAAACTCTACTTGGAGAAACATTTTTGTAGGTTTGATTCTGCCACCAATCTCCTTAAGAGAAAGCCTGCCTGTGCCAGTCATTGTGGGGCTATTGTGCACAGGTTGTGGCAGAGGTCTTAAATGCCATCATGTTTTTCCTTATCTGTGCTGAATCCTAATTATCTGTGCTGACATTTCTGGTTTGGTTTAACCACAGGAAGATAGTTATTTCTTTGCTGTTAATTTCTGTTATTAATTATTTTTTAGAAAGCTGTTGTTACTTGTTTTCTTTGAATTTTATAAACTTTATCAAAAAGCTCATAAAAAAGTTATTTGCTCCCAGCAAACCTATGTATTCAAAGAGATGGTACTGTAAATAATGATTTGTGAAGCTTATGCACTGCTGAACCCCCCAGTACTCCAGGAAATATGGGGCGGTACCTGATTCACTTTCACGGCAAGGAAAAGCAACATGTTTCATTGGAAGTTTCATTAGGTAAAACATTAGATCATGATGGAAGTACTATAGGAAATATGTGAAAACTTTTTTTTTAGAATAAACAAATGCAAGTACTACAAGACCCTAAATCCTAAACCCAAACTGCTAGTCACATGATGGAAGCATTGGATCATGAATTCAATCATAAAAACTTCAAATGCCCATACCTAAACCCTAATTACTGCTTAACTTAATACCCTATTTCCCGAAACAACTATAATCTTGCCAATTCTGATGAGTTCTGATATGCTCCTTACTTGCCTTTGCAGCTTATGCTTGCCATGTGTGTGGGACCAATGTTCTGGCCTCTTCTTGACAAGAAACAACTATAACTCTATTTCCTACTAGACTAACTGTTAGACAGGGAAATCTCTATGAAGTTCATATAGACAAATTGGAGTCAAATCAGGCTCAGATCTTTATATATCATTAACAAATAAAACTTTAATTTAACCATCAAAACATACATTATATTTTATCAATAAAAAGAACTAAAAGGGACTTGGATTATTAACTGATAAATTAAATCAAAAATAATTTTCAATAAAAGTTGAACCTACAACCCTTTAATGAAAACACAATTCTTAAACCAAGTTTGCTATATAACCTCTTGAACCCAGAATTTAGTGTGAGATGGATTCAAATGACACATGCATACACACTAAGGCTATGTTTAGTTTGACAGAAAACAGAAGAGAAACAGGAAGTTGGGATGAATTTCTCAAGGGGTTTTGTGAAAGTTGTTAAAAGAACTTTCCTCTTGTTTTCTGTTTCCTATGCCTGCAATTTCAATTGAAGACTGATGATCAACAGAGGTCATAAATTTCAGAAAGTATAAAAACAAAGATCAAAATGATCATTTGGAGATTGCTATTATTTTTTATTTTTTTATTTTTCTTTAGATGTGGAAGAAAAGTAACAGCCCAATTTTATATAACAGGTCTATGCAACTGTAGAAACCTACTCAAGAGAAAGCATAACCATCTTTCTGAATATCCTATTGCAAGGAACTCAAGAATTGTGTGATAAAAGCTCCCTGTCTAATTTGGAGTTGGCAAATTCAGGGTATAGTTTATAATTCCGTTTTGACCTTTAGCATTGTTTTGGATGTGAAGCTATTTCTTTTTGCTTCAATATTTTCTACATGACTACATGTCTTGTATTTTTGGAAGACTTTCTCCTCATCATTCTCATCTTTGATATATGCTCATTACTTAACAGAAATAACAAGGAGGAGGAGAACAACTGCAACATCAACAATAAAGTAGATGGATAAAGGAAGATAAAGTTCTATATTGAAATAGAAGATCAGGACTCAAACATAGCAATGGCGATCTCAATATTCTGATTTTAAATTGACTGCAGCCCAGAAATAAAAGATACCGGATAAACACATTCATCCAAACAAGGAACTCTTTCTCAAACATCCAACCAAGAGCCCAAAGCATACAGGTAAAGGATGCATCTACTAATATCCTTGAATTTGGCATATTCTTCGACTGGGGTTATAACATAAACTGAACATTTACTGCTACATGAAAGAAATTCATGTGACATCAGTCTAAAGCTTAGCATTAATCATACAACGGTGAATAAGATCCCAAAAATATTCCAAGCCACTGAATAAGTAACAATTGTAGTGTATAGGTTTCAAAACAATAATAGCAGAATAATATCGTATAGAAAGGTTAAATAAAAAAATTAAAAACGGGAAGGAGCTATGATACCATAAGTTGGGGAGACCAGAGAGAGATCTCAAAAAATGGTCCTAAAATGCATTGAAGGAAATGAGACTGTTAACATGTGGTAGAACATCATCGGCCCGGAGTTTTCAATCTTTCGATTGAAAAGGTTATCTTACAAAAACGTAAAACTGGAAGAGAAAGAGAAAGAGAATACCTGAGTGCGTCCTCTGTTCTAAGATGACTTCGAACCTGTGAGAGAAAGAGAATACACAGTGAGAAAAGAAGAGAAAGAGCAATAGAGAGAGTGGGATTGGAAGAGAAAGGGGTGACCAGACGGTGGTGGGGGTGCTAATCGGCAGTGCTCGACTGTGAGATAGAGAAAATCAAACGGTGGTGGAGGGTGCAAGCCGGCGGTGCTCGACTATGAGAGGGAGAGGATCAGAAGAGACGAAGAGCCGTTGTGTTTTTACACCGTCATTGCTTTGATCGAATTTCACATCGAAAACTGGACAGATCTTCGGTGTATTTTTACACCCCATCCAAACGGCCACAAAACTGGACCGGAGTGTAAAAATACACCGAACCGGGGTTCACATGAAGCATGAACCTTCTAATAAAATTGTAACACGTCGGAAATTTAATCGGTTGTGTTCAGCCGTTAGTTGAATAAATTCAGTTAAACCACTCACAAAAAGACAAAAAAATAAAAAATAAAAAGATTTCTTTCATTCGAACTCCCTCCAATTTCGAGTCTGCCACTCATCACACACCGGCGTTCGAGACTGCAGAATGACGGCAAAAACTCTGACAGGTAATCTACAATCTCTCCAACGACTATTTCTTCTTCCTTCAAAACCTCATGTTATTTTTGTTCGTTTCTTCTTAATAGATCGAATAACCCTTAGCATCTCACCGGCGGTCATCAGTCCTTAAAACAAATTAAGGTAATCTCCTCAAGCCCAAACCCCTATCGTCTTTTTCTTTTCTATTAAACAACCTCCGAGTAATCGAATAACATAAATTCATAGCTTCAAGAGCTCCAACTAAACAGGGGTTAGGGCTTGGGGAGATTACCTTTGTTCCAGGGCTGATAACAGCCGGTGTGAGTTGCAAAGGGTTCTTCGATCTGTTAAGAAGAAACGAGCAAAAATAACGTGAGGTTTCGAAGAAGAAGAAGAAAAAGAAAAATAGTCGTTGGAGAGACTGTAGATTGCCTACTTGAATTTTTGCCGCCGTTCTACAGTCATGGACACTGGTGTGTGGTGAGTGGCCGGTGGGGTGCTTCCCTGGGTTAGGGCTCGGAGGAGAGGAAGAATCAAAATAGGAGGAGTTCGAATGAAATAAATTTGGGTCTTTTGTCTTTTTCTGTGGGTGGTTCAACCGGGTTTGTTCAGCTAACTGCTGAGCACCCATTAACGTTCCCGCCGATTCAAATTTCCGACGTGTTACAATTTTATTGGCAGGTTCACCGTTCACGCTTCCCGTAAACCCACATTCGTCGTATTTTCCACTCTCCAGATAAACATCTGGTTGGAGGACTTTAGGAGAGCTTCGCATGGCTGCCACGCCTGGTCCTCTGGACCGTCGACTCCAGATTTCTCCATAGCTCAACAGAGACATGCAATCCCAGAAACCATCAATAAGGTTATTTTCATCTAGAGAGGGTAAAGAGTCGGAAATCTGTAATAAGAGTAACTGTTTGCAGTGGAAACTTGTGCAAAGCATTGAACCGTCCGATCCTGTTAGCCTCAGCATCTGGTTCATGATTCAGAAAAAGTACTGTATCATGGTTGACATCTGCCGGTATAGGGCTGGCCTGTAGGCCAGTAAGTAAGCTTCAATGACGAACATATGGATTATGGAAGAAAGCGACTGACAGAGCTGGAAGCATCATGGTTTCATGGACGACCCAGCTAAATGCACCGCATGATTAGTGATTACAAACGGAGAAGAATCTTTACTTTCCAATTCAATCAAGCCCATGTTCTTACCTTTCCCAGATTCCGCTGCTTTAGAAAGTCTTGATATTGTTCTGTCATCTTGCTCCACTTGAAGCTTGGAATCTGTTTTGCTCTTGACCATTTTGGAGGGGTCATGGTCTGGTATGCTTGACTTCTTCTTTCCAAGACTCTCCATCTAGGTCGTCCTTTAATCCCAGAGGTATTCTCTTTTTAGGAAGAATTTCCTTTTGGGTATTAGTTTAATTGCGCAAGAGAGTTGCTTTTCATATCCTGAGGCCACAATTTTCAGTTGCAGTTGCTTTTTTCCCCTTTCTTTTTATCTGTAATGGTAGAGCCGAAAATTCAGTGAGGCCGATAGACTTTTTGTTCCTTGTGTGGATTTATGCTGTAGGCAATTTTTGGATTTTGTTCTGGAAGCTGTGTGACTTTGCATATATTCCTGAACCTACACAGCTCCAGATCGATCCTTTCTGCTTGTATATGAGCTTTTCTTAACTGGGTGTGAGTGAACTTGTAGAGATTAGCCTTAAACTTTCCCGAGGAGATTATCGAATTGTTAGGATTATAGAGATTATCAATCCAAGATGGGAATCAAGCTTAAACTGATATCAGTCGTTTCATGAATTCACATGAAGATCCATTGAAAGAGGGATGAACATGGATGATGGAGATGTAGAAGTGTCAGATCAGGTTTTGCTGCCGGATATTTATGCGGCTGGTGACATCCAAGGATCGACTTCTGTAGACAATTTTCTTGACGAGTTTTCGAAGATCACTCGGACATGTACTCACACTCACACCTGTAACCCTCCTGGCCATGATGCAGCACACACTCACACTTGTTTCCACACACATACCCAAGTCTTTGCATCTGAGGAAGATGACACGCCAAATCACAAACAACAGTCCGTTACAAAATCTAGGAGGCCTTCAGGAAACAGGGAAGCGGTACGGAAATATCGAGAGAAGAAGAAGGCACAGACAGCGTACTTGGAAGAGGAAGTCAAAAAGCTACGCCTCCTGAACCAGCAACTGATCAGAAAATTACAGGGGAAGGCAATACTTGAAGCTGAGGTTCTCAGGCTGAAGACTCTGTTGATTGATCTTAGGGGAAAGATTGACAATGAATTGGGTGTTTTTCCTTACCAAAAGCAGTGTAATTCCACTACTATTAGAAAGGGTGATTGTAGCATCCAATCTGCAAGTGGAGGGATTGGCCTACGGTGTGAGACTGACATTCCATGCCTTCATCCACACATAGGGCCATCTCTAGAAGCTGGAATTGGTGGAAACACAAAAATGGTTGTCAATTGGGAAGGAAGTTGCCAACCTGCAGTTGTCAACTGTCAAGCAAACCTAAATGCATCTGTCACACAAAACATGGCAACTGGTGAAGCACATCCTAATTGCTTGATGCCAGACACCTTGGACTCATTGGGGACCATGGTCTCATCTAAATCTCAAGCTGAATAACCAGAGGGAGGATCTTAGTTGTAAGTTGATTATGCTGCCTACCAAGTACCAAGCTCACTATCTTGTGGTTGCTTTTGTATTTTAGCTGACATTGGTGAACTCACAAATAGATTTCTCCGTTGTATAATATATGATAAGTGGTAACTTGTAGCACCTAAAAGTTAAGTTCAACATAAAATACAGAAAGATCTTTCATCTAGTTAGTTAATAGAACTTTGTTCTTGGGTTAGAAAGCTGTCTTTTCTTACATGTTGAACTGGCTTTTAAGGCAGCCTGGCTACCTGTAATGTACATAAAACCATCTTTTTTGTTCTAGATAGATGTAAATGAAAATATAGAGTACAATCTTTTTATGATTCTTGAGTCATAGAAACCCTTCTGGACAATTTCCGAGGTAGCATTGATGGAAATAAAGTCCTCAAGACAGCCTGGAGGTTTATCATATACATAAAACCATTTATTCTAGATAGCTGTAAATGAAATACAGAGTACAATCTTATGATTCTTGAGTTATGGAAACCCTTCAGGATATTATATAAAATAAAGTCCTCAAGTCTATATTTCTCATAAGAGATGATGCACTATTTTCTAATAGCTGAGGGAGGAGCAAATGCCAAAGGTTAGGTCCATATCCAGTGATCCAGTCCACCCCTTCCAAGGCCCCAGATAGCTAAGACCAACATTGGGTAATGACCATTTTCTGAATAGAGAGGAGCAAGGATCTTCTCTGACTCTGTCATGTCGTTAAAGCTGTCAAGCTAGAAGAAAATATCTTGCCGATAATCCTTCCCAGAAAATAGAAGATGTCAGGCAACCCATGGTCCTGTAAACCTTTCTACTGGCTTCCACCAATACACAATACAATGCTTAACCAGCCTCACTTCTAGAAATCATATATTTCCCTAGATGTAGATGATAGTATGATACATATGCTTAAGCCACCTCATCTCTGTTCATTTTTTCTTTCCA
Source organism: Nelumbo lutea (assembly GCF_056320005.1). Classification (NCBI taxonomy): domain Eukaryota; kingdom Viridiplantae; phylum Streptophyta; class Magnoliopsida; order Proteales; family Nelumbonaceae; genus Nelumbo; species Nelumbo lutea. The sequence goes on from NC_142690.1 coordinate 8,884,341, forward strand.
GTTCATTTGATGCTCCTTTCTATGTTGATCCTGTTTCGAATGCAGCTACAGTAACCCGAACCAGGAGAGAAGGAAGAAAAAGATGAAGAAGAAGAAAAGAGAAAGAGAGAACAGGAGGGTTTAGTCAAGACTCATTGATTCATTATTCATTCGACCCCCTAATGTTTATTAGGTGCTATTAACATTCACAAAGACTAAACAGCCCTTACTTAAGTGTGGGGCAGAGTATCTCTAATAAAACTGCCACATAAGCAAGGTACTTAACAAACATGAGATGACTAAACTACCCCTATTCGGCTCACTTTAACATTCCCCCTCAAGCTAGAGAATATATGTCATATAATCCCAACTTGTTACATAGATAGTTCACTTTCCCTGAGCTTAGAGCTTTTGTAAACAAATATGCCCATTGATTATTCGAGCCCACATGTTCTATGTTTATCTCTCCAGCAAGAACCTTTTCTCTCACAAAGTGGCAATCAACCTCTATATGCTTTGTTCTCTCATGAAATACAGGATTGGATGAGATATGGAGTGTAGCTTATTTGTCACAATACAGTCTCATAGGTTTATCCATGTGAAGCCCAATTTCTTGTAGAAGATTCCTCAACCACACTAACTTACAGGTAGTATGTGCCATGGCCCTATACTCAGCTTCAGCACTACTTCTAGCCACAACTGTCTACTTTTTACTCTTCCACGTCACAAGATTTCCTCCAACGAATGTGCAATAACCTGTAGTAGATCTTCTATCATTCATTGAGCTTGCCCAGTTTGCATCTATATACCCTACTATTTTAAGTTTTCCTCCTGGTTTATACAATAGTCCACGGCCTAGAACTCCTTTTAGATATCTTACAATTCTAAGAACTACATCCTAGTGAGGTATACGAGGATTCTACATGAATTAGCTCACCACATTGACTGCAAAAGATATGTCAGGTCCCGTGATAGTCAGATAGTTCAGCTTTCCCACTAGTCGTCTATACCATTCAGGATCTTCAAATACTTCTCCCGTATCACTGCTCAACTTAACATTTGGTTCCATAGGGGTCTCAGCAGGTTTTACACCTAACAGTCTTGTTTCTTTCAATAAATCAAGAACATATTTTCTTTGGCACAGATTTACACCTTGTTTTGACCTGGCAACTTCTATTCCCAAGAAATACTTTAATGTTCTAAGATCTTTTGTTTGGAAATGATTTTGCAGAAATACATTTAGTTTGTCAATCCCCAATTTATCACTGCCAGTAATAACAATATCATCCACATAAACCCCTAATAGGATCTTCCCAGCTTCTGAGTCATAGCTGAACACTGAATGATCAACTTGGCATTGCTTCATTCCAAAACTTTTCAACACTTCACTGAACTTCCCAAACCAAGCACGCGGCGATTATTTCAACCCATAAATTGTCTTATTCAATCTGCATACCTTACCATCCTTCCCCTGAGCAACAAACCCAGGCAGTTGCTCCATATATACCTCCTCCACAAGATCACCATGGAAGAAGGCATTCTTTATATCAAGCTAAAACAGAGGTCAATCAAACATAACTGCCAAAGAAATTAGTACACGAACAAAACCAATCTTAGCCACCGGAGAGAATGTTTCCATGTAGTCCACTCCATACAACTGTGAGTAACCTTTAGCAACAAATCTATCTTTCAGATGCTCCACACTACCATCTAGCAAGTATTTCACAGTATACACCCATTTACAGCCCACAACATGCATACCAGGTGGGAGAGTAGTAAATCCCCACGTTTGAGTATGTTGAAGAGCAGAAAGTTCCTCCTTCATTGCCCGCCACCACCCAGGTGAACTAAGAGCTTCTTGAATATTGTTAGGTATGGAAATAGAGGACAAAAGTGAAACAAACTGACGATGTGAGGTAGAAAGACAAGATAATGAAACAAAATTGGAAATGGGATGGAGGGTAAAACTACGTTTACCTTTCCATAAGGCAATGGGTAGGTCAAGGTCTGTAGGTTCAACAATAGGAGCCATGAGAGGATCCGCAGATGAGGTAGAAGTTGGAGGGGCCAGTGTCTTTCGACATGTATACACTTGCCGGATTGGTGGCCGTTCGGTGATGACCTGCACTAGATGATGTGATGAGTTTACTCCAACAATAGCATCTGAAACGGGATCACTGACAGGAAGAGGAAGAGGAAGTACGGGTGGAGACGAAGGTGCTTCAAGACTTGAGAAAAGGGGACAGACTCAAAAAATGTGACATCAGGGCAGACATAACACTTTTGGGTAATGGGATTATAACACTTGTACCATTTTTGAATCCGTGAGTAGTCAAGGAAGACACATTTAATTGAACGTGCATCTAGCTTATCTATTCCATGACTCAGATTGTGGACAAAGTACACGCAACCAAAGACACGATGAGTTAATGGGAATCGAGATAAAGTGGAAAACAAGATAAAAAAGGGGGACCGACCATGAAGGATGAAAGAGAGCATCCGATTGATGAGAAAACATGCAGTGAGTACAGCATCACTGCAAAACTGTTTAGGAACATTCATGTGATGAAGAATAGATCAAGCAATTTCAAGAAGCTGACGGTTCTTCCGTTCAGCTACCCCATTTTATTGAGGGGTGAATGCACATGAGATCTGATGAATAATGTCATGTTGTTCTAAATACTGTTGAAATAAAGTAAGAAAGTATTTACGACAATTATCTGAACGGAGAATTTTGATTGGAACACTAAATTGTGTGCATATTTCAGAATAGAATTTTTGAAAAATAGAAAACATTTCACTTCTTTCTTTCATTAAGTAAATCCATGTCATTCTTGAACAATCATTAATAAAAGAGACAAAATACTTGTATCCATTATAAGACTCTATTTTGATTGGACCTCAAACATCTGAATGAACCAACGAAAAATGACTCAACATACAACTCTCAACTATTGGACTGAAGAGCACACGACGATGTTTCCCAAACTGACATGACTCACATTGCAAAACTGACAAATGACTCGATGACGAAACCAAAATCTTGAGAGCCTTGAGAACCTTGAGATATAGATGTCACAGTCGGCAATGCCATTGTAGAAGGGTAAATGAAGTGTAAAGAGCAATTGAAGATCCACCACCGTCAAGATAATACAATCCACCAACTTCATGCCCCCCACCAATCTTCTTCCCCGTTTTGAGATCCTGAAAAACACAAGTGGAAGGAAAGAATGTAATAGAACAGTTAAGAACTTTGGTTATTTTACTAACAGACATAAGATTGAATGGAAACTTAGGTACACATAAAATAGATGATAAGGGCACAGAAGCCATGTCAACATTACCAACACCACAGATGGGAGATGATGACCCATTGCCAAGTGTAACAGTTTGCAATGTGGAGGTTTCAGAAAGAGAAGAGAACACACTTGGAGTCTCAGTCATATGATCTGAGGCTCCAGAGTCAATAATCCAAGGAGAGGTTTTAGATGTCATGCAAACAATACCTGAGTGGGCAAGTGTGGCAGTGGTATGCAGTGAAGTCGTTTGAAGGAACCGTTCATACTCATCACACGGTACACTCACCATCTCCCTCCCAGAAATAGATGTAGATGAGAGAGGAGTACGGTCTGCCTGTTTGCTGTCACTGATATCAACCTCACCTGCTACAGCATGATTAGCCCATTTGGAGGGAGGGCCATGTAGGTTATAACAGAAATTCACTGTGTGTCCTTCTCTACCACAATTAGTACACTTCCTCGAAGAGTTCTTCCCTCTACCATGGCCTCCCCCTGAGTCACGACCACCCCGACCAATCATGGAACTGCCACGGCCACCTCAGGAGGCATGTCCTCCCCCTCTTGTACAGTGTCCACCTCCTCTAGCTGTCACAAGTGTTGATCTATCAAACTGTGTGGGATTCTGTCTGTCCCAAAGAAATTTTGCAAAGCCATGAGAATACTCCTCAAGTATAGGAAGGGTGGAGCTCCCTAATATTTGGGCTCTAATTGGTTCATATTTCGATTTCAGCCCCACCAATAATCTTGTAACATCTAGTTGTTCCATTTGTTGTTGTTGAACTTTAATATTTGAAGTGAGGGGATGATAGACATTGAGTTCATTCCTTATATTCTTCATGTAGGCATAGTACTCTTCTAGTGTTTTGGTTCCATGTTGTAAATCAAAGTATTCCTAATAAAGTTGATATACTCATATTGTGTTATCTTGTCTAGAATATAGCTTTTTAGCATGCTCCCATGTATCCTTAGTCGTATCAAGGAACATGAAGTTGGCACTAATTTTTGGTTCCATACTATTCCACAGCCAAATCATGATTTGAGCCCAAACTTTCACAGATTTAGCCCATCTAGTTGGCACTAACTTCCACCACACTAGGTTGTTGATCATTGTACCCATCTCCTATTGCTGCCATTGTACTCTTTCACAATTGCCTCTAACCTGACTTCTCAGCTACAAGCTGGCTGATATTATTCACAGTTTGATATTTCAGCACCTATTGCAGTCTCTAAACACAACAGTGAAAGCCCACGCCTTGTTCTTATTCACACTATTGCTGACTTCACAAACCCACGAACCACATAAGCATCAATTTAGCACTCACTAATCACATGTAGGCCCTCTTCCAACCACTCAATAAAAAGTTGTGCACCACTAACACCATAACACAGTCAAATTTGCTACACCCAGTTCAGATTTGTTTAGCACATTTAAAAGGGCATTACACAACCACAAAGAACTCGGCAAGGTCACTGCATTACACCTTACACCACTTGGCCACCTGCAGCAACCCTAAGCCACTCGACCACTTACAATAGCCCCTACACCATTTGGCTACTGTACACAGCCCGTTCTAGGGCAACAACGAACTTAGTTCTCTAGGTTCTACAATACTAACTGATTTTTGAAGGGTTTCTACCCAGAAATACCAGCAACACAAAAGGACTAGATAACCAACCTTCCTTTGAGAGTATCAACCAACCATTCACTGTTGAAATCACTTTCCTTGATGAAAAAGACTGTGGCGCAACAGAGAGAAACGAGTTTTGATGTCTCAGACCTAGGGCGAACCAGTTCTCTCCATTAACTAACCATAAATGAAGAAGGTGTCACGAACACAATTGAGATGCTTTACAAACTGAAGTAGGTCAGGAACCTCACCCTGATACTATGTTTCGAATGCAGCTACAGTAACCCGAACCAGGAGAGAAGGAAGAAGAAGACGAAGAAGAAGAAAAGAGAAAGAGAGAACAGGAGGGTTTAGTCGAAACTCATTGATTTACTATTCATTTGACCCCCTAATGTTTATTAGGTACTAATAACATTCACAAAGACTAAACTGCTCTCACTTAAGAGTGGGGCAGAGCATCTCTAATAAAATTGCCACATAAGCAAGGTACTTAACAAACATGAGATGACTAAACTACCCCTATTCGGCTCACTTTAACAGATCCACTCCAAGGGTAATTTCTGTTATACACCCCTGGAGACCTTAGGTCTAAAACATCAGATAATGATGGTTTATCAGGATCGGTTCCAGCTTCCCTGAGGCAAGAATCAAACTTATCTTGAGATAAAACCACTAAGATAAAATGAATTAACTTCTTCCTAGAGAAACTGCCTTCAACCAGGACCCATAAAGTCGCTCATTGGTAAATGATAGAAGGTGAAGATAACATATTTTTTGCATGATTCATAGTTGGCATCAGAAGTGTACATAAACAATGTTTATCAGAACAATCAAATTAATTTAATCAAAAAATAAATAGAGCAGTCAGATTAAAATTGATCTTTCACTAATGCCACCCCCCCCCCCCCACAATTCTTGGTGGTGGATAGCTACATGATAAACTATTATCCTGTTTGCATATGTGGCAGTAAACTAGTAGAGTTCAAGGCCAGTTGATGAAGTGCAAAATACAGAGCCATGAAGTCATAGGGCATCACAATTCACATAGGTATGATGACAAGACCCAGGCTACTACATTACTAGTCTGGACCAATACACGTCAGCCAGCCAGATATTTGTTCCAAAACCATGCAGGTGACCACTCACAGATTGGAGAATACGGATTAACCATTTTGGGGACCAAATATCTTGTATCAGGGATGTAGGGAGGTCAAGATGTTCTCCTAAGGATTCAGGATCCCATTGATCAAGCAGATTTCAACAGTCGCAAAGAAATGCAACAAACAGTGAAGTCCAAAGATTGGAATTTGGAGGTTGAGGTCATTTAAATGGATGGAAAGATTAACAAAATATCAAATAGAGCACAAAGTTGAGAAAATGAGATGTCTGATTGGGGCTGGTTGGGTTTTAGTTCATAATATTCATTCAAGGGGATATTAGATGATTATGATGAACTGTAGAGAAAAATGATCCATTGACAGAAACAAACTGTGAAGTTGGTTGATAGGCCAAAATGAGAAGTGAGCTTTCTTTATGAATGTTGTTGTTGCTGCTTCTGCTACAGAAATAAATATTGATATATTAAGAGAAAGCATAAAAAAAGTCCAAGCACATGTTCTTCTTCGGCCAAGAAGGAGGGCATCAAACTATACAGAAAAAGACAAGTGCCATGTCAGGAAAAAAAAAAGCACTCTAAATCTGTAAATTATCAAAAGATTGCCATGTAAGTAAAAGATCATCACCTAAGTGCTGAAATAGATTGACTTGACCCCGAAGCGCTGCTACTGTCACGGTTGAATCTGACTCCATAATCACTTTCAAATCTCTCTGTGTTCCTGCCAAGTTAACAGCTACCATAGAGGCCACCAGCTCCTCTTGCATAGCTCCTCCTACTGGGACAGGAAATATACCCTTTTTTCCGCAATTGAACGAGTCTGCATCTGCTAGAAATAGGGTGTGTAAAAAGGACCAGTAGACCTAGTCACATATCAGTTGCTAGTCCATCTAAAGATCACGGTGTTTATTTTTTATTGGATGTACTAGTCCATGTTTCAATCCTTCTTTTTTTTTCTAATAGATGGAATCATCATTATTAGTTCTAGTAACACAATCGTAAGACTTTATTGAATCATTTAGAATGCCTCTCTGGCAGTTGACATTATCCAGATAGCAAAAGACAGTAACCATTTAGCTGCACTATCAGACAATTTAGAATGCCCATCAATTATTTGAAGTGGTGCAATTGGGAAAAAATAAAGAGGTTAAGAGTTTACATGACTAAATATGTTATATGTTATGCTCAATTTTATTTTTAAATTTTCATTTTAAATATGTTTTATATGTTGTGTTTCTGTATTTTAATTTGAGATAATAGATTTTTAAAACATTGATTTTAAATTTTAAATTTTTATTTTTAATTAATATTGTGTTTAATATTTTACTATTTTGAATTTTTTGACTTTTTTTAATTTTTTACCATTTTTTGCACCTTGCTTAAAAAAGGCACTCACCTTGCACCCACCTCAAGCGCAAAAAAGGCCCTTGGGCTTTTAAGACGGTGTTTGGCATCGATGTCGTTTTATGAGAAAATGGCGCCACATCAGAAAAAGTGGTACTTCAGAAAATGGCCTCTTATTTGGTACCGTTTTCCAAGAAAAAAAAACATTACAAGCCACACCTTGGAAATTGGGAAAATATGGTCTGAAGAAACGTCAAATTCGATGTTTTCTCATAAAACAACCAGTTGCTGCCAGCGGTGCAATGATGTGGCATCATCTTGGACGTTGGATAATATGGTCAATGCTGAAAACAGTTCTTGAGCACTGGTACCAAACAAAAGTAAGAGATAACAGTGCTTACAACTCAAACATGCCCAGCACCGTTTTTATGAGAAAACAGTGCTGTATTCCCAACACCGATGCCAAGCACCTACTAAAACACATGCGTATCACCTTACCTAGATAAGAACTAAACCAGCAAGTTCTTGGAAAAGGACTTAAGAGCAACATATATTGAAATTAAAATTTGTTTATAGCATGGTTCACTATATTATAAAGTCAAGCATGGTGGACTATGCTATAAACCAACTTTGAGAGCAAATTTCAGCCCCCGTTTTAGTTTTTATCAATAACACAATTTGTTATGTAATTTCAAAAAAAATTACAAATAAAAAGACAAACTTTCTTATCTTCCAAATACAGTTTGAGCCCCAAGAAAGGAAAAAGGAGAAAAAAGAGAAAGAGGATGGGAAAAGAAGAATAGAATTATGGTTGTGCCCGAAACATTGATTCCCTCTCCACCCCTTGTTTGGCTAATCCATCAGCAAAAGAATTAGTTAATCTTTTTACCCAAATGATTTTAACTTCCATTCCTCGAACCAGCCATCTAAATTTCCTCCTCACATTATTGTAATGCCATAAACCACTGTTGTCTTTATTCAGCCATCCTACCACCACCTCCGAATCCCCCTCAATTATGAGTTTTTTTATATTCATCTCCCTGGCTTTTCTGGATTCCTTCCATAACTGCATGGATTTTGGCTCTGAAAGAATCACCCACTCCAACTGGGCCTGAAAACATGGCTAAGGCAACCCCATTCTCATCCCTAAAAACACCCCCAATCTCTGATTGTTCAGGATTCCCTCTACAACTCCCATCAAAGTTTAGTTTTATGAAACCTACAGGTGGGGGGGTCGGTCCAAGACACACTCATCACTGTTTTTGTCTAGGAACAATTAGCAATTTCACCTCATTTCCTTAACATGTCATCCATTGTATAATATGTGAATAGCTCTAGGGATTTCATCCACTATACAACCCTTATAAGGATCAGAGCCCTTAGTTCTTCAGTACCTCTCTTTGCTTTAGAGAATATCCTGGAGTTTCTTTCTTTCCATAAGGACCAGCAAACTGCAGCCCTCAGTCCTCTCCACATAATCCTTCCCCTGTTTATACGCCACCTAAAAAAAAAAAGGGGAAAACAGATTTTGCAAATTTGATAGAGGGTTCCAACTACACCCAAAGAGGGAGAAAACCCACTCCAAAATAGACTTCGCAAATTGGCAAGACACCAATAGATGAAAATCAGTCTCTCCATCAGCTTTACAAAGAACACACTAGTGTTGAATCTTTCCAAAAAAGGCTTCCTAACAAAAACTACCAACCCTAGGAGGAATTGGTTTGCACCAAACCTCATTAATAGGAAAAGGGAGGGCTACAAGACTGGTGAACTAGTTTAAAACTTTGAAGAAAGAGGCACAGGAGAAACAACCAATGGAGTTGGGGGTCCAAATTCTAGAGTCCACCTTAGTAGGATCTAAGAAAATATTGTCAAGAAGCTGAAAGAGATTTGAAATATTATCAAGGCCCGAGTCTTTCACAGCCCTTCTCAAGCCCAAATTCCACCCAAAACCAAAGATGGAAGAGGAAGGGATGATGAAAGAGGAAACTGGCTCATTTTTTAATTTCGGCCCCATTTGGCGCATCTTTTTGCATAGGCTATCAGCTGTTTAGAAACCCGACAGTCTATATTTTCGTCTTTTCCCATTTGATTGGGAAAAGATCTAGCCGCCAAAAAACTACCCCAAAAGACATGAGAAACTTGATTCAAGCTTATTTCAAAAGGCTAGAAATGAAGCTTTTCACCTTTTTTGTCTCATTTTCGCTCAAAAAAAACGTGCCTCTAACAAACGGTCCATGGGCTGCCAAAATCTTTATGTAAAAGGTCATTACATCTTTTGGCTGTCAAATCTTCTAGAAGATTTTTCAAAAAAGACTTGCCAAACGGCATCATTACTTGCACAAATCTCTCTTTCTTATATCTTTCAAATTATGAGATTCCCACATTTCACACCACAGCAGGGAGGAAGGAATTTAGGATAACTATTTATGCGCAAATCTCTCTTTCTTACATCTTCCAAATTATGAGGTTCCCACATTTCACACCACAGCGGGGAGGAAGGAATTTAGGATAACTATTTATGCGCAAATCTCTCTTTCTTACATCTTCCAAATTATGAGGTTCCCACATTTCACACCACAGCAGGAAGGAATTTAGGATAACTATTTATGCGCAAATCTCTTACTTCTTCCAAATTATGAGGTTCCCACATTTCAGACCACAGCAGGAAGGAATTTAGGATATCTATTTATTCGTCATGATTGATCAAAAGAATATAACTATTTATTCATCATCGCCATTGGATTTTCAACGACTCGTCTTTCAATCTGTAACTCTATCCAACATCCATTCCAAATCGAAATAAGAGCTTCGTGGGGGATTGCCTGGAGAGGCTGTAAAGACCAAATTTTGTTGTATACACATCTGAAAACATCTGATTGAATTTGAATTAAATTAGCGAACTCCTCATCCGATTCAAGAAAGGATAATACTTAAATTTGGTAAATTGTCAATAGCTACAAGCACCTTGTACATCATCATGTATATATGAAAGAAGAGAGGTCGAGGAACCACAAAGACAATACAAATTCCTCTGCTCAAGCAAGGCTGGCAGTTTTTTGTACAGCACTGTCATATTACTAATGGTTTAATTTGTAGCTATTGCCAAAACCTCCATGAACACATTGATCAGATGATCAACGGAATTACAGGAGCATCTCAACCTGTCAGCATCCACTTGTTTCACAGGCTTCGGGCAACCCTTTCATATAAATCCCGAGGCCAGTTCCTTGTCAAATTGTGTGCCACGAAATTCGCTATCTGCAAAGGCCCAATATCCATGACATCTCAGTATTTTTTTTTCAAAAATGAAGAAACAAGGTGCAAGGGAAATGAAGAAACAATTCCACGGCAGATAAAAGCAGTGGTTTTATCACACAAACCTTGGTCCTCAAAGCACGAAGAGATCCATCGGAATCCCTCACATTGTCCAGACAATTAAGGGCAACCTTTAGGAGATCGGGCACACAATCTTGGATATGGATAGACAAAGTCTGGAAAACATCAGCTGCTGTATCTGGAACCCGAGGATCCAGTGGGAGGAAAGAAAGTTTGGTAACTTCTCTAAGAGCATCTGCATGATTGCCAGATCTCGCCAATTTGTGGACAAATAGTATGGCCTCAAGTTGTCTTAACACAGTTTGTTGTTCCATAACATGCTCCCTTTCTTGAAGGCTGCACGTGAGATTTAGATAACTTCATAAGCCATAAAAGGTAAAGATTTGAAAATTTTATGCAGCAAATTGCACATAAAGAAAAAAAATTAATTCCAGACAAGATAAATGGCCAACAGCAAGGGTGATGGAAATTCCAAAACAAAAGAAAATTCAGTTATTTAAGTTTTACAAAATTTAACCAAGTCATTCAAATCCATCAAATAAAACAGCAATTTAATCAAATTATAAATCAAACTATCTATAAAAAAATAGTAAACAAATATAGGTAGAATAGAACATTATGCATAGATAGTGGTAAGACGGAGAAGGAAAAGGAGCAGTGAGATAGGGGGGGGAAGGAAATGTTTGTCATGGGAGTGGATGAAGAGGATCCATAGCTGAATTTGTGGCAAAGCTAGGTTGCAAGGCTAGAGACTTGAATGAGCTGAAAGGATATTTACAGACTGAGAGAGAAGGTTAAGTGAAGCGGAGAAATTGAAGCTGGAAGTGGATGGGGGTAAGGAGGCTAGAGAAAGGAGGGGGAGGGGGAGAAAAGGAGGATCCTAGGAAGAAAGGGAGTGGGGCTAAGCAGAGGTGTTGAAGAAATGAATATAGTAAGTTGGAATGTGAGAGGGCTGGGGAGTGCTAGGAAGAGAGCTTTAGTAAAGGAGGTATTAAAGAAAGAAAATCCAGACATTGTTCTAATTCAGGAATCTAAGCTTATGACATTTAATCAAAAGTGGGCTAGAAGTGTGTGGAGAGTGAATGGTCTAAGTTGGGCCATGAGTCCATCTTGGGGCTCACCTGGTGGCCTAATTATTTGTGGAAGGATGAAGTAGTGGAGGGAGTGGAAGAATTAGTGGGAAGGTTTTCAATCTCCGTTAAATTTAAGCATGTGTCAGATGGTTTTGAATGGGCCCTTACCAATGTATATGGCCCCAATAGTTATAAACAGAGGAATGAGTTGTGGGAGGAACTGAGATGTCAGAGGACTGTGGGAGGGGCCTTGGTGTCTAGGAGGGGACTTTAATGTGATTAGATTCATTGAAGAGAGTAACAAGGAAAGACAAAGGAGTACTACCAGCATGAGGAAGTTCAATGAATTCATTAATGCTTTTGAGCTAAAGGAACTGAATCTCCAACACAATAGCTTCACGTGGTCCAATCTCCAAGCTGAACCTATTTGCTCAAAACTAGACAGGTTCTTGTTCACCACAGACAGGGAGGAGCATGGGGGAGATTTGGTGTCAAGGACCTTACCCAGAGTTACTTCCAACCATTGGCCAATAATGATTTGTAAGACTGATTTTGGTGGTAGTGGACCCTCCCCCTTTAGGTTTGAAAACATGTGGTTACTACACCCGGACTTCAAAAACAAGGTGAAAAGTTGGTGGAATGAAAGTAACCTGAAAGTTAATTGGGCAGAGATGAAATTCCATTGGAAGCTAAAAGAACTGAAAGTCAAAATTAAAGAATGAAATATTCTCCACTTTGGTAGGTTAGAGGAGAGGAAGCAACAGTTGATAAGCCAAATAGAGGAGTTAGATGCTAAGGAAGAAAGGGGTTGTTTTGGGGAAAGTGATAAAGAACAAAGGTGGGAGTTAAGGAAGAGCCTGGAGGACACAATTTTCCAAGAAGAGATTAGTTGGAGGCAGAAATCTAGACATAAATGGGTGAAGGAAGGAGATAGGAACACAAAATTTTTCCACGCAATTGCCAATAGCAGAAGAAAGAAAAACACCATATCTAAGTTGGTAGTTGATGGGACAGTTTTGACTCGACAGCATGAGATTGTCAAGGCTGTTGTGGAGCACTTTAAATCCATCTTCAATATGCCTATGTTTAAGAGATTAAGGATTGATGGATTGGATTGGCCTAAACTCCCTGATGAGTTGATTGTGGTTGGAAAGAGAGTTTGACCTGGAAGAAATCAGGGATGCCATTTTTTCCATAGATAGATATAAAACCCCGGGCCCTGATGGTTTCATGTTGGCTTTTTATCACGATTGTTGGGAGATAATTAAGGATGATATTCAAGCTGTGTTCTCTAAATTCTTCGAAAGAGGTATGATAAACCGGGGCCTGAACTCTACTTTTATAGCTTTAATTCCGAAGACTGAAGGAGCCTGTCACCCTAAAGAATTCAGACCCATCAGTTTGATTAATAGCCTCCACAAGATTATTGCTAAGATGCTTTCTAGAAGAATTAGAGAGGTGCTCCCCTCAATTATTTCCCACAATCAAGGTGCTTTTGTGATGAATCGACAAATAGTGGACCAAATCTTGATTGCCAATGAGAGCGTGGAAGACTATAGAAGTAGAGGTGAGAAGGGGTTGGTGTGTAAGCTAGATTTGGAGAAGGCATACGACATAGGCAAGGGGACCCTCTATCCCCCTTCCTCTTTACCCTAATTGCTGAAGTGTTAGGGAGGCTGATTGAGAGGGCAGATTCAAGGAGCTTGATTAGTGGATGGAGAGTGGGGAGGGATAGGGTTCCGGTCACTCACCTACAATTTGCAGACGACACAATTCTGTTTTGTGATGGAGAGGAGATTAGTTGGGTAAGAAACTTGAAGAAGGTGATTAAGGTGTTAGAACTAATGACCAAACTCAAAGTTAACCTTGGTAAGAGCTGTGTGATTGGTATTAATATGAGAGAGGGAGAGGTGGTGGAAAGGGTTCGAGTGCTAGGTTGTGAGATAGCTCATTGGCCACTAAAATAATCTAGGGCTTCCTTTAGGAGATAATCCTAGAAAAAAGAGTTTTTGGAATTCCGGTGATTGACAAATTCACTAAAAGGCTAGCTTCCTGGAAGAAGAATTACTTGTCTCTGGAGGGTAGGATTACACTGATCAAGCCTACATTGGCAAACCTTCCAGTCCATTTCATGTTTGTGTTCAAAATGCCTGAAGGAGTCTGTAGGGTGTTGGAAAAACTGATGACAAACTTCTTATGGGAACCCAGGGAAGAAAAATGGGACCATAGAGTTAGGTGGGATCTAGTTACAAGACCCAAAAGTGAAGGGGGTCTGGGGCTAGGAAACATCCAAAAGAAGAATGTAGCTCTTTTAGGGAAATGGTTATGGAGGTGGTCTAAAGAAAGGGAGAACCTGTGGGCCAAAATAATCCCAAGTATTCATGGGCAAGAGCCAACTGGTTGGGATCCAGGACTCTCATCTAGGGCTTCAAGAGCTTCTCCGTGGAAATCAATCCACGCCATCCTTCAATCTTTTCTTCCCTTCATCAGATATGATCTTGGTTCTGGCTTGTAAGTTAATTTTTGGGAACACATTTGGGTGGGGGATTCCCCCTTGAAAGAGTAGTTTCCCTCTTTGTTTGCTCTGTCTAGGTTTAAAAGTGAACCTGTAGCCACCTTTGCTACCGTGTCTAACTCTGTTATAGGTTGGAACCTAGGTTTTAGAAGGGCACTTAGAGATCCTGAATTGAAACCCATTTCGAATTTGCTTAAGATCTTGGATGAGGTAGTCCTTGAGCCTTCAATTGGGGACCCCAAGGTATGGTCTCTTGTCCCTTCGGGTATCTTTTCTTGCTCCTCCCTTTTCAAAGCACTGACATAGCCTAGTCCAGTTCCGGGGTTTTCTTTTCCAGTCCGGGAAATCTGGGGTAATCCAATCCCTCCTAGGGCAGGCGCTTTTTGCTGGGAAGCATGCCTAGAAAAGTGTAACACTTGTGACCTACTTCAAAAGAAAATGCCTAATTGGTGTTTATCCCTGCACTAGTGCATCTTATGTAAGAAGAATGGTGAAAGATGTTATCACTTGTTTGTTTCTTGCCCTTTTGTTTCAGATATCTGGTGTTGGTTTTTTTCTCTATTTGGTTGCAGGTGGACCTTCCCTTCTAATGTGCAAAGCTTGTTTAGCTCCACAACAGTGAGGGGATTAAAAAAAAGAGGGAAAATATTGTGGAGTTGTGCTAGAGCTGTTGTTTGTTGGACGGTTTGGGAAGAAAAAAATCAAAGAGTTTTTCATGATAAAGAAAAAAGTAAGGAAGCCATCATAGAACTTATTTATGTTAGAGTGGCTCTTTGGGTCAAGCCTTTGAAGCTCTTTGAAGACTATTTGATAGGAGACATCATTAGAAAGTGGGATGAAGTGGCTCGGTCAGCTCCCATGTCCACAGCTCCTAGACCTGTTTGGACTCCACCAGATCCGGGTTTCATAATATTGAACTTCGATGGTAGCAGCGAAGGAAATCCAGGCCATGCTGGTAATAGGCGGTATCTTCGGGGATGAGGAAGGTAGAATCATTGCTATCTTCCCCGGACCTATAGGCTGGGGGGACTCATTGAGAGCTGAAATCTTGGCATATCTAGAAGGATTTAAAAGTGCTAAACTGAAGATTAGTAAGTTGATGGTGGAAGGAGATTCTCAGTTGACTATTAAATGGTTGCAAGGAAGTGTCCAGCTTGTGGAAGTTCTCTAATGAAAGAAAGAAAATTACTCAGTTAACTCAGAATGTCTGTAAGGGTTCAATGGGCCAAGAGGTGCACTAACTCCATGGCTGATACCTTGGCCAAACAGGGGGTGGGAAGAACAAATCTTTTTTCGGCTATATGGTAATATGTTTTTTCAGTTTGTTAGGGAGGGTTAAGTCTTTTTACCCCTCCCTCCTGGTTGTAATTTCTCTCTCTCTTTTTATAAAACTCCTGTTATTGATCAAAAAAAAAAAAGATTACAGATTAATAAGCTGATCCTCATGGTTGGGACGAAAGGCTTAGATGGTGATGGTGGTGGTGATGATGATGATGACAAATTACCTGACTTCAGAAGAATATTTGTACATTTCCAATATCTCATTGCCAGAGTGAATAAGACCAGCAGTCCGGCTTTCACCATCTAATCGACCACGTGAAAGAGCACATATTGCTTCTGATAGGCACTTGTTAATTGTCTCCAAGGCCATTGAAAATGCCCCAACCCTCTTATGAAGTTCTATCGACTGAAACATTACAAAATGAGGATATAAAAGATACTTGGGGAAGTCATAGAACTAATTATGATAACATGAGACTAGAATTCCATTACGACAAAAAGAAACAGATTGATAAGCAAATCATGAGACAAATAAGCAAGAAATAGAACAAAGTAGACATTTTAATACTCTTGATGAGTGAATATCAATCCTCTTTATCTTATGCAGACCCTTGATAGGTATTTATTTTGGTTATTTTCTTTATGTAGCAACAGAGAAAAACTTTAGTGATAGAAAAGGAGTGCAAACAAACAGAACCCCCTAAAACAAGGTTGCACCACACACACAACTATAGGCCTAATGGGAACTAGGAAGGGCCATTGTATAACACATCCCAACTGACCAAAACAGCAATAGAAAGAGAATAGAAAACAATCTTGGGATACATATACATGTATATGCATATGCATATATCCATACTTCTTTGTCTCAAAAATCTAAATGTCTAGTTATGCAGACACCTATTGCTTAGGCCTGTAATCAGACTAAACCCAAGTTCGATCTGATAAGAAGGAATTAATGGCATCCAAATCTGATTGGGAATCTTATCAGATGTATGAACAATGCATTCAAGTTCAACTCGGATTGGATTTTTCGGATTTTGGATTTGATCTGACTCCAAAGGACTTACTTAGGCCTAATATAAAGCCACCTTGTTCAGAAGCCCAATTATGTACTAAATACACTAAAAGCTTTAAATTTTTATTCAAAACAATGCTTAAAAGTTCAATGAAAACAAACAAAGGCTTTAATATGTTATACTATATAATATATACTAGAGTTCAATTGTGTATATAATATATTGGAGTCAAATCGGATGTCAATTATGTACTAAATACATTGAAGGCTTTAATATATTATACTACTATATAACATATTAATATAATTATACTATATATATACATATATATGTATGTGTATATATATATACACATCGGAGTCAGATTTTTATCAGATTGGGTGGAGGTATATCCAAATCCAATCCGATTTTCTACTCGCCCCATCCAAGTCTGATCTAAAATTGTATATGGCTCATCCGATTCCGGAATAATCGGATCGGGCTGCAGAATTTCAGGTATTGTTGACAGGCCTACCTATACTTTCTGTTTCTCCCTCTGGTTTTGTCTCTGTCCTCCATATGCTCTCACAAACACTCTCAATAGATAAGAAGCCAAGGAGATTCTTTTGGATTGAAATTGTGGTTCTTCTATAGCACAAGTAACACAAAAGCAAGTTCCAGAAGAACCACAGATCCTATAATTCTCTTTTGGGTGTATACAGTATACAAGTGTTAGACAAAGTAGTATACGGTACTATAATGCAAAAAGCTCTGCATTTCTGCATACTGGCAATGTGCATTTTTTCCTCAAAGATCAAAACATATGTTTGCAATACCATGGTGGTGATACAGAGAAACTACTAAAACATAGCATACTAATTTATACCATTACAGAAAATATTTCTTATTAATAGCCATGAATCAGTGTGGTAATGCATCATATGAACTCCTGCATAAGCAGCTCTGAAACCATAAAAGTCAAGAATAATAGTAGTATTACCTTGTCATAAAGCCCAGATTCCTGACATTGACGAGCAGCTTCAAGCAAAAATTGTCGTGCA
This sequence comes from Nelumbo lutea, assembly GCF_056320005.1. Lineage (NCBI taxonomy): Eukaryota > Viridiplantae > Streptophyta > Magnoliopsida > Proteales > Nelumbonaceae > Nelumbo > Nelumbo lutea. Next base: position 8,901,972 of record NC_142690.1, read on the forward strand.
TTCCTATCAGGCAAGAATCTTCTTAGTTCACCTTCTTCACCAGCACCCCTTGAGCCAAGTAAAAGATAAATACCACCATCCCGTAACAATATCTCCATGAGGAGTTGTTTTAGCATCATGGTTTTCTGTCTTTGTTGATCAAGGTTGCCTCGTCCAGTCCATGACAACTGTCCACCACCCACTGCAGCAGCAGCTTGTGCATAGTATTCCAACGCCATTGCATGATCACCTGAGCGCAAGTAGACTGACCCATACTGCCGAATTATGCTAGCTACTTCTGCAAATGCATCCATCACTCCAAGCTTTTGGCCAGTCCCTGCACCATCAGAAAGGGCACCATGGTCTGCCAGAACAATTGAAATGTGGACAGAATCAATATTGAATCCTTCATCTCCTGTTTCCTTGGAGAGGTATAGGACTGCCGGTAGCAACTGGATGCTTAGAAGCAATACATACGGGTACATCAAGGGATCCTTTCCATTTTTGGTGTAATATGATGGTTCAAATTTATTTAGATAAATCTGTAGGTCATCTAGGCTGTAGGGTACCAAGCCCTCGTTTAGGACAACAGAAGAGGCCCCTTGTGGGACATCCCGTTCCCGTACAGCTGACAATTTGAACCACAAGAAGTCCTCTATGGTATTGAAAAGTGTTGGTATATCTCTAATCAACCGATCAATCTGTCTGCGAGAACCAGATATAATAGCATAAAGTAGCAACTTTTTCTTGTCATATCCAGCTCGGCCTGCTCGATCGCCCATCCTCAACATTTTCTCACACTCTTCTGAAGCAGCAGCTGCAGTTTCTGGTGAAACCATACCTCCGGTTGAAATCCACTCTGCCAGCTGCCAAAAAGGATATCATTAACTATGTTAGACTGCTAGTAAAAAGGAATAAGAATCCATAGTGAACACTCTCTACCTGATGCGCAAATTGGTGTGAAACACGAGATGACAAGGCAACATTTTTTGCTTCATCATAATAGCCAGTTCTCAAGCAAAAATAAATCTGTGCATGGTCAGAAAGAATAAAAGTTAGCCAAACATGCAGCAATGGTGAAAACCATGGGATTTATTTTTATTGATAGTGAAAACCACAAAACTTCCAAAGAGAAAAAAAAAAGAAAAAAGAAAAAAGAATTAGTTGGAATTGGAGATACAATATAACAAAATGAAGAATGTATTAGTTTTTCTTTCTAAAGTCATTTGTGCTTTCCAATGAAAAATATTTTATAAAAATGTCATATTATAAGGAATTTAATCATGAAAAGAAACAATCACACTAAACTTTTAAATCATAAGTTCTTCCTTTTCTCCTATCATTAATAAAAAAAGAATAGAAGCCAATCAGAGATGACAACAAACAAAAGGCTAGAGCAATGTATTCCAGCAGATACACGGTACGATGGCAACAGGTCTGAACTCTGAAAATGTTCTAGACTGGATTGCACCAGGTGATCGGGCTAATAAAACTGAGAATAGAAATTCATGGTCGTTTATCTGGAGCATTTGGGCAAGATATTGTGCCTAACTGGTCAAAGCCATCCAAGTAGATCCACGAAAGTCAAGAACCAGCAAGCCACGAAAGGTAACAGAAGAAAAGGATAAATTTCTGAAATCAGCACCCACAACCACCCTCCATAAAAGAAGGAAAAGAAAAGGTCCAACTTCTTTTCTTTAGATACCCCTTCATATTCTGTCATCAAGGCTCCATCATATATGTGCTTTAGAGCATCTTCATCTTTGTAAAACTCATATATAGCTAAAAAGCATATACAACCGAAGGATGAGTTATAATTGCGCAATTGTGCTTGATTCCAACTAATTTATCAATCAACATACGAGTACTGCAAGCACAAGCACTCAAAGAAAGAAAGGAAAAAAATTATTTCTCTAATGTACATTAAAATACCAACTTGACCAACTAATGTCTACCAAGCAACTAAAAACTAAGAATAAATGAGATTTAAGACCTGCTGCCATGTTGTATCAAGAGGAGGCTGCCTACGAGCATCACCAGCATCAAAATCTAAGACTCCATATTCTCTCAAACGAATCTGTTCAGGAGAAAATAAAAAAAGAAAACCAAAAAAGAAAAATCAGATAGTCAGAATTAAGAATCATTACATTTAAGACACTTGTTAATGGAATCTGGGAATATGATGACAAACCCGAAGAAATGCCCGAACTTTTTGCAAGTTTCCAACAGCCCCACCAAGAGCAGCCTACAGTGACATTAGAAAACAACTGAAAAGTATAAATTCCAGTCATCATGATTTTATTTTTATCCAGGCAGCTGATAAGTAATGATAAAGTACCAGTAAATAATTAAAATATGAATTACTCATAAAAAAAATTCAAATATGAAAATAAAGTTCCTCAAAATAAAGATTGAAGTAGAAATCGGTTTCTTTTTGTGTGTGTGTGGTGGGGTGGGGTGGGGTGGGGGGGTAGGGTATAGCAGAACAGAGTTAACAAAGACCAACATTTCAAAGCCAATAAATTTACACGAGTTTCTTACCTGTGCAGGGTGACTTTGAATTGTGTCCATGATATACTTCTCATGCCCCCATTCCAGGTGGCGCTTTGCACCAATCACTAATGCCATTTTTCTTGAAACATTGTGTGGAATAGCCAAATCCTCCCCCATCAATGTCTAAAATCAAATAAAGGAACAAAGCAGTGTAAATTTTTCATAAACAGGAGTCCTAGAATATATAAAAGAGAAACATAACAAAGACAATAATAAAGTTGCTCAGGATCACATTTCTGAAAAAAAAACTAAAAATTAATTGGAAGCGTACCTGAATTAAGTGCCATATCTTCTGCATGCTAACTGATTTTCCACCAGGAACATCAAGGCCTAAACCTTCATAAGCAACCTTGAAAGCAGTAGCAGGCTAGCCAGAAGAAATAAAACAGTAAATAAATTATTTTGGACACATAAATTTTCTAAATAACACAATGAACCACATAAAACCACAATACAGTTTTCCATATATTATTATAGCATAGCCCACTGCCTTATTCCAAAAAGAATGTTGAATTGAAAATATAAGACATGATTGCATCTAAAGAGGTGAACAAATTAAAGACAGACAGAGTAGAATGTTCTTTCAACAGAATGTAGGAGTTGGGTGGTACAAAGAGAACCAATCCACACCTTAAAAGGTAACCCACGTTCTCTTGTATCATTGAGATTCCTTACAACTACAGCATATGCTGAAGCCTTCTTTTCAAGGATAGGCTTGTCAACCACAGGCACAAGCTCCATACTGGATTGACTGGCAGAGACCTGAGGAATAGAAGCTATGGACACCATTTGACCAGGTCGGGTAATGTTGGTCTTGGGTAATGTTGAAAGCCGGCTCAAGCTTTGCAGAAAGTCCCGCTTTTCCTTTTGCCAATCCTCCTGTTTACGCATAAAACAGTATAATAGTGGTCAGAACTCGAAAGCGCCGTGAGTAAAATATAATTGCCTCAAGTTTATAAATCATAAAATTGTTATGCAAATAGTTGTACTAAAATTCCAGTGACTAATAATTTATTCAAGTCAAATTCAACTCCAATGGGAGCAATAAGAACAAAGGCATTCTTGGACACTTTATTTGCAACCCAAGAAGAAAGCTTACTTGGGTACTTTCACCCCATATTTGCACTGTTTGCATGGCAAGATACGTTACCCAGATATGGCACAGATACAGCTGAAAACAGTATCAATTACAAAATGTGCACTAAAAGTTGAAGTATCCAACATGATATTGCAACTTTGCATAGGTATCTGGGTATCATAGATGGCAAGTGGAGAATCAGCAAACCACCTACTAATCTCCTCATCTTTTGCAGTGTTTTAAAAGCGCAAGTGCCAATTTGCACCTGAGGCACAAGGCGAGGCACACGCCTTTATAAGCAAGGTGCAAAATTACAAAAAAAAAGAAAAAGAAAAAGCAAAAAATCAAAAAAAGTCAGAAAATTCAAAAAATGCCAAAAAAATTAAAAAGAAATGCAAAAAAAATCAAAAGAATAATAAACATAATGTTAATAAAAAATATAAACTTAAAATTTAAAATAAATGTTTTAAAAAACCTATTGTCTAAAATTAAAATAAATAAGCATAACATGTAAAGCGTATTCAAATGCAAAATTTAAAAACAAAAGCAAATATATAAAGCATTTTCACACATGTAAAACCCACAATCTCTTTTTTCCTTAATTGCATTGCTTCAAGTAGCTAATGTGATGTAAAACATATTGCATTCTTGTTCAGGCTTGCCTCGAGGGGTGTGATCGGGGGACCGGGGAACGGAGCCCCCAGCCCAGCCATTAGACTCAAAAAAAAAAAGCAAAAAGCGCAAAATTTTAAAAAGGTGCACGCCTGGGCTGAGGCACAAGGCACACCACCTAGGACCTGGGCGAGGCGTATACCCCAAAATGCACCTCACTTGTGCGCCTAGGCAAGCCTTTTAAATCACTGATCTTTTGTAACAGTATGGAAACTTTATCCAGACAATTTTTCTCCCCAAAGACCAATACAAGGAAGTTGCTACGGAGATGCATGAGAGCAACCATAAAACATGAGAATCTTTTCAAGTACAACCAAATCTAAAGAAGACCCAACTGACAAGATGAAAATTAGGTTTATACATTGGGTAAAAACAAAGAAACTCTCATGCTTTGTTGTTGTTGCTATCCTTAGAGGGTGGCAAATGGACGAAATAGCATCTTCAATTTCAAGAAGAGAAAGCCATTCAATAGCATGAACTCCACCCCTGAAAATTGAACATAGTTGAATTTTGGTTGCTGTAGCCTGGGCAGAACTTTATTTGCTATCTGAGGTCCAGTAGGGGTAGGGTAAGGGGTTCAACAAGGGAAGAACTCCAAATTTAAGCGATACTCAAGATCTGTGATTGGCAAGGAATTTCAGAGCTATCACTGAATGATTAAAGGCAGAAGAGGGATGTAGCTTGCATAGCCTTTCTTCATTTATTTTTTGTCTATTAATAAAGGATTGGACTATGATATCTGAAAAATGTCTGACCAATCAACTGGAATCATAAGCGTGGTAGCCAATCAGGTGTTATTTACCAAAATTCATTGGTGGGTTTTGATTGGTCAAAACACTTCCCATACCATGTTTTTTATCAATAAATGTTTCCAACATTAGAAAGTAAATGCACTTGTGGTAAGTAACTGAGGTAAAGCTTGCATGAAACATGAAATAGAAGTACACAAACCTCCAAAACTTGCATCATGTAATCATTGAAACTTCTAAGGTTATCTCTCTGTGCCTCCTGGACAGCTGAGACCATTGCCATTTCATGAATCTGAGATGCAAATATTACAGTCAACCCAGTGAATACTAACATACAATGGTTGCTAATATCCATCATTTTTTAAGTTAAGACAAAGAGATGCAAAAGAAACACAGACATGTAATGGGAGTGATACAAATTTCAATTTCTGCCATCCATTATTTCACATTGCATAAATAAACTTAACAAGTTCAGATAGAACTTGCCAAAATTATCAGTAGCTGCACTCCAAGAACAGACTCCAAGTGCACAAATTGTGGCAATTGTGAAAATTTAACCAAAACAGAAGAAAAATAAGAAAAAGACAATAAACAGGGAAAAGAGATTTAGTATTAAAAACACTAAGAATTTCAGCATTTAGGTTATGCATCTTCTTACCATGAATCTCTAAGAGCAGCCACTTTGTGCAAAAAAAAAAGGCCAAGGGTTAGGACCGTATCCAGTCTACGCCTACCAGGACCAGATAACTGGGACCAACATCGGGCATTTTTATTTTCTTACCATGAATAATTTTAGCACTCGCATCATCAAAAATAAGAAAATTAGAACAGGATAAATCAAGAAAATAACAAATATACAAACAACCAAGAAAATGCCCTTCTGAAACAGAATATCTTAGGACTTACAGTTCTTTGGGAATAGAGAGAGTGGTAACTGGTAACTAAGTGGAATGTGTCCACCAGTACCTTTATTCTCTGTTTTTCTTATCACTGGTTTAGTTTTTTTCTTGTTTGGTTAATCTAGTAGCAAACAAAAATTCCTTTCAAGAAAATGGAAAAAGTAACCACAGCCGTGCATTGAAGCATGAACAAACAAACTGGTGAGTTTCCGCTCACCTCGGAAACCTCTTCGAGGGAGGCTTGACCTCCTGAAACAGAAGATGGAGAGAAAAGAGAGGAGGGAAGGAAGAAACTGGAATCAGGGAGAAGAAAATTAAGGGAGAATCATTCATTGCTTTCATTATATGATGATGGCCTTATATAGCTGGCCTACAGGTGTAATATCAAAGGGAATATCCTCTGATTTCTGGATAGCTAACTCTGACAGATAACATGGGTGGAATATTTTCAGGTGGCAGAGTAACCAACTCTGAGTGTAACTAATTCTGGGGCTCTGCCGCCTGGCTCCTCCGTCTTATTATGAATGGCTGATAGGTGGTGGCCTGCTCCACTCCCCTAGTGGGTTCTGGAGGGGGTTTTTGGGTCTCAACAGTTCCTCCCCCCTTAGCACTGACCTTGCCCTCAAGGTCTATGTTGGAAAACCTCTCATTCAGCCTTAGATAAGGTTCCCATGTGGCCTCTTCTGGAGGCAGTTCGGCCCATTCAACCTTGGCTTCTGGCACCACCTGCCCTCCTCGCTGAACCCATCGGAAATCCACAATCTTGACAGGCTCCGTGTAAATGTCCCATTCATCTGTAAATTGGGGTAAGTTGGGTGTGATAGGGGTATGATTCCCCACAGCTTTCCTGAGAAGTGAGATGTGAAATACCGGGTGTAGCTTCGAGGTAGCAGGGAGGTTCAATCTGTAAGCAACAAGGCCCACTCTCTCCAGCACCCTATAGGGCCCATAATATCTAGGAGCTGGCTTGTGCCAAGCCCGTCTCATCACTAAAACCTGGCGGTAAAGTTGGAGCTTAAGGTAGACAAAATCACCTACCTGAAACTCTAGTGGTGAGAGTCATTGTAGGCCTTCATCTTTTGTTGGGCTTTAGTCAAGTTGGCCTTGAGTAGTCTAAGGACCTCATCTCTTGCCAGTAGGCGAGTCTCTACTCCTGCCATCTTAGCCAACCCAAATTCATAAGGTAATATGGAAGGAGATTCTCTACCATATAGAGCCTTGAAGGGTGTCATTCCTGCTGTTGATTGATAAGTTGTGTTGTACCAGTATTCTGCCCACGGAAGCCAGTGAGCCCACTGTTTGGGCTTCTCCCCTATGAAGCACCTCAGGTAGGTTTCTAAGCACCGATTAAGAACTTCAGTCTGTCCATCCGTCTAGGGGTGGTAACTTGCGGATGGGTGCAGATGGGTTCCTTGCAATCGGAAGTATTCCTTCCAGAATGAACTCTGGAAGGCAGGGTCACGGTCCGAGACAATGGATGTTGGTGTCCCATGCAATTTTGCGACGTCCCGTATGAAGATGTCAGCCACCGTTGTTGCGGTGTAAGGGTGAGGCAGGGCAGAGAAATGGCTATACTTGGTGAGACGGTCAACTACTACCATGATAACTTCCTTCCCTAAAGAACGGGGAAGTCCGGTGATGAAGTCCATGGAGAGGTCTTCCCATACTTGCTCTGGAATCTTGAGGGCTTGTAGGAGGCCCGAGGGAGACTGTGAGGAGTATTTCTGCCGTTGACAGGTCTGGCATTCAGATACATAGTGTAACACGTACTTGCGCATACCTACCCAATGGTAGTGGTTGCTGAGCCTCTTTAGAGTCCTTAGCACTCCTGAATGTCCTCCCAAAGAGGAATCATGAAACAACTTCAATAGTTCAGTTTTGTGGCTGGAATTTGGAGCAATCACAAACCGGCCCTTAAAGAAGAGGTTTGGTCCCACAATTTGATACCCTGCAACATGGGAAGGGTTCTGCCTCAATTTTTCCCTAATGTCCTGCAACTGCGGATCAGTCCTTGCTTCTTGCCTTATGGCTTCAAACAAGGGAAAATTGGGCTGAGAGAAGGTTAGTTGGGCCAACTCTTCTACCCGTGATAAGACATCAGCTACCCTATTAGCAGGCCCAGGTTTATACTCTATTCGGTTGTCGAAGCCCATCAGTTTACTAAGCCACTTTTGCTGCTCTGGGGTGTGCACTCTTTGTTCTGCTATATACTTCAGACTTCGTTGGTCTGACTTTATGATAAATTGGCATCCCAATAGATATGTACGCCATTTCTGGACTGCCATTACCACTGCCATCATCTCCTTGACATAAATGGACTAGTTCTGGTGGGCGGCTGATAAGGCCTTGCTGAAGTAAGCAATGGGTTGTCCCCTCTGCATCAGGACGGCCCCCACTCCTGCACCTGAGGCATCACACTCAATCTCAAAGGGCTGATTGAAATCTAGAAGAGTAAGGACTGGAGGGAACGAAACTGTTGTCTTCAAGTCTTCAAAGGCCCGCTGGGCTTCATCAACCCAACTGAAAGAATCCTTCTTCAACAGGTGCGTTAGAGGGGCGGCCATGAGCCCATACCCCTTAATGAAATGCCTATAATACCCTGTAAGCCCAAGGAAACCCCTGAGAGCCTTTACAGTAGTGGGCTTGGGCCATTTTTGGATGGCATCTATCTTTTCTGGGTCTGCCATGACCCGCCCTGCTGCAACCACATGGCCTAAGTATTGTATCTGTTTTTGTCCAAAAGAACACTTGGTCATTTTGGCATGTAACTGATGTTCCTTTAGAGTGGTGAGGGTAAGTCTCAAATGTTCCATATGGGTGCCCCAATCCTTGTTGTAAACCAGAATGTCATCGAAGAATACTAAAACAAATCGCCTTAAGAAAGGCCTGAAAATGTCATTCATAAGGGCTTGGAAGGTGGAGGGGGCGTTTGTGAGCCCAAACGGCATAACCAGAAACTCATAATGGCCATCATGGGTTCGGAAAGCAGTCTTGTGGATGTTGGCCTGGTGAACCCGGATCTAATGATACCCGGATCGCAAGTCCAGTTTGGAGAACACATGTGCTTCTCCTAACTCGTCCAACAGTTCATCAATGAGGGGTATCGGAAACTTGTCCTTCACTGTAATATGATTCAGGGCCCGGTAATCTACACAAAACCGCCAACTACCATCCTTCTTTTTTACTAGGAGTACAGGGGATGAAAATGGGTTGGTGCTGATTTGTATATGCCCTTTGTTCATTAGTTCTCTTACCGCCTTCTCAATTTCTAGCTTCTAGAAATAGGGGTATCTATATGGCCTCACATTGGCCGGTTTAGAATTTGGTAAGAGGGGTATCTGATAATCATGGGCCCGGGGTGGAGGTAATTGGCTTGATTCCTTGAACACATCAACAAACTGATCGAGTATCGATCATAGTGCCTTGTGTTGGGTTTCCTTGGAGGCTCGTAATAAGGGTTGTCTAGTATCCTTGGAGACCCATAATATGGAAGCTACAATATCACCTTGGGGACTCGAAGGTTGACCCCTTGTAGATGGCAAGTCTGACCATCCTGATAAAAGACCATTGTCATTTTGGCCCAATCACACAACGTCGGCCCTAAACCACGTAAACAATGAATTCCTAGAATAATATCAGCCCCTGAGAAATCCAATGGGTGGAGATCTACCACGAAATAGTGAGTTTGTATAAAGATCTTTTCCTTCTTGCACACACCATCACATGTCATCTGACTTTCATTAGCCACATAGATTGAAAAGAGTGGAGTGGGTTGTAGAGACATACCTAGTTGCCTTGCTAATCGGCAAGTGATGAAATTCAGGATAGAGCCACCGTCAATCAAGATCATCACAGATTGGCCAACCAACCTTCCTTCTACTCGTATGGACTGAAGAGGGTTGAGGCCCATGAGAGCATGTAAGGATATCTCGACTCCGACAGGTTCTGGTTCGCCTGATATCAGCTCACAGTCTTCGATGTGCTCTGGTTCTGTCCCCTCCGGTTCTTCCTTTGTTTGAAGGAGAAACACTCGTTGGACCCAGCACTTGTGGCCCGGCCCAAACTTGTCATCACAGTTGTAACAGAGGCCCTTCTCGCGTCGGGCCTGCATCTCAGCCCACGAGAGGCGTTTGAAAGGCACCGTGGGCCTAGGCAAAATGGGCTTCTGAGAATCCCCAACTTGTTTCAGGGGTTGTTGTTCGGCCCGCTAGGGAGCCCTCCCATTCGGGTAGGATGGCTTGCTAGTCTTGCGCATGCTATCAATCTTCTCTTCTTGTAGGCGAGCCATACCCACCGCTGCCATGATTGTCGCTGGTCGAAAAGCTCTCACTTCCAGGCAGATGTCTTCTCTGAGACCTCCCACAAAACACCCTACCAAGGCCTTCTCCGGCCATCCATGTACCCGGGTCGCCATTCTTTCGAACTCGAGCTGGTAGTCTGCTACTGTCCCAGTCTGCTTTAGTCGAGTGAGGAGTCCGTCGTAATCCACGAACGTCGTCGGCCCAAAACGGATGCACAGAGCTTCCATGAACTCCACCCAAGTTACCTGAGGATGGGTTTGTCGATACCATTGGAGCCAGAGAATAGCATCTCCTTCTAGGTGGATGGAGGCGATGGCGACGCACTGGTGTGCAGGGGTTCATGATACTCGAAGAATCTCTCTGCTCTAAAGATCCAAGGAATGGGATCTCCACCGAAATAGTTAGGAAAATTAATTTTAATAACCTTTCCGACGGGGTAATCCCCAGTTCCCTGGCTACCGGAAACAGAGGCGTCAGCCCCTGTTGGATGACTGGTTTCGTTGGATTGTTGTTGGGAGGCAAGGTTAGAGATGACCACCTTGAGATCCATGAGTTCGTTCAGTACTTGGTGGAACCCAATCTCAAGTTGGTCGACTCTATCTTCCATGGTAGAGGATCTTGTTTGCGGGATAGCTGGTCTGCAACCTTGCTCTAATACCAACTTGGTGAGTTTTCGCTCACCTCGGAAATCTCTTCAAAGGAGGCTTGACATCCTGAAACAGAAGATGGAGAGAAAAGAGAGAAGGGAGGGAAGGAAGAAACCGGAATCAGGGAGAAAAAAATTAAGGGAGAATCATGCATTGCTTTCATTATATGATGATGGCCTTATATAGCTGGCCTACAGGTGTAATATCAGAGGGAATATCCTCTGATTTCTGGATAACTAACTCTAGCAAATAACATGGGAGAATATTTTCAGGTGGCAGAGTAACCAACTCTGAGTGTAACTAATTCAGTGGCTCTGCCGCCTGGCTCCTCTGTCTTCTTGTGAATGGCTGATAGGTGGTGGCCTGCTCCACTCCCCTAGTGGGTTCTGAAGGGAGTGTTTGGGTCTCAACACAAACTCAACCAACAATTGTGTAACAGGTTTCCACTTCTATTTATATGCATAAAAGCTATGCCTTGGAAGCTCACAAAGATCTATTGATGTCTTCTTATGGCCCTCAATTCCCTGTTGGTCCTCAATCTTCTTGTGCTATAGCAGAGATATTATAATCTAAGCATCACTTGTAATAAGACCCATTTATGCATTCTTGCAAGCTTCACCACTTTCCCGATTGACAACATCTCTGCAATTTCTGCATTCTCCATGGTTACAGGTAGCAGTATGACCTTTTTGAATCAGCCTTGCTTATCCATGGAAAAATCAGCAGCAGCAGCCTTTTTTTCAATGCCCCATTCATAGTAAACAATGATTTCCACATCCTCATCAATAGTATCTTCATACAATTGATGGGGAGATTGCTTTCAGTCCTCCAAACATCCTTTTATTCTTTGTAAACACTGCTGGCAGCTTCTATTATTTCTTTTGGGCTAGTTTTGTTGTCCTCAAAGAAAGAAAATCATGCAGCAGAAATGGGAGATGGATCTGCCATCGCTCAGTTCATTGAAGGACTTTTAGATCTGATCATTCAACAGCCCGTTTTAGTTGCCATCTATTAACCAGCCCAAATTTGACCTAAACCACACCATATGATCCAGATTATAGCTTATAAGAAGATGTCACAAAGTTTATATTCCTTGACAACAGTAGAGACAATAACCTGAGCCCGCAATCATGGTTCTCCATGACAACTCCATGTGACAGAATAAGGTAGCCCGCAAACTAGGAAACTTCTTTCATTATTGGTGTCAACTTAAGAGACAGAATGAACCTTTTTTTTTATGAATGAAGAGACAGAGTGAACCATTCAAACAAGAATACCAGACAGTTAAACCACTGAATCATGAACTACAATAAAATGTTCAGCATCCTCTTCAGTTTCAAAAAACCAGTACAGGTAAATTAGTATTTAATATTTTCCACTGCCAGGAATCAAATCCTGAATGTATAAACATAACTTGGATACAAACTAATAAAGGAAAAGCAGATTATTAAATATCTACTCGCTTGTTCAGCACATAAATCAAATCGTTATTAAAAATGTGTTCCTTTGACTATTGCAGGAAAGCATTGTATAAACAGTGATTTCCAAATCAAACAATCTCTGCTTGAAGCAATGCTCTTCTGCCCACATCCAGAAGATATCATAGTATTTGAAATGGTATATACAAATTAATGAGGATAAGTGAAGCCAGTAAGATACCCATGAAGCAAAGAAACTAACTGCTTTTGCATCAGCAGTAAGAAAGAACCTAGTCTTTTTATATTTTTATCACAAGCAAGGTACCGGAGGGTGGATTCAATGATCGAGGATGCTTTCTGAGTTGTTGAGACATGGGGGACACTAGGTTCATGTGTTGCATGTTAGTTCCAGATTGATGCATTGTTTGTTGGGAGTACCATTGTGCATCTTCTTGTGGGGAGGGGGCACAGGAAAGTATCTTCTTTTTTCCCTTTGCAGCTTCTATGTATTCCATTTTCTCTGTTTACTTCTTTCCGTCAGTTCTTTTTAATAGTTAATGAAGCTCATTACATGTCAGGGGGGGAGAGAGAGAGAGGGAGAGAGAGAGAGAGAGAGAGGAGGAGGACAAAAATGAGACCACTAACTTTAACCTGACAGCCTGGCATTTGATTTCCTTGGAAGCCAATTTTGTGTTCATAAAAAAGTCAACATTTGAACTAGGAGAGGTTCAGAAATTCTAAAATACAACAGAATCAAATGCATTGCATTTATAAGGATTATTAAAATAAAAATATGTACAAAGGAATGAAAAAGAAGTATGATGCCTAATGGCTGGAGAAACTGTAAGAGCCCATTCGATTGTTATCTTGAGGTTAATACAGTCCTCCTATTTGAAAAGAAGTTCAAATCATATGGGTCAAAAAAGGAGAAGTTTTAAGTCATTCAAAAAATAGAAACCTAGAACTGGTAAATCTACTTGAAAATTCAACAACTGTACTAGAAAATTTGCTTTTCAACTATATGAAATTTCAAACATGTTGGTCCCCTACAAGAGGTGTAGAAAAGTGAGATAAATATACCACCATAATGCCACCATAAGAAATTTATACAAGGGATATGCACACACAAACACAATGGATTAACAGATCAGCAAATGGAATGGCAGACACATTAGCAAAACAAAGGGTACAAGGTCAAGGGAACAATTTACTGGGCTATACCGCTATATATAAAGGAAGTTAATTTTTTGAGAGAACATCTTTGGGTAAGAAGTGTACCTGTAAAATTAGCATGAGAGGATAGTCAAGGCTATCTGCTTATAAGCACCTATTTGTAACACTCTTCTCTTTTATTAACAAAATTTCTGATTTGCTACTGATTAAAAAATGTTATTATCAAATAATTTAAATGGTTAAAACAGAAAGATCATCAATATCTCCACTAGTGTAACTCTGACTGCTTTTTGAAACAGAACTTTGTCCTTAAGAAACAAGAGATGTAAAAGCTACCTGTTGCAAATACTCTTCAACACTTGTTGCCTCAGCAGGGAAGACATCCTCAAATGTTGTCTACAAGAAAACATATGAGGGAGGTGTCAAGAAAAACATTTACACTGTGTAACAACCGTTAACTTGAGAAAATATCAAGGAGAAAGATAATTGAAAAGCTAGTGAAAGAACAAAGACAAAGAACTGGATACTGCACGTTTGCATTACATTACCTAATAGTTTTCTAAGAACTTTGGACCAAACTAAATCATATCAAATTAAACAAACAACATCAAAATAGCAAGTAACAAACCCAATTATCATCTACTTAAAACTGCTGTCAATAGACTTGCTTCCTGGTTATCTGTAATTTCAGAATTTTAAAATCAGAATGTCTTTCAGCTCCCTGAATCCCACTCCATTTGGGCTTTGTAATGTGGTAGTTCTCCTAGTGTTTTTCCACTAGGTTGCTGTTGTATTGTAGCTTCTCTCATCAATCAAATTTTTACTTTACCTTCTCAAAAGAAAAAAGAAAAACAAAAAAAAAAAATCTCTAGACAACAGTGGAATGCCTATTCGACTAGGCAGGCACCTAGGTGTCTAGTTTTACTAGTAGAACCAAATAGTAGGTGTCTAGAATTTTACAAGTAGAACAAAATTCTAGGTTAATTCTCTTGTTTTATGTACTAATTAGAATGCTTATAAATTGAAAAACAAAAAAAAAATAGCAATGTTATTTACTAACAAGTAAAAACATTAATTTTCATCTTCACATAGGATGGTCCCAGTTAAACAATTCCTTGCTGGAAATTATTTTAATTGTAAAACTAGCTAGTATTAGTTAGTATTTCCTCATATTCTAGATGCACCATGCTGTATTATGGAGACTTGACAGAGAAAAAAAAATGGCAGGTAGATTAGAAAACAAAAGAATAATGAAAAGCGGCAAGATTACTTTCAATTATTTCTTTTTCAAGAAAAGATTGATAAAGGAAGAAATCTTTCCCAGGCCTTCAATTTGGGTTCCACAGCTCAATATAAGGGCCTTATGAAAAGCACCATTAATAAAGTAATAGTCACCAATCATCTCAACAATCAGGAAGGCAAATCAAGAGTTTGCATATCTTTTGTAGCAGAGCCAAGGAATAAATCCATAATCTCCTAATCAACTGCATTTGTGGGCATTGATAACAAAGCAAAAATATTTGGGCAAGCGTTCAACTTATGTTGAGGAAGATAGAGGAAAGATACAGATCTCTTAAAAAATAGCATTCACTTAAGAAAAGTGTCAACATGAAGAGAATTGATTAAGACAGTCAGTCTAATTAGTAATTACAACAAATTTTGAAAACAAAACAATGAATTATAAATACTCCCATGAGAATTTATCACATTCTAATAATTTCAAAAGCAGTCCAAATCAAAACAGGGCTTAATGAAGGGTTGACAATGATAGTTATAGTTAGGTCTGCATTAATGAGAATAAATTTGCAGGCCCATTACAATTAATATTGGCTGTTCCCAAGCTCCTTGGGATTTAATGAAGGGTTGCATGTCCTGCATTATTCTTCATCTGCACAGTCGACAAGCATATGCACAACACCTTATGGCTATTTCCTTGTATAACATCTTACAAGTATTAATCCTCTGATGAATTTAGGCCTAACAAAAATATCATATATTTGGATGTGGAAGAACTTCTAACAATTTCTTGACAACGATGGAATTAGGAGACTAATCCTTGCTGTAAAACACCTTAAAAAACAACATTGTCCAAAAAAGATATAGAAATAAAGATCTTAATATTTACAAGTTGATGTTGCAATTCCTCCCAAAGGCATTAATAGAGCAAATAGAAACAAGTAGGCATTCAAATTTCATTAAGGAGTCTCCTAAGCTGACAACATATCATGGCATGCAAAATAGAAGCATAGATTTCTTTTATCACTACAACTTAAAAACCATCTCTTGCCTTTTCGATGGTGCCCCCTTACTCCTACCAAAAACTAGTTCCAAGTCAAAATTTTACCATGATTGGATACCACATTGTTTTTGTGCATGGCACAAGGAAGTCACTTTTCTTTCTATAACCCTCTTTAAAACATGGGCATAACATTTTGCTAATGCCTTTTTTTATGCAATGGCATATGTAACATCTGAGAAGGATCTTGAAATGATAAGAAAGAACAGTTACATGCATTTTAATTTCAATCTCCGCATTTAATATAAGCCCTTACCCGATTCGCTTAAAGACACTTGCATTCAATATGTTATTCTAAGAAGACAAAATTAAAATAAAATAAAACAAAAACAATGTATCAAATAGATAATTGCCTTTAATTCGAAAGACTTAAGATCTCGTGCAAGTTGCTCTGCGTTTATTCCTTCGCGCGCTAGCAGCCTGTGCACCCCAGAAACGATGAGATTTAGTTTGAGAAAAATAATACACTGCCAAAGACACCTAACACGGTTATTTCTGCTCCACTTAAAGCACGAAATTCCTCAAAAGAGCCATGAAAATCGACGATTACAGTGAACAATAAAGCAAGCGTACAAAATTGGAATGAGCAGTACCTCGTGGCAGCAATAGATTGAGAAGGAGCTTCAGTTCTTAGGGTTTTCGCCTTCAGCTTCTTCGACAATGCTTCTAATTGATCTAAGTTTCTCTGCAGCATTCAAATGTATGAATCAACTGTACCCAGAGAAAATAACGATCGAAAAGAAAAGCTAAAAAATGATGACTTAAAACATTTGAAAGGACCTGCAGAGGAGGAAACTGAGCAGAAGGAGCAGCTTGTTCGAGAAGTTTCGTGGATGAATGGAGGAGGTCAGTCCAGCTACTCATGTCTGGTTCCGTCGCCATGTCTGCAACTCCAAAGCTCAGTGAAAGAGAAGCCCTAATTTAAATGGAGGGAAAGCGGCACGAAAGCAAAAAATAAGACCTTGTTTGACACAACACACACAGTAGTGTCTAGTGTCAACACATCCGGCCCATGATGCAAGAGCGTGGACTCTTAGATGGGCCGACGACCGTTGGGTGTACTGTAACCCAGCCCACTTGAGGAAGGTGTGTTAGGCACGTAAGCATTGAGCTTGAGTTCGGATGGGCTTCCCGCAGAGCGCGACCTACAGCCCATCCCAACCCGTGCATTGTGGAAAGTGGAAACATTTCCCGAGATGTTTGGGATGGGCTGTGGGCCCCGCGTGGGGCATGCTCGTGGAGAGCCTATCCCGTCTGTTTTGAAGTTTCCTACACGTAACACGCTACTCCAGTTACAAACGTATCGTGCACACAACAGCCCAGCTCTGTTTTTTTTTTTAAACATTCAAGTGATTTTTAGGGATCTTAATTTTCCCCATTTTCTTGATTCTTGTGGGATCCACGTCGAATGGAGTAGGAATGGGGATGATTTCCCCCAAGGACGGGGACTGGGTGGGGATGGGGAGAGCACTCTCCACCTTGCAAGGTTCCTCATCCCCACCCGTGGGATACTCAATAATATATATATATATATATATATATATATATATATATATATATATATTTTTTTTTTTTTTTTTATTTATATATATGCACATATATCTATATATTAATATTTGAAAAAATATTGTTGATTTTTTTCTAATAGGATTATAAATTTTAATTATTTTAATTTTATTTTTTAAAATAAAATAAAAAACAAAAATAAAATAATTAACATTATAAAAAATCACAAGAAATGAAAATCCTCCCGTGGGAATAGAGATAGGATAACCTTATCCCCGTTAGCGGAGATGGGGACAGGGATGGGAGAGGTTCCCTCCCCCGTCCCCACCAACTTCTCTTTTTATTTCACCTGGCAATAAACTAGGGTGTAATTGGGCCAGTTTTCGGATTGGATCCAGTAACATCTAGACCCGATCCAAATTTTAAACATTCCAATCCAAAACTGATCCTTACATGGTTTTATCATTATATGTACATAACTATAAATAATATTAATTTTCAATGGGACTTGAATCCTAATTGGATCAATGCAAGTATACATTTGGTCCAGTTAATAAACAGATGCGAGTTTAACTAGGATTCGAATCCAAAGTAATTGGAACAGATGTTGGACTGGATTTCGGACTTTTAAGAGTCTGCTTACAGCCTAGCTAGATATAAATATATAACTAGCAATCTACTTGGACTTGATTTGCCACCCATAGATATGAGATAAACTTATTTAGGATGGAGGAAACTGTGTTTCGTCTGTCATGAAGCCACTGATCCTAATCTAATCCCATGAACTTTTAATATTAATTGGAAACTTTAAATGAGAGAAGGGTTTTTCCCCTTTTATTTTATATCTTCAAAACAATATAAACAAAAAAGTGTTTGGTATCAGCTTCAAAGCATTTTCATGATGTTGGTATAATGTGTTCCACACTTCTTGTCTGGTTGAATATTTTCAAGCAGCATTGAATACCTTGAATTTTGTGAAAACAATTTTTGGAAATAATATCATTTTGACATTTATTATAATTGAAATAATGTTTTTATTTTTTATTTTTTTTTTGTTTATGTGACATTTAACGGACACCAAATAACTTTTTATTGTTTTTATTTTATGAAAAAAATATAATAATGACATCATCGATTGGCCCATTGGTTCGGATAATTGAACCACTAAGCCATTGACCCAAAAAGGAAGAGGAAATGTCTCATAATTTTTCAAATCCATAGTAATTATCCAATTTATATAGTAATAATATAGATAGTGTAGCTTGTGCTGTCATAGAGCTCTCTTGGTGTGACACATTTGACCAATATGAACTCCATGCAACGGTAAAAGGTTGATTCATTTGTCCATGTGGCCCGGTCATCGATTAAGATCTTGATGAACCATCCATTAGCTGGTATTAACATTGGATGTATTTATCGTGTAGTGGTTAGTTTTCTTTCGGTAGTTATTTTCATAGAATAATTAAGGGTTTAGAGTTTAATCTTCCCTTTTTTTATTAATCTCATGATCAGATCAAATGTCAGCCCAGCTTGAAAAAAATAATAACAAATTTCAATCCTTAATATAATATCATTTTGATTTAGGGGGTATTTAACAATATGGTTGGTTTTGTTTTTCACAAAAAAAAAATCATATCAGCAAAGATAATACAATTTTGCTGATGTAGCAGTTGTTTTTTATTTTTAAAAATAAAACTAACCATATTGTTGAACATCCCATTAATTTATTGCCACCTAAGCACCCATCTCCAACAACACATTTGGTTTTGTATTTAAAAATAAAAATAACTATTACATTAATTAGCAAAAAACAATATAATTTTGTTGATGTAACAATTGTTTTTGTTTCCGAAAGCAAAACCAAGCATGTTGCCTGAGCACCCCTTAAGAGTATTATACTAAAATTCTCCAAAATTTCATTAAACTAAGATGGTGTTTGGAAGTGTGGGCGTTTTTTAAGACCAATTTTCAAAAAATAAAACACCTTGATATGTTTCGGAGTGTTTTTGCCACATAAGCAATGAACAACACTATGTTGTTTGGTAAGGTGATTTTCATCACCGTTTTTCATGTATGTGCTGACATGTAAGTGCCACATAGGATACACGTAATCGCCAATCAGTCAACCGTTGGGGGCAATGGTTCACCGAAATTTGACGCTTCATGCAACGGTTGGGTCCCGATTTACGAGGCATGCCTTTTTTCAGCATTTTTTCAAACAAAAAATTGCTTAAACCAAACAATCATGTATGTGGGCGTTTGTGGAATCGCCTATGTGGATCCAACGTGGCACCATTTAAAAAAAAAAAAAACGGCTACACTTCCAAACATCCCCTAAAGGGCAATGATACAAGTTGCTTCAGTTTTGCCTTGGAATTAGGAGTTTAAGGAGATGCTGAAGTTATTGTTAAGCTTATGTTGGAGACCGGTAGACAATGGCGTATCTAAGAAGTTAGTGTGGCAATTGCCCCTATTGAGATTTGAAAATGTTTTATATGTATATGAAAAATTTTATTTTATTTTATTTTTTTTAATTGCCCACTCAAATAAAATAGTAGAGGGTTAGATAAAATTTAACTTCTTAAATGATGACTTTTTATGTAATAAGAACTTTAACTATGATTCGGATTGTGTGCTATGTAGAATGATTTAGGTGATGTTTGGTAATGACTTCAATTTATTTGAAAAAATGTTTATACTTGATTTATCTTCAAAAAAAAAAGGTCTATAAACATTTTTCTAGCAATGTTTGACACATCATTGCCATTAGACGTCATTAGGCACCACATAAGAAAAACAGTAAATAAACACCTTGGTGTTGGGGAAAACATTAAGGTGGTCTTTGGTATGGTTTCCATTTATTTGATAGATGGTGTCGTGTCATTGTCAAATCAACATTTGTCCCATCATGCTATTTTGTATGCATATTTATTAAAAAAATCTTATCTTGATTTACGTACAAGCCAATCATTGGGGGAGCTTCATTTTAACGCTTCCCTGACACAAGAGCGTTTATTTACTATTCCACTGATGCGGTGCCTAATGACGCCTAGCGGTGTCTAATTGTCAACAAATCCCAAAAAAAAAAAACATTTATCAACCACTTTCTCGGTTTTGACGATATATCAAGTACAAACATTTATTTAATAAACAAAAGCTATACCAAACACATAGTAAGATGGTGTTTGGTATGGCTTTCATTTATTTGAAAAAATGGTATCGGCTTATTGCCATATGGGCATTTGTCCCAAAATGCTATTTGGTAAGCCTATTTATCAAATAAATGTTTGTATCATCTCATGTGTAAGCCAATCCTTGGGGAAAGCTTCATTTTAACGTTTCCCTCAACACCAATGTTCCGCTTATGTGGTGCTCAATGGTGCCTAACTGTCAAACAATAGTAGAAAAAATGTTTATCAACCACATTTTCTCGGTTTTGAAGATAAATCAAGTACAAACATTTTTCAAATAAATGGAAGGCATACCAAATTGAGATAAAAACATTTATTTGTTAAATAGGCTTATTAAATAACATTTTGGGACAAACACTTACATGGTGATGAATTGACACCATTTTTCAAATAAACAGACACCATACCAAATACCATCCAAATTGTTCAATTGGGAGTTGGAATCTAATTTCCATTCATAGTGGAATGGCCATTCACTCCCCCTCCATTGGGAATGAGAATCCCATTTTATCAAATTCTTATTCTGATTCTATTTTCCATATGAACCAGATAAATGAAGGAATGGGCTATTCTTATTCTGATTCTGTTTTCCATATGAACCAAATAAATGAAGGAATGGGCTATTCTAATTCTGATTCCAAGGGATTTTGGTTATAGTTTGACTACAAAAACAATGGACCCTTTGTTCTAATATGGAAAAAAAAATAACCTTCTTAATGTGGTTGGTTCTTATGGAAGAATAAAAACAATAATATTTTCAACAAAATGTTATATGGACATCTAGAGATTCTCTTGAAAGCAATATGGAATACATAAAGGAATATTAAATGCTATCCATTGCAAAAGCTACCCTATGCCAACCTAATCAAGGAAAATTTTGTGGGTTAAATGGTCTCCCCCCAAATCCATGAAAATAATTTTTTGAAGCCTCAATGGATGGCATTATTTTGGTTGTATAGCCAGAAACTTCAAAGAGGTTATTGGAATAATTATGGGCCAATAATTGCTAAGAAAGGGAGCTGCTCTTGAAACCAACCAGATTACCAACCCAGTGAGGTGCATATGAGAATATCATTGAAGGAGACTCCATGCATAGAATTCAGGCGCTTCAAGATTCCTGCCATGCAGCATGGACAATGCAATTGATACCTATAAAAGAATACAAACAAATTGGTCGTAATTGTAATGTAGTGGTCTAGTTAGTATTCTCACATGTATAGAGGGGGTAATCAAGCTGTTCATTGGTTGGTTAATTAAGGTCATTTTCATGGAGAAGTCAGGTATTTTAACCCTATATCTTTTACTCGCAAACTCTTTACACATCCCACATCCCCACCCACAAATTATTCTTTACACATTCCTAATGTGCAGTTGTAGTGTCATGTGCGAAGAGTTTGTTGGTGTAGTAGATCCAGAAAGGTATACACTGGATTTAGATGTATTGGTCCCAACACATTACTGGCTACATTCACCCAATCATAGGTGTGTAAGTCAAGTGGCTTGAATCGGGTTTATGGTCAACCCAAACCCAATCCTAAGGTTTGGGCCATGCCAAAACTTGGACCAAGTATGAGGTCAAGCCCAATCTTCCCCACCTAAAACCAATTTGCATTATAATTTGATGCACGGGTTGGGCTCGGGCCCAAATTAAGGTTGGGTTGGTCAATGAATTCATTCTAAAATTATACATATATGTATACATTTATACAAATATATATGTATATAGTTGGGTTGGGCTCAAACTAGTTAAAGACCAAATCTAGACTCAGATAAAAAATAAATAAATAACCCCAAATTATTTAATTGAGCACAACGTAATGACCGAAAATCCAAACATAGCCTATATAAAAATCGATTCACAGTCATGTGGGGCCTACAAAAGTTTTTTTTTTGGCAAAAGAACAAAATATATTTATATGCTGAAAGTTACATGAGGAGATAAGCGTGAGTTGAAGTGTAACTTAAACTAGCCCTTACAGGATAAGTAAGCAAAAGTATGGGCCAATTGATTATACTGCCTATGTATATGCTCAAAAGATATAGAAATAAAAGTAGATATTAGTCTTTTAAGCTGACTCTTGTGTAGTTGATAAATCCAATGGCTCGTCATGCCAAACTTTGCCATGTTTACTAAAGATTCATTACTAGAAAAGACCTTCAGATGAGAGTGCTCTAACTTTAGCGTCGGGGCTGTTGATAGCCTAACAAGGTGCTCCTCTTGCAAAAACCAGGTGGTGACTGGAGTGGCTGATGTAGAACCCACATCCTACATAACCAAGAGAATGATCAAAAGAGCCAAAAGTGAGTATGTATCCATGTTAGTGAGAGCTCGATTAGCTTCATTAGGAAGGGTTTGATCTAATGGTTCGTTGTACTAGAACCGAGACAGTAGGTTGGCCACCTGTTTCGGGTCCAACTCCATGAGCTCAAATAAAATTTTATTTCTAGCTTTCCAGATATGGTAGCTTAGGATGTTGAAGCTAGCTAAGCTATTTACAACTTGTTATCAAAGTGGATAATTAATTCATGGAACCACTCCTTTATGACTTGATGTATAGGTTTCATGGGCAAAAGTGATGGATTTAACCCGATTTGAGATTCACACCAGATTGCCCTAGCAAAAGGGTATCGAGAGAAAAGGTGATGGATTGTCTCAACTTGAGTCTTGTAGAGGACACATATTTGATCCCTTTCCCGCAACTAAGCATGGCATTTATTCTTAGTTGATATGCCTTCCCACACTAGCTTCCATAGGAATAGTTGGAATTTAAATGGAATTCTGAGTTTATTGACCTCCTAGCTTGAGGTGGTTGTTAGCAGTCTCAATATTTGGTTCGAAAACATGGCTTTGCTCATGGATTTTATTGATATGAAGCCTTGACCTCCTAGATTCTTAGGCCGACTGATTTTATTCCATGAGATTGTATGAATAGATGCTTTATTGGAGTTCCCCCACCAAAATGATCTTTTAATTTTTTCCAGCTTCATCGAGGCTGATTGAGGGATTAATTTTGTGGTCATGGTGTACACTGGTATAGCCTGCAATACCGAATGAACTAGAGTAGTTTTCCTTGCTTGAGAAAGAAGTTGTGAACTCTAAGACGTGACTCTTGAAGAAACATTCTCTATGATATCTTTGTGTGAAGAGCATTGGTTTGAGACAATGTGGGTACCAAGGTACTTAGAGCCAATCATGGATTGAGATATGTGGAGCATGTGAGAGAGGATTCTTCAGTGATATTTGGGGACATTGTGGCTGAAAAATAAGCTTGACTTGGAGTAGTTTATTTTATGATCCAACATTTCTTCAAATTCTTGTAAAACTGAAACCAAAGATCTTGCTTGCCCTACTTCTACTTTACAAAAGATGATACAGTCATCGCCAAGGAAAAGGTGAGTGATTGGAGGCCCAAAATTGCTTTTTTTCACTCCTTTAAACTGACTCAATGGCATTGCTTTGTTTAATAGCTGAGTGAAAGCCTCCATCCCCAGTATGAACAAATACGAAGAGATTGGATCGCCTTGTCTTAATCCTCTTTTCAGAGAAAACTGGCCATGAGATTCACTAGCTATTTTTGTAGAGGAGGCTGTAGATATACTCTAATGAATTAAATTGCACCATTTGTTTGGAAAATCCCATTTTGCGGAGCAGATGGGATAAGAAAGACCAACCCATACGATCAAAAGCTTTTGACATGTCTAATTTAATAGCCATGTATTTCTTACCTTCAGGTTGGGATTTCATCTTTTGTAGAATCTCCTTCACTAGCAAGACATTGTTTGAGATTTGTTTTTCCTTCAAGAAACCCGATTGATTTGGTGATATTAAGTCTTGCAAAATTGGTTGTAGGCGTTGCACCATCAATTTTGTGATAATCTTGTACAGGACATTACATAAGCTGATTGGCCTGAAATTGGAGACATCCACAGGCTTGTTGTTTTTGAGTACAAAGACAACATTTGTGTTGTTTATTGCTTTAGGTAGAAATTTTGTGTTAAAAAATCTTTGCACCATGGAGTAAATGTCCTGACCAATTATATTTCAGAAATATTGGAAGAAGAGAGGAGTGAAGCCATCAGGTCCTAGTGCCTTATGAGGGTTAAATTGTTTAACCACTGATGAAATTTCCTCAAAAGTAGGTGAAACTAAGACTGAATCCTTCTGTTGAGGGGATAGAGTTGGGAGATTCAGGCCATTTAGTTGAGTTGGATTAGAGACTTATGGAAGGCCTCCCACTTGTTGAAGTGCTTATTTGAAAGTATTAATTACAGAATCCTTATTAGAGGTCCTAGAGCCATCCAAACATTTTGGCCAATCAATGATGTTCTTGGAGTTCTTGAAATTGGTCATGTGGTGAAAGACTTTTGTGTTTCTGTCTCCTTCTCTAAGCTGTAACTCCCTTGATTTCACTCTCCACAATTGCTCTTTTTTAGCCAATCAATAGTTATATTGGTCTTAAAGAGTGCAGTTCTTGCAGCTCTTCCCTTGACAGAAACCAACAGTTATATTGGTCTTTAAGACATTTTGGCCAATCAACAATGTTCTTGGGGTTATTGAAATTGGTCATGTGGGGAATGACTTGTGTATTTCTGTATCATTATCTAAGCCATAACTCCCTTGATTTCATTCTCCACAATTGCTCTCTTTAACCGGCCAATAATTATATTGGTCTTTAAGAGAGTGTAGTTCTTGATGCTTTTTCCTTGACAGAGCCCTCAGTTGTAAATTTGTTATTTTCTCAAAAACTCTTTAGATGTGGTTTTGTATATGCCCAAATTGGGTTTTATTTCAGAACTTGAAAGCATTTTTGCAGGTTCTTAGTTTGATGACAATTTAATGGTTCTTAGTTTGATGACAATTTAATGGCCTTGACAATTTAATGGCAAGTGTTCACCGACAAGGGACCATGACTTAATAATTGGGTAGTGGCGAAGAATGGGTAGGGGTGCAACTTTGGCAGGCCCCACACACCCAACATGCAAAAGTTGCACCCCTGCCCAGCCTAGCCCTATCTCAAAAAGCCCAAACTAGACAGGTCCCACACGGCGTTGAAGACACTTGTATGCCGCTGGGTCAGCACTCCTTTTCCCTGACCATTGTGTGAGTGTGAGGTGGATTGCACATGATTGAGAGTAGAGGATGTTGAGACAGCGATTTAAGATTCAATGGCATTTCAGATGAAGATTTTTGTTCTCTTTTCTTCACCAAGATCAACAAGGTCGAATTTGTTCTGCGGTGGCGGGACCCGGTAAGGCGGTAAACGTTAAATCTGAAAATTCTACGCATGACTTTAGTGGATGAATCTTTCTTGTTTGGATTTGACAGAACGGATGAATATAGCATGGAACAAGCATCTTCGCTCAGAATCGTAGCTTTCGAATATCATAGAATCATACCACCACCAACCCACCTTTTTATTGGGATGATTTCACTCTGATGCGATCTGGGCAATCTGAATTGCAGATCCTCTCACCGAACCGTTACCCTTCGTATCATGTGATCCTTGCACGAGAAAATATGGAAAATGCAACCGTTGGTGTATCGGAGATGTTCCACTGTTCATGGTGTCTGCTGAAGTTCTGGTCAAGGCTTTCATTTGGAGGCGGTTGAGTCAAATTTTATCACTAGAGCAAATACCCATTTTGAATCTCTGTTAGTAAGATATCGTCCATCGTTTTCTTCACTTGAATTCTCTTTTTTCGATCAAAATTCTTCAACTCAAAGTCGATTATTTTTAATTTCAGTTCAGGCTTCTTCCCCTTTCTAATTATGTGTGTTTCGATGCTTTGGTTTAAGATTCAGTTTCCCATCTGGGTATTTGAAATTTTATATTTTTGTAGCTCCTCCTGTTTAAGAAATTTTATATTTTTAGTAGTTTTTATTGGGTTATGGAACTAAACCGCCATATGGGTGGAATACCCAGATCGCCAATTTGATTACACTTTTATTGGTGCCAGTGAATCGCGATGCTAATCCTGTTCGTAAAGGAAGCAAGAGAAAACTCTTCTTTGGAGGCTCTGATTCTGTTATTTCTCTTCATTTTGTCAATCGTTTGAATCTTTGATTGAAGAAAGAGAACAAGATTGATCCTTCTCATAATTATATTTCAGTTCCAAATCAATCTGATTTCTGTCTCAGGTTTAAATACTGTAACTAAAATTCTCTTTCTAAACTTTGTTAAGGATTTCTTTTTCATTTTTTCACTTATTGCCGTTGACAGATTGTAAGATGACATCTAGTTATTTATCTCACAGAGTTTTGAATATGGATGTTCGGAAACTTTGTTATGTCATTGTTATTGATGATGATAATGGTGAAGAAACTGAAAAGCAACACAGGCTAGCGCCAGGATCATGCAATGATTCTGATACATCATTTTGGTACACAAAGTCGACTCTGCAGAGTGTTTTGCAATTAGTTGGATGCAAAGTGCATCATGCTTTCAAGGTGCTTTACTCTTTCAATCGTGAAGTTCTTTCATTTCGTTTCTGTTCATTTGATTTCACTAATATACATCTTTGATGCTCCCTTAGTTTTGGTATTTCTTTTTGACTTCTGAAGATGTTACATATTGCTTAACTGACATTTAAATACTTAAAGAGATTGATTTCTTTTATTATTAGATGAATGCATATATTGATTCGGCTTCATTCTTTTTTTTTTTTTTTTTGTATGGCTAGAGAAATAGTATTGCAGGCTTAAATCTCTTAATTCATATTTAGCACTCTCCTATACAGAGGCCATTGCTTGGTGCAATGGTAAAATCGTGGTCTGGCAAATATGAGAACATGAGTTCAAGTCTGAGAACAGCCACTTTGTGCCAAAATGCTAAAGATTAGCTTCATATCCTGATATCCAGTCCACCCCTCCCAATGCCCAGGATGATTGGGACCAGCGTTGGCTAATGGGCTTTAGTTGTTTTTGTCTCCCTTAATCTATTGGAAAATGGTCTAGTTAATATATATCTACATACAAACACAAATGTAAAAGGCATCTACCTTCTATTTCCTTATTGGAGTGATGATTTTATTGTCATTTTAAATTTATAATAGTTTGGGTCATTTAAGCTTGTGACGATCAGTAGCATTTGTATAAGTACTAATAGATTTTTTTTTGTTGGCCTTTTTTCTTTCAATTAGTCACATTTTTTTTCAGAAGCAATACATTACAAATTTACATGTCATAGGCTCACAGCCAAAAGCTTGTTTGTTTTGGATGCATTTGGTTGCATATGAAATGAAGGAAACCATATTGACTAAAAGATATTTTAAATACTTAACAGATTAAATTCTTATTTATTGGATGAATGCATGATGTGCATTTTTTTGGGATTGGTAATGCAGAGATAGGCTAGAGAGCACATTGAACCTCACCACATGGTGAAATGAGAGCTAGCCCCTTATGCCAGCTGCCTCCAAATTTACATGAAAATCTTCTAAAAGGACTTCGATACACTTACCCAGTGGTTAGTTCCCCAATATACCTTATCTATCAACTCTGCAGCAAGTAAATCCACCATGGGCATCTGGGTTTTCATATGGCATTGATAGTGGCACATAATTCTTTCTCTGTATCTACTTTGTGGTGTTAGGTCCAAGCCATAATTTGGATTTTTTTTTTTCAGAAATCTTTTCAAGGCAACAAATTTCAAGGTTTCTTTCTCTCAATCCAGTGGACAAAGTCTCCAAGGTTGGAAAATCTGAAATCACAATGGACATATTTCTTTTGTTTCAAGTAAAGAATACAACGAACATAGGAGTAGAAAAAGGCTTTCGTCAAATGTATCAGGGTCCAATTTATATTTAGGATGAAGACAGATAGGTGGTCATTAACCTTATCTCCTGTACTAAAATGCATAATTCCCTCTTCTACAATGAATAAAATTCTCAAAAGCCTCAAGAAAAAATTTATAAGAGACTGCTTGTTAGGAAGAGATAAATTACTTTATTAGAAGTATGTTTTGAAAACCGAATGTCGTTGCTTATGTTCTGAAACTTTAGTTGTTTTTGCCTCCCAAATCTGTTGGAAAAGTAGGGTTCCCTCCCATTTTTATTATTGAAATGCCAAATATATTTTTATCATAGATTTCTAAGATTTAGTTTGGTTTGTTTTTCTTGTTGAAAAACAAGTAATATTCAGTTAAATGCTGACAACAAAATTTCCTATTGGATTATTTTGTACATTCAGTAATTTCTACATTTCAAACAAAACATGCATTATTAGTCACAATTAAAAGATTGCCAACAAAATTTCCTGATTATTTGTTTTTTGGATGTTATTGGGTGGGATACTTTGTTTACCTTTCTTAAATTTGTACTGTATGTGAGATATTTCCTTAAAGAACTGTTTAGTTGTATAATTTGAATGCCATTTTGTTGCAACAGATCAGTAGACGAGTTTTTGATATCTTGGAGAATGAAAACCTAAAACGAGCAGTTGACTTTGAAGTGAGGGGAACCTTTGTTTCTGATGGGATAACGGAACTCTCTTACATCAGAAAAGAAGGTCATGATGATTTTAAAACTTCAAAAGGTCAACTGCATGAGAACATGAAAAATGATCATTCTGCAAAAGATAGAGATAAGCCATATGATCTTTATAAGAAACGGGTATCTGTGACAGTGAAGAGAGGGAGGTTCTTGGATGTCATATGCAGTACTCTTGAAAAATATCGTTATGTGGGACCAAGTCAGTGTGCTGATATTGGACTTGCATGCAGGTATTATTTTTCTTTTTCTGTGTAGAATGGCATTGCTATCCTGTTTTTTACTCTTAATGGTAGGAATCTTCTACCATTATATTGATTGTGTTATATGTCAAGCCCAATTATTAGGAAAATGACATGAAATCAAGATGAGTAGAGTAGTTCTGTTGTATATCCTATATCACATAAATTTGATTTTAGATGAGCAATATTTTCTGGAAATGATGATCTTAATCTTGTTAATATTTAAAAAAGGCCTAACCATTATTCCAACTTCCACTTCTCTATATTAAGGAATGGTATAATTTGTATTTTCTGTCAATAGACAGTCTGTCATATGATGAATAAACATGGAGTAGAAGTCTCTTGCTAGATTGATTTTGAAGACCTTGGATATTTCTCTACTTCTAAGCTTTATATGGTACCAACATTAACTCTGAATTAGCATGCCATCAGGATGAATTTTTCTCATGAAGAGTAAAGTGGCAATTACAGCTTCTATTCAATATAAAGAGAAAATGTTTGTTGCTGACAATGATTGTAAAATCTGCATACATCCTAACAAGGAATATGAGAAGATTTTGGCAAGCATGAAAAAATGACTTAATGTTATAGTATACACCTCTATCTCAAAGCACCTATTTAGCATCCTACTTGACATGTATCTGAGACTCCATCTGCTATTCTCCCTTTTTCTCAAATAACATAAACTTTGTGTGCAGTTGAACTACAAGTAAGATCCTAACAACCAAGAATTGGAGAAAAACTAGAATTTAATTTTGCACCATGTGACCCTCGAATAAGATGTGCAGTTTTTTGTTTTTTGGAAAAGTGATGGATAAAATGTTTTGTTTTTCTGTTTCTCCTTTTGGA
Organism: Nelumbo lutea; assembly: GCF_056320005.1. Lineage (NCBI taxonomy): Eukaryota > Viridiplantae > Streptophyta > Magnoliopsida > Proteales > Nelumbonaceae > Nelumbo > Nelumbo lutea. Next base: position 8,932,012 of record NC_142690.1, read on the forward strand.
TATGGAGTTTCAATTATGAAGGAAATGGGTCTATAAAATTTCCAAGCTATTATTTTTTCAAGCTCAAAAAGTGAAATCTAAAATTTGAGAAACGTGCTAAGGCTTGCACCATGCAAGTATTTACAAGTACTGAAGCTACTGAACAGAGAATGAGGACAAAAATAGAGGCATATAGAGGGCTTCTTTTGAAACTTTTTTCCCAAATGTCCAGTCAAAATAGGGAGCCATTCCATGGTCATATGGGAATTATCTTCTCGTGTACCTTTTTTTTTTATTATCTAATGGAATTCAATTACTTTCTCTCAAAAAAAATTCTTTGTGCATGTTACCTAGTGCCCTTGGAAAAGGCAAGACTACATTAATGGCCTTCATAAATATGTATAGAGTCAATTGTTAATATTTTTGAAGTGTTGGCTTTGAATTTGAAACTTTCTTTTTTCTTCCAAGTAGCTCTGTTCTCATGGAAATTAATTTAATTATAAAGATTTTAACCAAAATTAGATTGAAGTGGCAAGACATTCTTGTATAGCAAATTTAAGATTTTTGTCATAGACAACCGAAATTTTCCACATGTATGAATTTCATGTCACTGTTGACATGGCTTAGATGGGTTAGCCAAACCAGTGGTGCACAAATTGCTACTATATCTTCTGTTGTCTTGTTTAACATGGAACTGACTTCCAACGTCTTAGATTGTTATTCAATATCTACACTATATCCTTACATAATTCATGCTATTCTCTGGACTAATTTTTCTCTATTGCCATAGACTTCGTGAAAAGAAGGAATCTGTTACCATTTTGCTTTGTGGTACCAGTGGATGTGGCAAGTCAACTCTCTCTTCTTTACTGGTATTGCTTCAGTGCACGTATTAGCCTCATGTTTCCTCCTTGTTTTGAATCTATGAAGCAATATGAAATTATACTTAAGGAACAACATAATTTTATCTTTTTTTGTTCCCCAGACGTTGAGAATAAAATGAGACAACAATAAGCAACTTTTCAAATATTTTAACAGATAATGAACTATAATCTTATGGTTGCCATATACCTGTTACATTTTGAACATATCTTATTGTAATAGTATACTTTGATGTTTCAGGCAAGCAGACTAGGCATTACAACTGTTGTTTCTACTGATTCTATTCGCCATATGATGAGGAGCTTTATTAATGAAAAGGAAAACCCACTATTGTGGGCATCTACATATCATGCTGGGGAGTTTCTAGATCCAGCTGCTGTAGCTGAAGCAAAGAGAAAAAAGGACAGAAAATTATCCACCATGACTTGGAGTGGTCAGGTTGGTTTGGAGAAATTGGAAACAATGCCAAAACCTCTATGTGATACACCTGAAGGCAACTTCTTGGAAGCAGGTCCATCCATGAGAGAATGTACGAAATTAAGTGACTGTTACAAAACAGACAGGGTTTCCAATCTTCCAACTGAACAAGTTGCTGCCAAAGTTCTAGCAATTGAAGGTTATAAAGCACAGAGTGAAATGGTTATTGACAGTCTTGATAGGCTAATCACAGTCTGGGAGGAAAACAAAGAATCAGTAGTGGTGGAGGGTGTCCATTTGAGTCTCAATTTTGTGGTAATCTTCTTTTCCCTCTGGGTGCGTTTAAATAATATTAGGATCTCAGTGGTTTGGTTTGATTTTAACTTTCCAACTTAAGTCACGCAAATGAATAATTTATAAAATGAAGAAAAGTCTTCTTGGAAAGACTTTTATTAGTCAGGCTTGACTGGCTTGAGTCTTAGGGGCTTAGACATTATTACCAAGGGTTTACCTTTGTCATTGTATAGCTTAATTAAGAAATTTTGTTTCTTATAAATTGGCTCTTGCCACTCTTGATTTCGTTCTCTTCTTCGGTCTTATATTCCAGATAGGTCTTATGAAGAAGCATCCTTCCATAATTCCATTTTTGATATACATATCAGATGAGGAAAAGCACTTGGAACGGTTTGCTGTCCGAGCCAAATACATGACCCTGGATCCTTCTAAAAATAAGTATGCAAAGTACATCAAGAATATACGTACTATACAAGACTACTTATGCAGAAGGGCAGACAAGTACCTTGTACCCAAGGTGAACAACACCAATGTTGACCAAAGTGTGGCAGCCATACATTCAACTATATTTAGTTGTTTGAGAAGGAGGCAGATGGGGGTTTCCTTATATGATATGGTTACTAACACTGTTAAAGTAATAAATGAAGAATACTCTAAGCATTATGATGCAAATTCTATCAGTTCAAAAGGCATGTTCAGGATGATCCAAAGGCAAGGATCTTTACATCATTACATGGCTATAGTCAACTCAGATGGCTCAGTTTCCAAAGCATGGCCATTTATGCATGAAGATAGAACAAAGGAGCCCTCTTCATCTAGTGCTAGTACCAGTGTAGTCGGGAGTCCTATCTATGGATCAATTCAGTTTCGTGAAGCTGAGCCTGTTAATATACAGTTTGGTAATTTTGGGATAGGTTCTTGGCCAAATGACGCAGAAGGTACAAGCTACACGAGCAGTGTAAACGATTTCAGACTTGATGGAGATGAAGAAGTGGTTGAACTTTCTTCTTCCTCCAGTTCACAACTGCATCATGAAGGGCACTTGAAGGAGGTAGTGGTCTATATTTCAATGTTTTCAATCCTATGTTTATGTAGTGTATGTATGGGTTCTGCAAGGGTTGTCTTTCACAATGTTAACCATGCAAATTGCATCTTATAATTCTCTTGGATTGACACTTACTATAGCTATGATTGACATATTAGAAAATCATCGATGAGATTAATAGCATAATCACTGAATCTTATTGTTGGTACTAGTACACCCTTACTCCCTTGGTTTGGCTACCTTACCTTGAGAATACTGAAACTTATGTCACTAAAGTTTCATTTTTGAAACTGATTTTTTTTTTTTTTTTGGATGGAAGAAATAAGATGCTATGCGTTTTCTGTTCTGAGGTTGCATTATGGAAATCTGGATTTCCATAGTGTAACTTCCGACCCAACTTTCTTATCTCTTCTACTCTGAATGGATGGTGATGAGGAGGTAAATGTGTTTTTTTTTTTTTTTTTTTTGAAAAAAGTAAGGTAATATTATTTCTGAAGAAACACATACAAATGGAGGAGCAAACAAGATTGACTCCCCCGCATACACAGCATCAGATATCCCATAAACTAACTGAATTTAGAATCAGAAACATGTTCTGATTGCTAAACTCAGGAACAACTGATAACCAAGAAGCAAGTTTAGCCACAACACAATTGATCAACTCATCAGAACTTTTACAAAGACCATTAAAAATTCTATTGTTCCTCCCAGACCAAATAGTGCTGATCACTGCCGCTGGAATGGTCCTCCAAATGATTTTTCCTCTTTTTGATAGACCTGGAATATACCAGCTGTGAAGAAGTTCCTAAATCGATCCTGGCATCACCCAGTTAATGCCCACCACATGCAAGAAGTGAGACCAAATCCTCCAAGCAAAAGAGCAATGAATACATAAGTGATCCATGGACTCTTCCATTTGACCGCAAATCCCACAATTTAGGTCATCCGAGGTGATTCCTCTTCTCATCAGACTGATTCTTGTTAGACATTTCTTTAGAGTTGCAGCCCAAACTAGGAAATTGACTTTGGAAGGGGTAGAAGGAATCCAGATTTGTTTAGATGGGAAAACAGAATCTCCTGTAGCACTAGACCCTCCACAAAGGATTTAACTGAGAAGTTCCCATCAGCCTTCCATTTCCAGGTCCAAATATCACTTACTTGCAGCTAAGGAGTCTCATTACTTCCTCCACCTCCCAGTCCTGAAAAGCTCTGCGGAAACTAGGCTTCCAGACCACTTCCCCTCTCATTATCTCAAAAGATTCAGCCACTGTAGCCTCTTTGTTCTCAGCCACTGAAAAAATAAGAGGGAACTTTACCTCTAAAGTTGTTTCATCAAGCCACCCATCCTTCCAGAATCGAATTCTGTCCCTCTTTCCCACCTGAAAGACCACACCCTTCAGAAAACTCGGGATCACTTTCATTATAGCCTTCCACAAAGAACATCTATAGGAAGGAAGGTTAATTGCAGTTGTCCAACCCTCTGGCTGAAGGCCATATTTTGCAGCAATGAGCTTTCTCCACCAACTATCTTCTTCTGTGCCAAATCTCCATAACCACATCCCCATTAGAGCAGTGTTAAAAGTTTTCAGTTTTCTTGGACCCAAACCACTTGAACTACGTGGAGTACAAATCTGATCCCAAGCCACCAAGTGAAATTTCTTCTCATCTTCCCAGACTTTCCATAAAAATTCTCTTTGCAATTTTTCAATTCTCTTAGCCACTTTACTTGGTAAAGGAAAGAGGGAAAGGTAATAAGTTGGAAGGTTTGCAAGTGTACTTTTAATCAAAGTCACTCTTCCCCATTTCGAAAGGTATTTTGCCTTCCAAATCGCCAATTTTATTTCCATTCTTTCTACAACAGATTCCCAAATTGTTGAGGATGAGCTTTTTGTACCCAGACGAAGACCAAGATAGCTAGTTGGGAGATATCTATTTTATATCCCAGTACTTCCACCCATTCTTCCAGCCCCTCAATTCTGCCCACTGGAATGATAGAAGATTTTCTTAAGTTCATCTTCAGATCAGTTACCACCTCGAACCGGATGAAAATCCCAATTAAAGTTTCCAGCTGAGAGAAGGAAGCACCAATGAAGCATAAAGTATCATCAGCAAAGTGAAGAACATTTACCCTCTCACCACTTGGAATTATCTCAAAACCCTCCCATAGGCTTGCCTGACCCGCATGGTTGATGAATTGGGTCAGTACCTCCATAATACATAGAAAAAGCAGAGGTGACAGGGGGTCACCTTGGCGGATGCCCCTTGAATTTTTGAAGAAACCAGAGCGCTTTTCATTAATTAAAACAGAAAATTTGGGGGAAGATATGCATACCCTCATCCAGTTTCTCCACTTCTGACCAAAATTCATTTTTTCCAGAATGAAGTTCAAACACTGCCAGTTCACATGAGCGTAGGCTTTTTCAAGGTCAATTTTACATAACAGACCTGGTTCTCCTTCCTTCCTAGAGTACTTATAAAACACTGTCCAGAATTTGTCTTCCGCCAACAAACACACATTGGTTTTCTGAAATTACAGATCCCAACACCTTTTTAAATCTCTCTGCAAGAAGTTTATAAAAACTATGAAGCAGCCTTATCGGTCTGAAATCTTTGAGGTTGGTTGCTCCTTCTACCTTAGGGATCGAAGTAATAAGGAGGTAAATGTGTTGATAACTTTAATTGTATATTTTCAAGGCAATTCAAATATTTTGTATGCATTCACATGGTCATTGCATGAGGGTAGTATGAGACTATGACTGCATGTAGTTGTTAAGGTTGGAAACCACTTTAGTCTTTGGCATTATGGGCATTTTGAGGAGTAAAAGGGTTTTGGTTTTCCAGTAAATGAGTATTTATTTTGTTGCTTCCAGGATTTCTAAATCCAGCAGATTGTGTCAAATTTGACAAAGACCACTTACATACATGTAGAAATTGCCAATTTGGATGATATTATTATATACTCCAAGATAGGGGTGAGCAAATGGTTTATTCGGCTAGAAACCAAACCAAAACCGAAATAACCGAAACTAAGATTTTCAGTTTGCTTTTCAGTTATTATGGTTAAAACCGAATTTCAAAACTATATATATTTTAATATATATTATACAATGTATATAATAAATTATATATTTTAATATATAATATAATATAATATAATATATTTTATACATATTATAAATGTATTATATGTTAATATATATACTATAGATAATAAAGTTCGGTTAATTCAGTTTTTTTGGTTAACTGAATTTCTAAACCTGAAAACCAAAACCGAAATAACCAAAAAGCAAAAAAACCAAACCGAAATTTTCCGTTCGGTTTTTTGGTTTTAACCGAATAATGCTCACCCCTACTCCAAGATACTTCCTTTCCATTTCAATGGTAATACTTTTTTTTTTGGTAGTGAATACTAACACTGAATATTTGATTAAGAGAAAAAGATGGGATAGATATGTTTTAGTTAAAGAGCTTAGGATACAATGAAGTAGTGACAAGTGTGACTTGTGCTAATTAGGCAACCTGTTTTCTTTTGTGCATCTTAGTCAGAGTTACAGATTTATTGACTATTTGTGTTTGTTCTATAACATTTTATTTATTATTGATTACCCTTTTAGCAAGGTCAAGTATTACTCTTTCTAACTAAGCAATCCCTCCTTTTGATCAGCTCACGGAACAAGTGGTGGCGTCAGAAAGTGAGGAGGAGCCACTTCAAGATGATGATGATAATGGTGATGATGATGATGATGATTCTAGAGATGCAATTTTTGAGCTTGGACATGAGGTAAGAAACGACCTATGTAGATGAACCATGGTTCAAACTTCAAAGTATTAACACACTTGATACTCAATTCAAATTTGCAGATAGGTACATTAAGGTAATAATTGCTATTTAGATCTATCAAACCTACCTACCTCTAAGTATTTTAGTGATCCTGAAAACTAAACCAATATGTATTGTACAATACGTTTGGATACATAATATTTTGAACCTTGAGATGAACCTGGTATTTGTTTAATTACCTATGAAAGAGTAATGGTTGTTTGATATCATCAATTCTTAAGTAAAAGTAGGCTATCTCCGTGGACTCATTTCGATTTTTACCCTCTTGGCAGTTGGAAGGTTCGGTGGTTGAATCATCCACAAGATCGGATGATGAGTATGATACTGACCTAAAGGATGGAATGTTATATGAAGATGCTGCAAGTTTGGAAGCTTTGAGCCATCCCACCAGTCCCTTTGATGGTCCCCGTAAGCATCACAAGCTATGGAAATGCTACTCCATGAAACTCTCAGGAAAATTTGTTTGTGAAGGCAAGCCTTTTAGCCGTGTTAATAGCCTCCCTCTTCAAAGAAATCACTCTAACAACCCTAAACGTGTGAACATTCCAATGCCTCCTACAGATGCATGAAGCGGATAAGTACAGTTGTAAAAAGAGAAATGTTTGTTTCATTGTTTGATCTTATTAATGCTTTAATCTTACTTGGTTCGCCATTTATTCATCTGTACCTGAACTGGTCGTTTCTTCTGCCTATGAAGAACTTCAGTGTTCCCTTTTCATTTTAGAATTACATGTTTTTTCCTCCTTTTTAGATCTACATTAACCGAAGTGGTGGAATTTCTACCTACAGTAATTTTTTTTTGAATTCATTATAGTTGGCAATTCTTTTTCGTTTTATTTATATTTGTATTTGCACGTATTTTGAGATCCTTGATGATAATCAACTAAATATTTCTTCAACTTGGGAAAAAAAAAAATGAATGCCTGATGGGTATACGAGCGTTGCAAGATATGAATCCAGACTGAGTACCTACGTTTATTCAGAAATTGACATACACCTGGGAAGTGGGAACACAATCGTGAGCTATTTCTTAGCCATTTTAAACACAACAGAACACCATAGCATATGTACAAACAAATGGGTCATTTGAGCCTAAGTAGTACAAATACAAATATGTAGAGTGCAAAACCTTGTATTTTGTACCTGGGAAGTGGGAACTGGAAACACAGTCGTGAGTTATTTCTTAGCCATTTTACACAGCATAACACCGTAACATATGTGCAAACAAATGGATCCGTTGGCTCAGTTTGGAAGGAGTACAAATACACCTGGGAAGTGGGAACACAGTCTTGAGTTATTTCTTAGCCATTTTACACACAACAGAACACTGTAACATATGTGCAAACAAATGGATCCTTTGGCTCAGTTTGAAAGGAGTATACAAATATATAGAGTTTAAAACCTTGTATTTTGTATATATTTGTATTGTACATTTTTATATTTGTACTCTTTCCAAACAGAGCCAAATTTGTTGAAAAAGCAACTCAACAATTAGGGTTACTAGATACAGTGCTCAAACCACTTAATTAACTATTTGTTTTTTGGTAAACACTTAAGGGCCTGTTCGTTACCACTTATCTCTTAATGCTGAAGAGATCATGTGCACTTTAAGAGGTTTCTGAGCATTCATTTGCTCAAAATCTTCAAACCTCTGAATTTGTACTAATTTGTAATGACATCCCATCAATCAATTGGCATTATAAATTTACTTCTAGTTTTATCCCTCTCTTTATATTTGTATTTTATTTTCTACAATACACCTATCTTCCACACAAGTCACAAGGGTACCCATTTCCGCTGACTTATTTATAATGGATTATTGAATAATAATAATAATAATAATAACAATACTAATTTTATTTAATTTAATTTAATAATGGATTATTAAATAAATTAATTATTTTAACATATAAAAACAAATTAATAATAATTAAAATATATTAATACTTAACCATAGAAACAATAATTACATAATTATTTAAATAATATAATTAAAAATTCTTAATTATTTTGATAATTAAGATGATTATATTAATTTTTATTTAATTAAACAATTATAAAAATATTAAAACAAAATAATTAATTATTGAAATAATTTATTTTTATTTATTTAATAATTAACTATTAAAATAACTAATTTAGTAAATATTGTAAATTAAAATAAATATTTAAATATTTTATTATATATGAATGACTATTTTATTATATTTGCAATTATTTAATAATTATTATTTACTTATTTATTTTTTATTGAATAAATAGTAAAATATTATGTAATAAATATCTCTTAATAAATAATTATTAATTGTTCTAACAGTTTTCATTAATTATTTTATATTTATTTAATTAATTTGCTAAATAGTTAAACAAAATTTTCATATCTAAGGTTAAAATGGTCATTTTCTATCTTTTAGAATTCAACATTTAGATTTCAGAACAACATTCTTTGCATTCAGACTTTAGAACCAAGAAAAAGTTCACCAACTCCAATACACATCTTAAAGTAATTATTATAGTTTCAGAAACATTCAGACTTAGAATGTAATACAAATGGAGAGGCCCTTAATGAAAAGGCAATTTTGAAGACATACTGTGCAAACACTCACAATGGAAAACCCATATCAATCTCAAAAATACATCAATAAACACAAAATTCAATGGACATGAGATTATTAATAAGGTATAAGAAAGACCTTTTAATGATTTTATATAGTGTGAACTATCCAGATACGATTGGAAACTTTGGGAAATGATAGAAGAAATAAATCTCGGGGCTAATTACATTATGACTTTTAGAAAATTGGCGGTGATTAGGGGATGCAATCAAACATAACCGAATTCAACTGGCATGTCTTGATTCCGTTTGACTAAAATATTCATTCAAGCTTGAGTTTGAGCAAAATTTGAACATTATTTTTCGACTGGAGTTGAGTTCCACAAAATACATATTAATGGAGCCAAGCTCATGAGCTTTTGAGTAGAACATTTTATAGGTCGAGTTTGAATTCAAAATAATTGATCAAAATTATTCTGAGATATGAACTTGATTAGCATCCAATTTGAATTGAGCTTGAACTTGAAACTAAGCCTGAGCTGTTTGATTAAAATTCTATTTAATTTCAAGACTGAATCTGCTCCTCACACCTGACGCCTCACACACATCCTACCAATGTATGGGAACATCTTCCGTACTTATTAATTATTATTCATAGAAGATGCTTTCAATGCATGGGGGATGTGCTGTTAAGCGCCCATTTGTGAGAAGCAGATCCCGCTTCTTCAATTTCACCGTTATTAGTGATATTGGGTTGGGGTTGATTGAGGTGGAAACTCGAATCGGTGTAAAGTTTACATCTCGGTTCGAGTTTGCGTGCATTTGTTTAAGTTGTTGGTTTACACCATAAAGCAATGTAAAATTCCACTGAGCCCAACTTTTACATCGATATTCGGTGAAAATTTATCATCAATAAAATTGATGATGTAAAATTCCATCGTCTGCCCTATCGGTAATAAAACTCCCTCCTTGCACCTCCTCTAGCTGTTGCAACGTTCAAAACATCACCAGTGTTCTCTACTGGCACCAACATGTCCATCCGATGGGATGCATCATTCTCAGAGTTGCCCCCGTCTTTTTCTCCTTTTTCGCGGATCTGAAAAAAGATGCATCGTTCTCAGATCTGCCCCCTTTTTTCTTCTTTTGTCAAGGATGTGAGGAACAAATGCATTCTTCTCAGATATGCCCTCATCATTCTCATCTGTTTTTTATTTCTCACTAATTTTCTGCTCTGATAATGGTGTTCTCAAGGATCCAGTTGTATATCACCCAAATGCTGACAAAAGCTACCTCCTCATTTACATCGTTGTGCACCAAACAGAGACAGTGTAAATGGGATAAGGGTTGGTCTCCTTTTTAACACCTTTAAACCGGATTGATGTAAAAAATGAATATCAGAAACAAAGCGGCCTTATATATTTATATGTAATGTTTTGTTTACTGTTCATGCATTTTGAATAGGCTATCATACCTCTATAACTTTTTATAAAAATAGAAAAAATTCTTGATTGGTACTTAAACTTTAGGGGTTGTGTCAAGTCAGTCCCAGAACTTTAAAGCTTGTCTATATAGTATCTCAAACTTTCAGATGTATCTAATAGGTCCTTGCCATTAATAGTCCATCAGTTTTTCTTATCATGTAATGACTTGTACCATTTAAAACTTTTAAAATATCAAAACTGCCCTTGAAAGAAGATACTGTTCATTGTCTTCTATCTTGAGATTGAAGAGCTGTGCCATCGTTACGACGGTGTTAAGAACTGAGATGGTGCAAGGAACATATTTGAACGAACCAACGACTATGTCAGGAACTGACCAAGTTCCAACGACGGTCGAAACTGCCACCATTGCTACGATTTCCTATATATTCTAATTCTTTTAAAGAAAAATTTATGTAACTAGTGAAAATTTTCCATATATTCTAAAATCCAGCTTGGGTAATTGCTACAACCTTCTTATCTCAGCTAGGATGCAAGGGGAAATGATGTTGATCTTAGCATTTACAAGGGAAAGATTCTGTTGATTGTTTATGTTTTTCCACAATGGTATAACTTATTTTTTCTTTGCTGATTTTAAGAATTTACTTGTGTTTTGATTTGACTTCATTAACCACAAATTCATTATCGGTAATCAGCAATTTATCATTCCATAAAACGGAAAAGCAAAATTGCTTGGAATCAAGGTGAAACAACAACATAATTTATTGGAGTCAAGATTTAAATGAAAGGAGTTTTGTTTAAATTGGTTTATGTGGAAATGGCAGATAAAGAAAATTAGATGACACTTGATAGATAGTTTTAACATTTCCAAAATTAACCAATGGATTGTAAAGGATAAGGACCTATTAGACACATTCTGAAAATTGAGTAATGCATAAATACATTCTGAAAATTGTAAAGGATAAGGATAAGGGCCTATTGTAAAGGAAATTTACAGTTGACACAACCCCCGAGAGGTCAAGGTACTGATAAAGAATTTTCCCTTAAAAATATTAATTTTTTATATAGTTGTAATTTTGGTGAAACCCAAAAATTATTTTCAAAACAAAACAAAACCAAAAAACAAGTCAAAGACTCAAAGTATCAGATATATATATATCATAATTTATGAGTCCATGCAGCCCATTTAAAATCCTCAAAGCACAAATTTCCTCACTCATCGTCTACCCTTAGAAATGCTTCGTCCAAGTAGCTGACCAGAATTGATGCTCGAGTATGTACGTAGGCCGTAAGAAATACTTCGGCCATGCGTGATCGAGCATCAACAATTCTGATGCTGGTTAGGACTCATTTGAGTTCAATTACGATCAATAGTCAGTAACACGGCTAAGAATTTAATTCCTAATGATGCTTCTGATTTTAGTGACCAAGCACTGTTTGGTCAGGTTTATACCATGTTTCGTGGGTTGCGGTGGCAAAAGTCACGTAAAGCAGAGATAACGATGAAGGTTGAACTCGTATGTGTACTTTAATGCTGTGTTTGGTTTGAAGGAAAATGTGATTTCCCCACCTTTCCCAGTTTCCCTACCTTTTCTTTCAAACCAAAGTGGCTGTTGATGCTTCTTATTGTTTGGTAAAATGTACCACTCCACTTCAAGCATCAAGAAAAGTGATTCATCCATTCAATCATAGTTACACTTGGTCACCTTCAGCCATGATATGATAAGGAAAAACAGAACTAAGAGGTGACCTGAGGTCCTGAACCATACGAACCTACGGATATGTTTGTGACAAATTCAGCGTCCAGACTCCAGAGCCACCTCACTGGGTTTCATTCAGCTAATTCTTCCAGTTCTTCAACACATCGTACCTTTCCAGTTAGCCATGGCTTAGCCTGTTCTTTTGTAGGAAATTAGGAATGCATTGCATAGACTGGATGAACCATCCGTCTAACAGGTTAACATCTCAAATTCTACCTGGCAAAATCTGTATGACACTATGAGGATGCCAAATGGTGAAACAAAATCTTTAGTAAGTATAGAATTCAGCAGATGAAAAGAAACTATGAAACAGTACTCCGTGATTGGCTGGACTGGATCAATGCAATTGACATTAATTAGACAACAATGAGTACTTGAATGACAAGATTTCATTATGTCCTTCGTTTCATGGAATCTTCAAATCATACAAATTCATTTTAACTATAACATGAGATTCAAAAAATGTTACCGATGCCTTGCATTGCAGAATGATTTCATCATCACGTGGTTAGATTATTAGATTATACCCAAACTCTGATCAATTGGTGGAGTCAGCAGATCCATAGCCATAAGGGTTCTTGCTGGCCCAGCTCCATTGATCCCGGCACATCTCATCAATCCCATATTTTGCCCTGCAAGGAAATTAGTTGATAAAAAATAGATGGCAACATATAAAGAAACATCCATATGAATACAGGGGATGAAAGGTATATCATCCTAAAGCCTCCAACACTGAAAAAAATTAGTGCAAATACAACCTGGCAATTCTTTAGGCTCAGTTTGGAAAGAGTATGACTACAAATATGTAGAGTGCAAAATCTTGTATTTTGTATTATTGTGTATGTATTTGCACTGTACATATTTGTATTTGTACTCTGTCCAAACTGAGCATTTATCTGAACTGTTCAACCAGCAGATGATCACTTGATGGAGCATGACTCAAATATCAGAATAATTTAGATACATTTAACTGCCTATTGTATCAAGTTTTCCCCCGTTGGTTCTGCTTCTTCAGCAATCCTGTTTTACCTCTATGATCTTCAATTAGTTTAATTCTGGGTGGTGCCCCATCAAGTAGAACCCACACCAAGAAGCCATCAATCAAGGTCAAACTATTTGCAGGTTGATTGTTGAATAAGTTCAATCTATATGGACAAATAATCCGGACTTTTCTTCAAAGCAATAATTGTTAATATACTAGTGTTTTCATAAATCAAATTGATTTATTTATATACATATTAGGTCCAAACTTACTTCCATTTCAGCTCATTCTCTGCTTTGTCAGTTAGTGCATAAAGAGTCTCAACATCACCAGGTCGCCTTGCAGCCATAACCAGGGGGATTTTCTGAGACAAGAACATTTTCAGATGTGAAACCAAGAAAGAAGAAAATAAAATAATCTCCATAAGAGGAGAAAAATCCATTTGCAAGGATTTTATGAAATAACCAGTTAAATATCTTCTTTATGAAGCTACCTGTCCAGAGGCCTTCTCAAATGCAGCAACCATCTCCAAAACTGATGTTCCTTTTCCAGTTCCTAAGTTGTATACTTCACAGCCTGCAGGTGCAAAAGTGCAAATAGTCAGAACTGTTTCTGATACACTTACCAATTTAGTAAGGATCTCAATATTATTTACTTGAATGGCAATTTTTTTGTACAGAATAGCATTTCAATACAATTGTTAAATCTAAAATTCCTCGCATGCTTTTGGGAGCCATGCATGTGGCATTTTTTGTGTATATGGGTAGGTGATGATATTTTGCTTCCCATTCTTCTAATATCTTTTAGAAGATCTCTCTCTAAATCTTTAGTCTTCTTAAAGCTATGGTTGCTGGCCAGCTTTTCTATCATTACAATGTCAACTCCTGAAAGTTTCCAACCTGCAACATTTCTTGAACTGTCTTGTACCATTACTATTTAGACCTGAAATCCTTTATCAACAAATAAGCTCCTTGATTTCTGTGCTTTACTCTTTAGACCACCAGAAGTTTTAATTCTGTAGGAATCCTATCCAGTCCTACATCATAAACAGTCCACAGGAGGTAACCTGTACATCAGCATTAATATAATCCGCTAGGTAGTTGTCCCCAATCACATGCACTCATCTGACATTCCTTTACACCTTGTACCAAGTAAATCCTAATCTTTTTACACTTATTTTAAGAATTAATATTTCTTAAAACTAATTGTTATGGACCATTGCATTACAATGATCTATAACTAAAATGGAAACAGAGAGAAATAACTGATGCTTTTCTTGATTGGTGTTTTTTCCTTTCAAAGCATATCATGTAACCCTTATTATTGTTCTTTACACATTTTATGAATATTTACAGGTCCCTGCTCCACTACTTAATATTTGTTTATTTCTTAATCATTATCACCTTCCTTTCTCATTCACACAGAATTACAAATTTATTTTTTATTCTTTTACTAAAATTTGGCTGTAAATCATGCATAAGTGGAAGTAAGAAGGAATCAGATAGAGGGAAACAAGGAGATCTGAAATTAACTGCAAGAAAATGGGGTTGAAACCAAAGCATTATGTGAAACAGATGAACTTGGGATCTGATTCTGCCTCCAAGCAATTATCCCTTCTGTTCTTGGACTTATTGTAAAACATGGATGCTTGTAAGCTTATGACTTTTGAGTAAACTTCATACTCCAGAACTAATTTATTCTATATGCCGCTTTAGTCTTAGTTTTGTAACCCATAGCTTTTTCTTGTTTACTAGTGATAAACTTTTTATATGCCAAATGCCAAGTGAATACACATTCTGCGACTCTAGCAGGCTCAGACTGATGAAAGTTGCCAATAAAGCAGTTATTCTACCAGTTGGTTCAAATTCTACCAGCATGAAACAAAGGCTGTGGAGAAAGTTATGTATGATTTCCATAAGTAAACAATATATAATTCATACATGGCAAAAATAAATGAAGAAAACAGTAAAAAAGGCCATCCTAATACAAACCTATTTTAGATTCAAATAGCTTCTGCAATGCAGCAATGTGCCCATCAGACAAGTCAACAACATGAATGTAATCACGCACCTGGAGGGAGACAAAAATCTCAAGATGACATGCTCTCTATGTAAGGAAAAGATTTACAAAGGGAAAAAAGAAAAGAAAACAAATGAACAGGAATGGAATCCATGTAATCATGAACAAAAGTCTTTATGCATCAACATATAAATTCCAAATATGGATGTAATGGATGGGATATAAGCTTAGAAGGCAGCAAGAAAATAAGGGAATGACCCTTTTCACAGTGGATAATAAGGCCATGTCTTCCATGGTTTAGGAAATTTTAGACTTTCATGATAACATTGAGTGACATTGTTTTAGCATCACTGTGAAAAGGAGCATTCCTCCTCTTTAAAAGGAGTGAAAGTGGACTTCAAGAAATGATCAAAATCAACTCGCACTAAATGCACCTCTTTCTCAAACTGAAAATAAAAAATCTTAACATATTTCAGTTGAATATTTCTATGACAACATGAAAAATTCATTTAAGATCATAAATGAACATTACATTGTTTACTTAACTGAAAACACATATTTTATTAAATTCAATTAAAGAAAGATTAAAAATTAAACAAAATACACAGAACAAGAGGAACATACCCCAGTGCCATCCTTTGTTGAATAGTCACTTCCAAATACTGTCAGTGCAGGCCGCCTGCCTACAGCAACTTGCTGTACAAAGGGCATAAGATTGTTTGGAATCCCACGGGGATCTTCACCTATATAACCACTAGGATGAGCTCCAACTGGATTGAAATATCTAAGCAATATTATACTCCATTCAGAGTCTGAACGGTAGATATCACGGCATATCTCTTCAATAAAAAGCTGAAAGAATCAATACCAGCAGATTTTGTTACCAGAAAAGGATGATGTCAATCACAAAGAAGACGCAGGAAACACGATAAAGAAAATATAGACATCCAGAAAGTTTTGGCTCAGTATATGGCAACCATGATGTGGCAAGGTGAGAGGTTAGGCAATTAACTTGCCTAAATAGTAAGGTTTAAACATCACATAAAAACGTTCTTTCATAAACAAGCATACAACAAAATATAGATATTACTTTTCTTTTCGTTTTTGTTTTCTAACATTATCTCTTTTATGTGTTTCTTTGTGAAAAGGTAAATGTGTAATTCACGTCTATGATCTATCAGGGTCGGACTTGACAGTTGAAAGTTAAATTTAAAAAACTGAATAATTGTTTTTGGTTATCATTTTGTTAAATCCATTTCATATGTTCATGGGGAACATGCCTCACTTATGACTCAGCTCATTCATACTTCATGAACAACTGGAGATTCATGTTTCAAGGTTTACATCTCAAATGCCTTTGCAGACACTAGACAGAGTGAAGGGCCAGAAACAAAATATAAATTGGACGTCCTTTTCCTCAAGTTGGGATCTTCTGCCAACAAAACACGTTCCAACGCTCTATCAACCTGATCTAACACTGCAAATCTCACCATGAGACTGGGACCCACCATAAAAGTGGGACCTGCCATGTATGAGATGTGCGGTGTGAGATCATGTTGGTAGAGGATTGGGACGTGTTTTGTTGGCAGGTGATCTGCACTCCTTTTCCTCATGTTTGTATGTGCCCTACCAACATTTGTTTCTTTTAGTGTTACACATCATAAAGGGATTGGCACTGGGTTGTCATACAATACCTTGGTTCGTCCGTATGGGTTTGTTGCACTCAAGGGGAACTCTTCTGTACAAGGCACCTCCTTTGGCCATCCATAAACAGTGGCTGATGAAGAAAAAACGAGCTGAAAGATTTCAAGAGATTTAATATTAGTGTAAGGGAAAAACACGTATTTGGGTGTGAGTCATGTGACATAATAAGATTTAAGGCTTCTTGTCATAACTCGAGAACCAGTGTCAGAGAGAACCAAAATTCTCAAAGACCTGACTCTGCCCCTACAGCTGGGATTGCACCCAGACAAATTTACAACTGAGATGGTCACAATTTTTTTTTTTCATTTATTCTTAAAATTGGGAAATATCGACTAAGGACACTAAAATTTGATTCAACAGTCAAGTGAATCCTAGCTGAACCTCTCAAATCTTGCTTTCTGATTTAAGAGAAAAGCAGTACCTTCTTGCACCCATAGGAAGCCATGACCTCTAAGAGATTTATTGTTCCAATGATGTTGTTATTATAGTAAAGCAATGGTTTTTGAACACTCTCACCAACGGCTTTCAATCCAGCAAAGTGGATAACAGCATCAAAACTGCAGCATGGATGAGGATGAGAGAAATGTTATAATGTAGCAGAAAGGTTAAGATAAAAATATGTAGCACTAATTGATGCAATTAAGGTATGAAATAAAATTTCTTGTCACATAGACATCTCAGCCTAGTATCAAAATCCTTAACCTTGTTATTGTAAACCATAGTAAAAGTTGACTGAAACAAATGGACTATCAAAAATTTAAATAAAATCCACAACAAGTTGTCCAGATGGTCATTCAAGAAGTTTGAATTGATAAAAGGGACATCCTTATGACTCAACTAGATGTAAATGATTTTATGAGCCATAAAATCCATTGGTGAAAAAAAGACAATGCTACAGAAGGGCCATTGTTTAGGATCTTCTATATGTGTTGCAACATGAAAGCCCACTGTCACAAAGCATTTCCTTCAGCACTGTCTACATGGTTTAACCCAAGCACCTAAATATGCTAAGCTCGCTTTTGGGTAGTCTGTATTGATTCCAGAAGAATAAAACTGAAAGATACCACAAGCATCATCCCAACCCTATCCTCTGCCACAACACTTTCTCAGTGCCATCAGTACACTTGATAATGGTTATTGGGTAGCATCACGTAAAGATGGAACTACTCACCACTGTCACTTGGAGATTGAAGAAGAGATGCAAGATTGAAATTCTTCAGAATTCCATAACTACTGAATAGGCTGGTGATAGTCCTCCCCCTCCCCTCGAAATCTTCTAAAATTGACCGGAAATTTAGCAAGCCCTGATTGTCATGGCAGTCTCAAAATATCAGGAGGATCATGGGGGTAATATCCTTCTTTCTTCTTGTATTACATGCCACCTCATTTATGCCCTTGGTTTCATAACAGTAACTGTGAACAAATGCTAGTTCAGGAAGCCAATAGTTCAATTTCAACTGAGACAATCCCTTTTATCCAATCCATCCTTCTACATCATGGTCCAACTCATTTTAATCACTCTCTGCCCTACTTAAACTATTATATTAAAATGATTGAGAAGAGAGCAAGGTGGTTTCTGACATAACAGAAATACCATCAGCTGTGAAACTCTAATAGTAGATGCTACAAGAGATGCAAACTAGAGGCACTCATCAAAGTCAAGATTCCTATTCTACAGAAGCAGAGTATGAGAAAGGATTGGGAATTAAACAGAATATGTTCATCAGTTGTAATAGTAACTTACTTCGTTGAAGAAAAAAGTTTTTCTAGGGAAGCTTTGTCCCGAAGGTCAATCTGCAGAGGAGAACAGAAGTTAGAAATCTCAGAAACCATGTTTAAAAGAACTAACTGAATGAAGGTAGACAAACAATTCCTAGAAATTGCAAAAATCCATGAATTAAAAAAGTAAAATTAATGATGTAAGCTTCAGAGAGAGCTTTATGATCTATGCAAAGAGAATATATATCTGTGAAAACCTGAAAGCAACAATAAAAAAAGTGATTCAAAAAGCTAAACCATGTGGAGAGAGATGCATGGTCAAGCCCTGATCTATTTAATCCAGAAGACCCTGTGAACCAGCCCAGATATTCTTTCATCTAATGTTCAGGGCAGGACTGTACAGGATATAGATCTATCTTTCAATCACTTGATTACATGAGATGGTTATTTCTTTCTTATACCTTACGGGCAGTCTGTCTGATAATAGGTGCAACCCTCATACTGGCAGAACTTTGGGATCCGGTTCAATTGAGAACAAGATCATTTAAGAGTGTTATTTATCTTTCCATTGGGTACAGGTGCCATATTAACCAAATTACAAGGCTCACAACACATTTTCCTACTTTTGATCAGGGAAAAGAACTTGTGGATGACAGGATGATGCAGCCTTTTCTATTAAGTTTTCCTCTTACTAGATCTAAGTAAAACCTGGACTTAACAAATCACATGGCAAAGTATAGCCGTAACTATTTGCATATTAAACTCTTGCATTGTAAAGGTTTCTTTAAGTGACGGATTAAGCTCAATAACTTCAAATCAGTATACCTATCTATTGAATGCAAGCTACGGAAATAGATCAAAGGCCTAATCAATTGAGCAATCAATCTCAAATCGTCACATCACACCTAAGTATAGATTAAGCTGCAGATAAAGATGAAACACAAAATTAAATAATGATTTGAACTCACGGCGTCAGACATATACATGAATACATGATGTAGTCTGTAGAATTGCAAGCCATGGAGACAAATTAAACACCTATTCATTGAAGAATTTGAGCTCACTTATTCTCAATCAAAAACCGTGAAATAAGTAATCCGCTTCGAACATTGCTAACCTTAGTGATTGATCAAACATCTAATCAACCGACACGTTAGCTTAAGCACGTAAATCAGCATATCAATCTCTGGATTGCAAGCTATAAAGATAAGTTCAAACACCTAAACAATAGACAAACTATGTCCACACAAGTTAAAACAATCATCAATCAGACTTATTTAGGTTTTGTAAACAATAACAGAACAAGGATCAAGCAGAAACATCTTCATTTTCACAAGAACATATACAACAAAGAACAGGAAGCAAACCTGATGAAAACTAAGATTCTTGCCGAATTCTCCAGCGAGTTCGGCTACCCTCTTTATGGCGATATCGGAGGAGTTATCGAGGTTATCGATGACGACAGCCTTAAATCCTCCCAACAGGAGCTGAAGAACAGTGTGGCTGCCAATGTAGCCGGCACCACCCGTTACCAAAATGTTATTCGCCATGGCGTTGTCGGACACACGATGAGAGCTCTGGAGAAGGAGAAATGAGACTCGGAGAATGAAGTGCGAAGGAAAGGGAAATCAGAGAGAGCGACAGAGGGAGAGAATTGGTGGAGAGGTAGAGAGCGAGGCTAGGCGAAGACAGGTACTAATTTTTAACCAATTTATGAATTCTGAGTCAGATAACAAAAGGAGATACTATAATACTACGTAACAAATGTAGTTAGCCATGCGGGCAATATTAAGAGGGCAAGAGGAATTCTTTTCTTGGGGCCCACGGCCCACCGCTTTCGCAAACTAATTCGGTAGACGGGTCGCGCGTCAAAATCAGAGGTCGGATCAGCTACCAACACAGGGTGCCTACTACGTTTCAATCAGCCAATGCAACTGTGTATCGGGAACACCTCTCACGAATATCAAGGGAGATATTCCCGATGTGCATATGCAGTGGCTCGTTGGGATAAGGTTGAAGCGTTTTATCGGTTACAAATTCCTACCATCCAAATCAGGGAATCTTAAGCTTGAAGCGATGGTTTGCTTGGATTGCTTCAACCGATAAAACACGGGTTAGAATCTCCTGCAACAAAAACGTTCTAACACTCAACCAACATCATCTGATACCGCACATCTCATCCCACCATGTATGCATGTTCTTTGTCGGATCATATTGGTTTTATTGGCAGGAGATCCGAACTGATAACAGAGTACGTGGCGCATGACGCCCTCTTTTCTGGAGCTTATGAGTTGATTTTAGCTCTTTTCATAAAAGAGAAAGAAAAGGCTTCCCAATTTCAGTCCGGATGAGCTGGATATAAATTCATGCACACCCGCGCTCATAATAGGCAATACCTAGGACCCAGCTGTACTGAACCTGGCGTGTTCAACCGTGACAAGTAGTCCGTAGTTCAGCCGGGTGTGTATATTTTTGTCTCCAGCTAATCCTATTCACGGTGGATGTAAAGCAACTTAATCGAAAAGTAGGAGGCGTGGCCTTGTCACCTACCGTGAAGGAGCAAAAGTATTTCTTGGATCAAAAAAAAAAAAAAGCCAAAGTGTATTTCTAAAGTAAATAAAAAAAAAATTTCATACCACCCAGGAACCATGATCCGAAATAAGGGGTGACCGACCATTATATGAAGTATAATATAAAATTTATATCACTATTATATGTTATATAACATGAAATGGCTGGGGGTTTGAGTCGGACCGAGATCAAGCCCGAATTATAACCTTGTTATAGGTATTAAGCCCAGCTTGTCCATGATCACTGCAAATCGAAAACTAGATTGACCAAGGGTGGTTCGGCATATGCTTGGATTGAAGGTAGGATCTTTGGTTTGGTGCTAATGGGTTTGCAAAGTCTATCACATTCCCCTGACCAAATAACCACCCAACCCTGATGCAGGTGGGATTCAATCCAAAGTCTGGTGATCTTATCAATTAGCCTGTTGGCATCTTGGTTACCAGCTTAAACCATGGTTTTTAAAACTGGACTGAAAAAGCTGGGAATTGATCATCTGATCAGTTTTGTATTTCTCCAAAATCGTTGATTTTGGTCATTAAATTGCTGAGCTGGCAAGTTTATCATTCGAATGGTTTCAAACCGTTTATCAAAATTTTTTGTTTTTTTATCAGAACGAGCTGATCGTTTGAGCTATTCGACTCAATAACTGAACCCCTGACTGATTCAGCACCGAGTCAGTTTTAAAAACCATGGCTTAAACCATAAGCGGGTTGGTGTTACAAGATGACTATACTTTACAGGGGAATGATTACAAACTGCGCGGTTATGAGTAGCCTGTGCTTTGTTTTTCTATTTTTAAATAAAAATTATAAAATTCTAAGGGGATAAATGAAGTAATCAAGTAAGCGAGGGTAGGCTGATGATTATTCAATTTACATTTTGAAAATGATGTCATATCCCTATCCGGCTATCCCCTCGAAATGATCAGGTTTCTGGGAGAGAGAGAGTGCCTTACAATTGCCATGGAACGGACGAGTGTGTCCCATGGAGTAAAACGAGAGAGAAAAAAAACATAATCATGTTATGAGAGAAATGAATTAGAGAAACACTACGGGCTGTTTGCCAGTAATTTGATTTTTTTTTTTAAATAAAAACAACAACCCATCAGCAAATAGTGATTCGATAGCCAAATCACATGGAGGGATATCAAAAGGGAAACTCTTTTTTAATTGAACAAATTGGGGATGTGTTTGGCATTTTGGTGGTATTTATTAGCGTCTTGTTCTAGAAAAGTGTGATACATCAGTATTATGTCGGAAGAAACGGTGTTCCAAGAAATGCTTTATTTGGAACCATTTTTCTATAAAAGCAGCACTCTAAGTCACACATTGGAAATTGAAAAGGCATGGTTTGGAGCAACACCGAATTTGGCATTTTCTCAGATTGTAGCTCCTTGTTGCCAACGAGGACGTGATGTGGAAATGTCCTACCTGGCAGCAATGTTTCCAAACAGAAAAAAGACACTTTCCAACCCACACATATCAGAAAACGGTGCTGTATCTGTAGCATCAATGCCAAACATATACTTAGTGTTTTCAAACTGTTGTTTACCTAACCAGTTGGACTATTGATTTGGCCAATAAAAAATCGAGTCTGGATCTCCTACCCACACAAACTCTGCCCACACCTACCCACATAACATTGTAGCCGCATATGGAGAACATCTCATCCTACTACATAGCATTATGCAGAGGGAGATGTTTCCAATTCATGGGGTAGTGTGTTGTGGGTAGATGTGGGCAGGTGATCCGAAGTCTATAAAATCTACCAATTTAGTCAACAACCCATTGACCTAAATGGTTAAATTGTTGATTTGTCTGACCCGTTCAATCGTCAGTGAGTTATTAATTTTTTATATTATTTTACATCTTTAAAAAAATGGTTCGACTATGATATGGAAAAGATATGATATCTATAAAACTTCTGACCAGTGAACTAGAATCATAAATGGGATAGCTAATTAGGTGTCATTTATCAAAATTCATGGATGGATTTTGATTGATCAAAACTCTTCCCATACCATATCTTTTCCGCGTCATAGATTTTCCCTTGAAAAAATTGTATTAATAAAAATACAGCATCATAGATTGGCCCATTGACTCAAATAGTTGACTGTTGACTCAATAACATGAAGGGAAAAACTGAAAAGGTTCAACCACCAGGCCGGATTTTAAACATTAGTAAAACTAGTCTTTTTATCCTTCATTGATTTTAAATAATTAGTCAAGTCACATCAGCTGCTTATTTTCATAATCAGGCAAATTTCATGTTAGTTAATACCAATGCAATTACACATGGTTTTTAAAAACGAATTGGTCAGGGGTTGAGTTACCGATTCGAAAGGTCTGACTGTTTGATCCGAATGGGCAGTCTGTTTTGATGAAAAAAATAAAAAAATAAAAAAATTGAAAAACAATCAAAACCGTTCAAATGGTTCGAACGATTAACTAATTGGTTCAGCGGTTTGCTGACCAAAATCAATGATTTTGAGGAAAAAAACGGTTTTAGAGGAAAACAAAATTGATCAAGTGACCGATTCCCAGTTTTTCTGATCCAACCGTCCAGTTTTAAAAACAGTGCAATTACATACTCTACAATTTTGTAGAGGGAGACGACTTTAGGGTTGGCAGGGCTGCAAAACAGTATCTGTACAAATTTGAATCTGAACCTGATCCGAATTCTTTTATTTTTTTGGTATTTAACCCAATCTGAATTCAGTCCGTTTATTATTAATTTTATCCATCCCCATATGATGACCCAATCTGATTACTTTTATGAGTTTATCTGCACAAAATTAACATGTATCTATAGATTTGTAACAAGTCTCAGAGAGGTAATAGTCAGGCCATGGTAAAACGTACTCACAGCAGATGACAATCCGATCATCTCAGTGTATGGTCCAAATTTACATGTAGACCTAATGGATAATCAAGGAGTTCGAATCTGTATTGGGCATTCAGCAAACCCAATACATCTTTCCAGGGGTGCAGTGCCGCCACAAAAGAGATTCTTCAGTCTTAACATGTGTAATGAAAGAGAGTTACTGAATAAGGCAAACATAACACGAAAAGACAAAAAGCAATAAGCCACTTTCAGTTTCATTAGAGAGACAAGGCAAAGACGGAAAATAATCCAGAATATCCACAAACCAAATGCTTTACAGTCATCCAAGTGGTGTTTGACAAAGGAAATTCCCTAGGTGGAACCATCATGTGCCACAACTAGTGCTCTATATCTACATGACACAATATTTAATGTCTCTACGTAAAGAGAAGGAATATAATAATGTGCATTTGAAGCAGCCTGATACTTAAGATCATGACATTATAAATTTATAATAAGATGGAAAAAAAAATCTACAAGAAAGCCCTTTCATCATCATCTAAGACTTTTCTAACAATATCTATATGGGGTTGGCAAAAATCCATGTTCATAAGAGTTTGGCAAAAAAATTTAATGCAAGTTGCCAACCTGACACAATCCTCTTCCTTTAGTAAAAGTAGTTCAAAGGAGAACATTATTATTTCTATCTATGAAATTGCTAAATTAAGCTTGCGTTTGGATAAGCTTCAGCTCAGAATCAAGAACAGGGACCAATTACCCAGATAAGAAGTTTCAATCAAATGAATTTGTAACCACCAAGAAATGCTATCTATATAAAGCTTTAAAAAACTACTAATATAAACTAGAAACCTGTCACATTATGGCCATCTTAGGGAAACTTGTTTAAAATGTGCCCTTAGCAACTCCGGGTCACGTGTATGACCTAAATTTGTATAATCAAATTAAAAAAAAAAGCTATTACCAATTAAAAGAATTAACTATTTGGTGCATTTAATTGAAGGCAAACACAATTAGCTAATTGAATATTAGGCATCATGATCAATAACAATATCATATATATCTCTACTTCTCTTCTATAATTCTAATTCTCACCACTTAAGGTGTTCATTTCAACCTCAAAGCTAGATAAATACATAAATGGAGTAAACCCAACAACTAAAATTCAAAACTGTCTGTTTTAATTACAATTGTGGCTGTTCCAAGGAAAAAAGTGGATTTCTTTTTAAGGAAAAGATGGAATTGAGAGTTAGAGATTCAATCTCAATTTTCACTATTCTGAGGAGAAAAAGCATATCTACAGAATTAAATACAATCTTCCAAATACTACACCATTTTTCAACATCTCAAAGTTATATTCAAGAAAAAAAAAAAAGAATCGGTAAATCTTACAAGTTCAAGAAAACACTCGTACAAATCTTTAAGAGAAAATGCAATTCTATCCTACCGACCTCCTATCATTTCCGATGATTCTCATTCCTTATCCTCACAAAAAATATTGATAAATCTATTTGAGAGATGATGTAGTGCGATCCGATCACTCTTAGCTGGTACTCACGTGGCACCTAAAAGGTACCTGAGATGAGCAAGAAGAAGAATCCCTGGGGAGTTTACCCGATGGGGATACTCCGATGCTTAAGTTAGTACTATGTAGGAGAAGCAAAAAGGTGATGAAGGCTAAGAGTGCAGATAGCGCGTTCTCACTGTACTTGAGAGATTAGAGGTCTCAAGAAGAACATTTCTCTTCTGCCCTGAGGGCTTTTATAGGGACATTTACGTCAGGTCGGGCACAACCGCCACTGGGCTCCTGCCACAGCCGTTACCTGCTAGGGCTGCGCAGGTGGCCGTTGTGGCGTACGTCTCACCTGGGTGAATGACACGCCTCCGGAGTGACAGGCACGCCCTTGCTTGCTGTGAGACGTGGACACAAACTGTCGAAAGGACTGGGACTGCGTCGTCAGTAAGGGATATGGCATAGTCTAACCAGTACGGTCTATCAGTCGGAAGCTTCTTTGGGCGTGCTTGTGCGGTTCATTCGCGAGCCATTCTGTAGCGAACTTGGAACACTCCAGGGTTATCCTTAGTAGAATTGGCCCTGGGGATGGCTTGTCCGCTTGGGAGCTCGGACGAGCTAATGAATTTAGCTCACGAGCTAAAACTGCCTTGGAGTATCTCTTCAAACGTAGCTCGGGGAGCCCGGGGTTCGCCTCGCGATGAACTCTTTTCACGAGCTACAATGTAGCGACCTGCTTTGTAGGCCCGTTACTTGGTTGTACCTGGTTACAACGCTGAGTTGTCGCTCATGCTGATTCAGTGTCCATAT
Organism: Nelumbo lutea; assembly: GCF_056320005.1. Taxonomy (NCBI): domain Eukaryota; kingdom Viridiplantae; phylum Streptophyta; class Magnoliopsida; order Proteales; family Nelumbonaceae; genus Nelumbo; species Nelumbo lutea. The sequence continues at coordinate 8,958,382 of NC_142690.1, forward strand.
GTCACCGTTTCATAGATGGGGTCAAATCACCCTCCATCAATTGCCCCCCACTCCTTGGGCTAAGAGCGCTGCCTTAGTGCAGGGAGTTTATGAAGCACGATGGACTGATTTGACCGAAATTTAAACTCGATTGACTGCCCACATTAAATGAATTTGCGAGAATTAAGAGATTTTCTGATTTTCATGACTTTTCGAATTCCGAAAATGTGTTGAGGTGGCTTTTAACTCTGAACGTTGTGCGGCCGCGATTACCTTAATTACGGAAGACGTGCCGCCAATCACCTTCGGTTTTCAGAAGGCGTGCGGTCAGGGCGCCCGCAGGCTGTTGGATTTGCCTTGATCCAGACCGTCAACTTGGAAGGGTGGAGACTATAAATAGGGGGGCCCTTGGGCCTTGCTTTCTCCCACACCATCTTGCTGTCCTCAGATTCTGAGGTCGCGCACTTCATCTAGTCTACCCGAATTCCTCAGTTTGCTTCGCTCCGTCTCTTCCAGTGAGTCCCAATTGTTGTCAACCATGTCTGAGTACCCGTACCATACCTACCACAGGGGCGATAGCCAGGACGACGATGCTCCCTCGAGCTCGGGGGGAGCCTGGGAGCAGATCCCAGAGGCTCGGGAGGCCTCCGGCGACATAGCGTCTACTTCTAGGGGGAGGGAGCCTGACACCTTTGGCCCTTAATGACAGCGGAGAGACTCAGATCTCTAATTCGCTACTTTTGCCTCCCTGGGGACCTAGTTTGCAGCCTCCCTACTGGCAACTTCCCTTGGGAGCATGGTCCCAATGACATAGTAATCTTCTAGGAACAACTCGAGGCTGGATTGCGTCTCCCCCTACACCCCTTGATAGTGGAGGTGTTAAATCACTTTAAGTCTCCATTGACCAGCTTCATCCCAATGCCATTCGAAACATGGTTGAAACTATATCTTTGTGTTATGAGTACTGTCTTCCTCTGGACCTCTATATTTTTGTCTCTATCCTCTCTATAAAAAATGCTGCTCCTGGGGTTCCTCCGGAGAGGCACTTTTACTACCTCTCTCCCCGTCGCGGCTATAAGCTCTTATACGAGCTGCCGAACAAGATTCCCACCTGGAAGCGGGATTACTTTGTGGTTCGTAAACCCTGAGGGGTGGCCCTTCCCAATTGCTTGGAGGGGCACCATCCAAGACCCCGGGGCTGAGCTGGACCCCGAAGTTCGGAAAATGATGCTATCTTGGGCATCAGTAGGCTTCCTTTGCTCGAACTACTTGGTCGAGGAGAAGCTCGTGTAGGCCGGCCTGAACCCGGGTAGGTTGTCTTTTTAGGTCGCGTGGTTTCTGTGACGACGTGGTACTCACATTCACATGCATGTATTTCATTCTTGTTGGACTAACACTGATGCTCTTCTTGACAGCCATCATGTTCAGTGCCGATTCGTGCCGCCTTCTCTCAAGCAGCCAGAGGTGCCATGCAAAGAGGACGCGCCCCGACCGGACTCCCCCCTCAGGGAGTACAAAGTTCGGGTCTACCGAGCCAGTTTTATCCTCCCCTCCGCCTAAGATTCCGGCACCCCCTCCCGAGGGAACTAATGGGGTTAACTTCGGAGGGGATGAACTCCCTCAACAGGGGGAGGCTCCCTGTAACCCCCTCCAGTCACGCCCTTACCCCCGGTTCCTAGTGGGGAAATGGGAAGGGGTGAACGATTACCTTGTGGCTCGCCGGAGGAGCCAGAAGGAGATTACTAACGATGAGGTCGCTCAGAGGGGGAGTATGGAGCCCGGGGACCTCGCCGCGTTTGCCTCTGCCCACTGCATGCTAGTAAGTGATCCCTTTCCTTTTCCCTTTTCTTCTCTTATTTTGCTCCTCTCCGCTGTCCTCTGATCTTCTCTTCTGTCAACAGGTGAATTCTACCATCCATGCCATGGCTCTCCGGACGCGCGTCCACCGTGTCGACACCCTCGACCAGCGGGCTGCTAACAAGAAACTCCAGGGCGAGCTCCACCACACTCGCAAGGGGAGCGAGTCGCAAGAGCTGTTCGTCCACTACCAGGAGGCTTAAATCGCCCGACTTTCTGAAGAGAGCGCATGTTACAGGGAGGAATCTTCAAGGATGGCATTGGAGAGGGAGCTCCTCAGGCAGTAGGTGCGGGACTTGGAGTCCACTCTTCTAAATCGGACTCGAAACTTTGATCAGATGGTGGAAGCTGAACGAGAGAAAGCGGTTTGGGATTTTAAAGACTCCCAGGAATTCCACGACCTCCAGGCGGAATATGGTTCAACGCTCTGGGTTTAAGCTTTGCCGGTGGCTGGTTTGGAAGAAGTTCTCCAGACTCAACCTCAATGACATTACGATGAAGGGTCTGTCTCTTGAGACGGTGGACCATGCAGAGGAAGAGGAGCCTGACTCCCTAGAGGATGAGGAGGCAGATCCCTAAGGCGGTGTTTCTCTGGACCTCTGGTGGCTTCCGGGTGCCATAAACCCGGTCTTTCAAAGGTCTTTGGTTGGGCGATTGTGCCCTATGATAGTCAGACTTTCCTGAGTTGTTTAGCTCATTATCGCATTGTTATTTTTCTTTCCTTTTTTTTTTTTGAAATGACAATGAAAGTTCTCCCTTTTTTCTTCCAAGTATGATATGCTATGTTTATCTTTTCTAAGATGATCTCAACACCCAAGCTATGAGGGCTACGTACCCGAAGTAGAACTCCTTGATAATTGTTACCTCGAACTGTTCCTTAAACCATTTAAGGTATCTTTATGGTGCACGACAAAGTGATTACCACGTGTGCCCGAACTATATGCTCGTTGGTTATTCTCTAGTTCGATCATCGTACTAGAACAAGCTATGCTTGGTGGGGTTTAAGCTCAACCTGTTTATACTCGTCTCTTGAAGTTCGCCCATGTCATGAAGACAACTGGGTCTGATTGCGCTGAGATCGTGTTAGATCGACACTTTGGCCCTTAGGCTCTAGGAGTGATTTATAGTTCACTTTTGAAGTTCGTCCGTGTCTCAGAGGCGACTGGGTCTTATTGCGCCGAGATCGTGTTAGCTTGGCATTTTGGCCCTTAGGCTTTGGGAGTGGCTCGTGGCCTACTCAGTTGTTACAGATAGTATCGTCTTAAGTTGACAATATTCCATGCCCGAGGTACTTGCTTCCCTTCGTGGGTCAAATAATAAAATTTTAAAAAATAGAAAATACAAAGAATCCTAAAAATTAAAAAATATATATAGAGAAAAAATTTTGGGCACATATCTAATGTTATATATTTATAAAAAAAATAAAATATTGGGTATATCTCTAATATTATGCATTCAATATATTGAACAAAAATCAGTATTATACATAAGAAACAAAAGTTTCAATGATAGCAATGTAATACAAAATTTAATGTCAACCTAGAAATCAAACTATTTTTCTTTTTGAGTGATGGGTTAGTGGTTTGGGTCAAATGATATCATAGACAAACAAAAATTAATTGTGATAAGTAAAAATTATTTATTAAATGTAAATGAAATATATAATTTAAAGGAAAAATTATAGTCAAAATCGGTTATACATTTAAAATTAGGTTTCAGGTTGATCTAGAAACCAACAAAACTCTAACCGGCTCTACATGGGACTCTTAATCCATGTTGGACACAAACAAATTCTATACCGAAAACAAGCTTTCAATTTCTCTTCTATTCCTTGTGTCTTTCGATCTCCCTCCCTCCTCTCTCACTTTCATAGTCATCTCTCCATCTCTCACTCTCTTAGTTTTGGTATGTAGCTAAATCAAAACCTCGATTTATCTCTCTCTCTCTCTCTCTCATTCTTCATTCTCACTCTCCTTCTTGATTAATATCTCCTTCTCCCTTAGTCTTTCTCTTGCTACCTCTCTCATTTTTTTTTCTTATGAACTTTTATAATATTAATAAGACTGTATAAAAGAACTAAAGAGACCAACCACTTGTACAATCAAATTATAAATTTCTATCAAGTTGGTGTAAATTTCATAGCCAAGAGTTTCTTGTCAACTTTTATAAAATTGGTGTAGTGATTTTTGAACTATAATAAGTTGGTCTCGTGTTCTTTTATATGGTATAATTAATGTCATATAAATGTGTAAGAAAAAAAAAAGAATTGAGGGAGAACGATAAAAATTACGAGATGAGAGATTGACCAAGAAAGAGAATGAGAGAGATTGGGGGAGAACGATAGGTAGAGAAAGAATGAGAGAACGTAAAAACAAAACTGAAAACCATTTTTATTTATTTTCTAATCACACAATCATTGAGCATAGAGAGAGAGAGAGAGAGAGAGAGAGAGACTAAAAAGCATTTTCTTATTTTCCAATCACCCAGCATTAAAGGGCAATTTCAATATAAGTTTTTGTTGTGTCCAACATGGATTAAGAGTCCCATGTTGGCAATAGCCACATAAGCCTCCGATGACATGGTAGGGATTTTTTATAATTTAAAAAGTAGAGTCCATTATCAGAGTTTTGTTGATTCCTAGACTAACTTGTAGTTTAATTTTAAATGTATAGCTTGTTCTTACTATAATTTCCCTAATTTAAAACTAATCCAAAAGCAAAGTTATTTTCTTAAATAGATGGTGAGTCACTGATCCAACTTTTCTAAGATACCCAGGATGTCATAATTGAATAATAAATATTTAAAAAAAAAGATAGAACACCAAAAATGAAAATGTACGGAATTTTGTCAAAAACATTTGAGAATATTTCTAATGTTATATATTCATCATATTAAGTAAAAATAATTGTTAAAATAAAAGTTGTTTTTATTTATGGTAGAAATGGAAACAAAATATACTAATAATAATAATAATAATAATAATAATAATAATAATAATTGTTATTTGGTACAAGCATTTATGTTTATTTTTAATGACATTGTTACTTTTGTTAATTTTCAATTTCTATCTTAATTATGATATATCTAAAATTCACATAATTAATATGAAGAAAAACTTCTCACGTGCAATGCATGTGCTTAATTAGTAGTACTTTAAAAAGCACGAATGGCCTCAAGACTTTTCTAAGAACAAAATTTATCCCTCTTTATTTAAATTTATTGATAAAAAATGGGAGAAAATAGGGTAATCGGTTCTTGGTATTAAATGAGTTTAAAAGAGGTAATTTAAAGATATTCAATGCATTCAATTCTCTCTCTAAATCCAACATTTAAGTTATTAACTTGCATTCATGTACATTGAATCATATATTTAAGTTATTTTTGTTTCCTCTTATCATTAAGTTCTATAAATTAAAATCATACTTAATAAATTAATAATTCCAATAATATAGAAGCTTATACTTCTAAAATCTACCTAGCAAAAATAGTGTTTTCATCTAGGTGGTGGTAAGAAATTAAATTATTTTGGGTCAAATGGGTTAATCCATGTTGCCATGATTAAATAATAAAATTATAAAATAGATAAAATAAAAAAAATAGAAATTAAAAAAATGGAAACATTTTTAAAATACATATTAAACAATAATAAGTATGATAAGAAATGTTTTTATTAATGATGGAAATGGAATGTAAAATTTAAAACCAATTGGAAATAAAAATATTTTCCTATTCTCTCTCATTAAATCCTATATTTAAGATATATATTTCTCATCCTTAAACCTACGATATTAATTTTAATAGTATAAAAATAAATATTTTGAAAAGTAATTTGAAAACAAAACCATTTTCTTTCCTCCCGGTGGTGGAAAAGCAATTCAACCATTTGGGGTCAAATGGATTAATAGATAAATCTATAATTAAATAATAAAAATTCAAATAAATAACTATGAAATGTAAGAAGTATTTTTATTAATGATAAAAATGGAATGCCAAATTCAAATTCTACCTAGAAATGAAATGATGTTATAATCAAATAATAAAATTTTTAATAATAAAAAATACAAAGAATCACAAAAATAAAAAAAAAAAAGATAGACAAAATTTTGGGCACATATCTAATGTTATATATTTATAAAGAAATAAAATATTGGATACACCTCTAATATTGTGCATTTATTATGTTGAAAAAAATAAGTTCTATACAAAAGAAATAATTTTATTAATGATGGAAACGTATTACAAAATTTAATGTCAAGTTAAAAATTAAACAACTTTATTTTTAGATGGTGGGTTAGTGGTTTGAGTCAAATGATACCATAAACACAAAAATTAAGTGTGATAAGTAAAAAATATTTTATATAATGTAAATGAAATATATAATTTAAACAAAAAATTATAGTAAAAATCGGTTGTACATTTAAAATTAGGTTGCATGTTGGTTTAGAAACCAACAATACTCTGACAATCGGCTTTACATTTCAAATTATAAAACCCCCCGGCTATGTCACTAGAGGCTTATGTGGTTGTTGCCAACATAAGACTCTTAGTCCATGTTGGACACAACAAATTACCTATATCAAAAGTAGGTTTTCAGTTGGACACAACAAAAAACTTATACTAAAATTGGCCTTTAATGTTGGGTGATTGGAAAATAAAAATAGGGGTTTTTAGTCTCTCTCTCTCTCTCTCTCTCAGTCATCTTTATCTTTCAATGACTATGTGATTTGAAAATAAATAAAAATGGTTTTTGGTTTCTATATTTACGTTCTCTATATCAATTTCTCTTAGTCTCTTTTCTACCTATCGTTCTCTCTCAATCTCTTTCATTCTCTTTCTCGATTGATCTCTCATTCTCCCTTAATTTCTATCGTTCTCCCTTAGTTTCTCTCCCGCTCTCTCTCTCATTTTTTTATTTTCTTACACACTTTTATAATATTAATCAGATCATATAAAAGAACATGAGACCAACTTGGTATGGTTCAAAAATCATTACACCAATTTAACAAAAATTCACAAGAAGCTCTTGGTTAGGAAATTTACACCAATTGGAGAATGATAAAGATTGAGGGAGAAGGAGATATTGATCGAGAGGGAGAGTGAGGGAGGAGAATGATAAAGATTGAGCGAAAACAATAGAGAGAGGGGGAGAGAGAGAGAGAAGTTTTGATTTGGCTACAAACTGAAGTTGAGAAAGTGGAAGAGACAAAGGGAGTGAGAAATCAAGAGATGACTATGAGAGTGAAAGAGAGAAGGGAGGGAGATCGAGAGATAGGGGGAGTGTTGTTGGTTTATGGACAACTTGTAGCCTAATTTTAAATGTACAGTTGGCTCCAACTAAAATTTTCCCTAATTTAAAACTAATCCAAAAGCAAAGCTATTTACTTATCTAGATGGTGGGTTAGTAATCCAACTTTTCAAAGAAACCTATGATGCCATAATTGAATAATAAATATTTAAGTTTATTTTTAATCATATTATTACTTTTATTAATTTTCAATTTCTATCTTAACTATGATATATCTAAAATTCAAATAATTAATATGAAGAAAAATTTCTCAGTGCAATGCATGTACTTAATTACTAGTACGTTATAAATGTACAATTCGAACATAAACTTACCAATTCACTGATTATTTATTGGTTTTGTCAAGCTTTGCTTACTCAATAGGCGCAGATGTTGATGTGTTTGTTGACTCTTTGGCTTTGATGAGCTTTCAGAGTCTTTCTTGGAGAACTCAAACTCATCCCTCAATCTTTTGGAGCTTCCTCCATCTGTAGGTTGTCCAAATAGCAAGACCACGAGTTAACATCTACGCCCCAAAACGTCCCACAACACATACCCATCGTGTATTGGGAACATCTCTCGATGATGTACAAAAAATGATGATGTCATCATCAGGAGATATTCTCAATTCACGACGGGGATGTGTTGTAGGACGTTGTGGGGCACCCCTTGTGGGGCACAGATCGTATATGATGATATATGAAGCCCATACATAGGGGTACATTTTTGCGTGTTCTCTGATCTCTCAGTACTTCTCTTCCACTTTTCCTTTCGAGGCCCTGTTTGATGATTGTACTTGTTAAAAGAAGTACTTGTGAAGTACTTGTGAAGTACTTCTTAGAAGTATTTATTTTAATAACCCTTTAGGCTGTTTGGTAACCCACTTTTCAAATCACTTATTATGTTTTTAAATACTTATTGGGGTGAGAATGTTTGGTAAGTTACTTTCCCCATAAGTGTTTATATTTATTCAAATGACAATTTTAACCCTCACTTCACTCATACATATATACAATACTTTTCACATGTTATACTACATATTTCAATTGAGAGCCCACATGGGCTGTCATGTGGATCCAATTAATAATAATAATAATAATAATAATAATAATAATAATAATAATAATAATAATAATAATAATAATAATAATAATAATAATAATAGTAATAATAATAATAATAAAATAAATAAAATACTGGTACACATGTCCTTCGAAGAAAGAAAAGAGGTAGATAATTCCCGCCATTTTTTTGTATCATCTATAAAACACGTACTTAGTACTCAGTAGCCACTTTAAGAACTATCTAAGCATGGAGAAAGTGATGGAAGCCCTTCTGATGTCGACGAGATCAATCCCATGGAAACCAATCTCATCAAAATGAGCATCAACATGGACGCCATGTTTCAATAACATCTCCACCAACTCCTTCTGTCTGTCGGTGCTAACATCCCCACCAAACCCCCTCACGAAGCACTTCCCCAACAATCTAATTCTATCAGTGGTGCACCCTTCCACCATGGGGTTACAGAACTTGTGGTCTCGATCCGCTCCCACTGGCAATATCGACTTCCAATTCTGATTCGTCATGGACAAAGGCAATATTAGATCGTTGGCATATTGCAACTTTGATCTTGTCCTCTTTACCCCACCAAACATAGGCTGGCTCAATATCAACCCACATAACTTCACTGGCTCAAGGTCTAGTCTTAACAGCTTTTCAATCGTTCTTCCTCTGAAGCGTTTTCGAAACTCAGAAGCAGAGAGAGAGAGAGAGAGTTACAGAAGAGCAGAGCAGCGTAAGGGTGTAAGGGCGTGAAGTGGATTCTGGAAGGGAAGTGGGAAAGGGATCGGGCGAAGAGGGACCGAGCATGAAGTGGATTCAAGGGGAAGAAGATGGTGAACAATGTTTTTTGGGTGCAGGGGTAATTTAGGTATTATAAAAAATTTATTAGAGACTGATTCGTCCTATTTTTTTGAAGTACTTAAAAAAACCAATTTGAAGCCACTTCATTAAAGAAAAGTACTTCTTTAAAGAAAAATAAAATTTTCCCACTTTTTTACCAAATACCCATAAGTACTTAAAAATCATCTTATGTCTTAAAAGAAATACTCATTGAAAGAATCACTTATTTTTAAGTGTTATCAAACAGGGCCCTAGTCGCTTGGTGGCAGCTTCATCACTCGCTCTTCTTTCTCCAAGGTCATTTTCCAATTTCTGCGTATTGTATAGTTATGATAGAAACGAAGGTATCTAATTGAGCTCGTATCGTTTGTCCCCTAGGAGAGGCTAGGAACAGAAAAATTTCTGACCCATCCAATCAAAATCGAACGCGTCACTCCCTCCCTATTACAATTCAAACTGACAGAATCCAGTCTTAACGACAACCTGGACTCCAAGATATGAAATCCAATTCACCCGTTCAATGCTTTTTTCTCTTTTTCTCATTCTCTCCCTCTGCTCTTCTCCTCCCTCCCCACGGTCCCTACATAGCACTGAACCGCTCCCCCCCCTCCCCAACTTGAATCTCCACCGCCGTTGGAACTGTCGCTGCAACCCTTGCCGCTGCTTCTCATTCCCTCTATCTTCTCTTCTCCTTCCTCCCCACTGCCTCTACATGTACAGCACCGAATTTCCATTGCATGCTACCATGTTGCTAGAGTCTGTTACTTGCAGTTCTTTCGGAGAACAATGTTTGAGATCGGCAACACAACTAGCGTACTGGCAGGTGGTAGACTCCTGTCCATCCCGATGCCCTTTTGTATAACTACTCTCTCCCTCTTTCTTTCTCCTGCTGCAACAGCCAGCTCTCAACTTCTGTTCATTCCCCATCTCGAGCCCAACTCTCCCTCTTCTTTTTTTCTTCCTCCCCCTTCACCTCCGGTTCCACCCTACCATAGAACTCATATAACAGGAGAACGATGCAAATAATATATTCTAGAATGTATTCAAGAATCAAAAGAAAAAAAAATCATCCAATGCAAATAACAGGAGAACGATGCAAATAATATATTCTAATTTCTGCATATGGAACGATTTTCTTTACCATAAAAATTTCAGACTGTGAAGTTGTTGGTTTTGACTGTGGAAGACGCATAACTACAATTTCCCTATTTACCTTTCCTTTTTCTTCATTTTTTGGTAAATTATTAAACATTTCATATTCTCCCAGAAATGGTCATGCATAGGCATTTAGGCAATCCCATTCCTTGCAACTAGTGCAACTCGATCGATTGAAAATAATTCTAATGGGTAAACTGCAGATTGGTACCTATTCAAATTCTTTGTTTCTCAGAAAATGGCTACCCTAGGAACTTTAACGGAAACTCAAAAAGATTTTACAGAAACAAAAAAAGGCGAAGTCTCGTTATAATATGAGGTATACAAATTCAAAGAGCAATGGATAGACATCTATCAAAGGAATTGGCACCGTCATGATCAGAATCCGGTGATGACCTTACAAACATACCCAATTCAGCAACAACAAAACAACCAATACCGAAAGAACATTCAAACCAAACGTCAAACCCACACTTTTAGGATGACATTACATTCCGACGATCTTTCCCCTTCCCTTCGTTCTTCACTTCAGTGATCTTGACCTCAATGTTCTCGGGCTTCTAAACATGTTGTCTTGAGAGACAACAGAAATGGCACCGGTGTTGGCATTTTCTAGGAGCGCAAATTTCCTCATGAACTTGTCGACCCTCCTCTCCTAATATACTTGGCTCCTTCTTTCTCCTTTTCCCTTTTGCGTTCCCCAGCCGTTGATGAAGAGCACATGATCGTCCTCAACCTAAATGTGATGTCACCGAACTTAAGTATACGAGTTGGGATATTCCTTTACGTTTGCCAAAGTAGAAGCCATAGTCTTAGCGTCTCAAACATAAGTGCGTGCAAGAGCGTTAAACGACTTCTCAACTTCATTGGAGACATAGAGCATGTGCTGGAGCACCGAAAACAAAGGATTGTCAAAACCCATGAGCCTCAAATCCATTTCCATTAATTCACGAGGGTTGCAGCGGTGAGACTCAATCTGTGTGTTGGTGATGTGAAGAGGCGGTGAGGCTCAGGCGTAGATTTGTTCATGGGCCGGGCCAGGCCGGGTTGGGCTTGGGCCGGGTTTTTACTCTTCATAAACAGGATTTTGTTAGGCTTGAGCCTGAGCCCGACCCGACCAACGGGCCTACAACTTGGACCCAAGCTTGAAGCCCAACCTAACAGAGGACTCACCGCGTTTGTGTGTGTGTGTGTGTGTGTGTGTGTGTGTGTGTGTGAGAGAGAGAGAGAGAGAGAGAGAGAGAGAGAGAGAGAGAAGACTCACTGCTGGTTTGTCGGAGTTTACTAGTTGCGCCGATGAGTGTTTGTCGGTTCTATGGCTGCCTAAGAGTGTGAGGATGTGATGTGAGTCACTGTGAAGAGAAGAGAGGTTCGACAGTTCGGCTAATTTGAAAGAGATGAATGAGGAAGAGGGGGTACTTAAGATATTAGGGTTTTTGGGTTTAACCTATAGGTCGGGCCAAGCCAGGCTCGGGCCGGGCTATTTTGGCAAATCTCGAGCCCGACTCAAATTTATTGTGGGCTGGGCTTTTTGGCTCGCGGGCTCAAATGTATGTTTAAGCCCGTCTGGGGGCCGAGCCGGGCTGGGTCGGCTTGTCGGGCCATACGGCCCATGAACAAGTCTACTTAAAGGGAGAGAAAGAATGAGAAAGAAGTAGGTTAATCAGTTCTTATCAATTTTTGAAGTTCGGACCGTAGTTAACAGCCTGGACTCCGTCATTTTCGAAAGAAAGAGGGGAGAGTAGTGTGTTCAGCTCTAATTGGATGGGACAGAAAAAATTCAGTTCCCTAGGGATAAATGATTAGAGCCTATCAAATTCGCTAGAGCGACGTCAAGATTTATGCGGAGTGACCCACACTTGCCAATCATTTACTGTTTTTTAAGCACTTATTGGGTGGGGATGTTTGGTGAGCTACTTTCCTATAAATGATACTTTTAGCTCTCATTTCCTTCATGCATATAAACAATGCTTTTCATATAATTATAATATACATTTTAATGAAAAATCACCACATCACCACATCATAACACGCGAGAGCTTACATGGGCCTACACATGGAGTTCTACATGGATAACAACAACAAAAATCATAATAATAATAATAAGAAATAAGAAATGCTTCTAGAAAGCACTTTCAATTTTTCACAAAGTACTTCCAGAAAGTGTTTTTAAGGATAAGTTTTTACAAACTACTTTCAAAAAACACTTTTAAGGCGTAGTTTTCACAACATACTTTTAAAAAGTGCCTTTAAAGACCAGTTTTCACAAATTACTTCTAGAAAGCACTTTCAAGGTGCAATTTTCAGAAAATACTTCTACAAAGCGCTTTTACGGCATAATTTTCACAAAATACTTCCATAAAGTGCTTTTAAGGAGTAATTTTCATAAACTATTTCTAGAAAGTACTTTTAAAGCACAATTTTCACAAAATACTTCTAGAAAGTGCTTTTAAGACACAATTTTCACAAAATGCTTCTATAAAGTATTTTTAAAGAGTAGTTTTCACAAAAAAAGTGTGAATATTTGTAAAAATGCATCTCACTTGGACATGTACAACACATCAAGTGTAATCACATCAAATGTGTATTATATTAACTATACATATAAATCAATAATTGGAAATTCAGATTATTCTAGAAAATAAAACAAAACACCACCAATACCAAATTTCAAAAATAAAATAGGATGACTAAATTATTCAAAAAAATGAAATTTTGGGTCATTCAAAAAAAATATTAAAAACATCACCAACAAAAATTCATGAAAAAAATGCAACATGAATTTAACATCACCAAATAATATAAAAAAAACATAAAATAGGATAAAATGTATTATACAAATTAATAAGAATGCAATAATTGAATTTGGATTATTCAAGAAAAAAACACCACCAATATTTTATTAAATAACAATAGGATAACTAAATTTGGATTATTCAAAAAAATGAAAATTTGGGTCATTCAAAAAATATTAAAAACATCACCAACAAAAACTCATGAAAAAATGCAATGTGAATTTAACAACACCAAATAATATTTACTAAAAAAGCTTCACCATTACATTGAACAAATAAAATTTGCAATTTGAATTTAACAAATATTCATATAAAAATTCATGAAAAAATGCAATCACAATTTTGAAAAAAAAAATCAAATATTCATATAAACATCTAACGAAATATTAATCAAAATTTAATAAATAAAAATCACAAATATTCACACATCAAAATGCAATGTAAATTTAACATCACCAAATATTCATCCAAATTTAGTAAATTTTTTGCATGATTTTTAACAAAAAATGCCCAAAAAGCCTACTTATGCATAGGAGCAAATCCATAGACAATGAAAAAATAAAAACAAGCAAAAAAGTTCGGATTCCTCGTATGAAACCAAAAAAAAAAAATTGAATCAGACAAATAATCATCAAAAAAAAAAAAACAAAAAAGAACACCAAACATGGAGATGAGGAGTTTAGGCGAACTAACCTTTTTGTTGTTGGCAGTTGGACGATGGGATTGTTGCTGTTAAACTGCCAAAAAGCAAATCTGCGAACACAAAGAAGAGAGGAGTTTGACTTAAAAAAAACATGAAAATAGCTTTAAATTGAAGAAAAACTTCACAGAAATATAGAAAAAGGCAAAATGACAAGTCTGCCTGCCGTTTTTCCTCTTCATCAATCATTGCCGATGGACCTGCAACTGAAGGTGTCACTCCCTAGTTTGTTGTGTTCAAATGGGAGGAGAGGGAAGAAAGCCCTCAAATGGGGGTATTTTGGGAATTAAAAAATTAACAGAGATTGGTTCATCCCATTCGAGTGGGAGAAGCACTTTCTAAGAAGTGCTGAAATAAAACACCCTTAAGGTCACTTTTTTAAGAAGTGTTTCTTTAAAAAAAGTACTTCGTCACTTTTTTACCAAACACATATAAGCACTTAATAACCACTTAGGCTTCATTTGGATCCGGTGTAAATACACTGGTGACATTTTATATTGAATCGCATATATAGATGACTGTTACATTTTGAAAACCATGATAAAAAAGTGTAAAGTTTTACATTGATAAAATCGATGTAAAACTTTATGCTTGATGAGGTTTTACATCGACTCACGATGTAAAACTCCACTCCATGCAAATGCCAACAAATCTAAACCGGAGTGGAGTTTTATGTCGATCATAATTACACGCTCCTTCCAAATGCCTACAAAATCAAATTGATGTAAATTTTAAATCAGTTCTTGATTTACATCGCTTCAAAATGCAACCTTAATGTGTGGTTGCAGCTGTTAAAATTACTTTTTAGAAGTGAAATCAAATAAGGTCTAAAGGGAGCTAACAAGAGAAAGGAGTCTCCTCAACTCAGTAAAGGAAAAGGGTAAATTTCTTAAACTACCCTTAGGCTCCGTTTGGTTTGTGGGATGGGGATGAGAAAAAGGGAATATTCCAAAAATATTCATTTTTCTCTTATTTGTTTTGAGGAAAATAGAGGGATGGGATGAGAAAAATGTGCAATGCCAGATCCGAAAATCGTGGAATCAGGGTCACACCAAAACAGTGCGACCCTGGTGGAAAAACTCGAGAAACCACTGTTACCATCGAGGACGAACATGGTGTTGCCATTCGAGAAACCACTGTTACCAAAAATGCGCTGCCAGCTGGAAGTCCGAGAAGAGCAGTGAAAGAACTCCTTGGAACTGGTGCTTCTTGAAGAACGTCTAGATCTGCAACTCCCAGATCTTCTTCTTCCTTCGCCCCCTTCCCCTCTTTGTTCTCCCTCTCCACCTCCCTTGAAGCTGGTAGATCAGTTAACCTGACTCGCGTTCAAATCTAAGAAGGAGTAAAACAATGAGTTCTTCTCAGAAAAGCTTCCGAAAGAACTTGAAGATTTTGATAGCCAAAGTTGAAGAAATGATTCTAAAATTTATTCTGGTGGAGATGACCCTTTCGCATTTTCTTAACAAAATCGCAAAGGTAAACAAAATTTTCTTTATGTTATTAAGAGGGTTAATCATCATTTTCTCTTCACCACATAGCGGAGCTTCTGGGTTTTTATCGGCAGATTGGCAGGAGTCTCTCAAAGAAGATGGTGAAGGAGGAGGAGAAGAAGAAGAAGAAAAAGAAGGGGAGGGACAGAAATGAGGGTAAAATTGGGTTTAAAAAAAAACAATATTATCATATGTGATGAAATATTAATGGATGCCAATGATAAGAGTAGAGTTAATCAATTGTAAGAACAATAGGGATAGCATTAGACAATAGTAAAACACCAAGGTTACTTAATTAGCTAAATGATAAGGATAATTTAAGAAATTTGCCCAAAAAGTCTGCACCCGTTGGCATAGCCTTGTGATAAAACCGAAGCATTCTGCTGTGAACCAATGATAAAGGTTTATTACCGGCATCAAATTTATTTACCGGCGTCGAATATCATCATTGGTTACAGTCCGCTATACAGGTAAATCGTTCAGCTAATCCGAATTCGAAATAACATTAAGGCCACACAATACATCAAGGCCGTTATTTCACAGTTACAGCCCAAGGGTACGACCTCGAACTCAGCTCGCACCTGAAATGTGTTGCACGTGTACCTTGGAACGAGTTGATTTCGCCAGCTTGTCTAGCGATCCAACCGTTCTCAGATCCGGTCACCTCGTTCTGGTTAGCGGTCCGATCCAAAACACCAAGCCCATTTCCTGTCTTCCTGCAACTGCAAGAGAAGAAGAAGGAATCTCATTCATTCAGGTATGCTTTGCCTGACGGTTATTTGAGCTTCTGCTTTGAGGGAAAAAAGTAAGAAAAATCGTTCATTTTTTCTTTCTGAATTTTGTGCATAATTTTTCTTTTTTAAAATTTTCTGTGCCAAAACCCTGGGTTTCAGATATTTGAATGCCACTAGAAAAGAAATTTAAAGCTGGCACAAGATTCTTGTTTTCTGCTTTTCTTTTCACCAAGTTATAATTGAGGTAAAGGAGTAAAGCCTTCATTTCTCTTGTCTTCGGCTAGCGGCCGTGTGAGGAGAAACCATTAAAACTCATGGGAGGGGAAACTTTAATTCTTCCACTTCACTTAGCTCCGATGGAAAAGAAAAGCAGTGTAGAACCTTTTGCTTACTTTTCTCTTTACTCTCTGCATTTATGGATATCTTTGTTAAGTAATTGAGTATGTCACTGCATTTTCAGATCTCCCATGGCTGCAGGGTCGACTGAAAGGAGAAGGGAACGAGGTTTTCTTATGTGCTTTTAAAGGTGAAGAACCTTGAGTGGCGTGCCTTCAAAGTGAAAAGGTAAATTTTATTCAGTTTCAGATTATTGGTCCTTCATTTGAAGCATATGTTCTGCTTTCTTGGTAGTATTTCCTCTGTTGCTAGTCTTTTATTATTTAAAATTTTGATATGTGTATTCATAAAAACCCAAAAAAATGATATTGGAATTTTAAAACTGACACTTCCAAATCTTCAGTTCCCAAGTTTACAACTTAAAGGCAATCAGGTACGTCATTTATGACATCCTTAGTTAACAATCTATAAATATACGCCTGTACATGTGGCTTGTGGGCGGATATGCCATTCTGCACCCACCTCTAATTTTTGTTGCACTGCTTTCTGAATTTAGTTAAATAGTGTGAATGTGCGATTAAAGTCATATTGATGCCTTTAATTGTTTAGAATTGTCTGCATTAATTTTAAGACTAAGAAATGCCCTCTCTTATTTTACACTTTCAAATTTGACCCAGAGCCGAAGGAAATTTATTGTTTTGTCTGCTATATTTTAACAGTTGATTCTTGATTAAGATCTTATTTGCTGAAAAGCAATGAATTCCCCTGCTTTTCTTCTTTAAATTTAAATTCTATGCCATGCAGAGTTCATGCAAAGTCCACCTTGTGGCATGAATGACTACTCATCTCCAGTCAAGGTGCATCAGATACTATAAGTCAGCACCACTTTATTGACCTGGTTAACAGATCTATGAGTGTTCAAGGAACTAAGATGAGAAGATATACTTGAATGAGTTTCTTTCTCTTTCTCAAGGTTATGGAGGAGTCTGACAAGTTGGTTGTGTCAGCTTCATCACAGTCCTTTAGCTCAATGGCAAGCTTATGTTGGGGTTGGATCCTTCTCGTACTTGGTTCAGTTTCATTTTTGGGCTTCTTTTATGCTGCTATCCTATCCAAACTTCTCCCTCAATCTGAAAATCAGATTTTATCAGCCATTCAAAATGACAGGTGATACTTCATTTGCATGTCATTGTTGCGACACCACCATTGGAAATGGTTATGCTGTCATTTCTGTTACAAGTTCTAAGAATGATGTTATTATCTGTTTATGTGATTTTATTCATTTATTTGTCGTTCTGCTTTTTTGCTTTTCTCCAACATAGGATTTGAGTATTTCTAATCAAGGCACACTTAGTGGAGTTTGTAACACTTATTTCTTATCATTCTAAAAACACCTTAGCACTTTTTTTTGGGGGGGGGGGATTATTTTGTTCTGGCGAGCTACTGTGTCTAAATTACTCAAGTACAACTTTACACTGATTGAGTTAGTACTAGTCAAATCTAGTTAACGATAGTGAATTTCTTATAAAAAAATCAGAAACCTGATTTTAAGCTGATAAAATTGGTAAAACGAATTAACTATCTTATTTGAGAAGTCTCTTCTGAATGTAAGGAAGTTCTGTAGGTTCAGGTTTGCTATTCTGGTAAAGCTGGTAACAGTTGATACTGCATACCCTACTAGCATTCATATCTTATCTTAACCTATTACTCTAATATACTTTTTTTAACTTATTTTTGTAGGGAGAGGTAGATGGGGAAGAAAGAAAAGCTAAAAACATTTGAAAATGCAATTTGGTTTAATCATAATTTTGAGCCATTGATCCTATTCATGTACTTCAAAATTTTTATGTGTTTTCCCCTTTAAATAAAGTGTCTTTAAATTGGAATATTTGCATTTACAAATACAGAGTATTTTCTAACAAGCTTTGTTTGTTGAGTCAGAAGGACAAAACTTGTTTCTTTGATTTGACAAAGCAATATGAGTCTAATGTAAGTTATGATATGATCAAATCCATGCTGAAACTTGACTGCATTGTTCAGATTGTATATAACTTTATTCAATGGGATGGTGCTGGGAAGTAAAATGTAAATATTGTCTTATGTGCTTCCTGTATCAAAACAAAAGGAAAATGAAATAGCATTCTAATCATTGAGAAAAAGAAAAAGAGAAAAAAAACCTTGCCATTTTTTATTTGTCAAAGTCAAGTTCCATGTAAACTTGCAACATGCTTAGGTTCCTTTTCAAACTTGCTTTGAAAATTCATATTTATATAGTGTTTTATGAATGGAGAACTCTGAGAGTACTTCATCTTTACTGAATCAGTACAAAATCTCGTTTGAATTCTTAGAATGCAGCACAAAATTCAAATAAAGTTGGGTAAAGTGAATATAAGGATAGAGTCCTATGGCTACACTTATAGAGAAACAAAAAGCAAAGCAAAGATTTTCTTTTCTTAATTAGAATGATTATTCAATCTAGTTAGACATTAAAAATTGATTAGGAGAATGGAAGTGATTAACAGTGGAGCTCCTCTGAGTGTATCTGTTAGTGGGGTGATTCTCAGATGAATTTTCAATGCTCTTGGTGTGCCTATTGATAATTTAAGTCCTATAGTCAATAAATACTTGCACATCTTCTATTCATAGATCTGCACCTTCTTTTATACAGTTTGATAAGATCAGTTGCCACTTCTCATATATAAGATTAAATATCAATACACATTTAGCACAAAATAATACACACAACCTGTTGTTAGTGCACTGAACTATTGGCCATGAGGGGGTATTTTGTGATGCATCTTTCTGTAACCTCCCACTTGTAACTGTAGCTTCAAAGAGACTGTAGAAGGTAGGAAATGTCACAATTGTAACATGATGTGTTGATGGTCAAAGAAAACTGTCACTTAACCAACCAGAGGAAAGGAAAGGAAGAAAGCATTGTTAAGTTTATTCACAGCTTTCTAGGTTGCTTAATATCGACCTATTGGTATGTTTGGTTCATCTGATTCTTATGCTAAGTTTAATATTTCAAATCTCTCTTTACCCCATAAATTTTCTTGGATGATTAAACATTTGCAAAGGTGCACATAGGGTGTGTGTTGGCTTAGAGGGGAGGCTTATTTTGTTGGGGGGGGGGGGGGGTACACCACAACTCACCTGTTTTTTTTTGTTTGAAGGATCAAAAGGAAATTTCATTAAATTGAAAAAAGGAATTACATCCCAACACCATTGGTTGTCATGTTGACACAACAAATACACACTGGAAATCAAACTGAAAAGGAGTCTTCATTACAAGGCTGTAAATCAAGGGTATTCTAGAATCTTTCCAACAAATCAGCTTTGGATACTTGATCAAAATCTGGAAGTCTAAGGATCCAGTCTGAAATCAGATTGCTCACTGCAGCTACCAGATATTCAATGCTTTTTGACCTGTTCTCAAAAACCCTTCTGTTTCTCTCCTTCCAGATAGACCAGCAAACTGCAAATGGAACACAGCTCCAGAGAATCCTAGCTCTCTCTTTCTGCCTCTGAGATTTGGCCATTTGGAGAAGATCTCTGCTGGAAACATTGGTTGGAAGACACTCCTCCAAATAAAAAGGAAAAGAACTTCCAAATGAAGCTTGCTCCACTACATGAGAAGAACAAGTGGGCTGTTTCTTCCTCCTGATTACACAAATAACACCAGCTGGCCAGATGCAATCCCCTAGATTTCAGGTGTTCAGAAGTGAGGATACTGTCATGCACCACCTACCAGGCAAAGGCTTCTACCCTCGGGGGGGCTAGGTTGCCCTACACTCCATTTATCTGGTCTGATCCCATTCCTTCTCTTAATAGTGCCTTGTAGAATGACTTAACAGTGAATCTGCCTTCTCTACATTCTTTCCACCATATACCCTCTTCTGTTGACCTAGTAATGCTGGTCCCTTATAATTTTTCCAATAGCATAATGCACTCTTCCACTTGGTCCAAAAGAAGCTTTATGAAGTTCGGATTCCAAATCAGTTGCACCCCTCTCCACATCTCACCCTAGTGCATCTCAACTGGCTTTTGGTCATGCTTTGATGAGTTAACTTTGGATTTGATGTTCCAAACTTTCAATATCTAATGTACCATATTGTAGATTGTAGCTATGATGTTAGAGCTTAAATAGTTTAACCTATATAAGTCTTAGACCTATAAGGCTAGAGTTTACATGTCAATTACTTAATGCTCTAACCAACTGAGCTATTATAATTTTAGAAATATGGCATTTTGTTCTGGCACACATTTCACCTTGCACCTTGTACCTTACCTTACACCCCAAGCTCTAAGAACCCCTTGTGTTTTATTGCTTCCTTTCTTTTAGAACACTAGAAAGAAGGGAGTGGAGTTATAATCTTTGTTTGAGGGTGTATTCTTCATATTCATACTTTCATATGCCAAAAATATTGATAATTGTTTATTTTTAGATATAATTTTTTTCCTGAAAGGAAGTGATATAGGAGCTGACATGTCAGATCTGAGATTTTCTAAATATATATTGATAGGTAATGTGATTATTGTTGTAAAATTTTGAAGCTTTTTTTGAGTCATTAATAGTTTTCCTAACTGGTTAAGAGTTATTTTAGTCAGTCTGAATTCTTATATATATATATATTTTTTTTGGGGTAAACAGTCAGTCAGAGTTATGTTGGTAGGCCATGATCATGGTCATAATTCAAGCTGGATTTGTTTTATTCCTAGTCCTAAGCCAACTAGGATTTGTCTTAAGTCAAAGCCCCAGTCGTTAGCCAACTAAGATTGGTTCTATTCCTAGTTGGTGCCTTAGTAGCATTTCTTAGTTGATTTTGGAGTAGGAAAACAAGGGAGAAGGACTAGCCAACCTTCCTTTCTTTGCCTATAAATATATGTAAGGCCCTCTCTTTTTGGCATTAGATTATAACATTTAAATTCTTTACATTCAACATTGCGAGTAAGTCTAATTCTCTTGATGGTACTGATTCCTTCTAGAAGCTATTAGTTGCTGATTCCTAATAGTATCTCTAAGTGCCGACTCCTAGAGAAGCCTAGATGCTGATTCCTAGCCTTATTTTCTTTTTCTTATTTTGCAGATCAATCCTGCATTACTTGGTATCAAAGTAGTTAGTCCCTCATTAAGAAGTAATCTGCACTTCCATGAAAATGCACAAAGTTCATCAAAAGATGTCGGTTTGAGTCATTTGACACATTTTCTCATCCTTCCTTTTCAACATCAGGTAATAAAGGTTGAGTGTCTTACTTCTAATATTGTAAGTTATTCTAATTTTCTTGATGGTACTGATTTCTTCAAGAAGCTATCAGGTGTTGATTTCCGAAAGTACCTCTAGGTTTTGACACCTAGGGAATCCTAGGTTTTCTTTCTCTTATTTTGCGGGTCAAACCTGCATTAACGTGCACTCCCTTATTCCAAATAACAATCTTCCCTTCCATGAAACAGCACAAAATCAATCAAAAGATTTAGGTTTTGACTCATTCCTCATCCTCTAAGACTCATATTGACTTGGAGTTGAATCTGAGCTTGGATGTATGGAAAGCATTAGATCTTTAAAATAAGAATGATGTTAGAATCTGAGTACACGAGATGAAAAGCTACTCAGGGTTTCTGAATTTTTTGATATCTTGTCTCAAAATGTTAGTCTGAGACTGAGTAATCACCATTCTTGCATTTTCTTTTTCTTCTTTGGTATTCTATGCTTAGTTTAACAAGATTTAAGTAGGAAAGTACTTGAAACCAATGTGTAGGTAAAGTGACTTGCTCTATTTCAGTAGATATCGCAAAGGGGAATTATGGAACTGTAGGCCACCAATAATGCAGATATTGCACTTCTTATTTTCAACATCAAGATCTTAAGAAATATATTATTCCTGTAAGTAAGATAAAAGAGTATCATTATGTTAAGGAATGATTATTCTTGCCCCCTTCCTCTTTATGTACTTATTTGTGTATATTTCTTTAATTTGGAATTGAAAGAATACTATTGCTCCCTTTCCAGAACTTGTATCAATAGCAATATGCCAGTCAAGGCTTGAACACCTTCCTCTTCTAGTACATTCTCTTTTTCTTCAAAGACAAGTTTTGCTTCACAACAAAAAAAGGTGCCAAATAATTAAGAACTTAAAAAGTCAAAAAGAAGAATACAGTCATTTGCAATTCTGGTGTTTCTCTGTAACATCTACAATGGGCTAAATTTTCTAGGATAGCCCTGACTTTGGCCTTATTCCTAAGCTTCTAGCTCTATATTTGTTGCTAAGGCCTGCCCATAAGCCAATGTCAAGATAGATATTGTTTCTTGTGTTTGTTCAGGAATTTAAGGACTTGAGGCCTGGCTTTTCCCAAAATATGCCGATTCAATAAATTTCCAATAAATTGAATGCTCAAGCATAGAATTGAACTCTACCACTGATCCATTTTATTTCAATTTGCTTTTTTCTGACATGGTTCTTCTTCCATAGCAGGTACTACTGCTTATTGGTTCCCCTGACACTTCCTATGCTTGTGATTGCTGTATATTTCCATTGGTTGAGCATGAAACTTTTCAAGCATGCATGAATTATTCATCCTCTTTGGGTTAAGAACTTGTAACTGGGAAAGTTTTGAATATATGCCATGTTTAATGTTGGCTTCTCCATTCTGGTATAAAGCCAAGTACCAGCATTACATTTGTGTATTTTTAATACCAAATTACCAATAAAAGCTTCTGGTCACCTCTCCTGGATACGTCCATTCAAATTTGTGTGGTAGGTTTCTGGTCGGGAGTGATGAGATGCCCTAACGCCTAGAGCTAATGAAGATACAGATGCTTCTACTTTCTATTGTTAGGTCTGGATTTCTATTTGATGTGAAATTCCTTAACTTTCTGATTCTCTTATTTTCTATTAAACCAAACACAACCTTAAGTTTGAAGTATTCAATTACATTTCTGGCGGAAACTACTGTTTAAAGGGCGGTATGGTAAGTTATTCTATTTGTTGTAGGCCTGTACCCCATATAAATTCGCGTCTGGTCATCCTGTGTCTTGTCATCGTAGAAAACATGGGAAGCTTCATGTATTTGCTGTAGCCCAAGAGTTTTCATTCCAACTGGGTTAGATCAAGAAAAGTGGTCCATGTACTGTTATTTTTGATGCAGGTCTTGGCTACTTTTGGTTGACTTGGGCCAACCATGGGTTACAACATCTCCTATAGTCTCACTAAATGGCCCTGTACCGTACTAATGGCTTGATAAATTGGTCCAAAAATTACTAGCATGAACAGATCATCAATCTTTTCACCACAAAAAGAGGAAAGAAAAATTAATCGTGGATTGACAACGATCTACTCAAAAACACATCTTGAGTAGACTCTTAATCCAACCTAAAAAACCAACCTCGGATCTCTGACTCATTGGAGTAGAGACCTGGGATCAAATCCCAACCTTGGATTACCTCCTCAAGTGACCTTATCACAAATTTTGGATGGGTACCATAGGTACCCTGAACTTTCAATTACAACACTTCGAGTACTTTGAACTCTCAAAAATAGACATTTAGTTCATCCGTTAGTATTATGTTAGTTAAACATTATATAATGCCAAAAATGCCCTTCTAATGTATTTTTAAAGTCATTCTCAAACCTCAAGTAACCAAATGTCCCCCCACGATGATGTTCTTACATGGACAATAAATAACATTTTCAAAATTTCTAATGATGACATTCTTTGGTGATGATTTTACTTTGTAGAATGATTTTAAAAATATATGAGAAGGGTATTTTTTATATTATGTAATGTTTAACCGATGGAATACTAACGGATGGACCCAAGTGTCTATTTTTTAAAGTTTAGGATACTCGAGTGTTGCAATTGAAACTTTAGGGTACCTATCTATAGGGGTGGCCGTGAGCCAAGTTTCTCACGAGCTGTCCAATCTTAGCTTGTGAAAAGGCTAGCTTGGCTTGGTCTAAATCGAGCTTCGAGTTGAACTTGAGCCTAATATAGTCTCATTTGCTAATCGAGCCAAGCTCGAGCTTAATAAAGCTCGGTTCGTGAGGCTTGTGAGACTAATCGAGTATATATGTATATAGGGTGTCACCTTGACTTGGCACTTTGGCCACTAAGGAAGACCTTGGTTCAACGCCTTGGCAACTGAGGGAGACCTTGGTTCGACACCTTGACGTTTGAAGGAGACTTCAAATTGGCACCTTAGCAACAAAGGGAGACCTCGGCTAATAGGGAAACCTCAGCTCAACACTTCAACAGCTAAGGGAGACTTCAGCTCGGCACTTCAACAGCTGAGGGAGACTTGTAATCAAAGGCAACCAAGCTCAAATTTCTGAGCTTTTTACTTGAGCCGACTTCGAGCTCAAGTCTCTAATTTGAATCGAGTTTGAGCTCGAACTTGATAGTTTATGAGCGAGCCGAACTCGAATAGCCAGGTATTCAGCTTGACTGGTCTCGAATGCAACCCTACCTATCTATCACTACCCGGTACCTATTTGTATTTTACCCTTCTTTTCAATAGTTCTTTCATATGAGCTACTGTGGTAAGGATGTACCAAAAAAGTGAAAAAAGAACTACTTTGGTAAGAGTTAACTTTGGCTGTTGTGGGTCAACAACCTATGATGTTGAGAGCATTTTTATGTTGGACACGTTCACCAATTCACAAGAAAAACTTTGGTTGTGGCTATGCTGTTGGGAGCGTTTCTGGGGATGCCACGTTACTATGACAATGGGCAAATTTGTAATTGCCTTCTATTTTACTTTGATCATAGTATGCCACGTTACTATGACAATGTCCACTCTAAAAACGCAGTTGGTTCCCAACAGCCAAAGCTCTCTCCATTCACGCCCATGTCTATGTTTATTGTTAAAAAGAAATAGGGAGTGATTACTATTTTACCCCTTTATGGTAACATGGCATTCCCAAAACTGTTCTCAACATCAGGGCTGTTACTCCAACATGTGCTGGGTCAGAGAAGGCTTTAGCCACAAGTTGCTGTGTCCGATAGTGTGGCCGATAGCCCCATGAGGAAAAAAAAAAAAAAAGAAAAAGAAAAAAAAAAAGAAAAATATAAGCCCAAGCCTGGAAATTCCTAGGCTGGGCCAGGCTAGAAATGATCAACAATAACCGGTGCTGATGCAACTGTAGAGTCATGTTCCATGTGCACAATGATGTTTTACACAGCAGATCTGGACTCAAGTGGGATGGTTTATTCATGGTTCAAAGCATCGATATGATACGCCCGATATAGAGTGTATTGTATCATGTCTTTTGAAAAAGATACAGTCCAAAATGCCTATTTTTAAGTGTTTCGAACCCCCAATTTTTTTAAAAATAAAAAACATGTTAAAAACTTTCTAAAAAACCAAAATTTGAAAAAAAAAATAAAAAAGAATGTTTTGGCCATTTCTATGTACCGATGTGATACGATAAAAAAAAAACTTGTATGATATCGATACTTTGAACCTTGGATTTATTCTTAAACTGTACCATTACCAAGTATGTGACTGATCCTCTTGGTTTACCAATTATTATTATTATTATTATTATTATAGTTGGGGTCCGGGGTTTATCGGGGCCAAGAAATTATTATTATTATTATTATTATTATTATTATTATTATTATTATTATTATTATTATCTATGAAGTAACGGTCGCCTTGCCGGGGCCAAGAAATTTTCATGGGTAGAAGAGATCCTCAAACACCGTATGACGACATCTCCGAAGAGGGTTTTGCAATCCGGCTTATTTCTCTCTATGGCCAATCCAGCATGTCCGGGCATGCCTGCAGGACGTTCGATCAATTACCTGAATCAAAATGCACACGCACGGTGAAATCCTTCAACGCCCTCCTCTCAGCTTGTGCCGATTCTAGGAATTTCGATAAGGCTGATCAGATTTTCCGTGAACTTCCGTCGAGATTGTCGATAACCCCGGATCTTTTCTCCTACAATATTATGATCCGGGCTCTATGTGACAGGGGATCGTTGGATTCTGCGCTTTCATTTCTAGATGAGATGGAAAAGAATGGTGTTGGCCCGAACCTGATTACTTTCAACACCCTTCTGAATGCGTTCTACGGGATAACCGGTTTTCTGATGGTGAGGAGATTTGGGTTAGAATGGAAAAGAGCAATTGTGTTCTAGATGTCCAAAGTTTTAATGCTAAGCTGCGGGGCCTTGTTCTTCTAGGAAAAACATCGGAGGCGGTTAAGTTGCTTGATGAGTTGAAGACTAGGGGAGTGAAAACTGATATCTTTAGTTTCAATGCTTTATTTAAAGGGTTTTGTAATGAAGGGTATTTAGAAGAAGCTAAGAAAATTTACAGTGAATTGGAGAAATGAAGCTTGTGGGTAAGGAGGTAAGCAAAGAGCTTTTTGACATTGTCTTAGCCATATGTGCTTCCCAAAAAGAAGCTGGTTCTGTTGCACATTTCCATGTATTTATTTTATGAAATAATTTGTTTTTAAACTAGTTTCTGATTTACTTTTGAAACTCACAACAAAAAAGTTCAATCAAGTTGTGGATAATTACATGCTAGGATCAGTTTTCATTCTGAATTTGTTTAAGTTTACATAACTCCATTGATCTCAGTTTATCATTTTAAATTTGCTTGTATCTGAATGATCCTAAACAAGCATCAATCTCTCACCCCCCCCCCCGCCTTATGAATTTGCTGAAATATAGATGACTTCAGGTTAGCATTTGCTTGGGTAGTTTCTTATTACTGGATGGAGTAGTTTTAGGGTCGGTTTGCAGTAAAACTAAGGGCTGAAATTAAGTTAGACTGATCATAATAAATCCCTGAAGAAAGATCTGAATTTGATTTGAATTGCCCTATTGAAATCATATAATAAAACAGATTAGTGAAGGTCCGTGTCAAAGAAATCATGATGTATTCTTCAAAACATAAAGTCATGTTTATTTATATGTTATTCACCATGGATCAACACTTGTTCTTTATTTATATGCATTAATGATGGATGAAGCAAAAGGATCTAAATACCAAGGGGTCAATCACCTAAGTACTCCCATGAGTTTTATGAAAGTAAACAGATTAGATAAATAAACATAGATTACATTTGCTTGGTGGGATCTTCATTTCACTTCTTGAAAGGCACCTTCAACTTCCCAACCGAGTACTGAATTATTTCCCTTTTTTATAATTACTAAACTAGTTCAGAACAAGTCATATCTAAAATACTGTTGTCAGTCATATCTAGTTCATATGAACTCAATCACATCTTTTTTTTTTCTTGTACATGTGCAACATGTGCATGTCTTTTACTTTTTGGAAGTTGATCATATTTTTCCATTTTAACCAAGGAGACATCATCTGTAACTCCTCATACAAGACTCTTCACTATTCCGTGTAATCTCTTTTAAGGACTTTTCAGCTTTATGGGTACTTTGTTTTTACAGTTTGCAATCTACATTAAGCACTTTTGTATATAGTGTACCAAATGAGGAAACATATCTTCAGTTGGCAACCCGTATCTGACTAGTTGACTTTGTCCTTAGGTGACAGTGGCACAAACTCGTTTTGGGATCATAAACAATGACTATTCCTCTGAAAATTTTATTATAATTTGTTTTTTTTTTTTTATTTTATCTCTTGTATCCTCCAAGTAATACGGGATTTGCATGATATGTTAGTTCTAAGGAGACTCACTTTCTTATCTCAGGCTTCATTACTTTCACTTCTGCCAAAATACTTAATGAGGATAGCAGGAGTCCCAAAACTGACTGTTAATGTATCAGTACATCTTGTCAATTGGGTATGCGTGCTATTTCCATTTGAAAATCTAGTTAACTTCACTTTCAGTTTGTATTATTTTGACTCCTTAGTCCTTATGGATGCTTATGTATATCTGCAGTTCCATGATAACTTCCATCTTAAAGGCCCAATCAGTTCAGATTTAGATAGATCCTTTAAGTCTACCCTTGCCCATGCCCTTGAAACATGTACATATTAAATTACTGAATTTTATAGTTTATCTACTTATGAAGAATATCAACCTGGCCCAAGCAGTAGTTAGTTTTCGGCATATTGGAATTTGGCATTTGGCATCCAGAACAGACATATATTTTGGGTATTGGGTATTGGGAATTCTAGCTTTCATGTCTTTTGTTTTTAGTTCTTCAATCACAGACACGTGTAATAAGATAAAAAAAATAAACATGGCTTGTTTTTAGCAAGGTTTAAAATGTTGATATCGATGGAAATGTTGCTTAACAAAATATAGGACATATGTTGGAAATGTCGAGGGGAAATATTGTAAAAATTAGAGACATTGTGGAAATATTATGAAATATGTGGAAATATGCAAAGATATTTTGTAAAATGATAAAAGAAGCATTAATACATATTTCTAGACTATTATCTTATTCCCAACCATTATATAAAGCTAAGAAACTAAGATCAATAACAAATTAGTAAATGATGATTTACTGATTTATTATGCATTTTGATGTTTTTACAAGGTTATCTGATATTTTCTTTTCTTATTTTTAGTTCTGATTTATTATAAATTCTAATATATTTATTTCACACTAGTAAATAGAAATACATTTATTCTGATTTTTTAAATATTAAAGTTATAATACATTATGTTTTATTATAAATTTAATAAACTGATTCTCCTTTTTGTAGTATTAAGATTATGATAAATTCCTATTTCTTATAAAACTTAATGAATTTATTATGATTTTTAATACTAAATTTATAATAAATTATGATTTAGTATAAAATTTATTAACTTTGTTCTGATTTTCTATTTTAATTGTAGAATATGGTTTATTATAAAATTTAATAAACATTTTCTGATTTTAATAAATATTTTAAAAAATACTAACTAGTTAATATTTTATTACTTGAAAAATATTTTATGTTTTATATTATAAAGTAATTAATTTATTCTTTTGTTTTTATATTTTGTTAATTCTTTTTATAAATATTTTATTTGAAATATTAAACAGAAATATTAATGTAATAATCTATATTAATATACTGTATTATATTAATATAATATACTAATATATTATATTTTTAATGTACATTAGTCGACATCTTGTCGATATAATAGGAAAAACTGTATTTATTTTGGTTATTTGGACCGATTTGGTCAACATTTCCTAAAAAATAGGAAATGTCAACCGACATAATGTAATTTTTATATTACCATCCATTTTCATGTTGGTGAGCCTCGACATCGACATATGTCGGGTGACATTAGCGACATTTGGCGACATTTGAAACCATGCTTTTAGTTATTCACAAAAATAAACACATAACAGGTTGATAATAAGATAAAAAATGGCAATCCCATTGAATTAGCGATTTATCTCTCAACAATTAAACAGAAATCAGAGTCAGATTATCAAAACATTTGTAGATCCCAAATTCAGCTCCCAGCCCACCTTGGTGAACAAGACAACAGCCTGCAATAGCGCTCATAATTCAGCTCCCAGCCCACTTTCGTGAACAAAACACACTCCACACTTTACTGTAACAAAAACACCTGCATTTGTCCTTAATTTAGAACCATAAGAACCAAGGTTATTAGAAACCACTCCATCACAAATTAACTATAACAAATCCTCTGGGTAGTAGTTCTCAACCCTGTAATTGGTCCCAGCATCAGATCTAAAAAGTCCAGCAGCATTAGAACCATTATCTTGATTTGAGGAATTAAACACAACGTTATTCACACAATCAATCACTTGTTCTTTAACAACATTCTGAAAAATTGAAAGATTCCTAGCCATCCAAATGTAATAGAAACATACTTCCAACAACTCTAGACTGATAGCTTTAGATTGTTCCAACAAACTGTTTATCCAAGGCATTTTCTATGATGCCAGAAAAGGTATGATGTCTGAAAATCTTTAACAAATTCCCCCACTCCCCGCTGGTGAATTTTGATTTGATTAATCACAACTTTTATTTTATATGTTGATTGGTTATTAGTTTTTAAGGCATCATGCCTCTTTGGTATCATAGTGGGACTCCATCTGATTCAAAATGGCATCAAAGAAAAACCCATTTGATGACTCTGAGAGAATGATTCTCCATGAGAAGAAAACCAGCATGCTTTGGTGAAAGGACATATATAAAACAAACGGATAATAGAATTTATCTGCTCAGAGTAAAATTCACACCACTTATCAGACATAATTGTCTGACACAAAAAACTCTTTAGTCCCAATAAATCCTATCACACAAAAAGACCTGAAAATGGGGAGGCACTCTAAGCTTCTAAAGTTTTCTAATTACAATTTAAGGGCATCAGATAAAACCACCTTTCAAGCTTTCCAGATACAAGAATAAACCCATTTATCTTTTTGAAAGACTGGAATTTGACACTGTCCAAGCCAAAACATCTGAATTTCTATTTGTAAATTTTGAATAACAAGATGAACATAAAGCCCGGAATCTGACCTTCATTCACCCCATAAAGCCTGCCACCGTATCCTAAATTAGTAGGATGAACATAACCCATCCTACATCACCAAGCTAAAACCAAATGCTCCAGAAATCAACTTCACCTTCCTTATTCATCTGTTCCGTCAAGATCATCCTGATTGCGCTGGCACATGAGATCCTCACTGTTGGGATCAAGTATCGAAACCTGCTTTCTCATTTGTAAGTCCATAACACCTTCTGGCAAATTCCTCCTCCCCACCCAGAAAAGAAAAGAAAAGAAGAAAAGAAAAAACTCAAAACTCTTACTAGCCTGCACTTCCTTGTTAACCACCTTTAAATTAAAATTTCCTTCTTGACAATTTGTTAGCATCAATTTAGAAACACCAGGCTCCTGACCCTTCCAATTTCATTGTCCTTATCCAGCTTCTGTCTCCTTTTATCTCTTTGCCTAGAGGATTATTCATGCAAAAATACTTGGAGAATCTTAAATTTGGTCATCCTTCACAACACATCAAGAGCACTCCCCTAATTTGTGGTGTCAAAAGACTTTTTCTTTGACTGACAAATATGAAACATCTTTTAAATTCCATATGGACTTTGTCTTTGATGTAGCTGTCATCTGATTCTCACAATGTTCCAATGAAAACCCCCTTTGTATTCCCTCTTGCACACCTTCTTAAAACTCTTCTCTTAGCCAGGTCCCCCTGAGCCGATTTTCAATCTACTAAAAAATTCAAAGCTTGAACCAATCAAGCACTTGTAGCATTCTTAATCTCTTTGCTGCATTAAACAATTTTCCTTTCCATCTCCAATTGTCTACCTATAGATGCCACCCCCTCTCCAGTTCAACTTGCCAAAGAAGATTCTTGAATTGACTTCCTAATCCAGTGCAGATCTATCCCAACCCTAGTATTAAAAACTGCTACAACTTGTGTCAAAGGAATCAGAGAGAAGAAGTCATCACTCCTAACTGTTACAATTAAATTTGTTTCTTGAATTTTTTATTGGGGCTTTTTAATTTAAGTGATTGTTCCATCCCTAAGCCTCTTATTAATCAAATTAGTAAGACAGTATTTTATTTTTTGTTGACATAAACCCTGATTTTCCAAACCTATATAATGCTCTAACAGACATACCAAAATCTTCCCCATGTAAGCCCCTATAAAAACCCATGAAACTGTCAATGTGACCTTGCCAAATACTCTTCTCTTCATTCCCCATAACTTAGATTTATTCCGAAATCTTGATTCCCCTAACTCATTAAATTGCAGAACCTTAGATCACTTTGACCATCCCACATTTAACTATTTACTTAAAAGGACATTGATCAGATGGAATTTTCTCCCAGGAGATTGCATAGGAATACCCATTAAATAGTCTATGCTACCACAGCTGCATTATTATGCAATACTTGTCATATATCCAATGGCTATTCATGAGAGAAGTAGCATGCAGATTTGCATCATAACTGATGTTGAATAAATAAAGGGTTCATGCAAAAATACACCACATTTTGTTATTGGTGATCTTTAGTGCATGGAAAAAAAAGGAACTGAGGTATTCCATGAGATAAATGCTGACTGGACCATGCCATACAAGTCCAAGATCATCGATACCTGTGCCACTTCCTTGGAAGAGATCACCACAAAGCATGACTAGCATATTATTGGTTAATAAGCATATTGACAAGCATATTGCACTAAAGTTATCTTAGAGTCATTTTAAAATGTGCAATAATTAGTGCAATAGGTGATTATTTTGCCTTGAACATTTGATTTATAATAGAGCTCATAAGTCATTGGTGGACAATTGCATAATTAAAAAGGTTTAAAAAGAGAACTGATATCATTATTTACCTTCTCCCTAACTATTCTTATCTGCATTATTATCTAATAAAGAACATCAAAGGAGAAATCACAGATGGGACTACTACATGGGAAAAGACTACAAGCATGTTCCCTAACTATTCTTATCTGATTCTTCGCTCCTGTAACACCAAGTTTTCTTTTATGTTATCAATTGTTTGGTAGGTTCACATAAGTTTATGTTATCAATTGTTTCGTTGGTAGGTTCACATAAATTTATTTTATCAATTGTTTTATTTCTAGTTGTAAATCATGTTAGCATTATGTATTGTACTTGTGTCTTTAGTTGTTTTATATAAGCAAATATTCTGAGTTTTCAGCGCAACAGGTTTCATATAGTTCTTTGTTTATTTATTGAAGCTATGTAGATCTGATGCAATCTATTGGACATTTTGGTTCAGGTTATAATTTATGCAGTGCTGTATTTAAAGCTGAACAGAGCTTAGATGTCTGTTGGAGTCAATCAGGAGAATAAAACACAAAGATTATTAGATATCTTAAATTATGATAGAAGTGGAAAGAAAGGAAGATGTGTTATATTATTTGACAAATTGAATTTTTTTTTGAAGTTCTTGTATTTTTTATGTCAATTGGATGTTGCATTTAATAATTCTTTAGTTTTTTAATTTAATACATTAATTTTGTTTCAAATTACATTTTTATTTAATTTATTTTTAATTATCATGAGATTTTCACTAAGCAGGTATTAAAGTGATGAATTAGTAAAAGTGCTATTGCAAAAAAAATTGTCGGAATAAAACTGATATAAAAATGTAAAAAAACACCTAAGCCGGCGGTCATATAACATCTAACCCAGCGGTTTGAACCACCACCTAAAGATGGCGGGAATGTTTGAAAATAACTAAAGGCGGCAGTCTTTTAGGACCTAAGCCGGCGGTCAAAATTGCAACCTTATTAAGGCTACCTGGCAGTTCCAATAGACCGCTGCTTTTGAACAATTTGAACCACCTTTGCCCAATCATCAAAGGCGGCGGTCATTTTAACCTAAATCGATGGTCCTGATCTAAGGCGGCAGCTTTTTAGGGAGCAGACGCATAACTGCCGCCTTAGACCTAAGCTGGCGGACTTCAATCCTAAATCGGCAGTCATACGTCTGCCGGCTTGTAGTGATAAATAACTGATATGATGCTCTTGTGCATTAAAAATTAAACCATAGTGAATAACACAATAGTGAGCTGATATTCCGTGTTGATTGTGTTAAAAACTCAAGAACCCATTGGGAAACTGGTAAGTGATTTTGTGGTGTCACTGGAATGTATTCCCAAATTGTTTGTGCCATTAGGCAGTTAAAGAATAAATGTTCCAGATTTTCTTCCTCCATATTACAAATTTGGCACAAAGGGGAATTTAAAATATGGTGTTGATTGGGTTATTCAACTATGGGGGCCAAGTAACCAAGCCTATTGCAGAGGGATAAGAAAGGGCCTAGTTCAGAAATGAAGTCACATCTACCCCTACAGAATGCGCCTCAAAAATGATCTACAGAACATCCCAACCGTGTATTGGGAATATCTCCCAATGGCAAGTATGGGAGATGTTCTAAATGCACACTGAGATGTGCTTGTCGTTTTTGGGGCGCGTTCTGTGGGGGGCAGAATGGCAGATGTGAACTCCCCAAAAACTGGTATGAGATATGTCATTATATCTCCTATTCGTTTAATGAGGCCTCTTGACAGAATATGAATCACTTGAACACTCTTACAGCCCATGAGTCTTTTGGCTTGGCTGTGAAACCCAACGACTACTTTCTGCTTCTATACTTTGCCAAGATTATTTGAGCCCATAATGATTGATGACCTGGAACCTAGCTTCTAGGTCAATAAAAAGCTGGCCCCAGTTCGTGCAGATCTTCACTACGCACTTTGTCATCAGCAAAAGGTGTCCCAGAACCGAGGAAAGTATCTTCTGGGTAATCCAAAGAGAGGGAGAACCCATCCGGAGCTACATCAAACGATTCAATGAAGCATGTTTACAGATCTCTCGGTTAGACTCCGCGGTACAGCTCGCTGCGAACAAAAGAGGGGTGACACACAAAGAGTTCAAATGGCACATGGTGGCCAGCCAGCCAGCAACCGTGGCCAACTTCCTCAAGCTTGCGGACAAGTTTATGAGAACAGAGGAAGAGATCAACCAAAGAAACGAAGGCGGGGTTGAAAAAAGAAAAAGAGAGGGCGAGCAACCCTCCAACCTCGGTGACAGAAGAGGCCATAACCGAGAGGCGAAGCCAAGCCAGCCGTCCCGAGCTCCCTTAGCAGTTCAGATGGATTACACGCCATTGAACGCAAGGCGGACCAAGATTCTGATGACGATCAAGGACGCACCTTACGTAAAGTGGCCACCTCGCCTGAAGAGCAACCCCAACGAGAGGAACAAAAATTTGTATTGTAGTTTTCATAAAGATCACGGTCATAGCACCAAGCAATGTAATAATCTCCGCGACAAGATAGAAGGACTCATCCGTCGCGGGTACTTAAGAAATTTTGTACACTACGACAATAGTAATAAAGCAGGTCGGCAAGGGGAACACGAGAAGGATGTCCCCGAGCCGAGCAACAGGCCAACCGAAGCCTTGCAGCGACCTCCCCCAGAAGAAAGGCCAGTCCGAGGAACCATCCATGTGATAGTGGGCGGTTCGATGGTGGTAGGATGCACTTTGGCGACAGCAAGGACGTCAGTTTGCAAAGCAGCCCGAGAGGAGCAGAACCCTCCTAAGAGGCCGAAGAAGGGAGAACTGATCTTTTTTACAGAAGATGACGCACGAGATGTTCACTACCCCCACGACGATGCGCTCGTCATAAAGCTAAGGATCAACGACTTCGAAGTCCGGCGCGTACTGGTAGACTCAGGCAGTTCGGCGGACATACTATTCAAATCGGCGTTCGACCAATTGCAGTTGCAGAAAAGTGATTTGAAACCCACTCACACTCCTCTGGTAGGCTTCAGCGGAGAGGAAGTCAGGCCCTTGGGAAAAATAACAGTAGCTATGGAAGTCAGCACATTGCCATGCACGGTAAGACTCAACCACAATTTTCTGGTGGTCGCGACCCCCTCCCCATACAACGCCATAATAGGGCGACCAATTACGCATATTCTGCGCGCAGTGGTCTCCACCTATTACTTGGCAATAAAGTTTCCCACAGACTTCGGTGTGGGGGTAGCGCGGGGCGACTAACTCGAGTCCCGCAAGTGCTATGTTGCCTCCCTAAAGGGAAAAAACAAGGCAGTCGACGACCTCGAACTAGAGTGACCTACGGAGCAGGGCGGGGAATGAGCTTCGCCCACTGAGGAAACAGTCGCAGTCCCGACCTCGGCCACAGATCCGACGCGAACCCTACAAATCGGCGCCTCCGTCAAGGAGCCTTTGCGAACTGAATTGGTGAGTTTCTTACTCCAAAATTTAGATATTTTTGGATGGTCCGCGGCAGATATGCCCGGTATTGACCCTGGCCTCATAACTCACAAGCTTAACACTGACACTATAGTCAGACCCATTAGACAGAAGAAACACAACTTAGCCCCGGAGCGCTGGAGGGCAGTCGACGAAGAAGTCGAAAAGCTCCTCGCAGCGAACTTCATAAGGGAAGTTCATTACCCGAGCTGGGTAGCCAACCCAGTGCTGGTGAAAAAAGCCAACAGCAAGTGACGCATGTGCGTCGACTACACCGATCTGAACCGAGCTTGCCCAAAAGACTGCTTCCCCCTACCCCGAATTGACCGCCTCGTGGACGCGACCTCGAGACACGAGCTGCTAAGCTTCCTGGATGCCTACTCGGGCTACAACCAGATTAAGATAGACCAGTCCGACCAAGAAAAAATCAGCTTCATTATCGAGTTTGCCCTGTACTGTTACAAGGTCATGCCCTTCGGGCTAAAGAATGCTGGTGCGACCTTTCAAAGACTTATAAATAAACTTTTTCGGCCTTTAATTGGCACAAAAATCGAATGTTATGTAGATGACATGGTCGTCAAAACACAGTTTTTGCGAGAATTAATAAAAGATTTGGATTCTGTCTTCCAAATTCTGCGTCACTATAACATGAGACTAAACCCAAACAAGTGTGTATTCGATGTCACCTCGGGTAAGTTTCTTGGGTACATTGTCAACCGGCGCGACATCGAGGCCAACCAAGACAAAATAAAGGTCATCCTTGATATGAGACCACCTCGGAAAGTAAAAGAAGTTCAAAGGCTAAACGACTGCATAGCCGCTCTAAGCTGCTTCATGTCCAAGTCGACAGACCGCTGCCTACCTTTCTTCAAGGCAATCAAAGGCAAAGGGTTCGAGTGGACCCGAGATTGCCAGCTCGCATTCGACGAGCTAAAGACTTACCTTGCCCCGTACCAACCTTAGCCAGACCCGAGGAGAGCGAGGTCCTAGAACTATACCTCTCGGCGAGCAACGAAGTGGTCAGTTTAGTATTAGTAAAACAAATAGATCGGGTCCAGTGGCCCGTCTATTATGTTAGTAAAATTCTGCAGGGAGCAGAAACAAGGTACCCGCAGATTGAAAAAATTGCCTACGCATTGGTGATATCAGCTTGGAAACTCCGTCCGTACTTCCAAGCTCAAACCGTCGTTGTCTTAACCGACAAACCCCTAAGACAAGTTTTGCTGAAGCCCGAGGTCTCTGGTAGGCTGATGAAATGGGCCATTGAACTCAGTGAGTACGATCTCCAGTACAAACCTCGGATCGCAATTAAGGCCCAAGCTCTGGCAGATTTTATCGCCGAGTGCACTTTCAGCCACGAAGCCCTACAGGTCGAGCCTGAGATCCCCAGTTCGAGCGAACCCAGAGCTCCCGAGCCAATAGAGTCTGAACCCCGTGAAGTAGTAGCCAGTGTGGCATCTCTCCTGGTCAAGTGAAACGCGAACTGGGATGAGGAGCCATGGGTCCTTCACGTGGATGGTTCCTCTAACCAGCAAGGCAGCGGGGCTGGAATAGTCTTATGCGGCCCGGGCGGCACAAACTTAGAATACGCACTACGCTTTGAGTTTGCGGCATCCAACAACGAAGCAGAGTACGAAGTACTGATAACCGGGTTGAACTTAGCGCAAAAGGTAAAGGCAAAGCACTTGGTCATCTGCAGCGATTCCCAACTCGTGGTCAACCAAGTTATAGGCGAGTATGAAGCACGCGAGCTCTCCATGACCGCATATTTGGCGAAAGTAAAAGAGTCCCTGCTCAACTTCCAGTCACACTTCATCAGGCAAATCCCGAGGTCAGAGAACACTGAGGCCGACGCTCTGCCCCGGTTTGCCAGCACAAGTCACAACAACATGAGAACCGTGTACATAGAGGATTTACCTCGGCCTAGTATTCTCAGGGGGGCAGAGGAGGTCCCTCCCGTCCTGGAAGTAGAACCGAGCTGGATCGATCCACTTGCGAGCTTCTTGATAGACGGAACCCTCCCTGCAGAACGCAATGCTGCCAAAAGGGTGCAGCGCCAGGCAACCAAATACGTCATAATAGACGAACGGTTATACCGACGGTCCTACACGCTCCCTTACTTGCGTTGCCTGCGACCTGCCGAAGCCGAGTTCGTACTCCGCGACACTCATGAAGGCCTGTGCGGTGGACACTTGGGAGGTAGAGCACTCGCCCAAAAAGCACTTCGACAAGGATACTACTGGCCAACGATGAAGGCAGAAGCTGCCGAGCTCGTCAGAAAATGTGACAAGTGTCAGAGGCACGCCAATATCCACCATCAGCCTGCCTCCGACCTCAAATACCTCGCCTGGCCCTTTGCACAATGGGGCATCGACCTCCTGGGGCCATTCCCACCAGCAACAGGTGGAAGAAAATTCCTAGTTGTTGCAGTAGATTACTTTACGAAGTGGATAGAAGCCGAACCTCTGGCAACTGTTATGGCCCGAAACATACATAACTTCTTTTGGAAGAACATAGTATGTCGTTTTGGGTTACCTCGGGTACTAATTTCCCACAACGACAAGTAGTTCGAGGATATCAAGTTCCAAGAGTGGTGCCAGAACATGGAGATTAGGCAAAACTTCACATCAGTCGCGCACCCGCAGGCAAATGGTCAGACGAAAGTAATGAACAGAGCCATCCTGCGCGAACTGAAAGCACGTCTTGATCGAGCTAAGGGATTGTGGGCCGAAGAGCTACCAAGTGTCTTGTGGGCTCACCGAACTACAGGAAAAACCATCATGGGAGAAACTCCCTTCAACCTCACCTACGACACTGAAGCATTGATCCCGATGGAAATTGAAGTACCAACATTACGACTAGAAACATACGATGATCGGACAAACGGAGATGAGCTATGTACCAACCTTGACTTACTGGACGAGGTAAGGGACCTCGCGCACATCCGGACAGTGGCATACCAGCAGCAGGTAGCTCGCTACTACAATGCCAGAGTAAAGCAACGAAGCTTCTGAGTCGGCGACCTAGTCCTTCGTAAGATTATGGTGCCTAAACCCGGCGTGGGCAAACTTGGACCAAACTGGGAAGGGCCCTATAAAGTAAAGAGAGCGCTCGGGGGGGCATACGAACTCGAAACATTGGAAGGCAAACAAGTACCTCGAGCATGGAACATTGCGAACTTAAGGCGATACTACCTATAAACCGCCAAGCAAAGTGGATGAAATCAGGTCCTATGGGCCATGATGCAGAGCCAAGAGGAACCTTGGCGTAAACAAGCAAAGAAAAGTCGGGCATATTATCAGCTCGGCAAAAAATCTATTCGCTGCAAAAGACTCGCGGCAAAACAGGTCGCGGAAGTATAATAACCCGGACAAGAAAGTTGCATATTATCAGCTCGACGAAGAAACAGTTCGGGAAAAAGGAACACGGGCAAAAAGATTATCTACTCCGTTGCAAGAAACAGTACATTGGCCATCATAAGGCACCTAAAAAAAAAGAATATCTTTACATGCCCGGAGCTACTTCTTCGCCATCAGAAGGCACTTCAACAACACCCGAAGGCCCTACCTCTCCTTCAGAGTCTGGCTCGCCATCGGCAGCATTGGCCATCTCTTGAGTTATATGCGAGGTGGATATGGCACTAACATCAAGGTCGGGGTACGTGTTTCAGATCATCCACCGGCTCAGTTTGAACCCCCTTCTGTAAGAATCCACCATCAGATCGTCAAAACGCGGAGAGGCAATGTAGTCTTCAACGGCCTTCTTCTTGGCGTCTTCAATGCCTTGGGAAAAAATCTGCGTTTTCTCCCCGATGTCCTCCTGAAGATATTCACTTGATGCTGCAAATCCAACTTCAAGTCTGCCATGTGCTTGACAACGACCCCCATGGCCTCGGCATCACGCTGAGACCTCACCTGCCTGGCCATTGTGACGCGAGCAGCCTCTTCGGCAGCATAAGCGGCCGCCTCAGCAGCTCGGGTATTCGCCTCTGCAGCACGAAAAGCCTCTTCAGCAGCATGAGCGACAACCTCAGCAGCTCACGCTTGTCCCGAGCTCCTCTCCACTTGAGCTGCTAAGGCATGAATTGAAGAATTCACCTACCAAAAGAAACAAGTGAGCAATAACAGCAAAAGCGACAAAATGAAAGAGGTAGACGAAATCTGACTTACCACCATAGCATGTGTTACGGTGCGGCAGGCGACCTGGTTCAAAGGAAGATCGGTCCACGCCGCGATCTCCTCGGGGAAAGTAGCCTCCCTACTCTTCTGAAGAGCATAGTTCGGCGTCAACACGCTCCTGAACTCCCCTTGAGCTCTCCAATCCGAGGGCCTAGCCCGCGTATGAGCGGACCTAGAGTGAGTAGAAGCACTTGAGTATGCAGGAGTGCCCATATAAGTGGTCTCAGCGTAAGGCGCCCCGGCAACTTCATGCATCGGTGGAGTCACCTCGGGCTCCCTGGGCAGATCCTTCGGCGTGTTGTCTGGAACTTGAGGCTCCTCTTCCGGGGGCAGCTCGGTACGAGTTCGCTTGGCGACCCGCTTCCTCCTCTTCATACCTTGGAACAGACGCCCCTCACGAGTTTTCTTCTTGTCCATCACACCTGTAGAAATGAGTTTGACATCAGAAAAAATAAAGGAACAAAGCAACAAGAACTGAAGAACTAGAAACCTACCCGAACACAGGCCGACCGCAATAAGCTTGGCCTCCGTTAAGTAGTAATGGAACTTCAAACCTTGCCGTGCCCATTGCCGGAGGTCCTTCACCATCTCTTTGTCGAGAGTAACACCTGAATCAGGAGCGGCCTCAGCCCACCCGGTCTGAAAGGGTCATCCTTGTGCACTTCGCACACCGAACTAGTCCCGCTTCCACGCTGGGACTTTATTAGGAAGATTGTGCAGAAGCTTAAAGCCTGGGCGAGGAGAAAGGTAATACGCCCATCTTCCCCCAGGAAGGGAACCCACTTGTCTCTTGAGCATTAAGATGGAGGAGAATATCTCTAAGTCTAAAGGGAAATTCTACTTGCAAAAAAGGGAGACTGTCCCCACCAGGTTCCAAATAGAGTTCGGATGAAGTTGGCCAATGGTGACACCGAAGTGGTTTATGACTTCGACGAGAAGGGGGTGGAAAGGAAGTCGCAACCCCGCAGTGAGCTGCTCTCGAAAAATCACGACCTCATCAGGACCGTGTTCCCAAGGAAAGCTACCCAAAGGAATAAAATATGTATACCCCCAGGCAGATTGTAAGGCACAAGTATAGATTGATGCCCCTCAAGCATCATAGTCGAGGGAACAAACTTGTCTAGCATCCGACCTCGGCGAGAGGTAGATGCCAAACTTCTTGAAGCGGCT
This sequence comes from Nelumbo lutea, assembly GCF_056320005.1. NCBI lineage: Eukaryota > Viridiplantae > Streptophyta > Magnoliopsida > Proteales > Nelumbonaceae > Nelumbo > Nelumbo lutea. The sequence goes on from NC_142690.1 coordinate 8,999,661, forward strand.
CGACCTACTGGTTCATAGTCCTCGAGTTCCACCTCAAGATCACTGAGGCAGTCGGGGGATACTGCTCGGTTTGTTGAACCTACGTCGGTCCTACTTGAAGAGTCATCTGAGCTATCAAAGCTAGACATTGAGGAAAAGAGGTGGATTCAGGAAAGTACTCACCGGAAGAAAGTTTCGAAGGCTCCGGAGATGGGAACAAGCCAAAAAACCTTGGAGGCTATGTAACCATCCTAGACGCGAGCTAAAAAAATTTGGACGCGAGCTGAAAAGTTGGATGCGAGCTCAATAGGCAAACCGCATAAGTGACAAATCGACTGGGGTCCCCCACTATTTATAGCTACAGTAACCAAGAACCGACCGTGCAGATCAAAGACGATCCGACGACCCACATTCACGTTGACCGCAAGTCCCCTGAGGTTGAGACGTGATTGGCATACATCTTTCCGTAAAAAGCGAAACGTCAGCACACGTCTTTCTAAAACCGACGTCGCGCTGACGCATGTCTTTCTGAAACTGATTGTGCCGCACGTCTCCCTGACAAATGCCAGTGCACGTCCAGCAGTGGCGCACTTTTTTCAAGTTTGAATGACCCGCTGTCATGTCTCAGCGGCTCGAATTTTTGAAATTCAAAACGCGTTGTCAGTTTCCCGCCTTCTCGGAAACCGAAGAACCCTCGTAAAGGACGGGACAAATCCACCTACCACCTCACAAAACTCCCCGCACCAGGGCAAGACCCTTGGCATGAGGAGTGGGGGGCAATTGATGAAGGAAGATTTGGCCCGACCTCACAGTTATGCAACACGTGGCAAAAACAACAGCTCGACACAAAAGCAAGCCTAAGGCGCGAACACCAATGGGACACCAGAGGACCAAACTCCCTACTGGGGGCCCGAACTTACCCTTGGCCCCAAACTAGAAAGTAATCCGAGCTGGCCTACCTCGTAACAGTTCGGGATACACCTCGCCGAACTGGCCGACCTTGTAACAGTTCGGAATACACCTCGCCGAATTGGCCAACCTTGTAACAATTCGGGATACACCGCTGAACTGGCCAACCTTGTAAACAGTTCGGGATACACGCCGAACTGGCCTACCTTATCAGTTCGGGATATGTCTCGCCGAACTGGCCAACCTTGTAACAGTTTGGGATACACTTTGCTGAACTGGCCCGCCCTATACGTACCTCTGAACTCAAGACTTAGCCTCGCTCACCACTCCGCATCACCTTTTGGGCTCCAAAACCAAACAAGTCGTACCATGCCTGACACTGAGGAAGTCCGTACCCGATGGTGCCGCACCTGACTGACTTGGGATCTGACGCTTGACGGCCGCACTCTAAACGGCCACCTGCCACCGCCATCTCCAGTTAGAGAGATGGTTAGGCAGTGACGGTTCTGTCCCAGCAGAAAGGACGATGACCGAATTGACAGACGCAAGGGTAATCATACCCGACCTAACAAGGGCCTCGGAGCGAGTGCGCGAAGTGATTATAAGAACCCCCTGCCCCCAACAAACAAGGTATGTGAACTTTGCGCTATCTGGTCTACACTTTGCCTTTGAGAGATTACTGACTTGAGCTTCGGAGTTATCACACCGGGTTCCCCCCGAAGCTCTCTTCTTTCCCGTTTCAGCCTCCCCGACGCTCCAGCTCAGAGGCGAGTTCGTTGACAGATAAGACCGACCGGATTGCGCTCCATCAATTATCAAGAGTGCCTATCATTTTAATAGAATTGACTTCATTATACTATATTCAATATTTGATTGGTTAATTGGCAAAAAAGGAATAGAACTTCCTGTATGCTCTGAATCATTTGGGTATTGAAGATGTTGAAGACTTCATCGGATTTGTTTTAATATCCAAGATATATTTTTTTTGTCCTTACTGAATTAAACACTATTACTAGCAATCCAAATAAAATACCAAGCTACTCTAACCAGGAAGTTATTTGTTCCATTAAGAGCCTATCAGAAAAATTATTAGCCAAAAAGTTTAAAACATCAAAAAAGGAAGGCAAATAATTCAGGGGAACAGAGATGGACCAAGGGCTAGCAAACAATATGGCTCTTGCAAAAGGACAATAGAGAAACAAATGCAAAGCATTTTCCATTGGGTATTGACACATGGGACAATCTGGTTACTCAATTATTCCTCTATTTACAAGATCAGTTTTACACAAAACAAAGTTTCTTAACAATCTCCAGAGAAAAAGTTTGAACTTTTGGGGTATTTTAAGCTTCCAAACAGTTTTGAGCCATTTAGAGTTAACAACAGAATCATGGTACTTTTTTGTTGTAAATTGTCCATTTTTGGCTCTAGTCCATATGAAGGTATCATGTTGTCTATTAGAGATTGGTGTGTTACAAATGGACTTAGAGATATATCAGGGAATATGGATTGAATAGCCTCTCTTTTCCAGTTAGAGGAGCTTCACTCAATTAACTCTTTGATCATCAACTGCCTGTTTTCTTTCTGTCTTGGACCATATGACATGAAGAAATCCCTGTTGTTTAGAATCCACTGAAAGTCTCAAACCACTAGACTAGAGCCTTTGCAGATTTTGATTCCTAAGTCTGGGAAAAGATTCTACAGGGCCTCAACTATGACTTTCCAAACTTTAAAAGCCATGGCAGGGACTTTCCTAGGCAGAGTGTCTTTTCCAAGAAGGTATTTGCCTTTTAAGACTTTAACCCAAAGGGAGTTTGGTTCGGTTAGGAAGTGCCAGGCCAATTTGGATAGGAGTGCATTATTTCTCAGGATCAAGTTTCTTAGTCCTAATCCTCCTTCATCTTTTGGAGCACACAGTTTATTCCAGGCTGCCCACCTGAGACGCTTCTTGTCTCCTTTCTCATTCCACCAGAATTGTCTCATTGGCTTTTCCAAAGCATTGCTTGTTTTCTGAGGCAGTTTCAAAACACTCATGCAGTAGATGGGCGTTGAATAGAGAACAGACTGAATTAAGGTTTGTTTACCAGCATAGGAAAGAAAGTCTGCTTTCCATTTGCTTAGTCGATTTTTAAATCTATCCACTAGGAAGTCAAATGACTGACTCCTTTTGCTATTCCCAAGAATGGGCATGCTAAGGCATTTACAGGAAGGATCAAGAGAAGCCATTCACAATTGCCTTTTGATATTTTTGGCTCCCTTACTAGGAGCATTTTTGCTGAAGTAGAATCTGGACATCTGCCAATTTATGGTGAGACATGAAAGATCTTGAAATGGATTTAACAAGTCTTTAAAGTCCGCCACTTCCTCCCTAGTTGCCCTACCAAGAAGGAGGACATTATCCACAAACATGAGATGACTTATAGGAGTAGTATCTTTCCCCACTTTAATCCCTAGCATTTTGCCTTCAAAATTTGCTCTTAGAATTAACCTAGAAAGACCTTCCATGGCAATCACGAAGAGATAAGGTGACAAAGGATCAGCTTGCCTAATTCCCCTAGTGGGTGTGAAGAATTCTTCTAAGGATCCACTAATGAGGATAGAAAATTGAACTGAGGAAACACAGCTTTTGATCATTTCGCACCAGTCTTCTGAGAAACCAAGAGATGAGAGAGCCCACCAAAGGTAGTCCCGTTCTAGAGGATCACCTAATACACTGTTGATGGGTGTATGCTGACCTACCATAGATAAAGTATCACTCTTCCACCCATTTAATCTCGAATGTATCATGTAGAAATGAAGAGAAGGTTTGATGGGTGACTCTACCACATATTACTTAGGATAAAAAAGGTCATCTACAAAGAATGAGAGATCTGTGGTCCCAATCTAGATAATTTGAAAGGAACTATTTTCTTACCCATCGAAACTTGGTCTAGAAGATTGGAAAATGTTTGAAGACAGAAAATGAGGGTTATGGAGATAGAGGGTCTCCCTACAAAATACCCTGCATTGGGTGAAAAGATGGTAAGATTTCCCTATTAACAATAGCTTGTAATGATACTATTGTTGTGCATGACATAATGAGTTCATATCAATGTTCAGGAACCCTTATACTACACAAAGTTTTTCAAATGAAGTCCCATTTTAGTTTATCATAAGTCTTTTCTAAGTTGATTTTGATACCAAGAAAGCCTACTCACCCACATTTCCTTCTAAATTAGTGTACTTCATGCATCAACACTATATTTGTCTTGTATACTCCACCCCGAAATAAAGGCCATTTGAGCAGGGGAAATGATCAAAGGAAGAAGCATTTTATACCTATTTGCAATGACCTTGGTTAGACTTTGTAAATAGTGTTACATAAATTAATAGATAAGGATGGCAATGGGGCAGATTTGGGGGTGGTTTTGTAAATTTATTTATCTCATTTATTTTATAAATTTATTTATTTATCAAATTAATTATTATTTAACTATTTACAATTATTCCACTATATAAAACAAAAATACAATGAAAAAAGTAATCTCTCCCTCTTATACTCTATTGCCCAACGGTCGTGATTATTTACTTATTGTTTTATTTTATTAAATTAAATATATTATTATGCATAAATTTTTATTTATTTTAAATAGATATTTTTTTTTTCAAAAATTTTTTAATTAAAAAGTTTACCTTTTGCAAATTTTATAATAATTTACCTTTGACAAGCCACTTACCATCATCATATTTTGCCCCTACCCCTCTGCTAGTTTAATAAATACACCAAAAAACCTTTTAAATTTTCACGTCCCACTCGACTAGGAACTCTTGTTTTTATATAGTAGAGTAAGATGACTGTGTTTTGGCTGAGCCATTGTTATGATTAAACAAAGCTATCAGTTTTGATTATTCGATTCAATTTTAGTTCACAATATGATTCTATTCAAAGCTACTAATTTGTGAAGAAAAAAATTAATCAGATTATATTCAGACAATCGATTTATGAAAGTTTGTAAGGTAAGCTTGATGCATTCCGCACTTGAAGTTGCAAGTTGGCTTACCCTGCTAATTTACTGGCTAGGCAATCAGTTCAATTTCACCCCTGAACCATTTTTTAATCCACTGGTCCAAACAATTGAACGTTGAACCATTCGACCCAGACAACAATTTCTTTTGCTGTCTTTTTGCTTTGTAAATTGCAATGGATTGATCTATTTAGACCAGATGGTTGAACCATTGTGGCCAAAGCAGATCCAGTTTCAAGTCGGTTTTTAAAACATTGCCCCGTTCCAAGTTAGCTTTTAAAACATTACCCCGAAGTAAATCCAAATATAGGGGTGTCTTCAGCCTCAAACATCAACTGCTAGCAGATTATTGAACCCTTTTGAAGTTCTTTTTAGCTACTTGTTGAAGACCCCTGATTATTGCAAACTACTCGGAATGAGTGCTTCCTTGAGCTTCGCATGTTCTTCCATCATCTCTATCAATTATGTATTATATGGAAAATTCCTGATCAATAACCCGAACTTTAGGAGTTATGCCAAGTCAGTCCTCGAACTTTAAAGCGTGTCTATGCAATACCCCAAAATTTCAGAATGTGTTTAATAGGTCCCTACCATTAACAGTCCATCAGTTCTTTGTATCACATGATGACATGTGCCACTTAAAACTTTTAAAATATCAAAGTTACCCTGGAAAGAAGACATTGTTCATTATCTTCTACCTTGAGACTGAAGAGTTGCACCATCGCTACAATGGTGTTGAAAATTGACGATGGTGCCAAGAGCAGATTTGGATGAACCAACAACGGTGCCGGGAACTGGCCAAGTTCCGGCGATGGCTGAAACCACCATTGCTACAACTTTCTATATATTCTTTATTTTTTTAGATTTTATGTAGCTGATGAAAATTTCCTATATATTTTAAAATCCATCTTGGATAGTTTCTACAACCTTCCTATCTCATCTAGGATGCAAGGGGAAATGATGTCGATCTTAGCATTTACAATGGACAGGTTCTGTTGATTGTTAATGTTGCATCACAATGGTATAACCTAGTTTCTTCTTTGCTTATTTCAGAATTTATTTGTGTCTGGATTTGACTTCATTAACCGATAATCTATCATTCTACAAGCCAGATAACGAAATTGCTTTGAATCAAGGTGGAATGACAACATAGTTTAAACAGGAGTTTTGTTTAAATTGGTTTATGTGAAAGTGGTATATAAAGAAAATTATATGAGACCTGATGGATAGCTTTGACATTTCCAAAATCAACTAACGGACTATTAATGGTAAGGACCTATTAGACACATCCTGAAAGTTTGGGGTACTGCATAAACACGTTTACACATTTTAAAGTTTGAAAAGTGACTTGACACAACCCCTAAAATTCAAGGTACTGATCAAGTTGATCTTGGGTGGGCTCAAGTTGAGCTTTTGTCAAAATTTGAATGGACCCACTCTAAAGGCCCAAGTGCAAAACTGCAAATCAGTGTAAAATGCTAAACCAACCCGAATTTCACCTCTATCAACCAATTTCAGATTATATGAACCATCTTGGGTCTATACAAATGAAATTTCTATTTGGTGTTTGACTGAAGAGAAGTGGGGTCGTTGAACACACGAAATCTTTTATTTTTTCCCCATCTTTAGGGCCCGTTTGGGAGGCTGAACTGAAGAATTGTGAAGATTCAACTAAGTTACTTACTTTAATGAGGCTGAAATGTTCAGCTAGTCAATAGCCCTAACATTGACGAACAGAAGGCCGATTTTAGTTGGAATAACTGAACAAAGCTCATGGGCTGTTGGTGTGACGTCTATTTTAAATTGACGCAATGACTTGACTTTTATTCAGTCAAAAAAAGAACGAAAAAGTAAATACAGACCCAAATACCCAAATATGATCTTTGTGGGTAGAAAAAGAAATCGGGAGAATAACAATTCAACCAAGAGTCAAAATTTATAGGTTTAAAATATATTTGAAGTAGGTGATAAGCCCAATTAATGCCGATTTATGAACAGGTATGGATGTATAGGATGTGGTTTTTGATATTTTAAATATTTATAAATTTACAGTGGAATTCAGAAATCTGCGTTAAGGCCTGTTCGTACTTTTCCGAAAGAAACTTAGAAAATTTATCAGGCGGCTTCAATATGATGGCAACTCCGGGAAATTATATTGAAAAGCAATTTTGAGGATCTCTCACGGCAGCTTCCAATATGATGTGCCCAACGGAACGCTGGGAAGTTCTTTTTGCAAGCTTTACAAGGCGGGTAGCAGGATTCTTTTATCCTATTACCCATCACATATTAATAAACAATCCGGTATTCTTCCACGCTCCATGGGCGGCTGCAAGTACTGTGAGGAGTGGTCTCCGGAGCAGATCGGGTCTCTTAACAAATATGTGTTTTGGGGTCAATAAGTTCAAAACGTGTTGCTTTGCTTGCTTTTCTCAAAAAGCAAAAATAGCATTTTAAATCTGCTACCCACAAATTGTTCCCATATCTCACTCACACAATACCACCTCGGTTTATTGAAAACATTAACCACCAATTAGGGATTGGTCTGAAGTTTAAATTTGATCTAGTCTAAATCAAGCTTCATGTCAGTTTGAGCCTAATATATAAGCTCAATTTTGAGCCAAGCTCAAATAATATGTAGCTTGATCTGTGAAGCTGGCAAAGCCTAATCAAGCCTATTTTCCCTACTCAGCTAATTCCCCCCCTAGTCTCAATCTATTTGTGCTCACTGGTCATGATTATACACCGGAAGAGCTTGATTTCTCAAATTCAAGTCAAGCTCGAGTTCAAATTTGAGCCTTATGCTTTGCTAAGCCAAGTTAGAATGATCTAATATTCATCTTAGTTCATCTCGTATCTATCCAACCCTATAGTCGACAAATAAAATCATTTTCTCTTTTAGACTATGTAGTGGTTCAACTATTAGAGTTAAATGACTCAATCCATAAGTTATAATTATAATTGAATAATAAAATTTTTAAATATAAATAGAATATAATAACATTATAAAAAATCAAATACATCTTTAATATTATATATTCATTATATTAAACAAAACTTCTTTTTATTAATAATAAAAATGGAATACAAAATTTAAAGCTTCTCCCCGAAATGATTTTTTTTTTCTAAAATAATGCAAGATAATAGAGAAAGGAGGAGGAGGGTTATTTGTTTGGGAGTGCAATAGGAAGAATGATGATGTGGTCCCCACATTATGTGATAGAGAATTGAGGAAGGGAGCGAGATGGAATAAGGCTAAGGCTTGGATGATGATGACAAGAATTGAGGTAGGAGGAAGGTGGTGCAAATTGCATCAATTTTTGAGATGCAAAATTTACATTGTTAGTGAATACAGATCAATGAGAAAAGAAGTACAAATCTTGTAATAGGTAGGAGTACAAATCATAGTTAAGAATAAATAGGTGCAAAACTGGGTTGGGTCCAAAAGTTATGTCGGGTTCAAATTTGCCCTGCAGCCAAACTCAACTTTGATCACAAATCTTTATGTAAAGAGAAGATTGACATTCAATCAGGGATGCCAGGGGATTGAATCAGATTTGAATCAGGCTATTATCCAAATCTGATCAAATCTCATCTCATAAATATTTATTTGAATTCAAATCCGAACAGGATGTTGAATATGATCTAACCCAATTTAATTTTTTTTTAATAATAAATTATTAAAAGAGAAAAAATATAACAATTTAAATAAAAAAATATAATTATTTTTTCAACTATTTTCATCATATATATATATATACATGTCTTTTTAATTTATAAATATACAATATAAATAATATATATATATATATATATATATATATTTATTTATTAGATTGAATAAGGGGTATGATCTAAATTCTATCCGATTGGACTTCAAATCAGATTGGATCATCTGATCTATTTGCACCCCTATCGGATGCGAAAGTAAAGATAGCGAAAGCAATATCATAAACTTAATGGGCAATAAGGAAATATGATTAGCCAAACATAACAGCTAATAGTCATCATGCTGCAAAACCACTAATGATGCCCGGGGCCATGGAACTAATGATAATGTCCCACAGGAGTCCTTGTATTAAGTAAAATATTGCATTAATGAATTTATAAGAATACTTGATTTTTTAAGATTATGTTCAACATTATCATTCCTCACAAACCTCACAGCAACGGGAGCCAATACAAATTCTTTCTTTCTCACACGCGGAGGAGCGCGCTCCGGGAAGAGAAGGTCTTAATTCTGTGGGACCGAGCATTATCATTTCGATATGTTCAACATTATCATTCCTCACAGCAACGGGAGCCAATACAAATTCTTTCTTTCTCACACGCGGAGGAGCGCGCCCTGGGAAGAGAAGATCCTAATTCTGTGAGACCGAGCATTATCATTTCGTTAGATTAGAGTCCCATAACTCCCCGTTTGCCGGTTTTTACGTCGGCTTCATATTGAAAATCGTCTTCTGGGGATTTTCCGGTTGTGGTGTCCGAGTACATGCACAGGAACCTCGGTAGTGAATCCATTATCAAGGTCATGATTTCAGACGGTCATCTCACTCAGTTGAGCTCACCGGCCGGATGTCGTTATTTTGGTTCTTCTTCTGTAAATCCGTCACGATATTGCTGCCTGATCATATTCCAAGTTTAGGTAGACGATTCAAACAGCAGATTTTCTGGGGCTTTTGATCCACTCTCTGTTGATTATTGATAAAAAAATTTTCAAGGTACACTTCTTTTTCTTTGTATTTTATCTGTTGGTGATCAGATATTAGACTAAAAAACATTAGTTCATTTGGAGAAAAGAGAGAGAGTAGGCAAGGTCGTCTGAAATCGACGTACGGTTAGCTTTTTTTTTTTTTATATTTGTTTTCTTTTTTCTCCAAGAGCTGCGCAACAGGGGATTTGATCTCAAGTCTCCGCTACAATCAAGTGACCTTACTAATCAGCCATTTGGCACCTTGCAATTTTGATGTTTGTGTTTGTTAATGGGTATCTATTAACTGTTTAGGTGGTGGTTGGCCTTGCTTCTTCCAATTTTGATGTTTGTGTTTGTAATAGAAATGTTTGTTACTAAGGTATTTGTAAAATTGAATTCGTGTATGCTAAATTTGCAATTTGCAAATTTGATAAATGATTCTCAATTTAGAAAGAAAAAAGAGATTAATGATTATCAGATTTTTAATAACATAATAAATTACTATTATATATATTTGTAATTTTTTCATAAAAATATTTAATAAGGTTGATTGGCCATTCAAGTGTACTTTCGTCAGGTAAAATACTGAAATGTTTATGCAGACAACTTCTATTAATGATCAATAACGGTTTCTTTTGAAGGCTACACAACGGATAGACCTATTCATGGGTCGGGTGGCCCAACGGGCTTGAACATGTTTATAGGCCTGCTGGCTTAAACTTGGGCCAAAAAGTTCGGCCCGCAATAAATTCGAGTTGGGCTCGGGTTTTTTCAAAATAGCCCGGCCCGAGCCCGGTTCAGCCCGACCTAAAATTAGACTTAAAATGGGTTATGTGATTATGTCCATTTGAATAATTTTTTTTTTATTTAAGAATGTAAAACTGTGTTTTAAAACGTAAAAGAAAAGGAAAAAAACCATCTTGTAGGGCCATTGTTCATTTAAATAGGAAAAAAGAAAAACCATCTGAATTTTTAATTCTAATTTGAATAGGGAAAATTGTAATTTTTTTTATTAGGTCAGGCTTCAGGCTTTTTATCAGAGCCGGGCTCGGGCCCAAGTTATAGGCCCGTTGGTCGGGCCGGGCTCGGGCTCGGGCTCGGGCTCGGGCCTTGCGTATTTCCATTAATGATGAGTAAAAGCCCGCCCCAACCTGGCCCATGAACAGGTAACAACGGGGTAACCTTTTTTTTTATCAGTAAAAAGAAATTTCATTAATGTAGAGAAATTACAGGGGTTACAATTTATGAGTAGCCTCGGCTACCTCATTACAGTGCATCCACTAATAAATTTACTTTTCACTTTTACAATTGGGCCCAGAAACATTGATCCCTGTTCATCCCTTGTTTAGCTAGCTGGTCTGCAAATCCATTTGTTGCTCTATGGGCCCACTGAATTGAAAGCTGCATATCCTTGGATAGACTTTTAATCTTCTTGATGTCATTTCTTAATATCCAGGGTGTGCTATCATGTTGTTTTAGCCAACTGATAATAACTTTGGAATCCCCCTCCACAACCAACCTTTCCACCCCATCTCCTTAGCTTTTCGTATTCCATATACCATTGCCTTTAGTTCAGCTGTAATGGAATTACCCATTCCAATGGGACCCGAATACATCCCCAACACATTTCCTCTTTCATTTCTTATAACCCCTCCGATTCCAAATATTTTTGGGTTTTTGAAACTGGTGCCATCAAAATTCAATTTGACAAATCTTGGTTCAAGGGACACCCACTCCTTCAGGATCTTCTTTTTTGTTGAGGAAGAAGAAGCAATTAGCCTCCAATTTCTAATCATATCATCTACTGTAAATTTTGAAAATAGGTTCAGTGTTTTCACCCATGAGATCACCTTCATCATAATACTTTCTATCATTTCTGCCTTGCATCTTTCCTTATCTTCAAATAATCTCCAATTTCTTTCCTCCCATAGTACCCATAGTATTGCTGCCTTGTGCATCTCCACATCATTCTCCCTCTTTGCTTTGGCCATCTAAAAGTAGATGGTGCAAACAATCTTTCCAAGCTCATCGGTGTGTCCCACCTACATCCAAATAGGTAGAAAAACCAATCCTAAATGTTGCTAGCAAGAGGACAAGAAACAAGAATATTAAAAGCATTGTCACCATTTGACTTACATAAATAGCATCAATTTGGTGAAAGGCACCAACCAGGTCTATTCCTCTGCAACAGATCACTAGTGTTAATTGCACTATGATATACTTCCCAACAAAAAACACCCACCTTGTGAGGGATAGGTCGACACCAAATTTCTTGTAAAGGGAAGGGCTCCTCAGGTTGGGCAGGAGAAGACAAAGACTTGAAAAAATAGGCACAATTGAAAGCACGTGATGGATGGGGAGACCAAAGCCTAGTCTTGTTTAGAGGTGTCAAGCCACACCCTATCAAGCACCTGAAGTAGAGAAGACAAAGACTCCAATTCTGAATCCCTGACATTTCTGCGAAGTCCCAGGTTCTAAGTCGGACCATACAAGGGTGGGGAGGGGGCAAGAAATTCAGCAATGGGTCTACCTTTGAGGGATGAAAGAGAAAAAATGGAGGGAAAGAAGGTTTTTAAGGAAGATTCCTCCACCCAAACATCTTCCCAAAATTTGATTTTATTACCTGAATTAAGATAAAATCTGATATGACTAAGAAAAGAGGGGAGAAGTCTGTGAATTGCCTTCCATGGTGACAAGCTCGATGCTTTGCTGGAAACTCCAGCATCCCATCCATTCTCTAAGAGCCCATGTATACTGGTTACCACTTTGTGCCAAAGCCTATTTGCTTCACCTGGGAATCTCCATAACCACTTGCCCAAGAAAGCTTCATTCCTCTCCTTAAGTCTTCCAATGCCCAACCCTCCCAACTCCTTCCTTCTAGTCACTACTTTCCATCTAACTAGATGATCTCTCTTCTTCTCATCAGGTTCTCATAGGAAATCCCTCATTATCTTCTCTAATTTCTTTCCAATAGCTTGAGCCATACTAAACATCGAGAGATAGTAAACTGGGAGATTTGCTAAGGTGGCTCTGATAAGAGTAATCCTTCCCCCCAATGAGACATAATTTCTCTTCCATACTGCCAGCTTCTTTTCAAACCTCTCTATTACTGGTTCCCAGAAACCTAAGCTTTTTGGGTTTGCACCTAGAGGGAGTCCTAGATACTTCAAAGGCCACTCACTCCACATACAACCTAATTCCCTTGCCTAAATATTGATCTCTTCTTGGTTAAGGTTAATTCCAGCTATTACACTCTTGATGATGTTCATTTGTAGGTTTGTCACTTTTTCAAAAAGGTTAACCACCAACCTAAGGTTCCTTGCTACCAACTCATCTCCATTTTCACAAAAAATGGTGATGTCATCCGCAAATTAAAGATGAGTAACTGCAACACTCTCCCTTCCTACTCTCTAACCCTTTAGCAATCCTGTTACATCCGCCTTCGAAATCAATTTGCTAAACACTTCTACTAGAATTGTGAAGAGGAGGGGGGAGAGGGGATCTTCTTGTCTAACTCCTCTCTTGGCATTAAATAAATCATTTACTATTCCGTTGACTAGTTTTGAGAAGAGACAGGACTGTAGGTAGCTTTTAATCCATCTACACCATCTTGCTCCAAATCCATAATTCCTAAGAGCCTCCAATAGAAAATCCTAATCCACAAAGTTATAGGCTTTCTCTAAATCTAATTTGCACACAATGCTTTTCTTCCCAGACTTCCTGAAATCCTCCACACATTCATTAGCTATAAGGATTTGATCGGTGATTTGCCTTTCTTGGATGAAGGCCCCTTGAGACTGAGAGATAATTGCTGGGAGGACCTTTTTTAGCCTCAGGGAAAGGACCTTGGCAATGATCTTATATTGGCTTGTTATCAAACTGATCGGCCTAAAATCCTTGGGATGGCAAGCACTAGATTTCTTTGGGATCAATGCTATGAAGGTAGCAATAACACCCCGACTTACTACCCCTCTATGATAGAATTCCTTAAAGACTTTCATCACATCCTCTTTCAGCTACTCCCAACAATCTTGATAGAAGGCCATCATGAATCCATCAGGCCTAGGTGCCTTAGATCGATCCATTACGAAAATTGTTTTTTTCACTTCACGCTCCTCAAATTCTTTCTCTAGATTTCTGCTCATCACCTCTTCTAGAATTTGCCATTCCAATCCTTCCATCCCCCATCTTCCTGATGTAGGCCTTTTGAAAATTGATTTAAAGTGATCCACCAAAGCCTTAGCAATCTCGTCTGATTTGTTAAAGTTCCATTTTCCATTTCTAACACCGAGATCTGATTCTTTCTTTTTCTCCCATTTGTTATCATGTGGAAGAATTTGGTGTTCCCATCACCTTCTTTAATCCATCTCACCCGTGATTTTTGCTTCCAAGATATTTTCTTTCTTCCTCAATTCTATTTATCAGTTTTGCCTTTCTTTTTTCTAATCTCCCAAATTTATTCAATTTCCATCCCTTTATTTTTTCTTTCAAATTCTTGGGTTTCCTGTGGAATCTAATACCTTTCCAAACAGCTTGGGTGTTGTCTTCCTTCCACCACTCTTTTATTTTTTGCATAAACTCTGAGATTGTAAGCCACATGTTCTCGAATCTAAGGCTTTGGTCCCTCTCCCCCCACTCTTTGTTGAATACAAATTGGCCAATGATTCGAAGTGATTCTAGGTAATATTCTGCTTACCATATTATTCCAAAGTTCCTCTCACTGCATAGACACAAGGAATCTGTCCAATTTTGAACATAGAGGATTTTCTTGACAATTAGTCCATGTGAATATTTGTTGACCACTTTCAATCTCCTTTAGCTCAAAGTTTTCTATAAATCTATTGAATCTCCTCATGCTGGTGGATACCCTCTGTCTCGGCTTATTAGATTCATCAAGATGTTTGATCACATTAAAATCACCCTCAGACACCATGGTCCCTGCCACAGTCCTCTCACATCAGTCAGCTCTTCCCATAGCTCATTTCTTTCCCTATACGAATTAGGTCCGTAGACGTTTGTGAGAACCCATGTGCAACTGTCATCTACCTTCCTCAATTTTACCGACACCGAAAATCTTCCTATTAATTCCTCTACGCACTCTATTGTCTCCCCATTCCACGGGGTTACTATTCCTCCCGATGCTCAACAAGATGGAGCCATAGCCTAGCCAATCCTTTTGCTTCCCCGGATACTTCTTATCATTTTTCTATCAATCATCATAGCCTTAGATTCTTGTAACATTACAATATTTGGCCTTTTTTTCCTCAATAATTCCTTTGCAATCATTCTTTTTGTTGCTCTCCCCAAACCTCTGACGTTCCAACTCACTATCTTCATTTCACCTTAGCTCTAGTTCCTTTTTACCCTTCTCACTCTCTTCACCTTCCATTTCTCCTACCCCTACTCTCATTCTCCTTTGCTCTTTTCCCCCAACAACTGCTTAATTTTTCCACCTCGATTTGCTCTTCCCTGTTTTACCCCATCTGGTCTTCAACTTCATTTGGGTCTTGGTTGGATCTGACTAATAAATTTTCAACCCCATTCTTTCTGCCCATTTGATTAACAGGATCTCCTCATCAGATTGACCTTCTTTTGAGCTTTTCACATCTGCTTTTGCTTCCTTTTCTCAACCTTCACTTCCCCCTTTCTCCACTACTAAATCCTCTGTACCTACCACTATTTATTTTTCCACACCCTTCCCCCTAGATCCCAAAATCTCCAAGTCTTCATCCTTGGCACTTTCAGTATCATGGGTTTCTCTTATGTCATGGTATGTAGCTGAAGCATCTGTAAAGGCACCACTAGCACCATTAGTAACCCAAAGCAAATTCACATCGTTACCTGACAAACCTTGTGCCTTTGTGGTGGCTAAGAGGGACATACTCGATGGATGATTTCTAAACATAGCCCTGGAATCTGGCTCGGCAAGTGCTTCTATTAGGGAGTAATCCATCTGAATCAATTGGAGTTGACCTGGTTCTGGTGCTTTCTTCTTGTTTGGTACTATTATGTTTGTCTCCTGGTTTGAAACTTTCATTGTTGCTAATTCCCTTTGATTCTGCAGTTGCATGTGGTCAAGGTTCTTGTCCCTTGAATGCAAATCATCCATTTTACCCGACTGATCTTGAAATGGAGTATGTCCGATACATGATTGGACTGGAGAATAATAACAATCCAGTTGGAGATTGAAGAATGCCTCTAAGTTGAGATCTTCAATACCCTGATCCGTAGCTTTGTTCTGGTCTTGATCACTCTCATCGCAGCATTTTTCGTTCGAGTTAAAGGAGTTGGACTCTTCTGAACTACTCTGTTCAGAGTCACTCTCGTAGAACTTCTCCTGGGTTTTCCTTGAGAATCTCGAGTTGGGGCACTCCTCTTGTCTCTATTGCAATCTCCATATCAGGCTGCCCCCCTTCTGCTTTCTGGATGAGTTCAAATGGGCCGGAGAAGAAGATATTCCCTGTCTATTGTCTATTAGCTTTTTGGTTGAATGGCTCACGTGGCTATTAGAAGTTGCTTGTGCCGGCTCGCCCAACTTTTTGGTCGACTGGCTCACGTGCCTGTTAGAGGTTCCTTGTGCTGGCTCGCCCAACTCCTTGCAAACCTCGTAGCCAGCTCTTCTCTTGGTTCGCTCTAGTGGTTCATTTAATTTTGAAAAATCTTGTCTTTTCTTAATGAAGTTAAACCCCGCATTTTTTGCCCCACCACTTGAAATACTTTCTTTTTCTGGACACCAGTCTGCCCACGGACTTGACACTTTGTCTTCTGCCATGTCTCTCTTCTCCAGCTGTGTACTTATTTGGAAAGTTGTCTCCACATGTCACCCATCTGACCACATCATCTTCTTCAACCTTCGAGCTTCTCCTCCATAGCGTTGCTTCCAATTCCGAAGCAACCCAGACTCTGCTCCACAAACTTTTAGCCTACAAACAATCATAGTTGATGGAGCCACCGGAACAGTATTTGCTTCATCAAATTCTTCCTCTATCCCCAATTTTTCTAATCTCTTTCTTCTCTCCTTCATCTCCTCCTTCGAGACCACATTGTTTTTCTTCAATCTCTCTTCATCTTGTTTCTGAACCTCCTGTTGTTTTTGTTTCTCTATCATCCAGATCTTGGTTACTCTTTGATACAGTTCATTAGCTATCCCAATCCACCCTTCTAAATTTTTACCTTCTGGTATAATAATTATCTGTTTTCTTCCTTTCTCAAACTTCTCTTCCAATGTTATGAACCATCCTTTTGAGTTTCTTCTTCTATTTTCCATGTAAGTTTTATTTGGTAGTCTTAGGGTGCCCTTCCATTCTGCTAGCCAACTTACATTCGTTGCTCCATCAAGAAAGCCTTGAAACCAAGCGATCACTGCCCCTACAAGATAAACTGTCCTTTTTCTACCTTCCCTGATCTTCAATGTTATCTCTTTTTGGTGGAATACCTCTTTCATCAGTAGTTCTACACAATAGGGTAACCCATCCCCCTACCCATAACCCCCCAACCCCGGTGCAACTGGGATTTGACCCCAAATCTCCATTACAACAACATGAGACCTTACCAACCAGCTGGTTGGCATCTTGCATGATTAATAACAGTGATTTAATGGAAAGTTAATTTTAAATAACAAATAGGGGTTCTCTAGAGGTTTTGAACAGTCATGCTAAGTTTAAGAGAAATGAGAAAAAAAGGACACATGCCCCATAAGCACAACACATGCATTGGAAACATCTCTAGGAGTTTGTGTCTGCTCCTCATAGAGTGCACCTCACACCGACCTCACAAGCAAATCTCCTCATAGAGTGCACCTCACACCAACCTCACAAGCACATCCCACCGTGTATTGAGAACATTTCCCATACTTATGCATTATTATTCATGGGGATGTTCCTAATGCACAATGGGATGTGCCTGTGAGGTGCACTTTGTGAGGAGCATATCCCAATTCGATTGATGGGGATTAGGCTATATTTGAGATTGCTAATTTGATAAATAAAGCACTTGAGTGCTTGGTGAAAAACCACTTATTTAAAAAAGGGGTAGTATATGTATTTTTAAAATGACATGGCAGGTAAAGACATGCCTGAAAGGAAATAAGCACTTAAAAATAAGTTCAAAAATTGGGCTTCTTAAATAAGTGCTTATTTTCAAAAGTAAAAAAAAAAGTACTTATTGGAACTTATTTTCATAATGCAAATAAATGATTATTGGTGTTGTCCCAACCCAAAATAAGTGTTTATTCAAATAAGCATTCTCAAACATGAGCTTAAATATTTTAATTAATTTGATAAATTAAATAACTTAATACTAATATTAAATTCAACTAAAAAATAATAAAATTATTAAAATTAATCTTTTATTAATAAAAAGTAGTTTAATTGAAATAATGAATTTTATTTTTTAAGTAGATTATAAATCGTGGGTTGAGGTTGGAATGTGATAGGCTATTTTTTTTCTTGTCAATTTCATTTAATAAATCCAATGCATCCTACTGTTCCCCACCAATAGTAAATTGCTGAAACTCAGTTGTGCTTTCCAACAATTGTGGTTTAGTATCCTACTTTATGGTAATAGCACTGTCCTTCCTTGAACTTTTTGACATTGTTACATCTACACCCTCCATTATCTTGAGCTGACGAAAGTGGGTAAAATGACCAAAATACCCAAATTTGACTGTAAATTGGCTTCTAAGTTTGCCCTTCCATTCCATATTATACTCACCATAAAATTCATAAAATTTGTGTTGTTTCTACAATTTCTGTATAGTTTGTTGAATTTATATATATATATCCATATATATATATTGAGTTTTTTAGGAATTTTTTGTATTTTATTTGTTTTTTTTGCAATTTTTTTTTTGCTTTTTTAAACTTTATATATTTGAGAATTTTATCATTTTATGTATTTTTCTATAATTTTGATTTTTTGATAGAAATATATTTTTGAAAAAACATATCATTTTTTTTAATTTGACATTTTACTAGTATAATTAATTAAATTTTTATCAATTTTTGCGTTTCCTACTTTTTATTTTTGTGTTTTAAAAAAAATATTGATCATGGTAAATATGATCAAAGTGGGTGGATTCTACCCAATATCTAAGGATGATATAGATGAGTCTTTTCAACATGAACATTTATCATAATTCATAAGGTAGATTACTTTCTGTACTAAACCACAACTGTAGGAAGAAAGTACAGGGCATTTTTCAGCAATTTAACAATATATATATTTGGAAATTGGAAATTTGATGAGTATGTACTGTACCGCAGGGGAGGTAACAGAGGTTTAATGGCCTAGTCACAATGGCGAGAAAAGGGCATAAGGATCGGAAAGTATAATCACTATCACCGTAAAATTAGCCGTGGAATTCTGTCGGAACTGGAACAGATGGCAAGAATTGTATCTTAATAATATTTGAACGACTGAAGGAACATGTATCAAAGCTGTGGTCGTTCGTCGTCGTCGTCGTCATCGTCATCATCATCATCATCATATCCAATTATGTGGGATCAGCCACTTGAATCCTGTTTCGTCGTCATTACGTTGTATTTAATGGCATGTCATGAGCGATTAAATCGTTTCTTACCAGTTCGACCAAATCAACCCAGATGTGAAGATATCGCAGTACTTGTCTAACTTCAACAGGCCTGCTTAAAAGAAAACTCTCTCTACAGCCTTTCTTCTCTTTCAGTGGAGCCTTTTCTTTTATCGTTACCTCTGTAGCCTTTCTTCACTTTTAGTCAAGCTTCTTTTATCTTATTGGTTGGGAGTAGGGGGAGAAGAACGTTTCTCAGATATCTTTTTTAGAATGGAATCGCTAGTGGGAAATGAGTTTGATGTTCCATCGAAGAACTCGTCGGAAGAAGCTCTAAAGCGATGGAGACAAGCTGTGACGATCCTGAAGAATCCGAGGAGGAGGTTTCGGTATTGTGCCGATCTAGAGAAGAGACGACAAGACGAACAGAAGAAGTTGAGTATACAGGTGCGGTCTCTATCAGTTTCCATTTGCAATTCATTTGTCGTTAATTTGTTTTATTTTGCCTTAATCTCATCGATTTGTTATCATTCAATTTGCATTTCTCTGAGTCTGAAAGGGCAATGCCAAAAAAAGAATGGGCAGTGTAGGAGACTAGGACTAGGAGAGTTGTCTATTAGGGCTACATTGGTTCCACTGACAGGAATTCAAATAGTTCATATTGGCTAGTTTGAAGTTTGAACTTTGAAGGTTCTCTGAGAAATTCAACAGGAGCCTCTGGAGATTTATAACCAGTGGTGATGCGTCTACAGTTTCTTTAATAATATGCAATGTATAAAAACCAGAGATTATGTCCATTTGGGAGGGCTTTCATACAACAGCTTATGGCGTTACATGAGCTGATAAACCCGAACACTATGAAGGCGTGTTTGGTGAAAAATTAAAAATCCTGTAAAGTGTCTCAGTTAACGCAGAAGCCCTCCCAAACGGGAACTTCGAGTTGAAGCCTGAAGGAAGAGTTTGCCGTGTTGCGGGGGCTCTGACCTTCACAGTTAATATCAGCCTTTTGGCAACAACTTGTGATATTTTTGACCCATTCTTTTCCATTAATTAATTAATTTTAGTTGCATTCCAGTGTCCTTTTATATTTGAAGAGAGAAGACTTGTTATTTGTTAAACATCACTAAGATGCCTATAATATTGGTATTCACAACAGAATAAGCCAAAGGCTTGTTGGATTCCACGTTTTGGTTTTTTATTATTGTTTATTTATTTATTTTTTCGTGGTAAGCACTAAGCACTAAATATTAAGAAGTGTTTGTTTATAATATACATCGGGCTCATTAATATCGTATTGCAGATACAATACTAACCTGGATGGGCAAGAAAGAAAAAACTAAAACCTCGATGGTGAGAATCATGAAAAATATGATGCGCAAAATCATCGTCTGGTCTACTCGAGATTGGGGTTGGGTGTTAATCTAGTCTTGTTTTTCTTTTCTTTTTCTTTTTCTTTTCGCGGTTGTTAATGTAGACTGCTATCTTGGCCCCATTAAGAAAGGTGGTTCTAAAAGGAGAATATAGATATGTATAAATCAGATTACATAGCTCACAGCCACTTGTTTTAAAAGAGCATCAAGGACGAAGTTTCTTGGAACTTGCTCGTGGGAACATTAATTGAAAAGTGGGAAAAAGTGGGTGTATAAGTCCTTTGTCTTGGTGGTTATTGAAAAGCTTGTCTCAGGTGATGTGGCATTTGATGGATCACACACGCTTCCAACTAACCCATAATTTAAAATGTCATCCTCTAGGGAGTAGTAGTCACTGAACTAGTGAAACCAGCTCCACTAGAATCTTATTTGTGACTTGATTCATAAAGAATAAATACATTTTATACATTATGTGTGGCACAAAAAATCCTATCGGTTTGATATCTTTCTATAGATGCCTGAAATTTCAAAAACTTTGTGCCACAATGTGGTTCGTAGGCAATTTAGAATTTTTAGATATATCCTTTGTGGTGAGACATAAAATGTAATTACAGAGTTTAATGGTTGTTATTCAGTAAAAAAATACTTGCTTGAGTGTCAATGCCACATGGATGGCTACACATTTAGATGGAAAGACCAATGATGTATGGTTTGAAATTGCTAACTACATAAAAAAAAGTGGCAAAGAAAGTTTCAAGAGAGTTCAAAGGGAAATGACAAAATGCCAAAAAAACTTGATGATGGGATGAAGAAGTTCAAATTTTAATTAGAATAAAATTAACATGTTATAAAGATTAATAAAAAGAAGGCATATGATGACTTCTCATAAGTTAGCCACTAACGAGGGGGGGGGGTGGAATTATAAACTAGTAAAAAGAAGAGAAAGGAAATGTAGAGATTTAAACCATATTGGGTGCATTAAAGAGGAAGAGCAAAGAGCTTTGGTAGAAAATGAGATCAAGGAAAGATGGAAAAATTATTTTGAAAAAAATATTAAAGACGGGGAGGCATTTGCTTATTGTAATTGTTTGTATAAAATTACTTTACATTTTCATAAAATTATTAAATAAAGAACATGCAGATAGTGCTAATGGAGGAGAGATTAGTAACTCTAATAGTATTTAAAATAACATGGACCCTCACAAAATTTGAATTATTGAAATATTATAGGCATTAAATATGATAATGAAGGGAAATGAATTAGGACTTGATGATATTTCACTAGAAGTATTAAAAGACAAGGGAGAGGTAGGATTATTATGGCTAATTAATTTATTTAATAAGATAATGAAAGAAGAGAAGATGCTCGATAAAAGGAGGGAAGGAGAGAGTTCCAAATAGATATATGGGCCTAATTAAGGATATGTATGAGGGTGTGACCTACGACCAACGGTAGAACACCTATAGGAGGGCAATGTTGTAAAAATATTATGATTTATAATTTGAATTATTTTACTTTAAATAAATGGTAGAACACCTGTAGATTAGAAAACCATTATATATAAATTATTTTACTTTCAAGTCAAACTTAACTTTATCATTGTTTTTTATCAGAAACAGAGAAAATATTTCATTGATTAGAAGAAAATATGGTTATAACAAGAAGCTGTGAAAGAAACCCAGCTTTAGAAAGCTAACCCAAACCAAATTTACATTCAAGCCCAAAACAGATGTGTTTTTTGTACCCCTTGCTTAGCTAACCTATCTGCCAAGCTGTTAGCAATTCTCCTCATCCATCTCGCTCAGATTGACATGTCCTTTGAGAGCCATTTAAATCTCCCGAATTCATTCCTCAATTGCCATGTCACCTTTTCCCCCTTTTGCAGCCATTTTATCACAGTTTTCAAGTCTCCCTCAATGATCAGTGTGTTAATACCTAGCTCTTTGGCCTTTTCAACCCCATACACTCCAGCCAGAAACTCTGACCTTGCCACATCACCCTGTCCCATAGGACTGAAGTATAGAGCAATGATGTTTCCATCTTCACCTCTAAAGGTCCCCTATGCCTGAGGGGCCCGGATTACCCACACCACTCCCATCAAAATTCAGCTTCTTCCAGTTGCCTATAGGGGGAAACCATGTCTCAAAAGATTTCTGTCTTGTAGATGAAGAGGTAGCAATAATACCGTAAGCCTCAAAGAAATCTTCAACCTTAAAATCTGAGAACAACTTCATACTTTTTGCCCAGTGTGACACTCTCAACGTTATTGTTTCAACCAAGGCTTCCTTGCTTTTTTTTCTTCCTTCAAATATTCTTACATTTCTTTCCTCCCAAACAGTCCATAATAGTGTTGCTCTAGTATACCTCCACAAGATCCTACCCCTCCTTTCAGTGTAACTAATGCCAGTAGGGCTAAACAAGCCATTCAACCAATCAGGAGAAGACCACCTGCAATCAAAGAGGGAAGCAAACCAATTTCAAATAAATCTAATAAAAGGGCAGGGGACTAGAAGATGAAGTGTAGTCTCACCGTTCAACTTACACAGGACACACCAGTTGGGGGACAAACACCAATTTGGTCTTTTTCTTTGAAGTAGATCATAAGTATTAATACAACCATGAAATACTTCCCATCAGAAAGCACTGACTTTAGGGGGAATGGGAGAGTACCAAATTTCCTTGACTGGGAAAGAAGGAGAAAAGGTGGCTGGTGGCTACCAAAGAATGTAAGAAGGATTTAAGAAAATAACCCATCAGAATTAGGGCCCCAAACCCTAGAATCTGATCCACCTTCTCCTAAGAATATTGAATTCAGCAAGCCTAACAATTCAGATACACTAGGAAGTTTAGAGTCTCTAAGGTTCCTCTTAAAGCCAAAGTTCCACATCAGCCTTGGGGGGATGAGAATGCTGACTTAGGAATTCAGAAATAGGCATACCCTTGAACCTAGAAAGATAAAAAAGAGAAGGCAATCTCTCATCCAAAGGGATATCCCCAATCCACACATCCTCACAAAATTTGGTTTTTTGACCAGAAGCCAAGTCATAACTGATATGATTTAGAAAGGCAGGACGGAAATCATGGATGGCCTTCCAGGGAGCAGCTAAGGTAGCTCTATGGATACATCCAACATCCCATCAATTGCTTGACATGCCATGAATGCTTGCAACAACTTAACTTTATCATCTTTGGCTTCTATTTGTATGTGTTGGAAAACGTGTGATTACTGGTGTAGATGTATATTTGGTAGTTAGCATTTATATTTGGTAATTGTGTAAAAGTAGAATTATGTGATATGTAATCCTAGGATTGTGGAAAAATATAATCCCTTAAATATGGGGATTAAAAAGGTTAATCCCTTAATTATAGGGATTGATTCTCTTAATTATATGGATTGATTTAGAAAGTTTTTTTTCTATTTATTGCAGTAGCTTACTGTATAAATATGCCGATTGACAATGGAATTAAACAAATCAGTTTTCTACCATTTCAAACATGGTATCAGAGCCAGGTTTGCCAACCTTGAGAATTTCTTTTCGGCCTTCATTGCCAGTTTTTTCTCTTCGTGCTTTTCTGGTCTTCAGTGTTGATCTGTAACCAGAAGTGTTTCTTTATTCTCCTTTTTTCTGGCTAGTTCTTCCCTTCTTTATTCTCCTTTCCTGCTAGCCTTATTCTTCCTCCATTAACAATGTCCGACATGACTATAACAAGTGCTCCCGTCCAAACCGATGAAGGAGCAACGAATTCTCATCCTCACACCGGTGATTTGCAGAATATTCAGGCAACATATAGATTGAATGGCCAGAACTATTTGAAGTGGTCACAACTAGTGCGTACATATTTGAAGGGAAAAGGAAAAATTAGTCACCTTCTTGGGACAGGGCCAAAGCTGGGCGAGTCAAATTTTGATGCTTGGGACGAAGATGACTCCATGATTATATCATGGTTGTGGAGTTCAATGACACCCGAGATCAGCGATACTTGTATGTTTCTTCCCTCTGCAAAGGCTATATGGGACGCTGTCCGACAAACCTATTCCAAAGCCCATGACGCTGCTCGTGTCTATGAGGTCAAAGTGAAGACAGTGGTGGCCAAACAAGGGAGTAGAAGTGTTACAGAGTATGCAAATCTACTGCAAAATTTTTGGCATGAGCTTGATCATTATCGGGTCCTTGAGACAAAGTGCCCCGATGATGCTGTGATCTTGAAGAATTTTATTGAAAGAGATAGGGTGTATGATTTTTTGGTTGGATTGAATGCTGAATTTGATTAGGTCCGAATACAAATTCTCGGCAAAGGAGAAGTGCCTCATTGAATGAAGTCATAGCCCTTGTCAGAGCCAAGGAAAGCCACCATGGAGTCATGCTTGAGCCTAAAGATCCCGAAGGCTCAACCATGGTGGCAAGGGGAGGAAATTACAGTGGTTCAAAGGGTGACAACAATCAAAACTTGGCTTGTGACACAACCATCCGTGACTCTAACGATAACCTCTGGTGCACCTATTGCAAGAAGCCCAGACACACAAAAGATCGCTGCTGGAAACTTCATGGGAAACCATCTTTATCTCTCAACAAAAGTATGTTGTTGATCTTTTGAGAGAAACAAGAAATATGGCATGTAAACCAACTTCCACGCCTATAGATCCCAATCATAAACTTGGAGAAGCCAGCGACAATGCAAGTGTAGACAAGGAGATGTTCCAAAGACTGGTTGGAAAATTCATTTATCTTGCACATACATGGCCAGATATTGCATACGCTATAAGTGTAATAAGTCAGTTTATGCATAACCCTAAAGAAGTTCATCTGCAGGCTACTCATCGAATTCTGCACTATTTGAAAGCTAATCCAGGGAAAGGAATTTTATTCAAAAGAAATGGGGGATTGGCTCTTGAAGCATATACAGATGCCGATAATGCAGGATCTCCAGTAGATAGATGGTCCACTTCTAGTTACTGTACCTTCTTGGGAAGAAACTTAGTAACTTGGAGGAGTAAGAAGCAAAATGTAGTGGCTCGGTCAAGTGCAGAGGCAGAATTCAGGGCTATGGCACAAGGAGTGTGTGAATTACTCTGGTTGAAGATAATTTTAGAAGACCTGAAGATTCCACAAGAAGAGCTTCTGAAACTATATTGTGACAACAAGTTAGCCATCAATATTGCTCACAATCCTATTCAACATGACAGGACGAAGCACATCGAAATTGATTGACACTTTATAAAAGAGAAACTGAACACCAAGTTGATTTGCACTCCCTATGTATCTCAAAAGGACAACTGACCGATGTACTAACTAAAGGGCTCAATAGTATAGACTTTTAGAAGAATTATAGCCAAGCTGGGAATGGAGGATCTCTATTCACTAGCTTGAGGGGGAGTGTTGGAAAACATGGGATTACTGGTTTAGATGTATATTTGGTAGTTAGCATTTATATTTGGTAATTGTGTAAAAATAGAATTATGTGAATATGTATTCCTAGGATTATGGAAAAATATAATCCCTTAAATATGGGGATTAAAAAGGTTAATCCCTTAATTATAGGAATTGATTTAGAAAGTTTTTTTCTATTTATTTGCAGCAACTTATTGTATAAATATGCCGATTGGCAATGGAATGAAGCAGATCAGTTTTCTACCATTTCAAACAGTACAAAGTGTTAAATTCTATTGTTTTAGGTACATATATGTTAGATATGTATTGAAAATAGTGTAACAACCTAGCAATCTTGGGATATCCCCGTCTAATAACAACCTGACAATCTTCTTAAACAATCAAGTCAGTCCAGCTCAGTGTGTAGTCCAATCTTAAACCATGTAGAGGCAAAATATTTCTTCTCACAAGGAGGTTGCTTCATCGGTTGGACTTGAATATTTAAGTATGACACTTCCCATCTGATCTCTAGAGAACACCCCTACCCCTTGGAAGCTTAGATTACCAAGAAATAACTCATCAAGATTAAGCTTTAATATTCTTGATTTCAATGTTGTTCGTGTAGCATTACTTTCTTGTCTTCAAGGAGTGTACAACAAGATTAATATCATATTATATTTATGTTTGTATTAGGTTTCATGACAGTTATGGGTTTCTTTTATTTGTTCCTTTAATAGCATTACTTGGTGTAAGTGTAAAATCTTGGGCATTGATTAAAAAAAAGGACAAAATCTTGGTCTGTCAAGTGTGAAAATGCAGGTTTAAGTTTGAGAGTGGCCACTTTGTGCAAAAAATGTCAAAGGTTAGAACTGTATCCAATGATCCAATCTACCCCTCCCAAAACCCCAGATAGCTGGAACCAACATTGGGTAATGACCTTTAATCAAGAGATGCTAAACAAAGTGGTTGTGACAATGAAACACAATCACTTTTATACTTCTGCTTACTTCCAACTGAATCTTATTGTTTTTTTTTCATTAAAATTTGTAGTAGCCTTACTATTGCTATTATTTCCTGCCAGGAGAAAATACGAGTTGCTCTATATGTTCAAAAAGCAGCATTGCAATTTATTGATGGTATGAACTCCACCAAACTACCAATAATAAATCAAACCCTTCAATATTTCCACTAAAACTTTATTTTTTGACTTTCTTATTTTACTTTTTGTTCTTGTATAGCTGGTAGTCGAGTTGAATACATGCTCTCAGAAGAGGTTAGACAAGCTGGATTTGGCATTGACCCAAATGAACTTGCATCCATTGTTCGTGGCCATGATTCCAGGCGCTTAAAGCAACATGGAGAAGTGGGAGGAATTGCAAGAAAAGTTTCAGTATCACTGGAAAATGGTGTTATTTCAAAGGAATTGCCGGTGAGGCAAAATATATATGGATCCAACAAATATGTTGAGAAACCACCTAGAAGTTTATGGGTGTTTATTTGGGAGGCACTACATGACCTAACTTTAATAATTCTCATGGTTTGTGCTGTGGTTTCTGTAGGTGTTGGAATTGCTACTGAAGGATTTCCAAAGGGTATTTATGATGGGTTGGGGATCATACTTTGTATTTTCTTGGTAGTCATGGTTACTGCAATTAGTGACTACAAGCAGTCCTTGCAATTTAGGGATTTGGATAAGGAAAAGAAAAACATTTCTGTTCATGTGACAAGAGATGGATATAGACAAAAGGTTTCAATTCATGATCTAGTGGTTGGAGATATTGTTCATTTATCTATAGGAGATGTAGTTCCAGCTGATGGTATGTATTTATCAGGTTATAGCCTGTTAATTGATGAGTCAAGCTTGTCAGGTGAGAGTGAAC
The DNA here is from genome assembly GCF_056320005.1 of Nelumbo lutea. Classification (NCBI taxonomy): domain Eukaryota; kingdom Viridiplantae; phylum Streptophyta; class Magnoliopsida; order Proteales; family Nelumbonaceae; genus Nelumbo; species Nelumbo lutea. The sequence continues at coordinate 9,027,390 of NC_142690.1, forward strand.
CAGTGAATGTAAATCATTCAAAGCCATTCCTTCTATCAGGAACTTCAGTGAGAGATGGGTCCGGCAAGATGCTAGTAACAGCAGTTGGTATGAGGACTGAATGGGGGAGGTTGATGGAGACTTTGAGTGAGAGTGGGGAAAATGAGACACCACTTCAGGTGAAGTTGAATGGTGTTGCTACCCTTATTGGGAAGATTGGCTTGGCTTTTGCTGTTATGACATTTCTGGTGTTGGTTGTAAGGTTTCTGGTAGAGAAGGGATTGCACAGTGAGTTATTGAAATGGTCTTTGAGTGATGTAGTGGAGATTCTGAATTATTTTGCTATTGCAGTGACTATAATTGTTGTTGCAGTTCCAGAAGGGCTGCCATTGGCAGTGACTCTAAGCCTTGCATTTGCAATGAAGAAATTAATGAGTGATCATGTTCTAGTGAGGCATCTCTCTGCATGTGAAACTATGGGTTCTGTTACTTCTATTTGCACAGATAAAACAGGGACATTGACAACTAACCATATGATTGTTGATAAAATTTGGATATGTGAATCGGTAAAAGGCAATAACATCATGAATGCTTTAAAGTCTGCAGTCTCTGAGGAAGTTTTAAGAACTCTTTTGCAATGTATATTTCAAAATACTAGTGCTGAAGTGGTGGAGGGGAAGGATGGGAAGACTAAAATATTGGGTAGTCCAACAGAATCAGCACTTATAGAATTTGGCTCATTTTTGGGGGGTGATTATGGTGCCCAACGGCGGGAATCTAAGATAGTGAAGATTGAACCTTTCAATTCGGACAGGAAGAAGATGTCTGTTCTTGTAGCTCTTCCAAGAGGTCATTTTCGAGCATTTTGTAAAGGTGCATCAGAACTTATTGTACAAATGTGTGATAAGATTATTGATAGCAAAGGTGAATCTGTTCATTTGTCAAAATCCAAGATAGATAGTGCCATGGAGGTGATTAACAGTTTTGCTTGTGAAGCTTTGAGAACTCTGTGCTTGGCTTTTAAGGATTTGAATGAGAATAGTGGAAACAACATCCCAGATCATGGCTATACATTGATAGCAGTTATTGGAATTAAGGATCCACTACGCCCTGGTGTCAAGGATGCAGTGCAGACTTGTTTATCTGCAGGGGTTACTGTGCGAATGGTTACTGGTGACAACATTAATACAGCTAAAGCAATAGCAAAAGAATGTGGCATATTGATAGAGGGAGGCTTGGCTATAGAAGGACAAGAGTTCCGTCAATGGACTCCCCAGAAAATCAAGGAGTCAATATCACTTGTTCAGGTTGCCTTGTCATTTGCATTACAAATTTTAATTGTGGACCTTATTCAGTATTTGAAAATGCTAGCATTGTATCCTCAGGTAATGGCACGATCCTTGCCCATGGACAAACATGCCTTTGTGGCTGAGCTAAGGAATCTTGATGAAGTTGTTGCAGTGACGGGTGATGGTACAAATGATGCCCCTGCTTTGCATGAAGCAGACATTGGACTTGCTATGGGTATAGAAGGAACTGAGGTTTGTTTTATATCTACACTTATCTATATAATGGTAGTGGCTTTTAGTTTAGGCACAATTTACTTCCTGCTTTGTTCCTCTTCCAATGGTTGCTTGATATTTCTGATATTTTTTGTTTTCCTCTCTCTATTTTTTTTCCTTGTGCATTAATTAATGCTATTAATCTTCCCATGTAAACCTAGAAGTAGACAATGGATGCCATGGTCACTAGGTGCTTGGCAAGCCTCTGAAATATCTTTTTATTTGTTTTTTATTTTTTATTTTAGTCTTCTTGGTGTAATGATATGATCTTGGGTTGTCAAGTATGAGAATGTGGATTTGTGTCTGAGAGCTGCCACGTCATGCAAAAAATGCCAAAGGTTAGGACAGTATTCAGTTTACTTCTCATATGACTCCAGATAGCTAGGGCCAACATTGGGTAATTGGATTTAGTCTTCTAGTCCGCAGTTCAATGTTTCATGGTAGGATTATGATGTTCATTTTGGGGTTGTCTTCTTGATTTTTGGATGTTTGGTGAACTTATGTATACACTCTTTCTTATCTTTTCCTTATTGTTAGAGAATAAAAACCCATTCAAGGACCTTACCTAAGAGATCAGATTGGCGCCCTACAAGCGCCCCACTTGCACATCTCAGCATGCATTAGGAACATCTCTAGTACTTATAATGAGAAGATGCTCCCAGTACACGGGTGGGAGGTGCTGTGGGGCACCAATCGATCTCCTCACCTAACAACTTATGCTTTTAGGTTGGACAGCTCCTTGGCACTTAAGATTACTTTATAATTTATTGTCTATAAAAAGAAAATGAAAGTAAAACAGAAAAATTGTCTCTGTTATTCAACTTGCTGCAGTAAAGAGGTATTATGTAAGGGTAAATCAGAAGGCATGACTTTTGAGGAACGGGAAAAATGTGAGGTTGTATTTGGAACAACCTTAGGGATTAAGTTGTAGCATCATTAGGTGCATATGGGTTTTGGGTCATCAAACATTCCTGGGATTTGGAAGAGTTTTGTGGAGGTGTGTTAGAGCTGCTTTGGTGTGGACTGTGTGGGAGGAATGAAATGCTAGAATCTTTAATGACAAGGAGAGGGATCAAACATGTCTGTTAGAAAGTATCTTATGTAGGGCCATAAGTTGGGTAAAATCCTTGGATCTGTTTTCCACCTACACTTTCGATGACATAAGGAGAAATTGGGAACAACTAGCTAAAAGTTCTGCAATCAGTAGCAAGCCGGTGGTGGATTGGAAGCCTCCTGATGCCGGCGTCATTAAACTAAATTTTGATGGCAGTAGTTTGGGCAACCCGGGGCCATCTGGAATAGGGGGAGTCTTCAGAAATGATGAGGGTCAGATTGTAGCTCTATTTTCTGGTCCTATAGGATGGGGAGACTCTGTAAATGCAGAACTCCTAGCTGTGTTACAAGGAGTAGAATATGCAAGAGAGTTGCCAGTGGAGCATTTAATGATTGAAGGTGATTCCAAATTGCTTATTGGATGACTAAAAGAACCAGAGACGGCAGCCTGGCTGTACAAGGGGGCTTTGAGAAGATTTAAGTGGTTGACTTCAAATATTTCAGCCACAATTCAATGGGAAAGAAGATCAGCAAATGGGCTGGCAGACCTTCTAGCTAAACTAGGTGTACATAGGAATCATCCCTTTTGGGCGCAATTGTAAGCTTTATGATGTAGTTTGGAGGCTGCGCTCCATGCCTCTTTGTGGGGAATTGAATGATGAATACTTAGTTCTTTATTTAATAAAATTTCCATTATTGTTGGAGCTAGCCGAATAAGGGTAGATTAGTCATTTTATTTCTGTTAAGTTATGTGCTTATGTGGTAGTCTTAATAGAGACTTTTTGTCCCATACTTAAGTGGGGGCAGTTTAGTCTTTGTACTACTAATTAGAGGCTAATCCATATTAAGGGTCGACTGATAGGGTTTAATCTATCAAGTTTGACTGTTCTCTTCATCTTCTTCTTCTCTTCTCCTGGTTCGAACTACTGTAGCTACAGAACAAACATGGTATTAGAGCAGGACGTTGCTCTCTAAATCTTCTCATAGATTCGTGACCTGCTCCTTTCTGTTCGTGACCTCATTTTTTTTCTTCTTTCTGGGCTGAAAAATGGAGAACACAGATTCGACCTAGGTCTGAGAACACCTCAGTTCTTCTTTCTCTGCGCAGAACCTGACTGTTTTTTTAAGAGAACAACTTCAGAACAATTCAGAAGTGGATGGTCGATTGATGCTCTCCATCGAAGGTTGGTTACCTCCTTTTTTTTGTGCTGTTGGTATTTCTGGGTTGAAAGCCTTCAAAATCTGCGGGGACTGATCAGAACCTAGAGAACTAGGTTGTTTGTAGCCTTGGTTCTTGGAAAAAGGTCCAAGAACAGGCTGTGTTTACAGTGGCCGAATGGTGTAAGGGTATGTTTGACCATTTTTTTGTTGGTCTGTAGTTGTTTTGAAGCCCTTGTTGGTCACAAGTGACCTGAATTGAATGACAGGTTACTGCAGTGGCAGTAGTTGATGTTTTCTTTGGACTTGTAGTGCCCTCTGAAAAGGTTAGACAGATTTGTACCATGTGTGACAGCTATGGTTGTGTGGTGGTGCTTGTGATGCTCAATCTCTATTGAGCAGCTTCAAGAGGGCTTGTATGCAGTCATTGAGTTGCTGAATTAATGTCAGTGTGATTCATGATTTTGTGAAATCAGTAGTAGTGTGAATAAGAACAACAGTTTGTGTACCTATCAACTGTGTTTGGGGACTGTTGTAGTGTCTGGAACATCAAACTCCTGACAGCAGTACTTAGTTGGCTACCGGGAATTCAGATTAGAAGTAGCATTGGAAGAGCATCATGGCAGCAACTGGAGAAGGTCATAGTGATCAGAAACCTAGTGTGGTGATTCCCTCTGACTATCTGGGTGTGTAGATGACATCAATTAAACGTAATGGTGAGAACTATGTACCATGGGCCAAGTCGGTGGAAGTTTTTCTCAAGGCAAAGAGGAAAGTGAAGCATGTGAAGGAAGATAAACCACCTGCTAACTCTTCAGGATTTGATGACTAGGAACAGGAAGATGCCCAAATCATGACATGGTTATGGAATAGTATGGAACCCAAAATAAGTGCCAACTTTATGTTCTTAGATACAGCTAAGGACATATGGGAACATGCCAAGAAGCTTTATTCTGGGCAGGATAATACTACAAGGGTATATCAACTTTATCAGGAGTATTTCGATCTGTAGCAAGGGAATAAAACCCTAGAAGAGTACTATGCTAGTATGAAGAACCTCAGAAATGAACTCAATGTCTATCATCCCTTCACTCTAGATGTTAAGGTTCAGCAACAACAGAGGGAACAACTAGATGTCACTAGGTTCTTAAATGTATACCCATCGTGTCAAGCCTTCTATGGGAATAAATTGAATCATTTAAGTTCTTGTGTTTCCCAAAAAACATCCATCAAAGTATTTGATGGAGTTTTGATGAGGCAACAGTATCTGCACTATCTCTGCTATAAGATGGAGAAAATTTTGCAACTGTGAACCACTCCTTGATTATGATGGAGTTGGTGGAGATATCTCTTTATTCAGATCGTGGTGGTACCAACGAGCCCTTAAAGCATCTAAACCCTAGAGTAGCTAGTTTGAAACAGTTATCTTCCCTTGTATAATCCTTAATGTTCACCATAGAAATTAGTACACAATGAACAAAAGTTTCCTTGGTCATAATTACAGTTGCATCATGATCTTGTCAATATTATTGGTGGTTATTTGGTTCAACTTTTAATGTGACATTTATGCTTTTGATTGATAACCGAATTATTATTTTAAACAATGAAAACAAACATAAAATGATGAATTAAATGATTATTCCCTCATGTTTCGCTTACGGTTAACACCTCCTACCTTTCTTGCAAATTTCAGAATGATGTAATTTCTGCTTATCCATGTGTTGCATCTTGATGTATGAGGCCCTATAGCTACTACTTCTTTACTTAGTCGTTGATATTTTTTAACTTTTGTTGATAATTTTTCTTGGTGTTCTTAGGTTTATTTGATGAAATCCAAACATCAAGTATGTACCATTTTTTACAACTTTCATAAAATGGTGTGTATGCAATTTGAAAGACTGATTAAAAGTTTTCTGATTTGACAATTGGGTTTTAGTACTTGTTTACAGACCTTCAAGCTTTTCTGAACATGGGATAGAATATCAGGCTGTGTGGGGACATCTCAGCAAAATGGGGTTCCTAAATGAAAAAAAAATTAAAGTTGTTCAGTCCCTCAAGTTTGGTATGAATGTACGCAACACTTTCTAGTTACACATTGTTCTTACTACCTCTTTTCTCATTACTTGGCTCTCCTTGGGTTCCTTATTTCAAGTTTTTTATTGAGTTTGTTTTTCTAATTGACATTTGTTTCCTATTCCACCTAAAGTCTTTGGTTGTATTTGCAATGTTCATGTTCCTCCCTGTTCTCGGTCTAAACTTGATCCTCGTGACCTCAAGTGCATTTTTTGGGCTACTTTGCTTTTTAGAAGGGCTATAAATGTTATTATCCTATTTCTCAATGAAAGTTTGTGTCCATAGATGTATCATTTTTTAAGCCCACTCGTTTCTTTACTCCTAAAGTCACTTCTCTTCAAGGGAGAAATATCCAATGGTGGAAGAGACGGTAATTGGTTTTCTTGCTCCTATTCCTGTTCATCCCTTGGTCTTTGACTCTAATGGGCCTTCTATTGTCCCTATGGAAGGTGGACAGAAAATCAACAAGAATTTACAGGTGTATGGCAAACACAAATGAAGAAAATAACCATTATATGAACAATCACCACAACATCCTCCTTTTCGGATGAGAAAAAATTCTTGTGAAGGAAGTGTTCATGGGTCTTGATCATAATTTTCAAGGTGCTAAGGCGAGGCTAGGCGACAGGGGGTCGCCTAGTCGCCTAGGCGATGAATTTTTTTTAAGTAAAACCATATATCCTAGGGTAGTTCCTAGGTTCCATAACCATCTTTCCTTAATAATTATTCATAATTTTCATAAGAAAAGTATAAGTTTCATGTTTAAGTCTAGAAAATCAACATTTATGAGAAGAAAAAGAACAAAGTAAAGAAAATTCAAAAAATATAGGGAACCCCTACTTTTGTTATAGGAAAGAAGAAAAGAAAAGGAAGAAGAAGAAGAAGAAAATGTGTTGATTAGACAAAATTTTAAGTTCTTCCTTTGCTTATAGGTTCAGGTTTTGAAAATTTTGAGGGTTCAATCAAGGATCAAAATTTCGATACGATACGCCCCATATCGGGTGTATTGTATTGTATCTTTGGGGTCCCGATACCTGTTTGTAGGTGTTTTTGGGGGACCCATTTTTTTAAATAATATATATATTTGAAAATGAAATTGAAAACCAAAGAAATAAAAAAAAAATAGGGGGAGTATCGTTATAAGTACCGATACACCTCTGCCAATACACAAAGGTGTATCAATACTTTGAGCCATGGTTTCAATACAACAGTTAGCAATGTTGCATTGATTAAACCCTAAGAAAATAAGAAAATAATAAAAAGAAATTAGTATATAAACACATAAAAGTATTTTATAACCCAGTGCACAAAACAGCTAGGCGAATGGGCGTGGTGAGCCTCCAAGGGCGCCTTGTCGCCTAGGTGTCGCCTTGACAACTATGGTCCTGATGGAGATACTCTTGATTGAGTAAGGTGGTTAGAGTCATGTTTAGTAGTTTGTTTTGTCAAATTTGTGCTAGATGAGGAGGAACTTATGAATTCGGTCCATGCAAAATTGCAACCAAGAAGTATTAAAGTTAGAAAGTTAAATACATGGTTTTTCCTCTTTATTTTGAGCTATAAGGCTGCAAAGGAATATTTGGATTGTGAATGGAATTGGTTGGTTGGAGCCATACCTGAGGTGGGTGTTAAAATTTTTGTATTAATCAACATTTTTGGTATTTTTCTTCATGTATGGTGCTTACAAATGACCTGGGTGGTGGGAGATGCTTGTGGGAGCTTAAAAAATTGATCAGTGGACAAATGGATAGAATGTTTTGATAGTGGCATGAATTCTAATTGAAGTAGAAGAGGTTCACTTTGTTCCATTGTCCTTGGTGCTAAACTTAGCTAAGGAGATCTAAGATTAGTGGTGGAAGGTCGTTCAAAGGTGGGGGATGAAAGGTTGTGATTTGAAAAGGATGAATTCGAAGGGTCAATCGGTCAAGGAGGTGAAAGTTTGGAGGTTGAATACAAGGGATTTTTGAGAAACATTTTGATGCTGAGGTGGGCACGTATTTAGAAAAGTATTTGGGGTTTGATTTTCATAGTAAGTTGAAGAGTTGTGAATTGGGCTAGAGGGTTTAGTTATTTGGGTTGGAGATACATCAAGTTTTCGGTTTGGGTTTGGGCAACCTAATTGTGCAAGGAGTCTCTAATCATGTTGGTTGTAAAATCTCATTTGGCTCAACTGTTCTAGGTTAGATCGGGTTTGTTTCTGATCCATCATATTAGTTGAGGTTTGTAGGGTCGGCCAAAATTCTTCTTTTTTTTTTGAATGAGAAAAAGGCGCTTGTGCAAGATGATGGCGCTAGGTTGTCATCCATTGTTGGTGAGGTTGTAGTTCCACTGGTGCTAGGGCAAGAGAAATCTAGGGTCTTTAGAAGGTTGTAGAGGAGGAGTAAGGTTTTTGTAGTGATTTTGAAGGGGCTTCTTTATGTAAATCTATGAGATTGGTGGCAGGGGATTTGGTAAGGTTAAGTGATGAGGGAGGAGTTGATGGTTGTCAATAAGTAGGAGTTGGTGTAGAGGAGGGGCAAGTAGAAGCTATATTTGGTTTGTCAATTTGGAAGGGTGTTTCTCAGGCCTATTTATTTGGTTTCTTGGAGGTTGTGGAGTTGGCTTGTGGTGATAAAGATGTGGTGGAGTACCATCAGCCTGAAATTGAGGTTAGGGCTTCAAAAGTCATAGGATCAAGAGATTTTTTTTTTTGAAGTTTCTATTGGCAGATTGGGCTTAGGCTTAGGTAGGAAGGTGGAGGGTGGCTAGGATGTGGACCTAAAAGGGGATAAAGTGAAATATAAAGTTTCAGGTTTTCAAAAATAGATGAAGGGCCCAAAAAATTGACAATTAGTACATATATTGAAGATTTTTTCATGGCTAAAAGAAGGAATTTCTGGTGCTGGCCCTTCCAATAAATTTAAAAGGGTATATGAAAGTCAAAATAAGTGATATCAATCAATTTCAAGAATATGAGCCGAAAGGGGTTAGGGTTATCTTTGATGGTCAAGTGGATTGCACTTGTCAAGATATCGAAGAAGAGTTGGTGAATAAAGACTTCGATGTAGGAGTGAGAACAAAAGAACAAAGTACAAACAAGTTAGAACAAGGGGTTCAGAAAATATAGACCTTTATGGGTAGAAGGAAGAGGTGAAGAGGTCTCAGAAGAATCTCTTTAACAGAGAAAGGCGGTTATGGATGAAACTCATGTTATGCTGGGCGAGTTAAATTTGGAAAAGGTGGTTAATAGGGAGGTGGAGGTGAGTAAAATCTTAGGGCAACTTTTTTTTTTTTTTTTTGGTTTTTGATAGATAAATCTTAGGGCAACTTTCCTTCATGGGGGGTGAGGAATCTGCAAGAAAGGTCTCTAGTGAATTAGTAGAAAATGGAGGTTGATTTTCGAAGAAAGGGACATTTGCAGGAGCTAAGTGGGGATGTTTCTTATTTGTGTTTTTTTCTTTTGTTGTGGAGTTTGAGGGATTTATCTTTATTGGGATGTTTTTGGGGGGTGATTTCTTATGACTCTTGTTATACTTCTTTTTTCTTCTTAATGAATTTTATTTTTTTATTTATCTTGGGAAAAAACTCCTTTGGATTTAGGTATTTTTCTTTCCTTATCCATCTATTTCTAGTTTATCTTCTAATCCTGATGCTCCTAATCTTGCTACTATTTCCTATTATTAATGTTTACCCTCCCTCTGACCTTGATTTGCCCATTGTCCTCATAAAGGGAAAGAGGTCCTGTACTTGTCATCTTATTTCTAACCATGTGTCTTACCGCTCTATTTCTCCAACTTACTATACTTATATGCCTCTAGTGAGTCCATTTATTTGCCCACTAGTATGTTGGATGCACTTTCCAAACCTAAATGGAGATGAGGACATTGGAGCATTAGAAAATAATGGTACTTAGGAATTGGCGGATTTGCTTCCATTTGAACATGCACCGATCTCCCTTGTTGTGTTGAGGATTTCCCTTATGAGCTGTCTATAAATCCAGGCTCCCAACTTTCCCTATTGCAGCCAATCAATCAACAATTTAGAGTCACCCTCTATCTCAATTTGGTTTAACCCCAATTGTTTGGCATATCTTACACCTTGAAGCAAGGCCATCACCTCTGCTCTCAATGAGCCTCCACTCCTATTGGTCTTGAAAACATAGCCACAATTCTGTCATTTTCATCGCTGAATACTCTTCCTATACTTGAAGGGCCTGGCTTACCTCTAGAACTCCCGTTGAAGTTCAATTTCACTATTTGTTGTGTTGGTGGGGACCATAATTCCTGCACAATAGGTTTTGTGGAAGTTGTAGATGCCACCACTTCCTAATTCCTATAAATGCCTTCAGCTGAGAAGTCTTTAAACAAATCCAAAGTTTTCAACCATCGAATAGTCATAATGATTATCCTTTCTACAATTGCTTACTTGGATTTCTTCACTCCTTTAAAGATTCTATTTTTCCTTTCTTCTCAAACTGACCATAAGATATCTGCTCTTGTGGCTCTCCACATTAATCTTCCATGTCTCTTCGGTTGCCTGAAAAAGCTTGGGTCAAAACGGCTTGCCACATCTAGGGGAGGTGTCCACTTGCAACCAAAGATAGAAGAGAACCAGGCTCAAATAAAGCACACAAATGGACAAGAAATTAATAGGTGTGTGATTGTCTCACTAGAGCCAAACAAAGGCTACAAACATGGGGTGATAGGCATACATTCGGCCTTTTTCCTTGCAACATATATAGAGTAATGATTTTTTTGAAAATCACCTCCCAACAAAAAGCTTGAATTTTTGGGGGTACAGGATGACACCAGATCTCCTTTGAAGGAAAGCTCCTTGTAGGGTTTGATGATTGAATGAGGACATCAAAGAAGGAGGAACAACTGAACAAGGAATACACCGGATGGAGAAGGTTTCCAAATTCTACTGTCCAAACAAGATTAATCTAGGTAGGTTGACCCTAGAAGGTTAATTAATTCATCCACCATTGTCATTTCTGACTCCCTTAGACCTCTCCTCAAACCCAAGTCCCAAGAGTTATTAGTAAAAACTAAAGAGATCACTTTTCTTTTATTTTTTGATAGTGAATAAATAGAAGGGAACCTTTCATTAATGGGAATGTCTCCAACCCAAACATCTTCCTAGAACAACACTTTATTTCTTGCACAAGCATCAAATTTGACGTGAGGAAGGAATGAAGGTAAAATACCATGATTAGCTTTCTAGGGAGAGCATCGGGAAGCCCTGGGGTTGACTCCTGCATCCCAACCATTGTTTGCCAATCCATGAATGCTAATAATCACTCTATGCCAAAGTCTGTCCTGTTCCAATGGCAGTCTCCATAACTATTTCCCCAATAATGCTGTGTTTCTTAGCCTAAGATTTCCTATCCCTGAGCCCCCTTCATTTCTACTTATAGAAACCACCTCCCACTTCACTAGGTGGTCTATTTTGGTGTCTCCTAGTTCCCAAAGGAAATTCCTCATAATCTTCTCTAGTTGGTCTGCCACTTTCACTAGTATCCTAAAGGTATATAGGAAGTACACTAGTAAGTTAGCCAAAGTTGACTTTATTAGGGTTATCCTACCTCCCAAAGAAATGTAGTTTCTGTTCCAATTCACAAGTCTCTTTGTAAATCTCTCAATCACTGGATACCAAAAACTATTAGGATTTCCCCCCAATGGTAATCCTAAATAAAGTAATGGCCAATCCCCTACTTCACACCCCAATAATCCAGCTAGCCGAGTCACCTCTTCACTCCCTAAATTTACTCTTGCCACACAACTCTTGCCCCAATTAATCTTAAGGTTGGAGATGCTCTCAAATTTATGGACTGTCCTTTTTAGGTTCATAAGTTCTTCTGTTTTCTCTTCACAACAAAATAATATCATCTGCAAATTTTAGGTGTGTTACCACCACTTCATTCCATCCAACTCTCCAGCCTCTAACCATATTGTTGGCATCTGTCCTTATGATCAACTCATTCAACACATCATATACTAGAGTAAAAAGGAACGGGGATAGAGGATCTCCTTGTCTAAGGTCCCTTTTGGTAGGAAAAAATCTCTTGCTACTTCATTTACCATAATTGAATAATGACATGAAGAAATGCAACCCTTCACTTATTTACACCATCTTTCTCCAAAACCCCTACGCTTAAGAATTTCCAACAGAAACTCCCAATCCACCATGCCATAAGCTTTCTCTAAGTCGAACTTGCAAACCAGTCCCTTTTGCTTTTTCCTTCTTCTAAATTCTACACATTCATTAGCAATGAGAATTTGATCCATTATTTGTCTCCCAAACACAAAAGCCCCTTGATTTGGAGAAATCATCGAGAGAAGAACATATTTTATTGTTAGGGCCAAAACCTTGGAAATGATTTTGTACATGCTTCCTTTCAGACTTATGAGCCTAAAATTCTTTGGCTGGATTGCATCCACTTTCTTTGGTACCAAAGCTCTCTCCAACCCTCCACTTATTTCCCAACAATTTTGATAGAAAGCCATTGTAAAACCATCAGGTTCTGGGGCTTTAGATCTCTCCATCGAGAAGACTGCATTTTTCACTTCCTGAACCTCAAATTTCCTTTCCAAGGAATCCAACAACTCTCTCCAACCCTCCAGTCCAGGCCCTCTAAGTTTTCTCTTGACCTCCTTGGACCCTCATAGAGGGTTTTGAAATGATTAACAAAGGCTTGGGCTATGTTCTCATCTCTTGTCAATACTTGCCCATTCCATTCCAATTTCAATACTGAGTTTTTCCTCTTTCTCCCATCTGCCAACATATGGAAAAAACTGGTATTGCCATCCCCTTCCCTGAGCTATTGACATCTAGATTTTTGTCTCCAAGTAACCTCCTCTTTTCATAGAATGTCTTCTAGATCCTTTTTCAACCCCCATCTCTCTTTCCTCTCTTCTAAACTCAAACTTCTCTTAGCTTCCTCACCATCTAGTTCCTCTATTCTTCTGAGAATTTCCTGTTTCCTTTCTTCAGTCTTTCCAAAAATCTCTTTATTCCACATCTTAATTCTTGTTTTCAGCAATTGCAATTTCTCATAGAATCTATAACCCTTCCATCTGAAATCCACTTGATCTTCCTCCCACCACTCCTTCACCTTCGGCAAGAATGCAGGGTGTAGAAGCCACATATTCTCAAATTTAAAAGGGCAGGGGCCACCCCCCAATCTCTCTTGGGCAGTGGTCTGAAACAGGTCTTGGTAGTGCTGTAACTACTAATCCCTGCCAAACCACTTCCCAATGAATTGTGAATAGGAATCTGTCTAACTTACAACAAGTGGGAGCCTCTTGAAAGTTTGACCAAGTATAATTTTCCCTCTGAATAGGAAAGTCCTACAACTCAAAGGTCTTTATGAAGAGGTTAAACTTCCTCATACTTGTTGTAACCCAGTGATTTGGGTTGTTTGATTCACTCAAAAATCTTATGACATTAAAATCTCCTCCCAAACACCAGGGACCCTCCCGTAGACCTCTCACTATTGCTAACTCCTCCCAAAGTCCTTCCCTTTCCTTATAAGAGGTGGGTCCATACACATTAGTTAAAACCCATTCCCAATCATCCATCCTCTTCAACTTAATGAACACTGAATACTTCCCAATTAACTCCTCAGTACACTCCATCTCTGCATTTTCCCACAAAGTTATAATTCCCCCTAAAACTCCCCAAGATTGTGCATATGCCCAACTTATGTCTCTCGTTGACCATATACTTCTTGCCCAATTCCTGTCTAACCCAGACAACTTAGATTCTTGAATCAACACGATATCTAGTTTTTCTGTTCTCAACAGATCCCTAATCACTCCTCTTTTTCTTGAGCTTCCTAACCCTCTTTCATTCTAGCTTATCAATTTCATGGAGACCGCGACAAAATACCCCTTAAGCAAATAAACCACTCACTGCTTCTTCTTCTCCTTTTTCCAACACTCTCTTTATCATAATCCACCTCATATTTTAGCCTTTCCACCTCACTTAATTTTTTCTTTATCTACTTTTTTACACCAGCTCCTTTAGATCTAGGCTCCTCTAGCTTCTCTTTCCCCTTTTTCTTTCTATTGGGACCCTTTTTCTTTGTTTACCCCCTTTTTTTTGTGCCAGCTTTTGCATTTAATCTGCCATCACCCTATACTTCCTCTTCAACAATAGGATTAGGAGTGTCACCCTCTTCATCCCTTTCAATTTGTTCAGCCATCTCTTCCTCCACCTGAATTCTAAACAGTTCCATAATCAGCTCCCAAATTCTATCCCCGAATTCCATGTCTACCATTTGTGAAAACAAATCTCCAATTACCTCCGTTTCCTGCATTTGGTCATTCTGATTGGAAGACTGCAAGGTTGGGTTAGTCTCCCCTGTAGACACAACATACACAGGACTAGAAGAAACATTAGTAGCAACAAAAATCGGATTCAAAAGAGACTTTTGTAAACAGGTAGGATTTGCCGGAGGATTTGGTGACCCCTTAACCCCAATCTTTTGGCTAAAGTCAGAGGTGTTACCTTCAAAACCACTCTCTAGATAGTTAGCTGTGGGAACAGGGCAGTTTGTGGCTCTACCAAGATGTGCTTGGTTGACTTTACAGCCCTAACTAATATCCTGTATTTGGTCTTGTTCTAAACACAGATCTCCGCTATTCTTTGTCTTAGATTTTGCTTCCCCCGAAGTGGTGCCTAATCTTCCTTCCCCTTTGTCAGGCTGGACTAAGTCTAGGAAGTGTAGTAGAGAGATCTTCATCAAACAATAGTCTCAAGCCATCTGCCGCTTCTTCCCCAAGTCGAGAGTGGCACTTACTTTGAACACTTACAAAGCTAAAACCTTCAGAGTTCTCTCTTTCCGTACTGTCCTCTAAACTTATCCACCCTGAATCTAATGTTTCACCCCTGTTCTTTGTTCTATTGTACCTTGGATTTAGCTTCTCTGGACTAGTAGAATAGGAAACCAGTCTCGGCACCCAAGCAAGCCCCAAACTGGAACTTCTCATCGAGCCTGCTGTTGGATAATTGTGTTTGGAGAAAGAAAGCGCCGCTGCAAATTCTGTTTGGGACAATGGTACACCCAAGCAAAGGTCCCCCAATTTTCGAACTCATGTTGTAGTCACGTGATCACTTAAGTGATCACATGACTTCCTTTTTAATGGGCCAGGCCTATTTGGTCCAACAGCTCCATTTTCTTTCAATTGAGCCAAGTTTAATGGGCCAGACCTAATCAGCCCAACAGCCCCCCCATTCTCTACTAGAGTTATGTGTCTATTTAGTTTTTCTTGTGACTGGGCCAAGCCAATCGAAGGCCCACCCCTGGCCATTTGTTTGAATTTAAACCTGCCACACCTTCACCCTTTGAATTCATTAAAGCCTGAGCGAAGGTTTTACACCTACCTGTTGAAGCTCTGACCTTTTGCTTTGAATTACCATACTAAGAGGTAGCTTGATTTACGCCTTTCCAATTCTCAGTCATTTTAGTTTCCTTATTCATGAAACTTCCTAATTTTCTCTGTTCTCCTCTCTTTCCAAGGTTTCCTCGATACCAGGTTTTGGCTAAGTACCTCGTTATTTGACCTGGTGGTGACATGCCTTGGTGATGAGCTACTTGGTGGCGAACTGCCTGGGGGCGAACTGCCTGGTGGAGAACTGCCTGGAGGCGAACTGCCTGGTGGCGAGCTCCCTGGTGGCAAGCTCCCTGGTGGCGAATTGCCTGGTGGCGAGCTCCCTGGTGGCGAACTGCCTGGGGGTGAACTGCTTGGTGGAGAACTGTCTGGGGGCGAACTGCCTGGTGGCGAGCTCCCTACTAGGTGGCTTGTGACTTAGAGAATGGTGGAGCTCCCTGGTGCAGCGCAACCTGACTGTCCTCTGCACGAGGTGGTCTTCTTTCCTTTGTAGGTAGTGGGAGCTGAGGGACATTCGAGAACTCCATCTTTTCATCCTCTTTGTAGGCGGTGGGAGCTGAGGGACATGCGAGAACTGAATCAGAGGACTCGGGGGTATTTTCCCGGTAGGGGCTCTCCGATGCTTAAGTTAGCACTCTGATTGTAGAGAGCTTTGAAGATGATATTGGAGAAACGAGAGAGCTAGAGAGCAGGGATTACCTCCATTTTTTTCCATACCCTTCCCCTTTGGGGGGTGAGGTCTTTATATACCGGAGTCCTCGCGGGTTAGGTGGGTGAAAAGCCTCCAAACGGTAAGACTCGTCACATCCTGTCAGAATTGGGGTACGGTGGTGAACTCCTCGAGGTCGTTAGGCTGGCGTTTGTGTCAGGCGGCCAGGTCGGTGCCTGGGCCAGGTTGTCAGGGCGGCACCTGCGTCAGTCGGCGGGTCGGTGTCTGGGCCAGGTTGTCAGGTCGGCACCTGTGTTAGTCGGCGGGTCGGTGTCTGGGCCAGGTTGTCAGGTCGGCGCCTGTGTCAGTCGGCGGGTTGGTGTCTAGGCCAGGTTGTCAGGCAGGAGATCTTCTTGCGACGTGCCAAACTACTCGTGTACCGAGCTACCCTACAAGTGGCGAGCTGCCTGGGGGAGCTATTCCGTGTTGCTTGTGGCGAGCTCTGCCGAGCTCTGCCGAGCTGCCTGGCTCTTTGGTGAGCTACCGAGCTCCTTGGCGAGCTCCTTGGTGAGCTACCGAGCTCATGGGGTATGCATGCCGAGTTTACCGGTGGGCGTCTTATGGGCGGCTTGGTCGGATCATGTGCTAGGCTGATCCAGGTTGGCCAGGTCGCGCAGGCCGCACGCAGGTCGCGCATGCCGCACGTAGGTCGCGCAGGCCGCGCGCAGGTCATGCCAGGCCTCGCAGGCCATGCGTAGGTCGCGCTAGGCCGCGTGCAGGCCGCCCGTAGGCTGCGTGCAGGTTGTGCCAGGCCGGCCAGACCGGTGCCCGGGTGGGTCACCAACTTCGTAAGTTGTTGCCTGGGTGTTTGCCTAGTTGTCACGAGGTGCCACGTGTCGCAATTTTACTAGAGGGCCAAATCTGCCCTCATCAGCTTCCACAGAGGAGGTTATCCAAGCTTTGGACATTTGATCATATGAGAAAACATCTACAAAACATGGGATGAGTTCTGGCTTCACTCCATTCACCTCTATAATCACAGCTCGAAGATCTGAGGCATCCATAGTCAAGAGTTCCCCACCAGACAACTTTGCAATTCTGTTAAAAATCTCATCCGACCATAGATGATAAGGCAGCCCCAGAATTCTCATCTCAATTCTATCTATTGGGTTTATAGTTTTCTCATTACAACTTGGGGACCATCTTCCAACCACTGCCATTCCTTGCTTTGTTACTGCCGACACAGCTTCGAAGTCCGGTCAGGGATTCCTACAAGAAGTCACCACCTTCTGCCCATCAATAGGAATAATATGCAGCATTTCTGATATCTTCAAAATTTGTTGAATCTCTTCACCCAGGGGTTTCCAATCTGTAACATCCTTACTCATGGATAATACTAATTTGTTCTCCCTGTTGTTGAATCTCTTCACCCAGGGTTTTCCAATCTGTAACATCCTTACTCATGGATAATACTAATTTGTTCTCCCACTCTGTTTTGGCTTTATTGATCCACATTCTCATTGACCCTAATCTTTCATCAATCTGAACATCCTTATCCGTATTGCTTCCCTTATTTTGTGTTTCCTTTCAGTCTGTTAGTTCCATCTTCTCTTCAAGCTTCTTCTGATCCTCTTCCTTTCTGATTGGAGAACTTCGTCTTTCATATACTAACTCCAGAAAATCCTACATTGCTTGTAGTTGTTTATCCCAACCCGATGCTTCTCTCCCTTCAGGGAAGCAAGTGAACTGTTTCTGACCCTCTCCGTAATATTCGTATATACCCACAAATCTTCCTTTTTTGTTTTCTCTTCTTTCAGCAGAATACCTTCTTCCCTCTTCGCTTTTCTTAGCTCCACTACCTTTAGGGCAACTCCTCTTCTTGTCCTAACTTCTTCCAAGACAACCATTTTTGCCTCAATCTTCAGAACTGTTCTCCATCTTCTTTATGGTGCAAACTCCATTCCCATTTCCAAGAGTTCTTTTAATATTTGGAGAAACAGTAACTATTTGTATTTGAGTTCTTTGCAGAGTGCTCTATATTCCTTCTGAAGACGCTTTACACAGGACTTCTCTACCATTATATAACAGCTTCAGAATGACACTGACACCAAGGTTAAGAGATCCAGATTCCTAAATGGTTCCTTTGGTTCTTCCACCAACAAAGCTTCAATTTGTCAACTGGAATTAGTCTAACTCCACCATCCTGAATGTTGGCTAT
Source organism: Nelumbo lutea (assembly GCF_056320005.1). Classification (NCBI taxonomy): domain Eukaryota; kingdom Viridiplantae; phylum Streptophyta; class Magnoliopsida; order Proteales; family Nelumbonaceae; genus Nelumbo; species Nelumbo lutea. The sequence continues at coordinate 9,045,456 of NC_142690.1, forward strand.
ATTGCATGAGCTAACACCTGCTTGGAGTCCATCAAGTAGGCCTTGAACGTAATCATAGAAGTAATCAGGATTATCACAAACAGAGAAGGCATGAACTTTTGCCTTCAAATCACTCAGCCATGAACTTTTGCATTCACCTTGTCTTAAATTTTATGGTTGGGAGATTGGGTTGTTTGTAGTAGTAGGTGAAATATGTCTTTGAGGTTTTGATTTGTAGGAGGTTTTGTTGTCTTTCTTTTCTTGGGTAACTTCTAGTCACCTTTTTGTATTTTCTTTCTTTCTTTAAAAAATTATTTATCTTCAAAAAAAAAAAAAAAAACTTACCAAATTGCAAGAGGAAGGTGTGTAGGTTAAAGAAAGCTTGTATGGGTTAAAACAGTCCCCAAGAGCTTGGTCCTATGCAGAAAAACCAAGTTGATATTACACTCTTTATTAGATGAGGAGATGGAGGCATTGTGGCTGTAATGGTTTATGTAGATGACATTATTGTAATAGGGGACAACAAAGAAGAAATCCAATAGTTGAAGTCCTTAGAGAGGGAGTTTGAAATTAAAGACTTGGAAAATCTAAGATACTTTCCTGGGATTAAAGTGAGCAGGTCTAAGAAGAGTATATTTATTTGTCAAAGGAAGTACACTCTAGATTTTATCAAGGAGACAGGGATGATGGTAGACTAGAAAACAAAAGAAATAAAAAAGATTGAAGAAAGAAGAGAAGAAGAATATTCTTGAGCGTAGAGGAGGAAAAGAAGAAGATGATGGGAGAAGAGGAAGAGAGGGCCAAAAAACTGATCAGGGTGTCTCTCTCACTATCTTTTATATTAAAAGAATAAAGAAGTCCAATCCCCTATATGACCTCAATAGGGACGTTATTGAGACAACTAAGAAACACAACTTTAAAAGAACATAAAAAATATAAAGCCCATGGACCAAAGGCCCAATAAATCCTAATAAATAAAAGAAGCTAAACATTCATAGTATCCACTTTCTTAACAGGTAACAAGCCGACTGAGACATCAATTGGGCAGAATCATCACGTTGGAGATTAGGATTGTCATCATTTAATTGATGCCATGAAATATCATGTTATTGATGAGAAAATGATGCCATGAGATACCAATGCCTACATAGTTAGTAGTGTAATTCAATTTATTCATGCTCCAATAACTATACATTTAGAAGATTCCCATTATCATTTTGAGATATTAAAGTCTACTAATCATTGACACCTTTGAGTATAGGTGTATACAAATGATGATTGGGTTGGATTCATCATAGATAGGAGATCAATGTCTAGGTACTATTCCTTGGTTGGCGGTAGTTTGGTTACTTGGCATGGTTAGAAACAAAATGTTGTAGCAAGGTCAAGTTCAGAAGCTGAATTTTGACCAATAATTCATGGTGTATGTGAAACCTTGTGGCTAAAATTGGTGCTTGGTGACCTAGGGGTGTGCATAACTGGTCCTATGAGTTTATCATCACCATCATCATCCAACTATATGGGGTTGGCTACATGATTCCTGTTTTGCCAATCTATTCTATTTAAAGCCAAATCCAATGTTAAATTATTAGTGCTTAAATCATTTCTTACTACTACCAATGAACTTGAATATGTTTAATCAATTCATCTATGATTAGTGCACATAGATGAGTGCTAAGTGCTGAACCTCGGTGAAAACCAATTCTAATTGTAAAATTTGAAGTCTCTATCATTGGTGTTTTAACATTGGTTGTTGCCCCCTCATGCATATCCTTAGGTCTATATACCTATTTTGAACCCTTTCTTTTCAAAGACCCACTATATTATAATTCTCGTAAGAAAAAAATCTATTCAACTTATGTTTGACCCACTATTAAATGTTATTAAGTGTTCGTCATTCTTTTGAAAAAAGGTGTTCAAAGTGATGCTAGTCGGGAAATTAAGCAAAAAGTAACATTAGGTGACAAGATGTTTTCTCTGGGGTGCTTTTATGTTGAACTTCCTATGCATCCATCTCAGCAGCCTTCTTATGGAAGGAAAAGGCAATGCCGGTTGCCTTTTTGCTTTATGATATAATTAGTTTGTTTATTTTTTATTTGCTTGCGCTTTCTATGATTTTAACTTTTTTGTTTGGATTCAATTTTAAATATAACTTTTTATTTATTTTTTGAATGGAATTGATTATATTACATACAAATTATTAAAATTTTATGATTACATATGATATTTCCTTATGAAATTAGTGAAATGTGCTTTTATGTGCAAAATTTGTTAATATTAACTTTCTTTCAGTAGCGTTCTATGCAAGATAATAAGAAACTGGAAACATGACACATGTCACCATGGATTGCATCCAACATATTATTAGATCTTATTTATTTACCCATTTATTTTATGAGTTGTGACTCTTCTCTTACTTCCCATTAATGTTTATCCATAGGTTGCGAAAGAAAATGCCGATGTCATCATCATGGATGATAATTTTACAACTATTGTGAATTTAGCAAAATGGGGGCGTGCTGTTTATATAAACATTCAAAAATTTGTACAGTTTCAGTTGACAGTAAATATCGTTGCTCTTATGACCAATTTTATTTCTGCCTGCGTATCAGGTGTGTAATCCATTGATCTTTTATTTATTTCTTTCTTTCATAATTTGGAAACCATGTTAATTTTCACAAGTATATTTCAGGAGCTGCCCCTCTTACGGCTGTGCAGTTGTTGTGGGTGAACATGATTATGGACACACTTGGGGCCTTGGCACTGGCTACAGATCCTCCCAATGATGAGATGATGAAACGGCCTCCTGTTGGGAAGGGTGTTAATATCATCACTGGGCCCATGTGGAAGAATATTATTGGTCAGAGCATTTATCAACTGGCTATCCTTTCAAGTCTTACATTTTGTGGGAAAGGTGTCTTGAGATTTCTCAGACTTGGTGGTTGGAATTCTAGTTCTGTTCTCAATACCTTGATCTTCAATACCTTTGTCTTATGCCAGGTAAAGTTTACTATTTTTAGCTCATATTTTGAAATATGAATGCTTTTCTTAATTTCTATATTCTGCAATCTCTGTTATTGGATAAATGGATAGGATTATTTTATGTTTTTATTTTTTGTTGATGGCGTGGAGATTTGTTCTGACACTGACTATATATCGAGAATTCATTAATTGTTACCTCAAATATATACATACAAAGAGAGTAAGAGACAAGAAAAATACAAGGAAAACTAAACAGAAAAAACCAGGAAAAGGAATAGATGGACAAAAAAAAAGAACCCCAACCAAGCTCCCCCAAAGGAAATGCAAATCAATCGACTTCTATACTAGTAAGTTTAAGGTCTTAGGGATATAAGAAGGTGAACAAGGTATACAGAAATGTAGAAATGTAGAAGAACTAGGAAGATAAATTACAAAGTGATTAGATGAACTTGATAGCTGTTTTATGGGCTGTGTGACCAATCATTACGTCCCACGCCTGCCATAAAGTGTATATGGCCCACAATCACTCAATCTCTCACTTTCATTTAAGGTTGGTGTGTAGCAACATGATTGGTCCCACGGCCTGTAAAACAGCTATCCAGTTCAGCCAATCCGCTCTCAAATATGAGGACCTAAATCATGTGCACTGAGAATGATGACTAAAATATATTTGTCATAGTTGTTAGGGCATCTAGGTGATCTGGATGAAAAAGAAGCACACAGGCAACTAGTCCCCTAGGCAATAAGAATTTTATAAAATAAGAAACCAAAGTTTTGGTTAGTTACCTAGTTTCATATACCAATCAGTATACATATTAATTCTCTTTATCAAGAACATTAAATTTCCTCCCAAAACATGGAAAATCATCATATCTAGAAGACAATAGTATTTTAACATATACTTGGGTTTGGCCTTGGCAGGGATATTCAAAATATAGGGCTTTCTGGGATTCTATTGTGGATAAATTTATTAAAAAAAAATAGTTATGGAAGAAAAACTACATTTCATTGGGAGGGAGAATTACCTTGATTAGATCCATCTTGTCTAACCTTCCTATTTATTTCCCCTGTTTTCAAAATTCTGAAGACAATGGCAAAGGATTTAGAGAAGATCATGAGAGATTTTTGTAGGAGAATTGGGATTCAAAGAAAGATCATTTAGTAAATTGGACTATTGTTTGTAAAAGTAAGAAAGAGGGGGGGGGGTCGTGGCAAGCGGTCGTGGCAACTTCTGTTGGAAGAAGAAAGATTGTGGAAGCAGGTAGGGGTGTCAATTGGACTGGATTTGGTCCAATCGGATCCAGTCCAATGTGAGTTCATTATAAATGGACCAGGTCTAATCCAATCCAATGATTGTTTCGGACTAATTTGGACCGGTCCAATTCAATTTCTAGACCGTCCAATTTGTTCAAATTCATTTTGATTTAGATTGGTTTCAACCCAAACCCGGTTCATTGATACATATATTCTTATCTTATATCAATCGACCAGATATTGGCTTAGTCCAACTCAATCCAATATAAATTTGTTTCGGATGGACCAGGTCCAATCCAATCTAATAAATATTTTGGACCGGATTGGTCCGATCCAATATATCTTGTTGGTCCGTCCAATCCGTCCAAATTGATTTTGGACTGAATAGGGTCCAATCCAAAACCCTTCCATTGACACCCTTAGAAGCAGGTTATCAAGAGCATTCATGGAATGAATGGGAATGGTTGGGATGCAATGCTTAATGCAAGGGATATACTGTCAACTCTGTGGAAACCAATATCAAGTTTGCTTCCTTGTTTCCTAGCATTCATATGGCATGGTTTCTCTCTAGGGACAAAATTAAGTTTTGGAAGTTCTGTGGCGGGGGAACCTTTCAGTAAAAGATAAGTTTCCTTCTGAGGTTTCCAATGAAAGAAGTGCGGAGAAGGCCAGTCCTGCTTAAAGTGAGGGCTTTTTTTCTGGGAGGTTATTCAGTCCAAAATCAATACTTGTGAGACCTTTCAAAATAAGAGACCATATTGGTGTTTATCTTCTCATCATTGCCTTCTTTGCAAGGTGAGTTGGGAAAACTCTCTCCATCTACTGATCTTTTAATTTGTTCCTTTGTGACTGGTATTCAGGAGTGGATTTCTACCTTCATTGGGTGCAGGTGGACGCCCTCTTTGGATTTGTAATCCTTGTTCAACCACACTTTCTTAATCCACCCACAAGAAGATTAAAGATCCTATGGAGATGTTCCAGAGCTGCAATCTTATGGGCCATTTGGGAGAAAAGGAATGGAAGATTATTCAAGGAAAAGATTCAAGACAGGTTTTGCTAATTACTGTGAGAGTGGCACACTGGGTGAAATTATTAAGTTTGTTTGTCTAATGACTGATGATGTCATTAGAAATTGGGGGCTGCTCGTAAATTCAGCCATTTCTAAGGTTACTGTTCCTATTTGGGATCCACCTTGACACCTTTTAATCAAGCTTAACTTTGATGGATGCAGTAGATGCAACCCTGAACCCTCTGGCATGGAAATGCGGTTAGAACATCTTGAGAGAGATCAAGATGAAGGAAAGTGCCCTTGGCACTTGGCAGTATAGACACATCTTGAGAGAGATCAATGAGCTAAAAAGAGATAGAGTTGTTTTGATCCAGTGGGTATATAGATCAGCAAATGGGATGGCAGGCAGGTTAGCAAGACAAGGGGTTGAAAGAGAGAATCTGTTCTAGGGGATGGGATCCCACTTTGATGTATTGTACTTTAGGGCTAGTCTCACTTTAGTACCCAAACTTCTAAACGTGCCACTGTAGTGCCTAAACTCTCAAAAACTTCCAATTTAGTCCAAAATCATTAATCAGTGCTAGATGGCATGTGTAAGGATACAGATATCCTTCGATTTTTGGATAGGCGAGAGAAGCATCATTTCAAAATGGACAAGATAGCCATGTTTAAATCCCTTTTCACTACAATTGGGTACCATTGTTCACTTTATGACCTAACCTTTCTTCCGAAGAACTAATGCTTCCCATCGAAAAAGTTAAATGGAAAAATGTCGACAGAGGAGACGACATCGTCGCTAGAGAAGAGGGATCTGGGTTTCAAGAGAGGGTTGAGGCATTCAGAAATAGGGTTGCTAGATGAATTGGTAGCGTTGAATGCATTATTTAAAATCCTTGATGGCGTTGAATGCTAAAATAGGATTTCTATGCCAACTCTATATGGTTTGGTTAGATTTACAAGGTTCAAAACCTGGGGGAATGACTTGGTGGAATTAATGTTTTCTGCACCTGATGGAATCATTGTGAGGTAGCTACACGTTATCCTTAAATTAATGCATGTCAGGTTCTCTAATATCACAAGTCTTGTAACAATACTTTTGATGCGCATGTTTTCTTTTGGTAATTCCTTACAGGATCATCGATCACTGCCCATTTGTCTCGCAATATTTCTAACTACATCGTAACTGCATGGGAAGTTCTGATGATTAAATACTTGTTTGCTTTGTTCTCGTTGAACTTGTTCTATCAGGTATTTAATGAAATAAACTGTCGTGATATAGAGAAGATTAACGTTTTCCGTGGTATGCTTAACAACTGGATATTCATCGCCATCATGGTCTCAACAGTAACCTTCCAAATAATAATAGTGGAGTTTTTGGGCACTTATGCAAGCACTGTACCTCTAAGTTGGCAATTGTGGTTATTCAGCATATTAATTGGAGCTATAAGCCTGCCGATTGGAGTTGTCTTGAAATTGATTCCTTGCAAATCATCCATTAAGGGGAACACTACCAAGCACCATGATGGGTATGAGGAACTTCCTAGTGGTCCAGAGATGGCTTGAAAAAGGATTGAACGTCATACATGTAGTCGGCATTGAATTAGTTATTCCATTGTTGTTTTCTTGCTTCTATTCTTCTTTTCCATTTTTGCGGTAAACGGCATTGAACTAGTTTTTCTCAAGAGATTCCTTTAAAAGTAGTTTCCAGTGGGCTTGACCTTTTAATTTGTATATACAATTCTTTCATTCAATGAAATTTTGGCTGAAATCTTGTATATGTAGGTATTCAAGATGAATTTGCTAGGCACTATTCTCTTTTTTTCTTTTGTTTTTTTATGTGTTTTCTTTTAATACAAAATTAAAAAGCCATACTAATTCCATCTATTTGTCAATATGCTTTTATTTTTTATTCATTTAGAAATTTAACTTCAGTATTTTTGTCACATTGACTTGTGTTATTAACTCCCGTTCTCTCTCATTAACCCATATATTTAAGCCATTACTTGAATATTTGGCATTTAAGTTTAAATTCAAATCAAAATTGTTTCTTCCATTCTCTCTTATTCTCTCTCTTTCTCTCTCTCTCCTCATTAATTCTTGCCTTTAAATTTCCCTGATTAACTCAATTTTTTTGGCATAAAACTACAAATAAGAAGATTTAAACCTGTATGTGGGTTCTAAATTTTAATGCTTACACATTTTTCTTAGTGCATGTCTGTCAAAAGTTAAAAAAGGATAATTGATTATTAAAACTTGTATGTTTCTAAATATTAACAATAATTATATTGATTTTATTTATTTATCGTTGTTCAATGCTTGTGTCCAAGAAGTTCACACTCCATATAAAGCATTAAGGGGTGTTAGACAACATGGTTGATTTTGTTTTTGAAAACGAAAAACAACTGCCACCAGCAAAATTCTATATCAGCTGGCAGTTATTTTTGTGTTGTGTTGTGTTGTTTTTTTTTTTTTTTTAAGAAACTATGTTGTTGAACACTACCTAAATGGATATTGGCATTGAACAGAACTGAATGGCAAACCTGGATTCATGTAGCTGACCCAATGGCTTAAGAGATGATACATGTCTATCTTAATTTTTTCAAATATTCATGCACGTCTAAACCATATTCCAATACCTCTCAAAATTACCTTTGGCAAGGTTTACAGCCCGATGCATCGGTAGCGGTGTATCAAGCTGTATTGGCCCTCTCTTTTTTTTTTGTGAACCTGATTCAGAGGGGTCAATCTAAGACCCTTTTACCCCTGAATCGGGTTAAACCCTGAAACACCCCTTGTAATGGCGTATTGGAAGGTTTTTGATACAATACATATTGATTGATACGTATCGAAATTTCAAATCGGAAGGTTTTTGATACAATACATATTGATTGATACGTATCGAGAGATACAACATAATGTTGGATTGCACTTGTGCTTTCTAGAGGTTTTATTCACCATATGACAGACTGATTTCATATGCCTCTGTCGGAGCTAGGATCTGACAACTCTTGAATTGAAATAAGATACACTGGTGGGTTTAGCCATGCACAATCTGTAGCCCTATCTAAAACCCAGCAACACTTCGCAATCTGTAGCCATGCACAAGATGACAAAAATGTAACTTATAGCATTGGAGATCTGAAGCCAGTTTTTCACACTAGCTTCATCAAGATTGGAGCAAGTGCCACTTTTTCTCCTTACCCGTACACTTTTTGCAATTGTTGAGCCAACAGTTGCCACAAAGCCTACTGAAGTCTGAAGGGCATCTTTATATAGTTTTTTCTGTGTACAAAAAGTATTTCAGGTAAAGCCCCAGGATGGAAATGCTTCTCTATCCTTACCACAAGCTTCTCTGCGGTCCTTACCACCATTAAGATGGCATTCTTGAGTTCTGACAGTTGGTTGCTGAAATCACTGTGGGGAGCGAGCCAGAGATGTTTCACCTATGTTTCCTCTGCACTACGGAATTAATAAATCCAGCATTTTGGGATTTTTTCTGAATTGGAGAGGAGAACTTGGGTATCTTTCACTAATGCATTATGGCTGATGCAAATTCAAATTTGGTTTAATTTTGCATTGATAAATTTATGTTTTTGGTGCAAACATGAATCCTGAGATTGAAATATACTGTTTTAACATTGATCAATTTTGAATAGAGGTGCCCACCTTTCGATTGTGATTTTCTGGACCGAATCAATTTATTTGGTTTTTACATTTAGTCGAACCAAAAGCGAACTGATTTAATCGGTTAAACGCAGTTCGGTTTTTCGGTTTTTTTATGTCTTCAAAATAAAAAGAAAAAAAGAACTGCGAGACAGAGAGAATGGGAGTCTGAGAGAGTGTCGCTGAAGCAGGAAGGATCGCCTCTGGCGTCGGAGGGTGGAGCATCGAAGGCCGTCGCATCGGTCCGTTGGGGAAGAAAGAAGAGAACTGGGAGAGTGGGAGTCTGAGATAATGAGAATCCGAAAGAGAGAGAGAGCTCAGATATAGAGAGAAAAAAGTGTCAGACTGTTGTGAAAACAGGAAAGATCGCCATTCGCTAGTGTCGCCGAAGCAGGAGGGTTCGCCGGAGGCTGTCGATGATTTGGTGTTAAATCATCAGCAAAGGGACTCAAATTAAGATGGAAAGTGAGATGTTACGTCTACCTCTTCAAGCTTTGGTGTTGGCATTTGGGCCTTGTTTAAGGAAATTATTAATGTAGTAGGGTATTTTAGTGGGTTGGGCAAATGCCCTCTTCGAGTTTCCTTCCTAAATCGATCATAGTTGAAGTGGGGGTGTCCTATTCGCTATTAGAATCGTAGTTGAGGCCTGAGGGTCCCGAATCCATTGATGCAAGGAGGCGATATAGATTTAGGATGGTTGAAGTGGAGTCTGAGCAAGTTGCGCTAGAAATTGTCGAGGTTGCGATTGTATAAGAGAGGAGGATGTCGTACGGGACCTATCATCCAGAGATTGCTGTGATCGGAGGAGGTACAAGGAAGGAACAAGTCCGAAACGCCAAGGACGCTTCCATTTGATGAGGGATAGGCAGGGCAGAGGCAGAGGGGGTTTGGGATTGAACGTTGCTTGCGAGAGGTCGGTTCCATTTGGCGAAGGGAGTTTGTAGATGGCCTTCGGCGCTCCGTCGTCCATCGGTCCGTTGGGGAAGAACTGGGACCGGGAGAAACCAAAGAGTGGGAGTTGAGAGAGATCAAAGAGAAAAAGAAAGGGAAAAGCCAAAAATGGCTGTTCGGCTTCGCTAGTCTGACTGCCGGTTTGCCACTGCCAGACTGGTGAACTGAAAATTCTCAGTTCGCATTTATTAGATTTTCAAAAATAAAACAATTAATATAGATATATATATATATATATATATATCGATTGGTTCCTTTAACTGAAACTGTCGATTTTTTTAAAATGTCAACTAAAACCGAACCGACCAATTCGGTTAATTGATTTTTTGGTTCGGTTTCAGTCGGTTTGAATTTTTGTTCATCCCTAACTTTGAGTGCAATTTTTACATCGTTTTTTAATATAATTTTTCTTTTTATTTTAGATGCATTTTTTAAAATTTATGAAAATTTACTTTCAATACATAAATGCATTCTTACCAAACACCAATAAAACTGAAGAGGAGTGCATATATGCACTGAACCAGTATTTGTGGTTCATATAAGCTTATTTGGAGCAGGCACTGAATTTGCATTGAACCAGAGTGCATATAAGTTCTCTAGAACCGGTGATGGTTATTTGGAGAAATGATTTTGCGGTTCATATAAGATTATTTTGGCTTTTTACTGAACACATTGTGCGGCATTTCAGGTTTCTTAACTTATGTAACACCATAAACCATTGCATGAAAGACCTCCCAAATAGACACTCAATTAAGCTAGTTCAGCTTCTTAGAGTCACTTTGGATAAGCTATCAAATCACTTTTGCTACGATACTAACGCAATGTTAGAACCGAAAATGATGGCCTTACATGTAACATATCAAAGGTTTTGATTTCTTTGTTTGAACGCAGTGCTGCGACAATGTCATGGCTAAAATGTTGTTTGTATGTAAGGTGTCTGAAGTGGATAACTCAAAACACGACTCGCTAACAATGGGTTTGGCTCTCTCAAATGGGTACCCTCTCTATCAAATTGGGATCTGTTCCTCACAGTCACATTGGGAACATCTCTCATAAATAATAATATAGAATTATACTGTGAGGTTGGTGTACTCCTCGCGGAGTGCTCCAAACACCAACCTCACCACACTCCCTATTGTACATTGGCAATATCTTCTGAATTTGTGTGTTATTATTCATGAAAGATGTTTCCAGTATACAGTTGGATGTGCTTGTGAGGTTGGTGTGAGATGCAGTGAAGAGTAAATCCCAATTGAATTCATGTAAGTTTATTTTCAACTTTTTCATTTTTTCAAACCAAATATGATGTCACAACATTCTGGCCCCTGGTTTCTCAACTCATATAACACAAATAGGCCTGTTAATGATACCTGAAAATCTGAGGCATAATCAACATTCAATCTAATTATCTCGTATTAGGATAATGTATTTATGTAATTAGATAGGATTTAGATTTTACAATTTGCATCCAATTAATATGTAGTCGAATTTGGATTTGACCCCATTCCATTCCATTAAAATCTGAATCTGACTATATTATACTATTTATTGATTTTAATATATTAATTTTATATAATTATATTTAAAATTATAAAAATATTATATATAAATTTATGTATATAATATATTTAATATATTATATTTGCATTAATTTATTATATATGAAAATTGAAAATTAATTAACTTTTTTATTTTTTTGTATTTTAAAATTTAAAGTTAAATTTGATTAAATCAGAATCCATTAAAACTCGAATATGAGATATTCTTTTCAATAATTAGATCGGATTCGTTTTTTGGAACCCTATCTGAATCCGAACAAATTATAGTCACTGCATGAAAGCCCTCCCAAACATGCAACGAGTTAAGCTGGTTCTGCAGCTTCTGTTGCTTTGAGGTGCTTGATATCTTAGGACTAAGGAGGCTGAGGTGGACGGATCAAAAAATTGATTAACAGCCGCGGTTTTGACACTCCGGATTTTTCACCAGGCTTTCCGTGTAAGGCCCACCTCGGAAAGCCATAAGCCATAAACGGGCGCCCACTCCATCTCCCTCAAGATTCGATTGGTAAGGTCATGTGGTCTGATTTGATCCAGACTTCTAGATCCGACCTGTAATGTGGATATTTGATCCGCATATTTCATCTTATTGACTCCATTTTTAGCCGGCATAGGGGAGAGAGAGAGAGAGAGAGAGAGAGAGAGAGAGATGTCTCTGGTTGATTACGCTTCATCTTCAGAAGACGAGGGAGAAGCCGGAGAACAAGGAGGAGAAGATAATGAAAAGGGCAGCCCTCCGTCTTCGGTTCCAGAGTCTCATAGCCAGTAATTCTCTTTTTTCTTCCTCGCAATTTCTCTTCTTAACTTATAATTCAATTTGCAAAGCGAAGAAGAAAACCAGGATTCTGTTTTTTTCCCTTTCTTTAGGGCTTGCTCTTTGTTTAATTTGCAAAACCCTCCTGTGATCTTTGTGTACTATGCTTCTCGTAACTTGGTATGGCAAATAATTACTTTGTTTACTTAAGCATTTTTTTTTCTTTTTTTTTTTTCCTGCTCAAGCTTCGATTGTTGCCTTTTTTTTTTCTTCATACATTTTGTATGGATTAAAATGTGCCTTGGATAAATTCGCTAAGACTCCATGTAACCGGTAACTGGATTGCTTAATGTTTCTGAAAGTCGGGAGGAATTGGAAGGATTAGAAGCGAATATTGAGTTTCAATTATGTGGGGCTGTTGGAGTTAGGACTTTCTGCTTAACAAATAGTGCCAGTGAAGAAGAATAGGTAACTGGGAACATTATATGAATCAGTCTCTGATGGTTGTGTTATAAGTAGTTCTGGGGATTACATATTTAACTAGAAAAGGGGAATTCCAAGGACTATATCAGTAATACTGTAAGAAAAGAAGATAATATTTGGTTTGAAAAGTATTTGGTTTAGTGTGGAGTTCAGAGCCTTCCACTTCTAAGAAGTACCACCCAACTACATAACGGAGAAACGACTCTCCAACCAGCCAGTTGTTGTGGCTGTACAAAAATCACTATCTTCAGCTAGAGAGCACTGCGTTACTGCACCATGCTGTTGAGGTAGGTGTACTACTTGGAGCACTATCCTGCTGCATTTTCAAGAAAAATGTGTAAAAAATTCTTTGAAACGAATAAAGTTTCTGCTTGCATTCTAGGATGATTTATATATTTCCAGGAAAATACAGGTCAATAATACTGTCTTTCAGAACAATCACAATTTAGTTTCTGAAAGAACTTCATATGAGAAACCAATAAGTAAAGAAATTCATATCAGATGCTGGATTCTTAGTGCCTAGAACCACCTAATTAGGCCTGGTCTCATTCTTGAGCAAGAGGTCCGTGAAAAGCAACATTAACTTCATGTTCCATTTAAAATGTAATGCAGAACCTTGATGTTCAATTCTCTCTCTCTCTCTCTCTCTCTCTCTCTCTCTCTCTCTCCTTTGATAGACAGTATCAACTTTCACAGCAGTAGTCAAATAAGTCACAAGATGGGGAGCCACTAAAATTCCAAGGGTTTTTCCTCTATTAATACCCCTATAAATATAGTTAAAAAATTTCTTTACCAAAAAAGTAAATAAATAAATAAAAAGAAGAGAAAAAGTACTTAAGAAACCTTTTGCATGCTTTTTTATATATGGCAGGATATGATTCAATATCTGTTGACAAAGCTTAGGTAAAGAAGAACAAAATTCCCAATATTATTGTGTCTACAAAATGTATAATACATATTGTGTGAGGACGGCCCTTTTTTGAGGTCCTTCTTTTTGGACAATATAGGGGACCTTTTATTAATACAATCATATTATACTCGTTCTTAAAAAAAATGCATATGGTGATTAGGGGTGGATTCGAACTGAGCTGAGCCGAATACTCGGCTCGCAGGAATAGTATCAGGCTTGAGCTCGATTCGAGCTAGAGACTTGAGCTCAAGCTCGGCTCGGTTCATAGCTCGCAAGTTCGAGCTTGGCATGGCTCGAGCTCGACTATAAGCCAAGTTTTTTTTTTTGAAAAGTAAAAATTACATGCAAGGTTCAAAGTATCCTGTGTATCAGTAGGGGCGTATCGATACTAAAAATCAAGCGCTCAATTTTTTTCTTAGTTTTGTTTTCAAATTTTGATTTTAGAGATGCTTTTTAAGTGTTTTTTATTGAAATAAATGGGGGCCCCGAAACACTTGTAAATAGGTGTATTGGGACCAAAAGATACGATACGATGTGCCCGATATGGGGCATATTGTATTGATACTTTGAACCTTGATTATATGTATATATATATATATATTTTTATTTTTTAGACAAACAATTAAGAATTGTAAAAATTATTTAATATTATACATACATATATATATATATATATATAAATGATTTATTTAATAGTTAATACTATGCTTGCGAGCCTCACGAGCTGAGCTTCATTGGGCTTGAGCTCAGCTCGATTAGCAAACAAGCCTATATATTGGGCTCGATTTTGGCTCAAAGCTTGGTTTAAACTGAGCCGAGCCAAGCTCGAATAGCTCATGAAAGGCTCGGCTCGTGGCCACCCCTAATGGTGATACAGGTGTACATAAGCCCTTCACTCATAGGGAAAATTTCAGCCTCAAGCATTTTCCATATTTCAATAATAAGCCCTTCTTTTGAAGCTTAAATGGCTAATATTTGTTCAATAACTACAAATAAAAGGTGTGATTTAGGGCCGATGTGGGCTAGAGAATTGAACATGTAGCCAGTCCAGATGGTGGGAGAGATTCCCTAAAATATAAGTACAAAATCAGGTATGCCACTTTTCTTGATATGTACAAAATTTAGCCTCTTTCTACAAAATGAATTAAACCACAAAATTGTTGCTCTTCAATATTTGTTGGCCAATCCAAAGATTTCCTAGTTGGGTGAAGTAGGGTGTTTCTCTACATAACACATCCTGTTTCTGTCATGTGGAAAGGTGATGTGGAAAATTCAAACTATTTATTTGGACCCTCAGATTGGACAGTTATCATTCCTCTGGGTCTAGGCCTTAGGCCAAATGCTTCACCTTATATTTGTGGTTTCCTCAAATAATTTTACCTATTTGAGGATGTACAAACAGAACAAACAAGACAGCCCTAGTAAGAGATACCCCACTTAAGGGGGCAAAGTGTTTGCACTATACAAAAGGTTCTATCCACCCCAGATTTAGCCAAATGATCTGCAATTGAGTCAGCTCCCTTGGAATCCATCAAATTTTCCAAACAGAGAAGAAGAAACTTCAGAAATCTCATTGAGAAAGTGGCCCAGTCTCCAAGCTTATTGATATTTCATCATAAGCTTTGGAAGAATTGGAGGTCCCCAGTTTCATGCATTGAAAACCATGGCTTTCATTTTTTACACTCAAAATTTGAGTTGTAGTTTCATTATGTACACTAAAATAAAGGCCTTAATGCTTCACTGAACTTTTTTCTATTTGCAGGGGATTGACATCCTCATCTACTGAGAAGCCAGATAATGCTTTACATGCATCTACACCTTCAATTGAGAAGCTTCCAGATGCTTCACTCCTTCTTAGTTCACCTACTTTCTCATCTCATCAAATAGGTGGCAGTGACCATTCCTCTAGGGTTGCTGCTGCTATGGCACAAAGTGCATCAAGGAAGAGAGAATCAAATGGACCAACTTCCTCTTATCCCCGGAGTAAAATTCCTAGAGGGAACTTACCTCATTCAAGAAGTGTGCCAGATACCATAGGTGGCCTTCTACGCCCACCTCAGCTTAATGGAAGGTTGGTTTTTACTTGTATGAGTTCCTTGAAATGGATTTGGCCAGATTTTACTACCTATAGTCAAATTTCTTATCTTATTCAGTTAATCAGTTTGATAATTTTGCACCATAAAATATGAAAGATAATGTAAAACAGAGAGTAAAAGGCATAGAGGAAGGTAGCTGGGCCAGCTCTTTACAATGAGATGATTTTGGCTTTTTTCTTTGATCATACCGTAAATTCTTTCCATATATTAATAAAGCAAGTTTTCAGTTGGTGATAAAAAAAGTGTTGCACCACAAAAGTAAAAATGGAATTTAAATAGGTGATACATTAGTTGAAAGGGTAGTGATTATACAATAGTGCTCACACACAAATTCTGTTGGAATATAAAAGGGATGAGCCAGGGAGATACTCTGGGCCAAATGTATCCAGATATTTTTGATGAAAAAAACTGTAGGCAAATAGGTGGTTTTGGGGGGTTGCTAAATGTGCTTTCTCAGCCTGTTAGGCACATTCTGGGTATCTAAAAATGCTAGAAGGGTGATTTGTAACATTCTCAACTTGTTTTAACTAGTTGGCTCATTATATTAAAATAAATACGATCAATTGAATATTTATTAAAAACTCTGAACTCTCATATTTTCTGCATCTATTTCTGTTTTATTTTTGATTGTTTTTTTTCCTTTTTGGATTTTTTATTCTCTAAAATCTAATGTAAGATCATATAAACAGACTATGAGGGTCTGTTTGGTCCACAGTCGGATTTGGAATCAAAATCCCTTGGAATCAGAATTGGAATGGTCTATTTCCCATAATCTGTTTGGTTCACACAAGAATTGGAATCAGAATTGGAATTAGCTGGAATGGGATTTCATTCCCAAGGGAGAGGGAGGGTATGGCCATTCCGATTCCAGTTCCAGACCCCTATTCCAGCGAACCAAATGGGCTCTGAATGTTTTAATTGAAGAAAAATTATGTGAAAACCAAATGCACTTGCAAAAGGTGCATGCCTTGTGCACCTCAGTCCAGGCATATGCCTTAGAGTAGGACTCCCTTTTTTGCCGATGTTGTTGAGTTGTTCATTCATCTTCTTAATACAAGCCATTTTACTTTTTTGACATGAAATCATGAAAATCAACAGCACACCAAGCCTTTTATTTTATGTCAGCAAACATTTGATATCATAACATTATCCCTGTATCTTACCATTTAGCGTGTATTATATTAAATCAATACCACACGGAGGCTTTTATTTTATGTCTGTAAACCTTTGATATTGAAACATGATCCCAGTATCTTAGATTACCATGTGTTTTGATGGTTTGACATATTTTTTGGTTAAAATGGTTGACCTTGGCTGCCTGGAGAACTCTTCAGATTTACTAGAATAAAAAAAGAGCATTTTCCCCATGCACTCAGAGTACCACCTAGGATATCCATATTTGGTTTTAAGTTTTAACTTGGGATAGGATAAGGACCTTTTTTTTTCTCATTGTAATAAAATGTCACCCACAATCACCCAGTTAAGCAATGAATTCTAACCCTTTCTCTTGTTCATTTTGCCAAATTGTTTTCATAAAGAATCTCTGACACAGAAAATCGGGCGGTATTTATTTTGTTTGCATTGTATATCGTCTGATTGTGAGAGCCTATGTCATTTTACCTAAACCAGTTATTGGATGCAGTTGTTGGTGATCATCTGCATGATCAATGTCAAAATCATCGATTGAAGAAAATATATTCTGTGATTAACTGGTCCTAGTTTAGTCTTCATACAACAAAATATCCCATCAACAAAGTATAGACAGATACCTAGAAGAAATTCTTTTCAAAGTTAATTGAGGTGTCTTTTGTGTTCATGGGTTTCTAGTTCTTCCATACGTCATTTTGATATTGACTTGTTGCCAGGCTGTCTAGGTAATCTTTTTTATGCATCAATCAGATCACCTTTATCCTCTGGAGGGGATATTCAATGTCTGATGATGTTGGTTGGCTTTTTTTATTTAGCAGGAGCAACATTGTAACTGAAGATATCAGCAAGTTATTTGTAAAAAGACGGTCTGAACCTGCTTCTCACTAGATCTCCATAATCCAGATGCAAGGGCATTTTCTGAGTTGTGATATTTAATGTATCATTTGTTGGTAAAACTTGACAAACATGTTACTAGTTGAAGGGTTTAGCATATGCACAATGTATGAAATATTTCATCCTTTTGTGGCAGCTCATTCAACCTTAGTAAACTGATTTGTTTTGGGAGTCTTTGGCGGTGGAATAGAGGTGAAAATGCTCCCATTTTGCCTCTGGTATCTTTCCATACAGAGCTAGTAGAGACTGTTATGCAAAATATGCAGATACAAGCTTTTGGATTTTATTCTGGTGGTGACATTGTTTTAAAAATAACAATAAATACAACCAAGAGCTAGCCCGTTTGGGAGGACTTCCAGGCAGCATAGCTTCTAAAGCCTGCGGTGTAAGGCGAGGCGCATGCTTGAACAGGTGTGCTGTCACTTTTTTTTTTGGAAGAAAAACTAAGGGTATTGGCTCAGTTTGGAGGTGTACAAGTACAAATTTGTGGAGTGCAAAACCTTGTATTTTGTATGTATTTGCACAGCTCATATTTGTTTTTGTACTCCTACCAAATTTGTAGAGTGCAAAACCTTGCATATGCTAGGGTTTTGGCTAGCTCTCTTTTGTTGTAGGTATATTTGTAATGGATGCTTTTTGAGAACAGTAAAGGACAGGTGATGTGGTGCACTGCTTAAATCTTTTTAATTGTTTTAGAAGTACGATTTTAAAAACCAGGAAGGACTTAAGGAACTTTATTGAGCCACCAACTTCCTTTCTTAGATCTTCTGGTTTATGACATTGATTTAAATTAAAAATTTGTAACACTAATATACCAAAACAACATACTAGCTCAATGCGTAAGTTCGTATATGAATCCCAAATTGATAATGCTCTAGGATTTTTCTTTTTTTTGGGGTCTATTAGACTTTTCTGGTCCATTGATCATCACCAGGGCGGCAAAAAAGAAAGAAGCATTTGCTGGCGGCACCCAAGAACAAAATCAAACAACGTGAATCGATTGGGGGACAGGAGAGAACACATTGGCCAACCTGTTTTTCCAGTGTGTAAGAGGTGGTAACTGAATGGTCTCCATGGTGTCGGAATTCAACAGAAAACAGTTGCTTCTGTTACCCTTCTCTGACATAACCAGCCATTGACGATGAGATGCTCGGCAGAATTTTCGTCGCATCTGAGGGATGTTCTTGACATACTTGCAATTGGGTCGTGATGGGTTGAAAAAGGTGGTTCTTTTGCCCTTCTCGTGAGAAAAAACAAGCCAGGGAGTTGGTGAAGGAAGCCCATCGTCTCTGTTATCGACCATCGCCGTCATGCCCAAAATTGATTTCACAGTGTTAATTAGCTGGTGGAAGGCTGCGTCCTCTACGTACGTAAAGATCTGATCGGTACAATTAAGCTAGGTAATTAAAGAAAACATCACTAGCTAGTAATGAAAGCCAAAACTTAGATGATCGAATATATTTAGATTTACAGGGTAACCGATTTTCTACATGTGGCTGGCCAGTCGTGGTTTCTTGAATCTTGGCAATCGTTGCCCCCACCCCCTCTTCAAGTTGGAGGCTCCAACTTGGAAAGTAATGAAGTAAACAGGTCATGGCCAACAGCTTTAGCGGAGGTATCTGAAGGCTGAAGGGCGCTAGATATGTGAAAGGTGATAATTTTGTCACAATGGATGTGCTCACGAATAAAGTGACAATCAATTTCTATGTTTTATTCTTTTATGAAATATTGGATCTGCAGCAAAACAGACGCATAGGGGCTGGTAAAGATGCATTGAGATCAAGGAGGAGATGCTTCAACCATGAGTTTAGATGTAGCCGTTTCCATGGCGCGATATTCAGCTTCGGCAGAGGATCGAGAGATTGTGTGTTGTTTCTTAGTTTTTCAAGATAACGGAGAATCACCAAGAAGCATTAGATAACCAGTTGTAGAGCGTCTTGTTATTGGGCAATTGGCCCAATCTAAATCACAGTAAGTGTCAAGTTGAAAAGATGATTGAGCAGAAAAAAAGTCCTCAAGAAATTGTGCCCTTGAGGTACCGGACAACTCTGAGAGAAGCATCAAAATATTTGTCATGGGGCTCATGCATGAATTGACTAAGGCAATTGATTGTGAAGCTGAGATTAGGGCGCGCGACAGTCAGATACACCAATCGGCCCACTAATCTGCGGTGCTGAGTTGGGTCAGAGCAGTTGGGACTATTTCGATCAACAAAGTGTTTTTGTTGTTCCATAGGTGTGAGGCATGGACTGTAGTCTAGCATGTATGTGTCACGAAGAAGATCCATAATGTATTTTTGCTGGCTAAGGTATATTCCATCTTGGGTGCGTGAAACTTCAAGTCCCAAACAAAAATTTAAGGACCCGAGATCTTTGATGCCGAACTTGTCATTGATGTATGTTTTGAGGGAGGTTATCATCTATGGATCATTGCCAGTAATGATGACATCATCAACACAGACCAAAACAACCGTCTAAGAAGCATCATTTGAGATGGTAAAAAGGGAGTAATCTGTGGCTGATTGTGTAAAACCAATGGAGGTGAGGGAATGTCTGAATTTTGCAAACCACATGTGGGATGATTGTTTTAGGTCATAGAGGGACTTTTGAAGTTTGCAAACTCTTATGTCGCCTTCTTTAGCAAAGCCTTGAGGAATGGACATATAGACTTCTTCATTAAGATCACCATGTAACAAGGCATTTTTTACATCTAATTGATGAAGGGCCCAACCACGAATTGCCGCCATGACAAGAAGACAATGAATAATAGATAATTTTTCTACTGGAGCAAAGGTGTTGTGGTAGTCAAGACCTTCAATTTTTGTATAACCTTTTGCGACAAGCTGGGATTTGAACCGTTCAATGATTCCATCAGCTTTGTACTTGATACGATATACCCATTTGTTGCCAATGGCATGCTTGCCGGGTGGTAAATCAACAATGGTCCAAGTATCATTCTTTTCTAATGCTTCAATTTCAGCTGCCATGACTTGGCACTATCTAGGATCATGAGCAACTTGATGGTAGGTGGTTAGTTCAGTCTCAAGGGACGCAACATTGGATCTAGATATGGATGGTGGGAGATCACACATGTACTCATTTAGCCATGCTAGTAGCATGGTAGTTCGATGAGGTCAAGTAGTGGAAAGGGTTGGGTTAGTGGAACTAGTGGTGGTGTCAATGGTGTGAGTGGTTTGTGATATTATGTTCAAGTTATTAGTAATAATGGGTTCAATGAAAATGGGCTCAGTAGGTGCAGGCTGGGAAGGCTCAGTAGGTGTGGGCTGAAGAGACTCAATAGGGCTTTGCATAGGTGTAGTGGGTTGAGTGGTAGTGGACTCACAAGTTTCCCCAGGATAATCTACAACTTAATTGGGTGATATAATTGGCAATACTTGAGTAGTATTTTGTTCAGCCATTTGGAATGGAAAACAGGTTTCATAGAATATGACATCACAAGAAGTAAATATGCGGTGATTATCAAGATCATACACGCGATATCCTTTTAAGACACATTTTGTGGCTAAGGCAGCAAATTTATTTGAAGGTTGAGGGTGTATTTGTGAGTAACAAAGACAAACAAAGACTTGCATGTTTTTATATGAAGGTTGGCGGTGAAACAAAGCTTCATAAGGAGAAATGACTGATAGGACCTTAGTGGTTACAAGATTGATTATATATGTAGCAGTGTTTGCATTCTGCTACGCCATTCTATTGAGGGGTGCCAATGCAAGAGGTTTGATGAATTATTCCTTGAGAAGTGAAAAATTATTGAACAGGCTTTGAGGTAAATTTAGAGCCATTGTTCGATCGAATTTGTTGTACCTGACAATTAAATTGGCAATGCACCATATGGCAAAAAGCTACAAGCAAAGAACCTACCTTCGACTTATTTTTCATGAGATAGACCCAAGTGCAATGGGTGTGATCATCTACAATGGTTAAAAAGTAATGTGCACAAGAATGTGAGAGGGTCATATACCCACTCCAAATGTCATAGCGAATCAAAGAAAATGGAAAATTACTACGTGAACTACTAATTGGAAAGGGCAACTGTGTTATCTTGGCTCAGTGACAAGCATCACCACAATGTGAGGGTGCAACAATGGGAATTCTAGAAATGTAGGAGAGACAGTGATGGGAGGAGTGCCCTAGCTGCATATGCCAGAGAACTGAGTCATTAGCTAAAGAGACTTTGTTGGAAAAGGCCAGAGGGGTAATTGTCGAAGAAGCAAGTTGAAACCGGAGATGGTAAAGTCCTCTATGGAGCTCACCCGTGCCAATTACTATCTTGGAGTGAGAGTCCTGAAGGACATAGAATGTGGGGAAAAAATATAACAACACAATTAAGTCGACAAGTAATTTGACTAACTGAAAGCAAATTGCATTCGAATGATGGAATGTGCAGAACATGGTCAAGTGTATGGTTGCCAACAGTTATAGTCCCGCAATGAGTTGCTTGGGATATATCACCATTAGGTAAATGAATGGGTTTTGTTGCAGCCAATTGTTGTTGTTCAGAAAAGAGGAAAGTGGAAGAAATCATATGATTGGTGGCACTAGTGTCAATGATCCATTCAATGGAATTGGTATGCTTACCAAAGGATGTGGCGGCAACGGATTTTGTAGGGTCCTTGTTTAGTAGTAACAAAAGGTGAGAATATTGTTGCATATTGAGGCTAGCAATCGGTTATGGTGCATCGGCTGTGGAATGAGTCTGATCAGAGGCAACATAAGAAGCAGGCTTGTCCGATCTTGGAGATGATTTGTTAGTCTTTCGCTGATTCTTGTCCTATTTGGCAGGGTCCATTCAACTCGTAGCATTGATCACGAGTGTGGAGTGTTTTTCTTTAAAGGGATTCTCGATTTTTTGTGGTTGGCATCTTTCTTTTTTCTGCATGGTTTGTTACTTCCATTGCTGGTTCTAGGGTGTGCTTTGCCAGGGGTGTTGGATTTTAATCTCATAAGAGATTAAATCCAATGGGTTTGATTGGTCAATTACATGAGAAGTTGCACCTGCACACTTGATTGAAAAATCAGTTTTTTCTCTTACAAAAACCCAGTTTTGAACTTGTCCCACATTAGAAAATTATAAGTTTTGTTTTCAGTATTTCAATAGGAGCTGATTTACACTCCTTAGAATTAGTAGAGGAGAGTATGGGGTTTCGATACCGCGCAACACGCGCGCACGCGTATGTGTGGCGCAATGAGGCGCTTTAGAGGTGCACTTTGCTCGCACTTTGCGCGCATCCGCGTGGCTCGCGATGGACGGCTTTGGTTTTGGTGCATGGCTGACCGTTGATGAGATCAACGGTCACGATTCGGTCGGGTGTGATAAAGAGGCACAGTTCAAAGTTAACAGTCACTAACTGTTAACTACTTTTTAAACAATCACAATGTTTGAAATTGTGACTATTCAAGGTGCCTTCTCTAAACCAGCACCTACCTTTTCTTCATACCTCTTCACAAATTATTTAAGGAGTATAAACCAGATTCCAAAACACACAATTTCGAAATTCACTCTGTCTCTCTCTCTCTTAGTCCGGTTTGCTACAGTCACACAGAAAGTTTCTTTGGAGACTCTTCAACTTTGCTGGTTGCAAATTCTCGCCCAAGGCTCTGTTGTATCCTGAGAATGAATTTGCCTGTAACCCATCAGCAAACTCAGTAAAACTGAGTGGGGGCAAATAACGTTCTAAAGACAGTGTCTTTAGACGTGCCTTAGAGCTTCTCCTCCAAAGTTACAGTGACTCCATTTTCTCCATCAAGAGATTGTTTTTATTGGATGCTTGTGTAGAGTGTTTTGATATAGGGGTTTTGTTACCTTAGGAGGGTTGCAGAGTAATTCAAGTAGTTCTTCTTGTGCCTCTTATTTACTTCAAATAGTGTTGTAAGTATGTAAGATTTTCTGTCTTTTGTTTAAGTTCTAAAAATTAGGAGTTTGTTTTTTTTTTTAAATCTATTAATAGGTTGTTTCATGTGTTAATTTAATTGACCGTTTGTGTTGGATCTGCCCCCAAAAAAAATTTGCTGTGATGCTCTATGGTTGGTATTTCTTTTCCAATTTTCTTATTATTTTATCTCAATTTATTAGATTGCATTGCTTTCTAATCAGTGTTTTCTGTTGAATTTTTTAGATGCTAGGTTTCACACATGTCCATTGTCTACTCCGTTCCTTCACGTGCTTACTTTTTAGGTCAGGGTTTGTACTTGTTTCAATTCAACTATTTTCAACCTCTATATTAATTAATTAATTAATGTTTTTTGTCTATGCTCTTTCTTTTCTTTTTTTAAAACTGCTTATTTCATTATTTTTTTACCCAGGTAAAGAGGTGTTGTTATAGAAGTAGATGGGATTTCTTTTCATCCAACACCAACAATAGGACTGTGTCAACAAGGATTTTGATTCTTGAAGTCTGCCCCTAACAGGAATGGTGGTGGTGAGTATTCTTGGGCTGGTTTATTAAAATATATTGAAGAAGCAAGGCAGTATTGAAGATTTGCTTGAAAAAGTAAATGAGAGGCTAAGATGTGAAATTCAGGGAAGGAGTGCTTAAAGAGATACTACAGTTGGAAAGAGTGGGATTGAGGACCTCTTTCAGTGAAGAACAGTTAGACCCAAAAGAAATTGCTTGGCATATAGCAAAAGTGGCATGAAAGATGTTACAATTTACATTATCTAGTGGAGAGAGAGTTAATTTATGCTAGGAGAAAAAACTGATTCAACACCCATACAAACCTCAGTTCCAAATGCTTTCATCATGTACTAATGCATACATATACTGGGACTCCAAGTTGAGGCTCTCACCATACCGTCTTCACTGCTTTGAGGCAATACGTGAAAAAGTGGAGCCTATTAAAACCTGCTGATATGGCTAAAAAGTATGCCATATGGCCTCAACCCTTGTAGCTAGATTAAGTGAAGAAGATTGTTGCATTTTAAGTGTGCAAAATCTCAGACCAAGAAGAGGACTTGATGCTTAGACTTCATATATTGCTAGGAAATGTTTTATGAACTATCAATTCACAAACTACAGTTGTAATTTCATTTGGTTCAGAATCTCTGAATTTTTTTTTTTAATAGAAATTTATTACTTCTGTTTTACCATCTGCAAACAGATGAGCAGTCATTAATCAAATTACCAAAATAAGCTAATAATCATATGAATTTCTCATGATCATGGCATCTCTATGACTATGAGGTTAATTACAGAAACCTTGTACAAATTAGCTCTGTTCTTATTTATGGATCGCCAGGGACGCGTATATCTGATATAGCCATCCTTCTTCTCTCCCCAAATATGAAATACCCATTGAAGCTTTACAGATCTTTTACTACAAAATATCTGACTCCACCGGTCCATCTGATGGCTTTGGAAGGTTAGGCTCCAAGGCTACCCACACTTGCTTAGTGTAATCAGAATTAATAAAAACAAGATTAATATCTTCCTCCTCACCACAATGGCAGCAAGCCCCATCAAGTTTGTTTTTGTGGGCAATTTATTACTTATGACCAGAAATAAAAAGACTTTAATCTTAGGGGAGATTCTCAATCTACAAATATTATTGAAAATTCTATTAATTAAGGATAGGCCCCCATTCATTCGGCACTCATTAAAAACTGGTTTAACCGAAAGTTTTTCATCTGGAGTTAATCTCTATACAAGTTTATCCTCAACATGATTAGAAGGGATTAAGATCAGCGTAATTTGTTGCCAAGTGGTACTAGTTACCATAGAACATATTAAACCTTTCATTCCATATGTTCCTTTCTTGATCAATAACATCACATACTAGAGGTCAGTATTCTCAATCCTATCATGGCGAATAATATCAGTAAGAGGTAAATTGCCCGTCCAAGTATCAATCCAAATTTTAAAATTCCTTCCATTAATTACCTCAATCCTCCTATCATGTCGAATAATATCAGTAAGAAGTAAATTGCCCGTCCAAGTATCAATCCAAATTTTAAAATCCCTTCCATTAATTACCTCAATCCTCCTATCATGTCGAATAATATCAGTAAGAAGTAAATTGCCCGCCCAAGTATCAATTCAAAATTTAATCTAATCTCTCTTCCATTACCAACGGTCCAACCATAACCTCCTTTAATCAAATCACGAGAGAGAATCCTAGAATCCCTGTCCGTGCCTAAGAGATGCCCTTCCTAGGTGGTATTTTAAAGGTTATTTGCAAAACAAGTGGTGTGTTAAAGGTTTAGGGGCGTTTGGCAAGTCTTTCTAAGTGGCATTTTAAGCTTTCAAAGCTTTAAAGACCTGCTTTTGAGCTTTTTTCGATTTGGCAACCAACTGAAATTAAATATCGTAAGTAATTAATATACTTACAATAATTGTTGGGTCAATATGTGGTCTTAAGTCTTGTAAAACTTAATATTTCTTTAAGCCAATTTCCATCAATAGAATTCTCTTGTAACACAAATATGACTTATAAAGTCCAAATGTTTGATGTAAGTAAGAGTCGATAAAGTAGAAATTAAATTGTCTATATGAATTAAAATTTTTAAAGCATATGCTCTAATTGTATTTGTAGAAACTATTTTGTTTTGGGGTTTACTGATTGTTGTAAAAATTTTTCTAGCTTGAAGATATTTTAGGAATTTCAAAGAAAAAACTTAGAGATATTATAAAAATTAATATTAAACCATTTTAGTAATTTATCATCGGTTTAAGGGTGGGTTTAGGAATTGCATGCAAACCCTATTTTACTAATAAACAAGGGCACTTTTTATTTGCTCGAATGGGACCTACTTAGGTGGATGATGCGGAGGGCACTGAGGTTGTTGGAATGAACTTTGATGTGTATTGCTAGGGGTGGCAATTTCCCCCATCCCTGACTGGGACCCAACTTCCTCGACCCAATGGGGTCAGGGATGGGGATTGTTTTGGCGGGGCGAGGATGAGGACGGGGATTAATAGGAATCCCCTATTGGGGTCGGGGTCAGGTGGAGATTGAGGTCCCCGCCTTGCCCCGACCTTGATTATATATATATATATATATATGTTATTTATATTAGACGTATATTATTTATATTATATAAATCAAAACATATTTAAAACATTATTTATAATTTAAATTATTTATTTATTTTAAGTAAATTTATTTTTTTTATATCTATTATCTAAAATTTTTGGGGATCCGAGTCATCGTGTGAAACCCGTTCCCATTGGGGATTGGGGATGGAGGACAAATTTTATCTCCGTTGGGGATTGGAGACGGGGGTGGGGGATAATTTCAGAATCGGGGGTGAGGATGGGGAATATGACCCCCTGCCCCAAACCTGCCCCATTGCCATTCCTATGTATCGCGTTGATAGATTCCAAGACAAAAATATTAAGATTGTTGGTGATTATATTGTTGCTATTCGTTTGATGTTGAATCTGGGACCTTTGGCAACATGGCATATTAGGCTCTCATTGATGATGCACGTTAAAGGTTTGTTAGGCTATATTTGGTTCTATGGGCATTATTGGAAAAATGCCACTACATCAGTGCCACATAGGCATTGACGTTTATTGTGCATGAAACCAATGTTTACTTTTACAGTTTATGAAATAAATATTAAAAAAACAAAAGCACTTGGATATATATGTGCTTGAGGCGTTTGGGGAAACCTCAAATTTTGGTTTCTCACAATGCCCCAATGTTTATTGAAATGGAATGCTTACCTGGAGCATTGTATACTGAGGTGGAAGATAGCTTTCCCAATCAAACAACAAAATCAATAAAAGTTATACTGAGGTGGAAGACACCTTTATGGGGTGTCACTTGAAGAATTCAGATTAGTTGAATGTGATGACTGTTCAGCTGGTTCTGGAACCTATGATAATGTTCCATGCCAGTAATAAATTCATGGGACCTACTGTGAAAGGTGCGGGTCCCATGTATTTTATTATTGGTGTGGAACTTTATCATTGGTTCCAAAACCCACTGAACAACCATGCATTGTGTTCAGCTAATTCTTGCTCTTACTTGAAATGCCCAACCAAACAACAAAAGCATTAAACATTTAAGCACTTTTCAATTAAGCATTTATCTAAGAAACACCCCATTTATAAACGCCAATGGAACTAGGGCTGTCAATTGGACTGGATTTGATCCAATCCGGTCCAGTTCAGCATTGGTCCATTTACAAATGGACTAGACCAAATCTGGTCCAAACCTAATACAAACCGGATCCAGTCCAGTTCAATTGAAATGCCAATGGACCGGATTGGACCCAATCCAGTCCAAATTAAATATTTTCCATACTTAAAAATCAACATAAAAGGATATGACTTCATTTCACACAAGTAGTTTACTGCGTCATGTGATCTGATTTGAAAGCCATTAACGTCATTTGAAAGCCGTTAAAAGTCAACATAAAAGGATATGATTTCATTTCACACAAGCAGTTCACTGTATCATCTGTCGATTTAGTTGTGGGTCACTACCATTAATGTCTCAGTAAACCTTCTCATCTCTATGGCTCTATAGTAATCAATTATCAGGGATGATACCAGAATCTATTGGGAATTGTACTAAATTGGAAGAAGTCTATCTTACTGAGAACCAATTAGTTGGAGTTTTGCCCAAGAGCCTAAACAATCTTCAGTTCCTTGCTTACTTGGATGTCCGTTCGAACAGACTCGAGGGCAAGATAAAGTTGGGGGGTTCAGGTAATTACAGGAATTTGCAGGAGTTTGTCTTGACTTACAATCAATTTGATGAAGAAATATCATCAGGCTTGGGCAATTACAGTGGCTTAAGATTCTTGGCAGCTCTGGGTAATAAATTAACAGGTCAGATTCCCTCTTCCTTTGGATTACTAACTAAATTGGAACTACTTTACCTCAATGAGAACTCTTTGTCAGGGGTTATTCCACCAAAGATTGGGACCTGTAGTTCCTTGAAGGAATTACTCTTGTAGAAAAACCAACTCAAAGGCAAAATTCTAAGCGAGTTGGGATCTTTGAGTAAACTAGAGGAACTTGCGTTGTTTACAAACAGATTGACTGGAGATATTCCAATAAGCATTTGGAAGATTCCAACCCTCAGATATCTCTATGTCTATCAGAACAATTTGTTTGGGGAATTACTTTTAGAGATTCCAACCCTCAATGTCAGTAATGATGAGGCAGAAAAGGGCCCTAATGCCGTAGAGGCCTTGAGGGCTCAGGTGAATGCTGAAGAAAGAGATGAGCAGACTTCAAGTTTAAGTGGGAGCAGTGAGAACAACAGTGAGAGTGGGAGTGGGAGCAGTAGCAGTGACAGTGAAGCAGGTGATGAAGATTCAGTCAATTCTATCTGAAATATCAAAGTAAGGTGGGTTAACTTTTATTTAAACACCCCAAGTAACAAGTCTTGAGATACAACAAAAACAAAAATGTGCTCTGCAATCGGTCAAAGGGAAAAACAGAAAAAACAAGTGAAATGTTCTTCCATGTTAGGGAGCATATTTGGATCATACAAGAATATTTTGTAGGGTGCTTTAGTGATTTTTACCTACGTTTGTATGGTCTCCAAACTTCCATTAATATCTTTTCATATTTTTTACAACTCTGGCTTGTAGAATTTAACATAAAGCAGTAGTCCACTGCAGCCAATCCCTCATATACCATCACATGGCTGATATCTACTTCCACAGGCTCTCTAATGAGAGCAACCCTTCAAAGCTTTTTTCTATTCTATGTACTTGTCAACACATGAACTTACCTTAGAGATCGAGTGTAAGATCATATGCATAGACTTCACTTAAAATGAAAGAGTAAAAAGCCCATATTGAAAAAAACAAATTTAACATATGAAAGTATAGGCATCAAAGGTTAGAATATAAACAGGAAAATCAATTATTTTAGGCAAAAAAAAAACTTAAAATCTAATAAGTGATGATATTTTTTGTTAGGTATGTTAAAAAACAAATTTATTGTTCATGGTCCAATCAGTGAAGTGGGTTTTTCAATTACATATCCAACCTAATTTATTGTCCTAAAAGAAAGAGAAAGCCTAACCCAAATGATCAAAACCCGGTAATCCCAAACAATAGTTAAATATATGTACAGGGTCAGATAACTATGAATACAGTTGGGCAAATGTTCAAAATATCACAATGTATCAATGAACCCCTCTCAACGTAACTATCAGTACATACTGAACTGAACAAACAAAAAGAAAAAATAAGTAAAAAACATTTCCCTTTGGAAACTCCCATTTTTCATATCATGAGTGTCTATACAATGAATCATGCATTTGGCTTTCTAAAACAGAAAAAGAAAAGAAAATAAAATAAAATAAAAATTTTGAATAAATCTATCACTCTTTTAACTGAGTCATGCATTTGGCTAGAATGACTCCCATAGGTACCCACAGTAGCACTGCTGACACGTTTAATGGTGTAGGCCTTGCCACTGACCGTCCGTCGTGGAAGATTATTGGCTTTGGATAATCCTTTCTTGGCAAGGATGGGGCCTTCTCCTCCATCGGAACAAAGTATACTTCCTGCAAGTGACAATGGCTCAAATGTAGGGGAGAGAGCGAGATTGAGGATGGAGCGATGGAGGTGCAAAGGTACTGAGCCCTAGCCATCGAAAGCTTCCACACTTGATGCTTCAAAGTTCAAACAAAAATAACATTGAACGGACCATTCGAACTAGTGGCTTTGTCCACTTTCGGTACATTCTAGGAAAGGACTATTCATGTTCGGACCGGTCCGCGCCCATATCATTTTTAGGACCATCCAGTTCGTCCATATCACTTCCGATTCGGACGGTGTCCAACCCGAAACCGGTCCATTGACACCCTTACATGGAACCAAACATATAGTTAATTATTCATTGGTTAGGCTTGCATTTTGTAATAGATAGTCTATAGTAATTGCCCATTGTTTGGCATCGATGGCTAGGGAGTTGTTTATTTTGATTGAGTAGATGGCTTAGAGAAGATCTCAGACTAAACTTGTAAGTTATAGTTTGAGAAATCCTCAAACCAAACCAAACTAGACCAAACTATTTTATTATGGTTTGTGCAGTTTCTAATATGGTTTAGGGACTTTGGAGCATTCTATGATTCTAGGCTTAACCCAATTAGAAAGCCCAAATAACACCCCTAAAACTTAAAACTTAAAACATAAAACTTTTATTTTATTATTTTATTATAAAATAGAAGAGTTTATTATTTGTACATTTGGTTTAGATATATTATATTATATCTAATATACATTGTATATTTATATATACATATTATATATACTTTCGGTTTACCATTTATGGTTTGGTTCAGTTTATTAAATCCAAAAAATAAACCAAAATCGTAAATCACAATTTAGCAAAATATAAAACTAAACCATATCATTTTTAGGTGGAAACCGTACGGTTTGGTTTTGCGGTTCAAACCATACAATGAACACCCCACAAATGGGTACGAAAAGACTTAAAGATGAGGTTTTGACTGCTAATAATTTTTTGGGTAATTTGAGTTCAGTCCCCCCTCAGAGTTCATAATGTCATTATATAGTTTGGGTTGGTGTCAAGGGGGGAAAGATTTTAAATTCACAGGATGATGGTATTTGTGGGAGTGTGGGGATGGGGATAAATACATTTGGAGAATTAAGAAAACAAGTCTGAAGGGGGAGTGGACAATAAAAGAGATGGAGTGAAAACAATTGCTAACACTTCTATGTTTTTTAAGGTGGTTTTATTTTGTTACCAAAAAGGGTAAATTTCTAAAACCTCCCATGAAGTTTGATAATTGCAATCACCTCCCCTGAATTTTTTGATATGGTTTCAATAGATACCCTGTGGTAAAATATTCTAAATAGAGGCATGAAAATGTCCAAAATACCTATGTAGTTATTTTTGATAAAAATATTTATTTTCCGTCTTTTCTCTTCATATCAATCACTTATCCAAACCCTTCCAATCTCTTTATTGAAATTGATTTATTTATTTTTTTCAAAATTTCCCTTCATATCAATCACCCAAAGGTAAAGCTACAACTTTAAATTCTCTCTTTTTTTGTTCATAAAGTGTGCTATTTTTTCCATATAAATCAACCTCAGTTGTAATTGCACGAGTATTTTGGACATTTTCCATGGCTCTTGTTGGAGGATTCTAATAGAGGGGGTCTACTTGCAACTATATTAGAAAGTTCAGGTAAGTTGCTTGCAATTATCAAACATTAGGGGGGAGGTTTCAGCAACAGTTTGAAACTTCGAAGGCTTAGCAATTTACCCAAAAAATGTGGGATTACAGAACATGCCCCAAGAACGTCCCACAACACATCCCAACCATGTATTGGGAACATTAGGGCTGTTCACGGGTTGGGTTGGGTCGGTTTACTTAATGGGCTTTGGAACTTCATGTTTGAACTAGGAACTAAGTCGGTTCGGTTTGGGTCGGTTTTGGTTTTCTTGTGTGAAAACCGAAATCGACTCAAATCATCGGTTTAGGAATTTGCACAACCCAAAACCGATCCGTGCTGATGAGAACTCGGTCGACTTGGGTTGAGTCGATCCGGGTTGGTCGGTTTGGGCCTTCTTATGAACAGCCCTAGGCAACATCTCCTAATGACAAATATGGGAGATGTTCTCAATATATGCTGAGATATGCATGTAGGGCATTTTTGAGGCACATTCCGCGTGTGTGTGTGAGTGGGAGGGAGGGGGGGAGGGCAGATGTGCATTCGACTGAACCATAATTTATCTTAAATAATTCCACATGTGTAAAGCATCAGTTTACAGTAGGGGTGTTCATGGGTCGGGTTGGGTCGGTTTCATGGGATTTTCCCAACCGACCCGACCTAGTCGGATTACTAGAGGTGGGAACCGAAACCGACCCACTGATAGGCCAAACCGACCTGGTCGGTTTGAGTCGGGTTGAGTCGGTTCGGGTCGGTTTTGGTTTTGCTTCTGTACAAAGCCGAATAAACTCTGAATTAGTTGAGGACTTGAGTAGAGGGGGGCGGACCAACCAAGTTAAGTTAGAGAATAGAAGATTTTAAGAGAAGAATTCTAATTTTAATTGCCTAATCTAGGTAAAAAACTAAAAAAGGACACCTAATTAATTGAATTCTAATTGTAATTGCTAATCTAGGTAAAAAACTAAAAAAGAACACCTAATTAATCGAATTCTAATTGTAATTGCCTAATGGGCCTTCTATTTCTAGTAGAAGTCTAGAAGACTAGTAGGAATTAGGAAACTACTCAAATTAGGAAGTAGGAACTATCAAACTAGTAGAAGAAAGACTATTTCGGTCCGGGTCGGGTCGGTTTCGGTTTTCTTATGTGAAAACCGAAACCGACCTAAAATATCAGTTTTTATATGTGCCCAACCTGAAACTGACCAGTACGAATGAAAACCTGACCGACTCGGGTTGGATCGGTCCGGATTGATCGGTTTGATCGGGTTGGGCATTCTTATGAACAGCCCTACTTTACAGTCTTACTTTCAACACGCTGGAAGCGGACAAAACAAGTTATTGTTGGACACCAGTTCTTTATATCCTTGAGATCTGACATTAGAAAACAGAAAACGGCGCCAGAAGAAAGAACTTTGTGAGAATAGAAGACAAAATGAGTTATTGAGAAGATTGTGAGAAGATCTGCTCAGATTTAATGGGAAAGGTAAACTTTTTTCTTCCTTTTGCTATTTTTTTAATATTTTCATACTTTTATAATTAAATCTTTTGTTTTTGATGGTTTGAATGAATCAACGAAGGGGTTGAAAACAGGTGAATGGGAAAAATGCTTTTTTTTTTTTTTTCTATAATTATTGTTTTGATGTTATCTTTGCTTACCAATCTTTTACAAACTATAAACAAAGGATAAGGAAAAAATAACTAGTGTAGTTTGGCTTTTGATCGGTAAAATTTAGAAACTTGAAAACTTAAAAGAAGTATTGTTTTTTAATTTTTGGGAAAAAGGCAGATTTTTGTTCTGCTTTCAATCTTAGTTGACTTTTGGGGTTCTGAGATCGGTGAGAAAGGAAAATGTGAGTTTTTACGACTTCTTTCGTCATTTTTTTGGATGGAAAAAAAGGTTTTCTTGTTTGGTATTCCAAGATATTATTTCGTTGTTTGTGTTAGAATGTATTTTCCTATTGCTAAAATTGCCTTGTATCTCTCACAATCTTGTTCTTAATTTGCTTGGTCTGACTTGACGTTCATTTGTCTTGCTTCCAACTCATAAAAAATGCATCTTGGTTCTGGTATTGCTTTGTAGCATGGAATAATGGCATTTCCATTTCTGGGTTGAATAGCAATGCCTAAATGAAACCATACATGTTTCTCAAAGAGCATTAATAATGTATGTTATGATTCAGTATTACTTTTGCAAATTTTCTAATATATTATATGGATAGGTGTATAGATATTGGATATCTGAAGATCACAATCGTCTTATCAAAATGTTATTGTAACTTTTGATTTCTTTGTTTGGAAATCTGATGAGTATGTATTGTATCGCAGGGGAGGTAACGGAGGTTTAATGGCAAGTCGCAAAAGTGAGAAAAGGGCACAAGGATCGGAAAGTATAATCACCTTCACCGTAAAATTAGTTGTGGAATTATGTCGGAACTGAAACAGACGACGAGAGTTGCATCCTAATAATATTTGAACGATTGAAGGAACATGTATCAAAGCTATGGTGGTTCTTCGTTGTCATCATCATCATCGTATCCAACTATGTCATGAGCGATTAAATCGTTTCTTACTAGTTCGACCAAATTAACTCGAATGCGAAGATATCACAGTACTTGTCTAACTTCAACAGACCTACTCAAAAGATAATTCTCTCTACAACCTCTCTTCTCTTTTATCTTATCGATTGGGAGTAGGGGGAGAAGAACGACTTCTCAGATTAGAATGGAATCGCTAGTGGGAAATGAGTTTGATGTTCCATCGAAGAACTCATCGGAGGAAGCTCTAAAGCGATGGAGACAAGCTGTGACGATCCTGAAGAATCCGAGGAGGAGGTTCCGGTATTGTGCCGATCTAGAGAAGAGACGACAAGCCGAACAGAAGAAGCTGAGTATACAGGTGCGGTCTCTATCAGTTTCCATCTGCAATTCATTTGTCGTTAATTAATGTTGTTTATTTTGCCTCAATCTCATCTATTTGCTATCGTTCAATTTGCATTTCTCCGAGTCTGAAAGGACAATGTAGGATGCACTTACCAAAAAAAGAATGGACAATGCAGGAGATTAGGAGTAGGACAGTTGTCTATTAATTAAGGCCATGTCGGTTCCATTGACAGGGTGGAATAGGGCCGTTCAAAGGTTGGGTTGGGTCGGTTTAGTAGTATTTTTTGAACTGATTCGACCTGGTCGGGTTATTTAAAAATCAAACCGAAATTGACCCTTTATTAAGTAAAATCAACTTGGTCAGTTTGGATTTCAACCAACTTTAAGTTTGCACAATGCACATGAAATCAAAGTACTAATATTATATATAATATTTTAGAATATATTTTTTGAAAATATATATTTAAAACCAAAACATATATGCAAATATATCGAAATATATATTTTCTAATTTCTGGAAATATATATCTAACATATTTCAGAATATATATATTTTTCAGATATATATTTATTATTTAAAACTAAAATATCTATATTTAACAAATATTTTTTCACATAACTTAGTTCGGTTCGATTCGGTTTTGATTTTCACATAACAAATATTTAATAATAATCGATTCATTCATCTTACAACCCGAAACTGACCGATAGTAAAGAAAAACCAACCAATTCGAATTAGATCAAGCCAGATTGGTCGATTTGGATTTATTTGTGGAACTTCAAGTCGAAGCCCGAAGGAAGACTTTGCTTTGCCATGTTGCGAGGGCTCTGACCTACGCAGTTAATATTAGCCTTTTGGCAATAACTTGTGATATTTTTGGCCCATTCTTTTCCATTAATTAATTAATTTTAGTTGCATGCCACTGCTCTTTTATATTTGAAGAGAGAAGGCTTGTTATTTGTTAAACATCACTAAGATGCCTATAACATTGGTATTGGCAAAAGAATAAGCCAAAGGATTGCTGGGTTCTACGTTTTGGTTTTTTATTTTATTTTTATGGTAAGCACTACGCACTAAAACGTATGGTTTTTAAAACTGACTCGGAGACCGAACCCGTCAGAGGTCCGATTACCTGGTCAAATCGAACGGTCCGTTTCTAAAAGTAGAATATAGATAATGTATAAATCAGATTACATAGCTCACAACCACTTGTTTTGAAAGAGTGTCAACGACGAAGTTTCTTGGAACTTGCTCGTGGACACATTTATTGAAAAGCAGGAAAAAGTGGGAGGGGATAAGTCCATTGTCTCAGTGGTTATCGGAAAGCTTGTCTCAGGTGACGTGGCATTTGATGAATCACACACGAGACACGACTCCAACTAACCCATGAATTAAAAAGTCATCCTCTAGGGAGTGGTAGACTAGTCACCGAACTAGTGAAACCAGCTCCACTAGAATCTTATTTGTGTCTTGATTCGTAAAGAATAAATACATTTTATACCTCATGCGTGTGGTACATAAAATCCTACTTTTCGATATCTATTCTATAGATGGTTCGTAGGCAATTTAAAATTTTTAGATATATCCTTTGTGGTGAGACATAAAATGTAACTAAAGAGTTTAATAGTTGTTATTCAGTTAAAAAAAAATTACTTGCTTGGGTGTCAATGCCACATAGATAACGATGGAAAGACCAATGATGCATGGTTTGAAAATGCTAACTACATAAAAAAAGGTGGCAAAGAAAGATTCAAGAGAGTTCAAAGGGAAATAACAAAATGCCAAAAAAAACTTGATGATGGAATGAGGAGGTTCAAAATTTAATTAGAATAAAATTAACATGTTATAAAGATTAATAAAAAGAAGGCATATAATGACTTCTCATAAGTTAGCCACTAAAGAGGGGGGGATGGAATTTATAAACTAGTAAGAAGAAGAGAAAGGAAATGTAGAGATTTAAACTATGTTGGGTGCACTATAGAGGAAGAGCAAAGAGCCTTGGTAGAAAATGAGATCAAAGAAAGATAGAAAATTATTTTGAAAAAAAAAATTAAAGACGGGAGGCATTTGCTTATTGTAATCGTTTGTTTTAGATTAATAAAATTACCTCACATTTTTCATAAAATTATTAAATAAAGAACATGCGGATAGTGCTAATGGAGGAGAGATTAGTAACTGTAATAGTATTTAAAATAACATGGCCCTTCACAAAATTTGAATTATTGATGATAATGAAGGGAAATCATTAGGACATGATGATATTTCAATAGAAGTATAAAAAAACAAGGGAGAGGTAGGCTTATTATGGCTAATTAATTTATTTAATAAGATAATGAAAGAAAAGAAGATATTCAATAAAATGAGAGAGAGAGAGAGAGAGAGAGAGAGAAAGCAATACAATGCCCATATTTAAACTCATCAACCACATTATGAAACTTTGGGAGAGAATAATTAAACAAATGTTTCGACAAGAAACAAGTATCTAATGGAATCAATTTAATTTTTATGCCTAGGGAGACTGACTATGAAATTTGTCTTTCTTTTGAGACAATTGGTTGAAAAGTTCATAGAGAAGAAGATAGGTCTTCATGTAATGTTCAATGATCTAGAGAAAGCATTTGATAGAGCCCTTAAAGAGATAATATGGTGGGATTTAGAAAAGAAAAGAGTTCCAAAGAGATATATGGGTCTAATTAAGGATATGTATGAGGGTGTGAACTATGACCAATGGTAGAACACCTATAGGAGGGCAATGTTGTAAAAATTTGATGATTTACAATATGATTCACAATTTGAATCATGAATTCAAAGGGTTTGAATTTGAATCTTATGTTTGAATCCTTTTCTGATTTTTGTTTGAATCATACAATTTGATTCATAAATCTTACAATTTATATGAATCTTACCATTCGCTCTAATTCAAATAAATTCAATCAAGAATAAGTTCTCTACTTTGTGTTTTTGTTTATATTTAATATTGTTAAGGAAGATTTGTTTTAAAGCCTTCACTAAAACATGATTTATTTGTGTTATTTAAGACTAAAAATCGAATTCGTTTTACATCATATGCAGGATAAAGAGCCACTATATGTAAATTATTCTATTTTCAAATTAAATTTTAGTTTATTATCTTAGGCTTATATTATACAAGTGTTAAATTCTATTCTTTTAAGTACATATATGCTAGACATGGATTATAACTAGGGTAAAATCATATTCCTATATATATGTAGCCTTTTAGTATATTTTATATTTGTATTTTTAATAAGTTTGTAAAAAATATAAATAATCCTACACAATTACAATTTTCAAAACATTGACAAACATTGAATTTGTCTTACATCATATGTAGGCTAGAAAGCCATTATATATAAATTATTTTATTTTTAAGTCAATTTTAACTTTATCATTGCTTTTTTATTAGAAACATAGAAAATATTTCATTGATTAGAAGAAAATATGGTTATAACAAGAATTTGTTAAAGAAACCCAGCTTTAGAAAGCTAACACAAACCAAATTTACATTTGAGCCCAAAACAGACATGTTCTTTGTACCCCTTGCTTAGCTAAGCTATTTGCCAAGCCATTGACAATTCTCCTCATCCATCTCACGTGGATTGACATGGCCTTTGAGAGCCATTTAAATCTCCTGAATTCATTCCTCAATTGCCATGTCACCTCCTCCCCCTTCTGCAGCCATTTTATCATAGTTTTCGAGTCTACCTCAATAATCAGTCTGTTAATACACAACTCTTTGGCCTTTTCAACCCATATACTGCAGCTAGAAACTCTGACCTTGCCACATCACCCTATCCCATAGGACTAGAGTATAAAGCAATGATGTTTCCATCTTCACCTCTAATGGCCCCCTATACCTTAGGGGCCCGGATTACCCACACAA
This sequence comes from Nelumbo lutea, assembly GCF_056320005.1. Classification (NCBI taxonomy): domain Eukaryota; kingdom Viridiplantae; phylum Streptophyta; class Magnoliopsida; order Proteales; family Nelumbonaceae; genus Nelumbo; species Nelumbo lutea. The sequence continues at coordinate 9,084,049 of NC_142690.1, forward strand.
CTCCCATCAAAAGTCTTCTTCTTCTAGTCATCTATAGAGGGAAGCCATGTCTTAATAGATTTCTGTCTTATATATGAAAAGGCAGCAATAAAACCCCCATCCCCGAAGAAATCTTCAACATTAAAATCTGAGAACAACTTCATGCTTTTTGCCTAGTATGCCACTCTCAAAGTTATTGTTTCAACCATGGCTTCCTCGCTTTTTTTTTCTTCTTTCAAATATTCTTGCATTTCTTTCCTCCCAAACAGTCCAAATTTCCTTGACTGGGAAAGAAGGAGAAGATGTGGCTGGTTGCCACAAAAGAAATGTAAGAAGGATTTAAGAAAACAACCCATCAGGATTAGGGCCCCAAACCCTAGAATCTGATCCACCTTCTCCTAAGAATACTGAATTTAACAAGCCTAACAATTCAGACACAATAGGAAGTTCAGACTCTCTAAGGTTCCTCTTAAAGCCAAAGTTTCCAAGTCAGCCTTGGGGGATGAGAATGCTGACTTAGGAATTCAGAAATAGGCATACCCTTGAACTTGGAAAGATAAAAAAGATAAGGGAATTTCTCATGCAGAGGGACATCCCCAATCTACACATCCTCTCAAAATTTGAATTTTTGATTAGAAGCCAAATCATACCTGATATGATTTAAAAAGGTAGGACAAAAATCATGGATGGCCTTCTTGGGAGCAGCCAAGGTAGCTCTACAGATACATCCAACATCCCATCCATTGCTTGACATGCCATGAATGCTTGCAACAACTTAACTTTATCATCTTTGGCTTCTATTGTACGGAGTGTTAAATTCTATTGTTTTAGGTACATATATGATAGATATGTATTGAAAATAGTGTAACAACCTAGCAGCCTTGAGGATATCCATCTAATAACAACCTAACAATCTTCTTAAACAATCAAGTCAGTCCAGCTCAATGAGTAGTCCAATCTTAAACCATGTATGAGGCAAAATATTTCTTTCCACAAGGAGGTTGCTTCACCGGTTGGACTTGAATATTTGAGTATGACACTTCCCATCTGATCTCTAGAGAACACCCCATCCCCTGAGTAGCTTAGATTACCAAGAAAGAACTCACCAAGATTAAGCTTTAATATTCTTGATTTCAATGTTGTTCCTATAGCATTACTTTCTCGTCTTCAAGGAGTGTAGAACAAGTTTAATATCATTATATATTTATGTTTGTATTGGGTTTCATGACAGTCATGGGTTTCTTTTATTTGTTCCTTTAATAACATTACTTGGTGTAAGGGTAAAATCTTGGGCATTGATTAAAAAAAGGACAAAATCTTGGGTTGGCAAGTGTGAAAATGCAGGTTTAAGTTTGAGAGTAGCCACTTTGTGCAAAAAATGTAACCGTATCCAATCTACCCCTCCCAAAACCCCAGATAGTTGGAAACAACATTGGGTAATGACCTTTAATTAATCAAGAGATACTAAACAAAGTGGTGGTGACAATGAAACACAATCACTTTTGTACTTCTGCTTACTTCCAACTGAATCTTATTGATTTTTTTTTCATTAAAATTTGCAGTAGCCTTAATATTGCTATTATTTCCTGCCAGGAGAAAATACGAGTTGCTCTATATGTTCAAAAAGCAGCATTGCAATTTATTGATGGTATGAACTCCGCCAAACTACCAATAATAAATCAAACCCTTAAATATTTCCACTAAAACTTTATTTTTTTTACTTTTTGTTCTTGTACAGCTGGTAGTCGAGTTGAATACATGCTCTCAGAAGAGGTTAGACAAGCTGGATTTGGCATTGACCCAAATGAACTTGCATCCATTGTTCGTGGCCATGACTCCCGGCGCTTAAAGCAACATGGAGAAGTGGGAGGAATTGCAAGAAAAGTTTCAGTATCACTGGAAAATGGTGTCATTTCAAAGGAACTGCCTGTGAGGCAAAATATATATGGATCCAACAAATATGTTGAGAAACCACCTAGAAGTTTATGGGTGTTTATTTGGGAGGCACTGCAAGACCTAACTTTAATAATTCTCATGGTTTGTGCTGTGGTTTCTGTAGGTGTTGGAATTGCTACTGAAGGATTGCCAAAGGGTATTTATGATGGGTTAGGGATCATACTTTGTATTTTCTTGGTAGTCATGGTTACTGCAATTAGTGACTACAAGCAGTCCTTGCAATTTAGGGATTTGGATAAGGAAAAGAAAAACATTTCTATTCATGTGACAAGAGATGGATATAGACAAAAGGTTTCAATTCATGATCTAGTGGTTGGAGATATTGTTCATTTATCTATTGGAGATGTAGTTCCAGCTGATGGTATGTATATATCCGGTTATAGCCTGTTAATTGATGAGTCAAGCTTGTCAGGTGAGAGTGAACCAGTGAATGTAAATCATTCAAAGCCATTCCTTCTATCTGGAACTTCAGTGAGAAATGGGTCCGGCAAGATGCTAGTAACAGCAGTTGGTATGAGGACTGAATGGGGGAGGTTGATGGAGACTTTGAGTGAGAGTGGGGAAAATGAGACACCACTTCAGGTGAAGTTGAATGGTGTTGCTACCCTTATTGGGAAGATTGGCTTGGCTTTTGCTGTTATGACATTTCTGGTGTTGGTTGTAAGGTTTCTGGTAGAGAAGGGACTGCACAGTGAGTTATTGAAGTGGTCTTTGAGTGATGTAGTGGAGATTCTGAACTATTTTGCTATTGCAGTGACTATAATTGTTGTTGCAGTTCCAGAAGGGCTGCCATTGGCAGTGACTCTGAGCCTTGCATTTGCAATGAAGAAATTAATGAGTGATCATGCGCTAGTGAGGCATCTCTCTGCATGTGAAACTATGGGTTCTGTTACTTCTATTTGCACAGATAAAACAGGGACATTGACAACTAACCATATGATCGTTGATAAAATTTGGATATGTGAATCGGTAAAAGGCAATAACATCATGAATGCTTTAAAGTCTACAGTTTCTGAGGAAGTTTTAAGAACTCTTTTGCAATGTATATTTCAAAACACTAGTGCTGAGGTGGTGGAGGGGAAGGATGGGAAGACTAAAATATTGGGTAGTCCAACAGAATCAGCACTTATAGAATTTGGCTCATTTTTGGGGGGTGATTATGGTGCCCAACGGCGGGAATCTAAGATAGTGAAGATTGAACCTTTCAATTCGGACAGGAAGAAGATGTCTGTGCTTGTAGCCCTTCAAAGAGGTCGTTTCCGAGCATTTTGCAAAGGTGCATCAGAACTTGTTGTACAAATGTGTGATAAGATTATTGATAGCAAAGGTGAATCTGTTCATCTGTCAAAATCCAAGATAGAGAGTGGCATGGAGGTGATTAACAGTTTTGCTTGTGAAGCTTTGAGAACTCTGTGCTTGGCTTTTAAGGATTTGAATGAGAACAATGGAAACAACATCCCAGATCATGGCTATACATTGATAGCAGTTATTGGAATTAAGGATCCACTACGCCCTCATGTCAAGGATGCGGTGCAGACTTGTTTATCTGCTGGGGTTACTGTGCGAATGGTTACTGGTGACAACATTAATACAGCTAAAGCAATAGCAAAAGAATGTGGCATATTGACAGAGGGAGGCTTGGCTATAGAAGGACAAGAGTTCCGCCAATGGACTCCCCAGCAAATCAAGGAGTCAATATCAATTGTTCAGGTTGCCTTGTCATTTGCATTACAAATTTTAATTGTGGACCATATTCAGTATTTGAAAATGCTGCATTGTTTCCTCAGGTAATGGCACGATCCTTGCCCATGGACAAACATGCCTTTGTGACCCAACTAAGGAATCTTGATGAAGTTGTTGCAGTGACAGGTGATGGTACAAATGATGCCCCTGCTTTGCATGAAGCAGACATTGGACTCGCTATGGGTATAGAAGGAACTGAGGTTTGTTTTATATCTACACTTATCTATGTAATGGTAGTGGATTTTAGCTTAGGCACAATTTGCTTCCTGCTTCGTTCCTCTTCGAATGGTCGCTTGATATTTCTGATATTTTTTGTTTTCCTCTATATATTTTTTTTCCTTATTGTGTATTAATTAATGCTACTAATCTTCCCATGTAAACCTAGAAGTAGACAATGGATGCTATGGTCACTAGGTGCTTGGCAAGCCTCTGGAATATCTTTTTATGAGAATGTGGATTTGTGTCTGAGAGAAGCCACTTCTTGCAAAAACTGCCAAAGGTTAGGACCAATATTGGATAATTGGATTTAGTCTTCTAGTCCCCAGTTTATGTTTCATGGTGGGATAATGTTCATTTTGGGGTTGTCTTCTAGACTTTTGGATGTTTGGTGAACTTATGTATACACTCTTTCTTATCTTTTCCTTATTGTTAGAGAATAACAACCCATTCAAGGACCTCACCTAAGAGATCAGATTGGCTCCCCACATGCACATCTCAGCATGCATTGGAAACATCTCTAGTACTTATCATGGGGAGATGTTCCGAGTACACGGGTGGGAGGTGCTGTGGGGCACCAATTTGATCTCCTTACCTAACAGCTTAAGCTTTTAGGTTGGACAGCTCCTTGACATTTATGCCTTGTTCGATTTTTGGTCAGTTATTTATCTGGGTAAATGCACTTACCCAGGTAAGTGTTTTCCAGGAAAGAGTTACCTGGATAAATGCATATACCCATGTTCTTTTATTTTCCATGTAAATAAGGCAATGGCCATTTTAGCCATAAAAATCCATTATTATAAGGGGCACTTTTGTCCCATTCAAGTGTTGGCAACTTTCCCCCAAGGTGGGAAAGTTATTTATCCACATAGGAAATGAGTATGCCCGGACAAATAAAATTTCCCTGGTCCCCACATAAATCTGAAAAAAGAACATGGGATTCTTGGTCAATGGGAATCAAAATCCCATTGACCAACTTTCCCCCTCTCAAAATCCAAAAGATGAATGCCCCCTTAAGATTATTTTATAATTTATTGTTTATAAAAAGAGAATGAAAGTAAAACTGACAAATTTTCTTTGTTATATATTCAACTTGCTGCAGTAAAGAGGTATTATGTAAGGGTAAATCAGAAAACTTGACTTTTGAGGAACAGGAAAAATGCGAGGTGGCATTTAAAACAGCTTTAGGGATTAAGTTGTAGCATCATTAGGTGCATACGGGTCTTGGGTCATCAAACATTCCTGGAATTTGGATATCGTTCATCACATTATTTGCCTACATTATCAGTTTAAGATTGCAAGTATATTTCTTTCGGTATGAGTAAGCACACAGTAGGTTGTCTGCATTCTCCACTGTTGCACCCCTACAACATTTTCTTCTTAGTGTTTTCTTAGTTGCATCCCTCTATTTCATTGGTTGGTATATTTAGGTCTCTTATATGGCTGCATGCTATCTTATATTTAGGTCTCTTATTTGGTTGCATCCCTCTATTACATTTTCTTCTTTACTTTTCTAAATGGATTCCCTTAAAATATATGAATGGCAATACTTCAAACAAATCAAAGTATACTTCGCTTTAAAAATCAAAATTAAATGTATACCCATCGTGTCAAGCCTTCGACGGGAATAAATTGAATCATTTAAGTTCTTGTGTTTCCCAAAAAACATCCATCAAATTATTTGATGGAGTTTTCTTGAGGCAACGACATCTTCACTGTCTCTGCTCTAAGATGGAGAAAATTTTGCAACTGTGAACCATTTCTTGATTATGATGGAGTTGGTGGAGATCTCTCTTTATTCAGATCATGGTGGTACCAACGAGGCCTTAAGACATCTAAACCCTAGAGTAGCTAGTTTGAAACAGTTTTCTTCCCTTTGTATAAATTCATAATGTTCACTATAGAAATTAGTACACAATGAACAAAAGCTTCCTTAGTCATAATTATAGTTGCATCTTGATCTTCCTTCTCAATATTATGATGGTCATTTGCTTCAACCTTTAATATGACATTTATGTTTTTGAATGATAACCGAATTATTATTTTAAACAATGAAAACAAACATAAAATGATGAATTAAATGACTATTACCTCATATTTCTCTTACGGTTAACACTTCCTATCATTCTTGCAAATTTCAGAATGGTGTAGTTTCTTCTTCTCCATGTGTTGCATCTTGATGTATGAGGCACTTTAGCTACTACTTCTTTACTTAGTCATTAATATTTTGTTAACTTTTGTTGATAAATTTTCTCGGTGTACTTGGATTTATTTGATGAAATCCAAACATGAAGTATGTACCATTTTTTACAACCTTCATAAAATGGCGTGTATGCAATTTGAAAGACCCATTAAAAGTTCTCTTATTTGACAGTTAGGTGTGAGTACTTGTTTACAGACCTTCAAGCTATCTTTTCTGAACATGGGATAGAATATCAGGCTGTGTGGGGACATCTCACAAGTTGTTCTTAGTACCTCTTTTCTCAATACTTAGGCTCCCCTTGGGTTCTTTATCTCAAGTTTTCTATTGAGTTTGTTTTTCCTAATTGACCTTTGTTTCCTATTCCACCTAAAGTCTTTAGTTGTATTTGCTATGTTCGTGTTCCTCCCTCTTCTCGGTCTAAACTTGATCCTTGTGACCTCAAGTGCATTTTTTGGGCTATTTTGCTTTTCAGAAGGGCTATAAATGTTATTATCCTATTTCTCAATGAAAGTTAGTGTCCATGGAAGTAACATTTTTTAAGTCCACTTGTTTCTTTACTCCTAAAGATACTTCTCTTCAAGGGAGAAATATCCATTAATGGTGGAAGAGAAGGTAACTAGTTTTCTTACTCCTTTTCCTGCTCATCCCTTGGTCTTTGACTCTAATGGGCCTTCTATTGTTCCTATGGAAGGTGGAGAGAAAATCAACTATTATATGAACATTCACCACAACATCCTCCTTTTCGGATGAGAAAAGACTCTCCTGAAGGAAGTGTTCGTGGGTCCTGATGGAGATACTCTTGACCAAATAAGGTGGTTAGAGGCATGTTTAGTAGGTTGTTTTGTCAATTCTGTGCTAGATGAGGAGGAAATTATGAATTGGGTCCATGCAAAATTGCAACCAAGAAGTGTTAAGGTTGGAAAGTTAAATACATGGTTTTTCCTCTTTATTCTGAGCTATAAGGAGGGCAAAGGAAGATTTGGATTGTGAATGGAATTGGTTGGTTGGAGCAACATGCAAAGTGGGTGTTAAAAGTTTGGTATTAATCAACGTTTCTGGTATTTTGCTTTATGTATGGTCCTTACAAATGTTCCGGGTGGTGGGAGATGCTTGTGGGAGATTAAAAAATTGATCAGTGGACAAATGGATGAAGGTTTTGATAGTGGCATGAATTCTAATTGAACTAGAAAAGGTTCCCTTTGTTCCATTGTCCTTGGTGCTAAACTTTGCTGAGGAGATCTAATATTATTGGTGGAAGATTGTTCAAAGGTAGGGGATCAAAGGTTGTGATTTGAAAAGGATAAAGTCAAAGGGTCAACCAGTCAAGGAGGTGAAAGTTTGGAGGTTGAATATAAGGGCTTTTTGAGAAACAAAGTTAATTTTGATGCTGTGGTGGGCAAGTATTTCAAAAAGTGTTTGGGTTTCAATTTTCATAGTAACTTGAAGAGTTGACTTGGGTTAGAGGGTTAAGTTATTTGGGTTGGACATACATCAAGTTTCGGTTTGGGTTTGGGCAACCTAATTGCGCAAGGAGTCTCTAATCGTGTTGTTTCTTAAATCTCATTTGGCCCAATTGTTCTAGGTTAGATCGGGTCTATTTCTAATCCATCATAGTGGTTGAGGTTTGTAGGAGCGGCCAAAATTCCTTTTTTTTCTGAATGGGAAAAAGGCGCTTGTCCAAGATGATGGCGCTAGGTCATCATTCATTGTAGGTGAGGTTGTAGTTCCACTGGTGCCAGGGCAAGACAAATCTAGGGTCTTTAGAAGGTTGTAGAGGAGTAAGGTTTTTGTAGTGACTTTGAAGGGGCTACTTTATGCAAGTCTATGAGATTGGAGGCAGGGGATTTGGTAAGGTTAAATGACGAGGGAGGAGTTGGTGGTTATCAATAAGTAGGAGTTGGAGTAGAGGAAGGGTGAGTAGAAGCTATGTTTGGTTTGTCAATTGAGAAGGGCGTTTCTCAGGCCTATTGATTTGGTTTCTTGGAGGTTGTGGAGTTAACTTGTGGTGAAAGTATGTGGAGTACCATTAGCCTGAAGTTGAGATTAGGGCTTGAAAAGGCATAGCATAAAATCAAGAGATTTTTTTTTTTTTTTTTTAAGTTTCTATTGGCAGATTGGGCTTAGGCTTAGGTAGGAAGGTGGAGGGTGGCTAGGTTGTGGACCTATAGGGGAATAAAGTGAAATCTAAAGTTATCAGGTTTTCAAAAAAAGATGAAGGGCCCAAGAAATTGACAATTAGTACATATATTGAAGATTTTTACACGGCTAAAAGAAGGAACTTCTAGTGCTAGCCCTTCCAATAAATTCAAAAGTGTATATTATAGGAAGAAATTGAAAGTCAAAATAAGTGATATCAATCAATTTCAAGAATATGGGTCGAAAGGCGTTAGGGTTATATTTGATGGTCAAGTGGGTTGCACTTGTCAAGCTATCAAAGAAGAGGTCTCAGAAGAATCTCTTAAAGAGAGGAAAAAGGTTATATACGGATGAAATTCATGTTATTTAGGGCGAGTTAAATTTGGAAAAGGTGGTTGAAAGGGAGGTGGAGGTGAGTAAAATGTTAGGGCAACTTTCCTTCATGGGGGATGAGGAATAAGAAAGGTCTTTAAGTTTAGTGTGGAAGGAGTACAAATATAAATATATACAATACAAATTCATACAAAATAATACAAAATATAAGGTTTCGCGCTCTACATATTTGTATTTGTACTCTTTCCAAATGGAGCCTTAGTGAATTAGTAGAAAATGGAGGTTGATTTTCTAAGAAGAAAGGGACATTTGCAAGAGCCACGAGGGGATGTTTCTTGTTTGTGTTTTTTCTTTTGCTGTGGAGTTTGAGGGATTATCTTTATAGGGATATTTTATTTATTTTTTTTGGGGGGGGGGGTGTAATTTCTTATGACTCTTGTTTGTATTTTCTTTTTTTTTTTTCCCTTGGGTAACTTCTAGTCACCTTTTCTGTATTTTCTTTTCTTTCTTTCTTTAAAAATATTATTTATCTTCAAAAATAAAAAAAATAAAAAAACTTACCAAATTGCAAGGTTAAAGAGAGATTGTATGGTTAAAATAGTCTCCAAGAGCTTGGTGCTATGCAGCAAACCCAAGTTGATATTACACTCTTTATTAGATGAGGAGATGGAGGCATTGTGGCTGTAATGATTTTTGTAGGTGACATTATTGTAATAGGGGACAACAAAGAAGAAATTCAATAGTTGAAGTCCTTAGAGTGGGAGTTTGAAATTAAAGACTTGGAAAATCTAAGAATTGAAGTGAGAAGGTCTAAGAAGAGTATATTTATTTGTCAAAGGAAGTACAATTTAGATTTTATCAAGGAGACAGGGATGATGGTAGACTAGAAAACAAAAGAAATAAAAAAGATTGAAGAAAGAAGAGAAGAATATTCTTGAAAGTAGAGGAAGAGATGAAGAAGATGATGGGAGAAGAGGAAGAGAGGGCCAAAAAAATGATATGACCTCAATAGGGCCGCTACTGAGAACTAAGAAACAGAAGTTAAAAAGAACACAAAAAATATAACTCCCATGGGGCAAAGGCCCAATAAATCCTAATAAATAAAAGAAATTAAATATTCATTGTATCCACTTTCTTAACAGGTAACAAGCCAACGAGACACCAATTGGGCAGAATCATCACGTTGGAGATTAGGATTGTCATCATTTAATTGATGCCATGAAATATCATGTTATTGATAAGAAAATGATGCCATGAGATACCAATGCCTACATAGTTAGTATTGTAATTCAATTTATTCATGCTCCAATAACTATACATTTAGAATATTCCCATAGCATTTTGAGATTCTTAAAGTCTACTAATGATTGACACATTTGAGTATATAGGTGTTTACAAATGTTGATTGGGGTGGATTCAAATCATAGATAGGAGATCAATGTCTAGGTACTGCTCCTTGGTTGGTTGGTGGTAGTTTGGTTACTTGGCATGGTTAGAAACAAAATGTTGTAGGAGGTCAAGTTCAGAAGCTGAATTTTATCAATAGTTCATGGTGTATGTGAATCCTTGTGGCTAAAATTGATGCTTGGTGACCTAGAGGTGTGCATAACTGGTCTTATGAGTTTATCACCATTATCATCATCCGTGCCTTATCCTAACTATATGGGGTTGGCTACATGATTCCTATTTCGCCAATTCATTCTATTTAAAGTTTTATCCAATGTTCAATTATTAGTGTTTAAATCATTTCTTACTAGTTACTACTACCAATGAACTTGAATATGTTTAATCAATTCATCTATGATTAGTGCACATAGATGAGTTCTAAGTGCTGAACCATGGTGAAAACCTATTCTAATTGTAAAATTTGAAGTCACTTCCATTGGTGTTCTAACATTAGTTGTTTCCCCTTCATACATATCCTTAGGTCTATATACCTATTTTGAACCCTTTTCTTTTCAAAGACCCATTATATTATAATGTGTAAGGAAAAAATCTATTCAACTTATGTTTGACCCACTTTTAAATGTTATTAAATGTTTGTCATTCTTTTGGAAAAAGGTGTTCAAAGTGATGCTAGGCGGGAAATTAAGCAAAAAGCAACATTAGGTGACAAGATGTTTTCTAAGGGGTGCTTTTAGGTTGAACTTCCTATGCATCCATCTCATTAACCTTCTTATGGAAGGAATAGGCAATGCCGGTTGCCTTTTCACTTTATGATATAATTAATTAATTAGTATGCTTATTATTTGTTTGCTTGTGTTTTCTATGATTTTGACTTTTTGTTTGGATTCAATTTTAAATCTACCTTTCTATTTTTTTTTGAATGGAATTGATTATATTACATATAAATTATTAAAATTTTATGATTACATATGATAGTTCCTTATGAAATTAGTGAAATGTGCTTTTATGTGCAAAATTTGTTAATATTAACTTTCTTTTAGTAGTGTTCTATGCAAGATGATAAGAAATTGGAAACATGACACATGTCACCAAGGATTGCAGCCAACCTATTATTAGATCTTATTTATTTACCCATTTATTTTATGAATTGTCACTCTTCCTCTTACTTCCCCTTAATGTTTATCCATAGGTTGCGAAAGAAAATGCCGATGTCATCATCATGGATGATAATTTTACAAGTATAGTGAATTTAGCAAAATGGGGGCGTGCTGTTTATATAAACATTCAAAAATTTGTACAGTTTCAGTTGACAGTAAATATCGTTGCTCTTATGACCAATTTTATTTCTGCCTGCGTCTCAGGTGTGTAATCCATTGATCTTTTATTTATTTCTTAATTTGGAAACCATGTTAATTTTCACAAGTATATTTCAGGAGCTGCCCCTCTTACGGCTGTGCAGTTGTTGTGGGTGAACATGATTATGGACACACTTGGGGCCTTGGCACTGGCTACAGATCCTCCCAATGATGAGATGATGAAACGGCCTCCTGTTGGGAAGGGTGTTAATATCATCACTGGGCCCATGTGGAAGAATATCATTGGTCAGAGCATTTATCAACTGGCTATCCTTTCTATTCTTACATTTTGTGGGAAAGGTGTCTTGAGATTTCTCAGACTTGGTGGTTGGAATTCTAGTTCTGTTCTCAATACCTTGATCTTCAATACCTTTGTCTTATGCCAGGTAAAGTTTACTATTTTTAGCTCATATTTTGAAATATGAATGCTTTTCTTAATTTCTATATTCTGCAATCTCTGTTATTGGATAAATGGATAGGATTATTTTATGTTTTTATTTTTTGTTGATGGCGTGGAGATTTGTTCTGACACTGACTATATATCGAGAATTCATTAATTGTTACCTCAAATATATACATACAAAGAGAGTAAGAGACAAGAAAAATACAAGGAAAACTAAACAGAAAAAACCAGGAAAAGGAATAGATGGACAAAAAAAAAGAACCCCAACCAAGCTCCACTAAGGGAAATGCAAATCAATCGACTTCTATACTAGTAAGTTTAAGGTCTTAGGGATATAAGAAGGTGAACAAGGTATACAGAAATGTAGAAGAACTAGGAAAATCATATACCAATCAGTATACATATTAATTCTTTTTATTAAGAACATTAAATTTCCTCCCAAAACATGGAAAATCATCATATCTAGAAGACAATAGTATTTTAACATATACTTGGGTTCCCTGGCAGAGATATTCAAAATATAGGGCTTTCTGGGATCCTATTGTGGAAAATTTTAATAAAAAAAAATAGTTAGATGGAAGAAAAATTACATTTCATTGGAAGGGAGAATTAACTTGATTAGATCCACCACCTTGTGTGACCTTCTTATTTATTGCCTCTCTGTTTTCAAAATTCTGAAGACGATGGCAAAGGATTTAGAGATTTCCGTAGGAGCATGGGGATTCAAAGAAAGATCATTTAGTAAATTGGGCTATTGTTTGTAAAAGTAAGAAAGAGGGTCGTGGCAACTTCTTTTGGAAGAAGAAAGATTGTGGAAGCAGGTAATCAAGAGCATTCATGGAATGAATGGGAATGGTTGGGATGCAACGCTTAATGCAAGGGATATACTGTCAACTCTGTGGAAACCAATCTCAAGTTTGCTTCCTTGTTTCCCAGCATTCATATGGCATGGTTGCTCTCTAGGGACAAAATTAAGTTTTGGGATGTTCTGTGGCGGGGGAACCTTTCAGTAAAAGATGAGTTTCCTTCGGAGGTTTCCAATGAAACAAGTGCGGAGAAGGCCAGTCCTGCCTAAAGTGAGGGCTTTTTTCTGGGAGGTTATTCAGTCCAAAATCAATACTTGTGAGACCCTTGAAAATAAGAGACCATATTGGTGTTTATCTTCTCATCATTGCCTTCTTTGCAGTGTGAGTAGGGAAAACTCTCTCCAATGAAAGAACCATTCCGGAGTGGTTTTCTACTTTCATTGGGTGCAGGTGGACGCCCGCTTTGTTCCGGAGCTGCAATCTTATGGGCCATTTGGGAGAAAAAGAATGGAAGATTATTCAAGGAAAAGATTCAAGACAGGGGTTTTCATTGATCTCATTACTGTGAGAGTGGCACACTGGGTGAAATTATTAAGTTTCTTTGTCTAATGACTGATGATGTCATTAGAAATTGGGGGCTGCTCGTAAATTCAGCCATTTCTAGGATAACTGTTCAACCTATTTGGGATCCACGTTCACGCCTTTTAATCAAGCTTAACTTTGATGTATTGCAATTCTGATTAATGCTTCTTTGGATTTTGGCCATCTCAACTTTTCGGATGTGACTGATTTCTTGTGATTTAAACTTTTTCGGGATGAAATCCCATTGTTAAAATTTCAATGGGCTCGGCCTGAAATCCCAGGCCCAATACAGTGTAAATTAAAAGCTGTTATTCATTAAAAAATGAACCGAAAACAAAGTATAAATTTTTCATTTTATTTACAGGAAAATTTTGCAATTAAAAGCTGTTACATAACTAATTGTGGGATACATGGAGTAAAATCTTCAATTGGGAATCAGGGCAACTAATCATCCAAAACACAACTATTATATTTGCACCATTTGTACATAAAAAATGAAAGAAAAGGCACTGGTAGTGCTACTTTGAATTGGGGGATCAATAAGCAGAATGAATCCATTTGAAAAAATGAATCGTTGGAACGTTGCCTACTGTATGAAATCACAAAATAATCCCTTTTCTATAGACTGCGTTTATGAGAGAATTTCCTATTGCGACCCATCTTTGGATTTATTTGTTAGATTTCTCTCAAAAACCAAACATTAGTTTTGTATCCTGTTCATCCCTTCCAAGACACTAGGATTGATGCTGCACATACAATACTGTTTTCTGATATATATCGGTGTTGTATATGTGTGGATTGAAAGCACTGTTTTCTAAGAAAATAGTATTTTTTTTTGTAAACATTGCTACCAAGTAGGACGTTTACTGGAGCAACAGCAATACCTTCTGTTTGGTATCAAAGCTCCAAATTTGTTTTCAACACCAATACCCATTATAGGAAATCTACAACATTGCCACATCATGTTGGTAGCAACAAGCACCAATCTGAGAAAACATCAAATTTAGCATTGCTCCAAACCACACTTTCTCAATTTCCAATGCGTGACTTGAAACATCACTTTTTATGAAATAACGGTTCCAAACATATAGACTTTTCCTGAAGCACTGATGTGGCACTGTTTTCTAAAGCAACAGCATCAATGCCAAATACCACTTAGACAGCTGGAACCAACATCAGGGCATCTTTCTCTCACAAAATGAATTAAAGCACAATAACTCTTATTATAGTTTGTAGCTTCTCAAAAAATTAGGTTTATAGGGGGGATGAATTTATTGGAACCATATATTTTTCTTTGAGTGATGAAATAAGAAGCCATTTGTTTATCCACTATGATCACACCGGATGTCAACAATTTATGGGGTTTGTTCGGTGCTTGTTTGCTATATAATAGGGTAAATTGCAGGTTAGTACCCAATACTTTAAGGCTAATCTCACTTTTAATACATAAAATTTTAAACGTGTCACTCTCAAAAGTCCAAAATCATTAACCGGTGCTAGATGGCATGTAAAAGGATACAAATATCCTTTTATGTTTAAATCTCTTTTCACTACAATTGGATACCACTGTTCACTTTATGACCTAACCTTTCTTCCGAAGAACTAATGCTTCCTGTCGAAGAAGTTAAATGGAAAAATGTGCCAGAGGAGGCGACATCATTGCTAGAGAAGAGGGATCTGGATTTCAGGAGAGGGTTGAGGCATTAAGAAATAGGGTTGTCAGATGAATTGGTGGGGTTGAATGCATTATTTAAAATCCTTCATGGCGTTGAATGCTAAAACAGGATTTCTATGCCAACTCTATATGGTTTGGTTAGATTTACAAGGTTCAAAACGTGGGGGAATGATTTGGGGGAATTAATGTTATCTGAACCTGTGAGGTAGCTGCACATTATCCATAAATCAATGCATGCCAAATTTTCTAGGCTGCATTTGGATGTGATGTAAAACAAGAATCAATTTAAATTTTATATCGGTTTGGTTTTGTATACATTTGGAAAAAGAGTATAATTATTATCGACGTAAAACTATACTTTGGTTTGGTTTTGTGTGTATGGATGGAATGTAGTTTTAGGTCGATAATAGATGTAAAACTTCATCACCTCTAAAGTTTTACATCAATAATCAATGCAAAAACTATATTAATTTTATCATTGTAAAACTTTACACTCTTTTACTTATCACTATTTTCAAAAAAAAAGACAACCACTTTCTGATTCAGTATAAAATGTCATGAATATATTTTTACACTGATTCCAAACACAACCCAAATATCACAAACCTTGTAACGATACTTTTGATGCTCATGTTTTCTTTTGGCAATTCTTTACAGGACCATCGATCACTGCCCATTTGTCTCACAATATTTCTAACTATATCATAACTGAATGGGAAGTTCTGATGACTAAATACTTGTTTGCTTTGTTCTCGTTGAACTTGTTCTATCAGGTATTCAATGAAATAAACTGTCGTGATATAGAGAAGATTAATGTTTTCCGTGGTATGCTTAACAACTGGATATTCATCGCCATCATGGTCTCAACAGTAACCTTTCAAATAATAATTGTAGAGTTTCTAGGCACTTTTGCAAGCACTGTACCTCTAAGTTGGCAATTATGGTTATTCAGCGTATTAATTGGAGCTATAAGCCTGCCGGTTGGAGTTGTCTTGAAGTTGATTCCTTGCAAATCATCCATTAACGGGAACACTACCAAGCACCATGACGGGTATGAGGAACTACCTAGTGGTCCAGAGATGGCTTAATTGAAAAAGGATTGAACGTCATATTCATATCTGTAGCTAGTCGGCATTGAATTAGTTATTCCATTGTTGTTTTCTTGCTTCTATTCTGCTTTTCCATTTTTGCGGTAAGCGGCGTTGAACTAGCAGTTGTTCTCAAGAGATTCCTTTAAGAGTAGTTTCCAGTGGGTTTGAGTTTAACCATTTAATTTGTATATACGATTCTTTCATTGAATGAAATTTTGGCTGAAATCTTGTACATATAGGTATTCAAGATGAATTTGCTAGGCACTAATCTCTTTTTTTCTTTTGTTTTTTGTTATGTGTTTTCTTTAAATAAAAAGCCATATTAATTCCATCTCCTTTTTGTCAATATGCTTTTATTTTTTATTCGTTTAGAAATTTAAGTTCTGTTTTTTTTTTTGTCATATTGACTTGTGTGATTAACTCCCGTTCTCTCTCATTCACCCATATATTTAATCCATTACTTTCATATTAGGCATTTAAATTTAAATTTAAATTCAAATTCAAATTTGTTTCTTCCATTCTCTCTTATTCTCTCTCTTTCCTCATGAATTCTTGCCTTCAAATTTCCCTGATTAAGTCCATAAATTTTTTGGTATACAACTACAAATAAGAAGATTAATTAAACCTGTATGTGGGTTCTAAATTTTAATGCTTACGCATATTTTTCTTAGTGCATGTCTGTCAAAAATTTAAAAAGGATAATTGATTATTAAAACTTGTATGTTTTTAAATATTAACAATAATTATATTGGTTTTATTTATTTATCGTTATTCAATGCCTGTGTCCAAGAAGTTCACACTCCATATAAGCCATTAAAGGGTTAGATAACATGGTTGATTTTGTTTTTGAAAACAAAAAGCAGCTGCCGGCCACCAGCAAAATTCTATTGTTTTTGCTTATCTAACAGTTGTTTTTGTTTTCAAAAACAAATTAAACTATGTTGTTGAACACTACCTAAAGTATGTTTATATACTTTATATTAATAGCTTTCTAATTAAGGCTTAGATTTAGTGCCATTCATGCATTTTAGGACTTGCTTTTAGTTTTCATAGCCCATAGTTTGACAATGGGTATGTTTATTAAAAAAAAAATAGACAATGGATATCGACATTGAACAGAACTGAATGGCAAACCTGGATATCCATGCACGTCTTAATTAAGGCTTAGATGATGATACAAGCCTATCTTAATTTTTCCAATTATCCATGTACTTCTAAAACATATTCCAATACCTCTCAGAATTACCTTTCTGGTAAGGTTCAGAATATCTATACAGCCCGATGCATCAGTAGGGGCATATCCGGCTGTATTGGCTCTCGTTCTTCTTTTCTTTTTCTTTGTAAACCTGATTCAGAGGGGTCGGTTTAAGACTCTTTTACCCCCTGAACCAGGTTAAACCCTGAAACACCCTTTATAAGGGTGTATTGGAAGACTCTCGATACAATACATATCGTCCGATACATATCAAAATTTTGAACCTTAATTGCTTTCTGGTATTCCATTTATGATACTTTAAAACTTGCATCCAACAAAGATACAATACAATATTTGATTGCACTTATGCTTTCTAGAGGTTTTATTCACCATATGACAGACTGCTTTCATATGCCTCTATCCGAGCTAGTGTCTTATAACACTTGAACAAGATACACTGGTGGGTTTACCCATGCACAATCTGTAGCCCTATCTAAAACCCAACAACTCTTCACAATCTATAGCCATGCACAAGGTGACAAAAATGTAGTTTATAGCATGAGATTTGAATCCAGTTTTTCACACTTTAGCTTCACCAAGATTGGAGCAAATGCTACATTTTCTCCTTACCCGTACATTTTTTGCAATTGTTGACCCAAGTTAAAATTTAAAGAAGACTAGAAAGAAATACATTGATGAATGTGATAATTACATCATATATATTTATAGATTAAAATAGAGATCAAACCTATTCAAACTCAAACTTTAAGATTCTATTTAAGATTCTACGTAATCTATCTTAATCCATCTCAAACTCTATCATAATATAACAAATTCTATCTTACTGAAAACTCCTAATCACCCTTATTATAACATCCCATACTTCAAACATTATCCTAATTCCTTAACACGCCCCATCAAACACACGGGGATCAGAAATCTTCATGTGTTTGATCACAAATGGCTGCAAGCGAGAATGTGACATGTAGATGATGAAATTGTGATATTGATGGTGTCCTGTTGTGAAAATAATGACAAGCCTACTGGGATGATGATGATGACAAGATGACCAATTGGCATGATGAGAATCTGTTACTTTTTCTTAGAGGGAGCTTTCAACAAAAAGAATACCTCAGTTGATCAATCCAAATGCCTTGATGGACTAACTTCTTAAGCCAATACGAAGTGGGCCACAATGGGCTAATCTGAAAAAGGGCCACCAATGACCAATAAAGACTTCAATGGAAACTTTAATGGATCAACTCAAATGCCTCCAACGGATTGGCTTTTTAAGCCAATATAAGATAGGCCACAACGAACCAATATGAAAAGGACCAACAATGGCCAATAAAGACCTTCATAGGTCAACAAAATGCCTTCAAAGGCTAAGTCAAAGAGGGGCCACTATGGGCCAAACTAAGCTTGATCTGATGAGACTGATCTGGACCAGGTCAATATTTTTTTTTAACAAGAACACCAGCAGGTATATCACACCCTCCTAGAAGCAATAATACTGTTTGAACCTTTTCTGGCATCATGGCATGGAAAACGTAAACCTCGCCTTCAAACCAGGGCACGATACAGGCCCGTCTGGGCTTGGGTCATGGGCCATGCCAAACCAATCCCCCAAATTATCCTAGGGGAGGGAGGCACTGCCCGGGATGCCATATGGGCCAACACAGCACGGCTTGTACAAAGTGTGGGCCACATGCAGGTCATGTTGTGTTGGCCCAGAACGATCTAATTTACACATTTACTTGAACCCACCCAATATTGGGGACGGAGCGGGGAAATTCGAAGATTTCCCATCCTTGATTAGGAGTGGGGTGCCTTGCCTCTAAACTCGCCCCGACATTGAGTGTTTACCTTGCCCTGAACCCGCCTAACACTAGGGACGAAGTGGGGATGGGGTAGAGTGTCTTCACTGTGGGGTAGGGACAGGGATGGGGTGCCCCACCCTAAACCCACCCCATTGTCATTCCTATATAATTGTTAATTATTAGTGAAATTAATAAAAATGTTAGATTTTGTCATTATATTTATTTATTTAAAGTTAATCAAATTTTCATTTAAAAATAATAACAATTATTAAAATTACTATAAATTATTAACACAACTAAATTTATTAAAAAATGTGTTCATATTAAATTAACAATAATTATTTTCTATAAATCAACATTAAATGAAAAATACAATTATTAAAATCTTAAATATTAACAATAACTTCGAATGCTTTTAGTTAATTAACAACAAATTTTAATTATTAATTTAATATTAATTAATAGTAAATAAAATTAATAAATTTTTTAGATTTCTCATGCATCACATGGGTCCCCGCTTCTATACATATATATTAAAATTGGTCTATCCATGTTGGTATGTTTCTCCTTTGAGAGAAGCTATTTATCTATTTTCTCAAATTTTTGTATTTTTTCTTATTTTCTTTTGTTTTAAAAATATAAAATGGTAACCATTGCTTATCTTGATTAGATTAATAGAGCTAGACACTATTAGAGAGAGAGAGAGAGAGAGAGCTTTGGGTTTTTCAAGGCCTCTTATTTTAATGAATGTTTTACATCTAAAAAAGGCATTTAAGAGAGTGACGTTTGGGTTTTCACATGCCTCTTATTTTAATGCATGTTATTATTACATTTAAAGAGAGAGAGAGAGAGAGAGAGAGAGAGAGAGAGAGAATAATAGTAATATAAATAGGTTGAGGTTAAATAATCAAGAAATTATTAATTTAAAAATCCACTAAATTTTAACTAAAACTAAATATTAACAAAACTTAATAAATATTAAAAATATGTTTCAATTTCACTTAAAAATCAAACTTAATAAACACTAATAAAAATAAAAGTTTAAATATAAAAATATTAATTGATAATTTTAAACTTTTAATAACATTATTAGATAACTTATGAGTTGAGATATTTATTGTGCATAATGAACTCAATAAAAATGATAAAGAAAATTTAAAATGTAGAACCCATTTTATTGCAAAAATTACTGAATAATAATGAAAAATACTAAAAAAGAATTAAAAATAAGAAATTTAAATATAAAAATATTAATTGATAATTTTAATAATATTATTAGATAACTTTGTATTAATTCATTTTTATTTAATTAATAACTTTATGAGTTGAGGCCATTATTATGCATAATGAAATCATTGAAAATGATAAAAATTAATGAAAAATTAAAATGTAGGACATGTTTTATTAACAGTGTTTTATTGCAAAATTACTCATATGCAAAAATTACTGAAGAATAATGAAAAAATACCAACAATTAATTAAAAATCCAGAAAATTCTAAAAAACCTAAACATAATTAAAATACTAAAAATAATTAAAAAAATTGAAAATTAAAATAATTTTATATTAATAAGGTTATTTATTAAAATAATTAAAAAGTAAAATTAATAGTATTTTGTTATTAAAAATACCAAAAATTATTAAAAAATAGCCAAGCTAGAAATTATTAAAAAATATTAAAAATTAGCTGTATTTTTTATTAACTATGGTATTTATTTAGTTATTTAATGTATTTTTACTGAAAGCAAATGTAAATTAATTTTGTAGTGACTAATATACAAACATAAATGCTTAAAATACTGAAAATTATTGAAAAATACTGATATGCAAAAATTACTGAATAATAATGAAAAAAAACCAAAAATTAATTAAAAATCCAAATTTTTGAAAAACCCAAAGCTTAATTAAAATACTAAAAATAATTAAAATAACGAATTAAATATATTTTATTGCCAAGAATACCAAATAATAATGAAAAAAATAATGCATTTTAATTATTAATAGTAATATAATTAACAATAATTATTTTTAAACTGTAATTAACAATAATTAA